>NC_067199.1:12614796-13256671 GCF_000699445.3 Schistosoma haematobium | reverse complement strand
ATGGCTGCCTAACCGTTTGCCTAGTTGTTCCTGAAATATACTCTTAGCTTGACTATCATTAAGTAGGCCCCTAAGAGGTTTCCTTGCAGCGTCTTTCCTACGTCCAGTAAGACGCAAGCAGGGAAATATTGAGTTTCATGTGAGAGTCATTTGTACTGCTCAGCCTATTAGATGGAGTTCATTTGTTAGATGAAATGACTGATTCTAGAACTTTTGTCAACCTGCTGCATATTATATAATCTAAACTAAAGCGTACTTATAAGGGACTTATAAATGTGTCGATTTTATAGGACATAGAATGAGTGTTAGGTATGGACCGAATGTATGGGAACGCCAATCAACGATACTCCAGTGGACTTAAGGATACGAATCGTAAGATCAAATGAACTTAAAATGAGGTGCGTTCTACTTGTGCTGACAGATATAAGTAGTATGTGGCAGCAACAGGAAATGGAATACCTGCCAAGAGGAGGTTGAATTGAGGAGAACAGGGTGGAGAAAAGAAGGAAATCGAAGTAGCAACAGAACTGGAAGATTTATGAAGCACATAAAACACAATCTATGGAAGATGTGCAAATAATGTATTTAATGTATGGTTTTCGTATTTTAGTAAAGCATTTTGTAATTTTGCACTAAGCAATAAAGTAGCTTTCTGCACCAAGTCTTCATTCACTACAAAGTGGCCTACATACTCTTATTCATTTTGATTTCTTCGATCGTTGGTGGAGTGGCATTTACAGAAATGTCTGTGTGTGCTGCTATGATCTGTGGTTGGTTTACTGCAGCTAATCCGTCCAAGAGTTCTTCAAAGAGTACTACGCACTTTATTTGCTGTTCTCGAATCTCAGTGAACATCTTGCCTTCTTTGTCCTTGATCAGTCTCTCTGGCTTGTTATATTACCCTGCCAGTTTATTCGTCATGTCATATAATTGTTCCATATTTCGTTCTCTTGCAGTTTTCCCCGCTATCGTTGATAGCTCTTCCACGTATTTCTGCTTATCAGCACTAGTGCTTCTCTTCAGTATGTTCAGCTTGTACCTTTACTTTCTCTGTTATTGTTCGGCTGTTGTCACTTGCTCTCTTCTTATTCTTACATTCTTAAATCTTGTCCAGCGTTCCCATAGAGATCCATTCCTTATGATGATACTTATTGCGCTCAAGAATCTCCTGACACGTTGAAATTAGTGCTTCTTTGACCCATTCCCAGTTATCCTACATAGTAGTTTTTCAGTAGATCTTGCGGGGTTTGGAACTTGTTGAAAACTATCTTCAATTCATTGAGTTTGTATGTCGAAGGAAAGCTGTATTGAATCTTATTATTGCTGATTCTCCAGTTTTTAAGTGTTTCTTTAGCTCCAGTTTCATCTTAGCAACCAACAGTTAATAGTGAAGCTATGTCAGCTGTTCTCCTGGTTCTCACGTCTTCCATTGACCGTGTGAATTTTTTACTGATGCTAACATGATCGATCTGGTTCTCTGTAGTATGATCCGGTGAGTCCCACGTAGCTTTGTGTATGTGTTTGGATGGGAACATTGCGTCGCATATTACCTTTTTGTTGGACGCATATAAACCTGCAAATCTGTCACCATTCTCGTTAATTTCTCTCAGTCAGTCCATGTCGTCCCATAATACCTTCATATCCAGTGTTGTCCATTCCGATGTTGGCATTTAAGTCTTCCATCAGGATGGTCAGGTCCTTTCATGGACACTTCGCTATTATCGGTTGGAGCCCCTTGTGGGGCTGATCTTTACTATCGTCACTGCTATCACCGGCACTTCCTAACATTAGATAGCATCCATTATGACCCCCTCCTTCTTTGTTTTGAATGGTGCTTTGGTGATCCTGGATCCGTGAGATTCCCATCCTACAAGTGCATTTCGTGCTTCTTTGGACAGCATTTGAGAAACTTCCTGAGTATCTGAAGCATTTTCCTCTTCGTGACCTGAGTACAGCAGGATCTCTCTCATACCTAACCCTTCCCAGTACTGCCAAGTTGTATCTCCTCATATTCGTTGCTATTTGACTGATCCTGCCGGCCTCTCACATTGTCCGGACGTTCCATGTACCGATAAAAATTGTTGCACTGATTGTCAGAAGAGGCATGGACTTCCGAAGAGTCTCGGCTTTCATCCTGAGGCGTCATAATTATCCATTCAACTTGGAAGACAGAGTTTAAATGGTTTAAATTACTTACTTTGGCAAGGTTGTTTTCTACGGGCTGGTGTGCCGACCCCGTGCTTAACCCCTCTCTATTAACCTGGCTCGAAACTAGCAGTAGCCCTAGAAGGGATACAGGCGGAATTACAGTGGCACAGGTACTGTGAGCTTCTCGATACTGAGATTTTTTCTTACCAGTACCCAGCAACATAAATCTTTACCACACTGTCCTCATCTTACAGAGAAGAGCGCAAACTTCCCTACTGAACTGTGGTGGAGAGTTTCTCAGAATCCTTGGTGTAGTCCAAGGGAAGTGGGATGAGGTACCTTTTAATTATAAATTTCGAAATGCATCCCAAGCTCTTTCAATTGAAGACTCTAGCTCTGTTGTCCGATCTATTGACGATTCTGGGTGCATAACATCTTGTATATTTGCTCTCAGACGTTAGGTCTGGATTGAGTTAACTCGTGCTCATTTTTTGACAATCATATGGAAGTTAAGGTTAGACCTGCATGATCACTTTTACCCAGAGGTAGCATGCATTAGAGGTCCGTGACGCCATCCTCATAATCGATCAATATAAGATCTAGTAAGGATCATACCTAGTCGCTTCTTTTACATGTTGCACTAGGACACATGTGATAACCACATCAACCAGCTCCTGTTCTGAAGAATTTTCTGGCAATTTGGTTCTCAGATTTTTTAAATCTACCGCGGGTGTGTAGCGGTAAATAAATCCCCAAAATAAATAGCTCTGTAAGTTTTCGACATTGGATGCTGACCATATGTTTTAGTGGACTCATCTAGCTGAAGGCGCTCGGTCATGCATCCGCACCAGATCACGTGTGGTAACGCTGTGCTCAACATCTACCGCAATCGCTAGCCAGATTAGATCGGAGAATTCCGATATATTGGTAATCGCCAAATACACTCTTCCGATCTCCTCGACTCTGTCTTTTGATTTCTCTTGGTGGGTACAAATTATATTAGAAGGTGTTACTGGTAAAATCGTTGTCAAACACTGAATACCTGTGTCATCTTCAGGTGCATTAAGGTCTACTGCAACTAGACGTCGACCACTTTGTGACCGAGTATTGAGACTGTTTGGCAAGACCTCATTTACCTCACATCTTGAACTGCAATAGACCAAGCTAATCAGCAGCTCTTGTCTCTTGCATTTCAAGCGGCAACTAACCAGTTCACACATCTCACTCTCATGGGAAACGCTATCGATAATGGCAGACAGCATAGCATTCCTAATGAATAGAGCTACCACCCCTCCTTTACGCCTCTGGATTCTTTCGGCTATTACCAACTGGAAACCCTCAAAATCAAGTTCCATCATATCAACAGGCTGCGTCAGCCAAGTTTATTTGGCTGCTATCATTTCTGGCTTGGTAGAGTTAACCTGTACACCTGGTTCCGAACGTTTATCGAACAAGCTTCAGACATTAGTGGGATAGATCCGAAGCTTCCTGCTGCACTCAGATTGGCTTCGGTATCGCTCTCTGTCGAAGCCCAACAACCCGAAAATTTACAATTTTTAGGCCCTATTCGACAGCACCTAACCTAAGTTGCAATAATCCTTCGGCTTCCCGTTCCTTTACACGCTCTGCCAAGGACAAGTCCTTACGGTCAGAAACTCTTGAACCCTTTAATTTATGTCCATTCTGTAAAATTAAGTCCCGTTCATTAGGGGATTTAAATTCCACCTTAAGCAGCCTGGATTGATTTGGTTTTAACTTGGCTTGATTACCTAGTCTATACGCTTTTAGCGAAATGACTGCGGGGATATTCTGAGGCATAGGTTGATTCAGTAGCTGTTGTATCAACCCAATATCATGCTCAAAACGAGTTTTAGGTTCTGAGCATTCACTCGCTTTCATTCTATGAAAAATAATTGACCTGTCACCGTGATTGGTCTCCAGTTTCTCGACTACATTTTTGGAGGTTGGACATTCTTTTATATCGTAATGTTGACTTGTACCCACTCGTCAACCCTTTGGAGTAGTAACCACAGTTGCGCCAAACATACTGTGAGATTCGAAAGGTTATTGAAAACTTGGACAGTCAGGTTGTGTTTCCTGCGAGAAACAGATTGGGCCTTGAGATTGCGATTCTTGGTCGTTTCTTGCCGACTACAATTTAGAGGACGGGGGACAGAAGAAACTTTCTTTCTTGGGTTTTTATTTAGAACAAGCCCCTTCAAATACGGTTTTTCCTCCTTTGACCGATGAGAGTCAGCTGGTTCCGAGCTCACTTGATGTAGCTCCACATCAATTTGTGTATCGACAGAGCGAGTGCTGTCCGATGTGTCCCGACCTTGCTCGCTAATACACATTTCTGCAACATGTACCATCAAAATGGTCCCGATTGGCAAGCTGTCTACGTTCGAGCAGCACTGCTGACAAATCCATACTGACCGTTCGAAAGCTACAGGCGTCAAACTCGTACAAACTCCGTGGTGCCAGGCTTTATATTCATGCCGTTTCCAACGAAATATCGACAGCCTGGAAGTTGACAATAGCTTTTTTTGCACTGTCCAGTCATTGAACAGAGGTTTTCAAAAAGAAACTAGATACAATAGTACCCGAAGACAAAGGTGATCTATGACCAAAAAGGTGGAAAACTGTAAATTGTTAGAACCAAAGGTGCTAACAAATACAATAGAAAACAAAGTACTAAAAGTACCGACGACAAACTACTTTAGAAGCAGAAACAATACTCTTATCGGATAATTTGGCGCAAGTAAATTCAATTAAAGTGTAAAAAGTAGTCTTAAACGTAATAAACGATCAAGACAATAGAATTTACTCAGCGAGGAAAAATATCACTGTCCTTCTAAATAGCGCGCACAGTTATGGGCTTGTGTTATTCCTCTTATGTGCAAATGACCGTCCTCTTCTAATATCATGATCGGTCTTGTTATATGCTGATGAGTTCAAGATATGGAGTGCGATACGAAGTAAGAGGTGATAACTTAGAATTTCAAAATGACCTGGAGAAATTAGCTGGATAGTCTCAAACCTGGCAGTTGCTGATAAATACTTCTGAGTGTATTGTGATACATATCGGTCATCAAAGTACAGATACATACATGATGAACAACATCAAGCTACCTGTTGTCCAGACACACAATGATTTAGGAGTCATCGTTAACCAAGACTTGAAGACTACTGCACACTGCCGTGCAATAGCCGCCAAACGTTTCAGAACTTTACGGTTAATACGTAGGGCTGAAACTTCTTTGACTTTGTATACAGTGTTCGTGCGTCTTAAACTTGAGTACTGCATACAAGTGGCTAGCCCGTGCTTAAGAAAAGAAATTGAGCTTTTGGAAAAGGTTCAGAGAACAGCAACTAAGCTGATTCCCGGAATAGCGAAGTTCCCGTATGATGCTCGACTGGCTAAGCTAAATATATTCCCGTTGTCATATCGAAGAACTAAATGTGACTTGATAACAGTTTTCAAATTACTTAGTGATAAATTTGCCCTTGATGTGCCCTCATTTTTCTTGTCTTTCAAAACGGGGAATCTACGAGGACACTCCGAAATGCTCCCAAGCTCCATCCGTCGACTCTTTCAGAAGAAAGTTGGATCAACCGAGAGACCAGCATTACCAGGACTAACACAGGCCATCAAGCCTCTTGTCCTTTTCAAACTGAAACTGAATGGTGGTAAAATAATATATTCATCCAAACTCTTAAATATGCGTATGATTAAGACATGAATCTCAAAAGATAGTCAACTCACCTCTTCTGTTACAAAGTTTGGAATGTATTAGCCTCATTACTTTCCAGTGGCTTGTTTGGTCACTGCCTTTATGAAGGACATAATCTTTGGCTGCGAGACCGCGGTTATCTTGACGATGAAGAAAGTGTCACAAAGTTATTTTGATGAGACAGTGAAGTCAAATATGGAATTGTTCGACCTCTCAGTAGATGATGCTATAGCAGAATCCGTTCAGACGTTTGCATTAGAGGTCTGGAATGACATTTTGATGGTTTACGACATGTAGGGTGTAGATCTCTCCGATATTGTGAAGGATATGATCAAGTATGAAGACGGCCATCCGAGTGCTCTAGCTATCAAAAAACTTCAAAGGCTTTTAGAGGTTGACCATGAAACTTCCGAGTTGCTGGAAGCTTTGCAATCCTTACAGCTACCAGGAAACTCCGACTTTGCTGTCCGCAAATTGTTAATCGATATGAGTTCTGTAGATATCTTACTAAACCTTTTTGATCTCTATACTCCAGTTGGGGACTATTGTCTATGTACTTTACTGTTGAATGTGTTGTCCAGAATAATTAAAGGTCGTTCCGAATCTGTTGGTGAAAAACATATCCAAAGTAAGCAAATAACCAAAAAAATTACATGACTAAAATTCCTAGCTTTCATTGCAACAGTATGGTTCTCAGTACCTTTTTAAAAATGTTTGTACACCAAGCTGATATCTGAAGTCCGATACCGTGGTTACTCACCAAGTTCTTATATTTACTGGTGTGATTAGGAGTTTGAGGTGGATAAATTATTTTCGGCATAATTACTAATTGTTCACCTCTGTTTGATTATATACTGTGCATTACTGATGGATACCATTGACCCAGTAACTTATCCAACAATAGAATGGTTTAAACTCATTCTTGCTTGTAAATTGAGACTAAGTACTAGCACTAATACACCAACCTCTCTTGAGTAGTGCCAACATGCACCACCTATGGCACAAGCCATGTATCTGTTTGTCAAATAAGAGGCTAGTATACTGTGCTGTATTGCTGCACATATAGGGATTATCTCCATTGAAGAGGAAACTGTTCTCATTCGTCTAAATTATCTCAGGATGTTGATGTAAATCCAATAGCATATTTGTGCCAGGTCCGGTGTTGCCGATGACTAATTCATTATTTAGAAGTTGGTGTTCACAACGAATACCGGAAAACCCTTTAATTCGTAGAAGTGTGTGTTAAATGTCATAATAATACCGATTTTTACGTAACAAGTTATCCAACTAGTAAAATGTCTAACTCGTCTTACTTTGTTTTTTTTTTACCCCCATAGAGTTAATAAATTCACTCTCCAAATTAATTAATGAATTGGAAGAAAACCCATCTACCGATTCAAAGTTCAGTTTAATTGCTGCAATCTACTCAGTGTTACATCTTAGTTGCACGAAAAATGAAAGGAATAGAACTTTTATTTCCCAAACTCAAACTGTCGCTCAGACCATAAATTTTTTCATGAGAATCGCAGAATTGTTTGACGATCTCCCTTTTAATACTTTCTATACTGCATTAAAAGAAGGATGCGGATTCTTACGATCACTAACCCTCGATGATGATTTAGACGTTGAATTCGGTCTAGGAAGTGAAAATGCTCGTACCATAGCTAAAAGTGACTTGTGTTTGGAAGTATTTGTCAAGTTAATATCAAGTAAACATTCTGCAGTATTTTATAGCTTGTTTCTATTCATTTCGCGTTGATTAAAGTTTATAGGTATTGTCAAGAGCTCTGATAAGGTAACTAGAATAAGATTATCTATTAATTTTGTGCGATGGTCGTTCACTTTGACATCCGACTGTTGACAAACTCAGTTATTAATCATTTCAGTACGATATTGTATTCCGAGAGTTTTTTGCGACCACTTGGTTTTGGTATCTGTTTAATGTAAACTTCGTTATAATTATTAAAGCCCATCGATAATTGCAGAAAAGAAGCCATGGAATGAGGAATATTTTTACAGAAAATATATCCCCAGTTTTAGGCTAGGCTTTGTGTTGTTATTAGTTGGGGGCTGGGTCAAGAGTACCGGAGGCATACCATTGAAAAGCAATTGCAGACGTTCTTTCATTGTAATAATATTTTCCAGTTGTGTAGCAAGGACCAGACCGAAACAGTTCCTTTTGAAAGTTTAGTTGACCGGTAAACAGTTTGCTTCATAGATTTATGTGGACTGAATTCTATGTATTTATTGATACCACAATAATTCGAGTGCAGTAGCGGACTAGAAAATAAACTACAAAAGCTATACGGTAATACTATGGAAAAATACAGTGTAAAGCTAAGTTATCACTTCTGAAGAGTTCTGAACATGGACGAGACACTGGTCTTTTTCTCCTTAATATTCAATAGTTCTACATTTGATCCCAATGAGTAGTAATAACTATCCTAACATTTGTCAATTCCTAATAAACAGTCCAACTGACTAATAAAAGTTTTCTCATTAGTATCTTGCTTCCGGAAAAGTCTTATAAAGACGCTACCAGTCTACTGAACACATTTTCTCTGTACTACATAAAAACGCCTATGCAATACTGACTTGCATTGTCTAGGATAAAAATTGCACATCAGTCGCTTCACTTCTCTCGGATGTTTCATCAAACCTGGTGGGTTCGGTAGTCAACAAAATTTCGTTGAACACAAGCACTTCTGCCTTTTTTCAACCTATATTACTTATGACTTAAGTAATTTTTAAAGTCCGTTCTTTACCTTCATATGACCAACCATAAGCTTTCTAAATATCTGTGCGATTCCTAACATTGTAGATCCTCATTTGGCAACTCCATCACGCGTAAATAATTGCCCGGATTCTCAGACAATGGTATACTTGCAGTTCTCTTCAGCTAACCAACCAATTATGAAATCCATTCCGTAAAAAAGGTTACCCTTCTCTGTTATTTACTCCTCCTTTGTTTGACATTCAGTCACCTCATCGAGACTACATAGGAATGCTATTAGTACTCGTCTGTTTAATATTTCTAGTTACGTGTTTTGTGCAAAAACTTGTGATGCTTTTTGATTGCCTGACCACAGTATGTAAAATAAAATTCCAACTCATGATTTTGAAGTGTACTCCAAAATCTATGTTTTCAGTAATAACCCAACTAGAATTTCGAAATTTTTGAAATATAACTCACATTTTACGTCTTGAATCAGTCATCAATTAATATACTAAAAGTATCATTTATTTATACTCATATGTATTCTAAGTTGACGCTCAATGCTGATCAGTGTATGGGATAAATTGACAAAAATAGCGATGGCTAGATAAAGACTTGGTATCAGTCCATTAAACTGCTGTTTCTGGAGGCATAGGATACCTAGTTGGTGAAGATAATCTTACTTCACTCGGTTTAAAAATTTCTGAGACTAACGCAAATATATTTAATTTCTTTCCTAAATCCTTCTTTTAAGCATTTTTAGTTCTCATTCCATTTCACTAGTTGTTTTCAAATAATCCTTCATACGATTAATTTCTTACTACAAATGATATTAATATTTCCATTTTTTGTTTTTCAATGTGTTTTATTTATTTATTTTAACACATAGATATTGGTACAAGGAGGCACCAAATACATATGCGCCACACAAATCTCATTCGATATGTGTGAGGGTGCCCAAACCGAAGCAGGTGGTTATCTTAGGGGGCCACTCCCCGAACCTTCGACCTGAAGGTTTGATCCACAAGGCAGTGGAGCATCGTGAGGAGATGCAGTCCCATGGTAGCCAGTGACCAACGATTGATTCATAGGCCATTTGTTCCCGCAGGATACTGGAGCCCATGTGCACCATTGGTTTGGAATCCGGTTAAAGCGCCAGACATTCGCTTTTCGTCCTCTCATTTTCGTAAACAACACCCCCGCCACGAGAAGGCAGTGAGTAGGACTTCTTTGGCAGAGGCTATATACGCGTGGCCGTGTGAGAGCATTTCGAGAGGGAGAGCGGACTCTCCCCACTCTCGGCCGTACCAGGGCATTTGTTAACCCATGCTTTTTATTGTGAGTTGATGTCCAGTAACTAGTCATATCCCACACTGTTTAT
This sequence comes from Schistosoma haematobium, assembly GCF_000699445.3. Classification (NCBI taxonomy): domain Eukaryota; kingdom Metazoa; phylum Platyhelminthes; class Trematoda; order Strigeidida; family Schistosomatidae; genus Schistosoma; species Schistosoma haematobium. The sequence continues at coordinate 13,246,692 of NC_067199.1, read as the reverse complement.
ACTGAACTTATATGTCGTCACCTTAAAATTTGATTTGGAAACTAATGACCACATTATTAGCTTGGGATTTCCTTTAATGCTATGGCAGTCCTTACCTTATCGTTGAATATATATTTCACATGTATGTTCAATATTTTCCTCTTTCTTCCCTGCTGTCATATATCTATTTTTCTCCTAATTTTTTATAGAGATTTTGAACTCCTCAAATGTCAGTGGAATTTCTGACCTATTTCAGACATTATCAACTATAATTACTCGCGAGGAGTTGTGCACAAGATTCGCATCATTTAACGGCATCGATATACTAATGCAAACTATCTATTCTAATATAAATTCAACTGTAAGCAATTCATGCTAATACTTTTACAGTCACTAATCTTTATAAATTTCCTCTAACTTTCAATAACAATGTTGAGAAATTTAGTTGTTTTCTAATTTTTGTTGCGCTCAATGTCCTAAACAACTTGAGTAATAGAATTTGATTAACACAAAAGGACTAGAAAAATATAACGTTAACCACTATTTAGTGACCAATCAGTTTTATATATCTCGGTCCTACAGGAGGTCAACCGCGACCTGATTAGCTTATTGTTAACATCTCATATTGTTAATTCGACCTACTTGGGTTTATATCCACAAAAGCAGCATCCATCTCCTCAAGATTTCAGTTACACCTTGCCTGATGGTTGCCAGGTAGCATGAAACTTAAGCATGAAGTTTTCTACTGACAACCTCTAACTGCTTAACATCGCTTTTCTGTGTTCGTTTCATGTGTTATTTGGCAGTGGTTGGTCAGTTATTCACGAATAACTAAAGACCTATTACTAATCTGTGTCTGTTTAATTAGCCCTATTTCACATCAATTCGGTAAGTTATAAAATTAACAGAATCAAAATTATGACTTATTAAAGTAATCGTATCACTCATGATATGAAGTTAAAGACATTGTACAAATAAGCCGGGTGATATCAGAAAATGGAAAGCATAGGATAATAAAACCCAAGATTCATTTGTTTGTATATTTATCTACGATAAAATCTGATAAGCTTTTCAATTGGCAGCTGATTTGCATATTTTTGTTGGGTAATCTTATGCTAAAACTAACCCCTGTATGATTAATATCATTAATCCAATAAGTATACTGCCAAATCAGTACACCAAAATTAAAACTGTAATAGAACAAATGTGTACAAACTGAATTTTCGTTGACTTAAATCGTATTGGACAGAAATTGCAAACATGACAATGAATATTATATTAACATTTTTGCCAGCCACAATTCTATCTCAAAGTCAAACTGCAGTCGAATAAAAACAAACTCTGTAGGATTTATAGATTCTCAGTTTATTTTAATTGTTAAATTTTAAATGACCCACTGTTGTCCCACTTTTGTTTTATTTCGTCGTATCGATTTTTCTCAGGTTATTGTTTCGTCTTCATTGATCCTTTTACAAGCACTATGTGGTTCAGATGCTTGTAAACTATCTGTTAGCAATTGGTCAATCCATAGTATTTCCGGACCTCAGCTTATTGTAGATCTATTTGAAGGCCATATAAAAAGTCCTGTTGTTACAAAGTATATCTCAGGTGTAATTGCTGCGCTTACTCTTCGACAACCTAATATTGCAAAATCGTTTGTTACATCAGGTGCATCAAATTATCTCATCAAGTTAAGTTGAATAAAATTTGAAAAATAAAGTATAAATCTAATAATAATTTAAGTGTTACACGAACAAAAACACTAAATAGCTTGGATCTCATACATTTCTGTTTGGGTTGTCAACAATTTTAAGCTTAATTTGGTTCGTCTGTCCACATTTTTTATACATTCAATAACCTTGCTGGTATGATACTCATGCAATACTTTGAATTTTTAATTTTATTGGTATTAATTCTGAACTTATTTGTTCAGTTATAACATTTACCAGTAAAGATCGTAAGTACATGTACTCCATATCCATAACCATTGTCTGTATCAGTGACATTTGTTACAGAAGTACGTGGGACTGAGAGATAATCTAATTAGTTTAGTTTATCAACGAGTAAAGACCGAAGGTCTAAACTCTTAAGCCCACTAGTTGTTTTGCTGATTGAAGTGATGCAAATCGAAAGTCAATTCATTCCTCATCTCTAATAATGTTGAAAATACTACCATCATATCCTTTGTTCGTTCCCTTTCACGTTCCTTTTAGTGTTTTAACACAGTTGGTTTTCCGAAGTATCATGTTCGATGGTGTATGGGAATGTGAACTAATACTCTATCCTACCTATTTCTACGTTACTTTGGTCAGTCATCAGTATTAACGTTATAAATAGATACTGTTCGACGTGGTAGGTGACACTTAGCGAATCATGGCGTACTACCGAAATGTGATACTGAATGGAATAAGAATAGCCAATGCATTATATATGCAGGAAGTTACCGAATATTGCATTGAGTCATTTGAAAATGTCTTGAATGGAAGCCCTCTTTTAAAGAATGGCATATATTATCGTTCTTTATGCTATCCCCCAACTACTTAGGAATTTAATCTACGTAAATGATTGCTTTCTGAGTACTGACATATACCCATATAAACATGCGTTGTACATAATTTTTTCCACAAATATTGGTTCGACCGTTATTACACTAATCATACTTACCGCGTGTTCGGTCCCTCTTTTCACTCCTCTGTCTTGCTCTCATTTCTGTTTATCTGTCTCATAACTGTGAGAACCTGCAGTGACGTACGTGTATATAATGAGTAGTGTTTCTTAGCTGTAGGATTTATTGCCTACGGATCACCACCGTATAAACGTTAGTTCTTTAATCTACTTGGATTTAATATGCGAATTCCTTTTTTGAACTATTACTAGAAAATTTAAAATGTAGTTCTGCTAACGTGTACTGATTATGTCGCATTTGATTTCACTCATCCTTTATGATTGTTACAATATTTACGTGCTTCTAATAAACGAAGATATTTCATAAGTATCCACTCAAGCCTGTTGAATTTTAGCAGGATTGCTTTTCTCAATATTTCACATCAATGACTAAATCACTTATTTATTTGTAAGTTTATATCTTAAATTGTATACGTATGTACAATTATTTTCTGTTGTAGACGCTCGAGCTTCATTTATCCAATCCTTCAACTGTTCGAGCCGCATGTAGAGCTATACGTAACTGTGTCTCACGGTCTCGAGAATTACGGTCTTCGTTTCTGACATCCGATTCTGGTGCTGACACTGGTTTAGAAAAACTGCTCAATTCTGCACTAAAAATCCCATCATGTTGTGATGAAGCTAAAGCAGCTCTTCGGGACTTAGACTGCAAGGTTGAGCTTCAGGAGCTCTGGAATGGTCGTTCACAGTCTGGATTACTAAATAGCAGTTGATTTACATGGATTCACTGAGTACTGGAACTGATCTTAACAATCTGGCATTGTAAAGTTTCTGACATTCTGGTGCATTCAGTAAATATGACTGGTTGTGCTATTACTTTTATATATAGTCTTGATTTCAATAAGTTGCAGATAAGCATCGTTTAGTTAGAGGTCGCTGAATAATCATTTCTCTGTATTTATGAGTAAGTAATAAACAACGCAAAACCTTGACCACATATTCATCTGCCCGAGTTACCACGACGTATCAGTACAGTAAAATGAACATTGTCCTAACAAAAGGAGTAGTGGTGTCACTACGAAAAAGAGGTTAGCGGTAGAATACATGATCAGAGAAGGTAAGGCGCCCGACCGTTGTTGCTACCTTGACGTGTCGGTCGGGCTTGCTTATCGTAATGAAGCGACCGAGCTATACTGGCTGGAACAACCGTTCCTCAAGGTCCTACCATGTCAAACAGGTCGGTTGAAGAGCGGTAAGACTAAAAGCAACAAACCCAAGGTCCGAAGGCGAAGTCGTACTGCTGACTGTACAGAGGTGTGACAGCAGCAAGGTGTTTCCTTCAGACAACCAGCATGACAGCGATACTGCCTTCCCACAGTTAGCGGTAGGGTTAGAAAAGGTCGATCTTTAAAATGCACACCACCTTATCTCGCGGATATCCGTCTCCGGCGGTAAGGTCTCAACAAGTACGAAGCTAACACGAAAATTACTCATAAAAAGGTCGTGTGTGACCGACCTCAAGCAGTTGTACTTTGGGCACTGTGGTCACGCTCAGGTAACTGAGACCACCTCTAATCCAATTTCCTTCCCAGGTACCTCCAGATGATCACTTCCACGGTGTGGGCAACCGGGAAGTGATAACCGCCCTCATACTTCTAACAGCACTCAAGACCTTTGTATTCACAATCGACTCCCTCTTCAGTTTCTATTATTACTCCTACATCGACTTTCAACGCTGAACTTCCTCTTTCGGCTGCCTCCTCAAGTGTCACTATAGCCAACGATTTCAATGCGCAAAACACTGTCCCAGGTCAACTGAAATCTCGCTCCAAACTACACACTGCAGCCTTCAACGTACGCACCCTATGTCAAATTGATCGGCGGGCTGAAATCCTATAACCTCGTACCATAGATGTATCCTGTTTCTCCAAAACACGCGTACAGGATCCTAGTGTGGCCATTCACTTGACCTCACCTCGGCAAAATGGAGAGCCGACGAGATACACCCTCCGTGTATCTGGTGACCCGATGGCTAGTTCTCGTGAACTGGCAGGTGTAGGCATAGCACTAAGTACAAGGTTGGAGCAAGCACTATTAGAGTGGATCCCCGTTAACAGTCGTCTATGTGCTGTTCGGCTAAACGGCTCCGTAAGAATTCGGGAGGATAGGGACACACGTCGTTGCCTTTTTGTCGTTTCTGCCTACGCTCACACTGACTGCAGCTCGGATGAAGTGAAAGATGAATTCAACATAGTATTTGTAGGAGGTAACTAATCCCCAGATAAGTCGTTCAGACCAAACGGGAAGGCATTTAGGTGGGTATTCGGGCACAGCGAACAGATAACGGTGATCGTCTGCTGCAACTGTGCTCAGGCAATTGTTGGAGAAGATCGATAGAAGGTTGTCACTCATTCTGTAGTACCTGCTTGGGCTCCTGCCATGCCCTAATACGGGCACGCATCTGCTTGCGCCTCACAGGACGCAAAAGTCACACTAAAAGGACCCATTAGAAGTGAGTCCAGTAACGAGAAAACCATAAGTAGGCCCCCAAATGCCCTGGTATGGCCGAGAGTGGGGTGGGCCCGCCCTCCCTCTGAAATGTTCTCACACGGCCACGCGTATATAGCCTCTGCCAAAGAAGTCCTACTCACTGCCTTCTCGTGGCGGGGGTGTTGTTTACGAAAATGAGAGGACGAAAAGCGAATGTCTGGCGCTTTAACCGGATTCCAAACCAATGGTGCACATGGGCTCCAGTATCCTGCGGGAACAAATGGCCTATGAATCAATCGTTGGTCACTGGCTACCATGGGACTGCATCTCCTCACGATGCTCCACTGCCTTGTGGATCAAACCTTCAGGTCGAAGGTTCGGGGAGTGGCCCCCTAAGATAACCACCTGCTTCGGTCTGGGCATCCGAGCAGTATCGCAGCCCGCACACGAATATGATGAACTGTCGATAATTATGGAAAATACTTTTCTTGCTTCAACTATTAATCAAACGATTCACATTATTATTATTACTATTGTTATTATTTACTACATCATTTATTCACTCTCTTTTATTCCTACTCTGTCTATCCTTATTTTTCGACTTATACAACAGCTCGTCTATGGTGGAAATTCGGTTCTATCGCCAGTGGCGATCCTGCTGTAACCTTTTACTTTCTTCATAAAAAGTGGTTGCTTCTTCCTTAACTGAAAGATCTCTTCTGAGTGTACGTTTCTGTTTCCCCCATTATTATTATTACACTAATCTGTTCGTTATCGTTTTTTTACGCTCCTTACCTTTTTTTCCTTCTCTGCAAATTCTCATTGTTTTGTGTGGCGCATATATATTTGGTGCCCTCCTGGACCAATATTTATGTGTTTAAATAAATAAATAAGGTTCCAGGATCAAATGAGGTCACACTTAAGTAGTTCTGAAAACGAGGCTGACCCAGACGTTGCTTGGAGAGATATATAAACAACTGTGGAAACATCAGTGACATGTAGTGATTTAAACCACAGAGTTGCAAAGAACCAATGGATTTCCTCAAGGTCTATTACACTGATGGATTCTCGCAAACTCATCCCATCAGGTTCGTAGCACGATGAAGAGCGTAAACAAATCAGATCTAGATTAAGCAAATGTCCAAGGAACGACCGTAAGCAGTGGTGGGCAACGAAAGCAAAAGAGATGGAAAAGGCGGCGATTATAGGGAACACGAGACAGCTCTACAGACTAATAAAAGAAACTGGAATCAATAAGTCAAGTGTAAGCCAGACTATTTTGGAAAAAGACGACACCCTCATCTGCTCTCAATCCAGACGTTTAGAACGATGGGCGGAACATTTTAGAGAACAGTTCAACTGGCCTTCAGCTACTCTACAACTACCCACCATTTCCAAACAGCCTAAATGGAACATTCAAGTAGGTCCCCCAACTCTAGCTGAAGTTCAGAAGGCTATAGTTAATCTGAAACGAGGAAGGGCAGCTGGTCCAGATGGATTGGCTCCAGAGGTCTTTAGGAATGGTGGCCGAATCTTAGCTATTAGGTTGACTAATATTTTAGCTAAAATCTGGGAGTTGAATGTAATCTCATCTGACTGGTCGCAATCACTTATCGTCTCAATATATAAGAGAGGATCAAAATCATCCTGTGACAACCATAGAGGGATTAGTTTAACTGATAAGGTATCTAAAATACTAGCCTCGATAATTATTGGACGTCTAACTAAGACTTCTGAACTGTAAACACGATATAATCAGACTGGCTTCAGACTTAATCGTGGCTACATCAACCACATATTCACCATTCATTACGTTTTAAATTACAGGCATGCTTATCGGCGTCCGACAATTATAGTTTTTCTTGATCTCTCTCTGTAGACCAAGAGATTTTGTGGCAGAGTATGTCATTGAAAGATGTACCTCAGAAGTACATAAACCTTGTGAAGGCTCTTTACTCGAACACTACCAGTAGAGTCAGAGCTTATGGCGAACTGTCGTCTGATTTCGCAACCTCAAGTTGTGTCCGTCAAGACTGTCGACTGTCTCCGTTTTTGTTTAACCTCATCATAGACCTATTGCTAGAAATAATGCTCTCGTCGACTGAATTCTCGGGCATTGATCTCCTTCCAGGAGGTCCACTTATCGACTTAGAATACGTGGATGATATAGTCCTGTTTAGTGAAGACGCTGTTAAAATGCAGTCTTTTATTAGTACTGAGCAACAGTGCCAGAGTGTTTGGGATGCGTTTCTCCTCGACTAAAAGCAAGTCGGTGCTTCAGGACTAGTCTAAGTTAGACACGGGGTATTAGGGAATGGTGGTAAATCAGTTGATGAAATTGTGAATTTTGATCGACTGAGATGTTTGGACCACGTGTTACGTATGCCTGGACACCGATAACCACGACGCGCAATACTGACTAGTGTTAATTTATTCTCAAATAACAGTTTGTTACATGAGGCATGCCAGTTTACAGGCAAGATCAAATTGATACAATATCCTCTGTAGTAACTTTCTCAGCTGGGTTGATAATTTATAAGATATGAATGTAGATAGTTTTAGTCAGCATCACAGTTGGCGTGCTTAATGAAAGTTGCGTTGCGACGCGCACAGATCCATTGAAGATGGGAGCTTCTAGAAACCACAACCTTACATACCTTTGGAATATCTGAGGCTTTAAGGATGATGCGGGATGAAGTCACCAGTTCCATATCCCAAGGGAACTGAAAAAGAGAGCAAGTAAAAGAAAGGACGAGAAACAGAGCAGCCAATGTTCATGAAGGATTACTAAAGGTATGACTACTCAGTCTAATTTTCTTTAATTAGATTATTTACTAAGCAAGAGCATTCTAACAGGTTAAAGAAAATAAGTGTGAACAATGTATGAGTGGATAAACAATTGACAAACCGAGGTGGTTCAGGAAAGAGCTGAGTATGCGATTGTATGTACTTATATAATATAGTGCTAAAGACAGTATTAGGATACACAATTGGTTATCTTCCCTTCTTTGAAGCTATTGAAGCTTTTTTTTAGATTTTACAGGGTCTTGAGTAGGCTTCATATTTTAGCGAATTGTCTAGTTTGCTTGTAATAAGATTTCTGGGTAGGAAGTAAAACCAATTCAACGTTCGTAACATGATTTAATGAGGTGTTTTGCATGATAAATCAGCATCAATACCTTAAGTTTGTGACATCCCACTAGACCATAAGGAGCCGTAATTAAACAAAATGCTCTGCCCTACAGCACGGGTGGATTGAAGTTATCTCTCCACCATCATGTTTGCTGGTCAGTAACGACACCCTCCCTCCTTTTGTGATGTTAGGCTCTCCTACGTTTGTGGTAAGTATGGATACTGCTTTAATCAAAGCCCATAGTTGGAATGCACTGTCTCTACAAGCAAATCGGATAGTTAAAGAATTTCTATCATGGGTTAAATATCCATTTAGTATATCACACTGCTATGAAGATAACTAATGGTTTAAAGGAAGTAAGGACTAATAACAAATCAAAGGATATGAAAGAGTATAAAATTGTAAAAATTTTTAGGGTAAGAAAAATAAAACATTGAGCAACTCACAAGACTTTATGACCAATTTCGAGCTTTGAAGGGCTCTCACAATACTCATCGGCAAGACTGCTTGACTACTGTCAATTCGTACCCCCGTTTATACAGCAAACGTCTACAAAAATGGACAACTAGTCTTTGATTTCAGGATAGAGTCCCAGTGGATAGGCAGATATTGGCCCAAGTGGTGGTGCTCGTAGCTGCCGTAAAAGCTGGGATTGAAGTTCGCCATTGTAGATTCAGCAAGCCTTCATCTCGACTCTATGGATGTCTCCTTGACAAATGGCGATTGGAGCATCGTGTTGGACCACCTTATTGTTATACCCACAGTGCTTTGACACCAAATCCTTGAACAGCTCCATAGCGAGCACCCGGGAATAAGTAAAACGAATTCCCTGGATCGGAGTTACACGTACTGGCCTTCAATAGTCCGTGATATAGAACAAAAGTGTCACAGCTGTTAGTCCCGTTCAGAAGCCGCGAAGAATTCGACCAAAGCGGAACCTCGAACATAGCCAAAACCAGACAGGCCTCGGCAAAGAATTCACGTTGATTTCGCCTTTCCAATACAAGGTTGAAGTTACTTGGTCGTTGATGCTTTTACAAAGTGGCCGGAGGTATATGATACGCCGAACATGACGTCAGAATATACAATAAGAAAGTCGTCAAAAATTTTTGCTTGTTTCAAGGTTTCAGAGATCTTGGTAAACGATGATGAAGACAAGCAAAATTACGAACGAGTATCAGAAGGTCACTCGCAGCTTCTAGGTGGGCGAAAGGGTACTTGTTAAATCGTATCAAGGTAACAGAAAGTGAGAACTACGTGTTATAGAACGTCGGATTGGAACTGTACTCTATTTATTTCGGAGAAATGTCGGGACGTGTATTAGACATATCAATCAAATTCCGAGGGATGGTAGAACATTGATTACACAAAGCCGACTCCCGTTTCATATACTTGTGGATTCATTTCTAAAATGCCCTAGGGAGAACGAATGCAGGAGATATAGAAGGCGAAAGGGTAAAGCAGTGCAATCTACAGTAGTGATGGACTGCATGAGGAGTGCGGTGACCAGGTCTCAGGTGGATCAGAGCAAAAAGTCTTATAAGAAAGACTTTAAGGAGGGAAGGTGTGATGACGTCCACGAGTGGACGCAACGAAGCTCTAAGATGCTCAGAAAGGGCGGCAGATATTCAGTCCAATAATCGTTTGAAAGAACATTCCAGAATCTCCGCATGTAGCTTTTCTACTGGACAAATGCTAAACATCACTGTATGCAGATTGAATGACTGTCACAATGATTTCGTTTCTACTAAAAACTATAAATACTTGAGAGTTTTGTAACATGTTTAACCCTATTTGGAATAACATTCCTTCTCACTCGTCTTCTAACTCATGACTTGGATGGCTTTATCGTTCGGATGCTGAAGTAGTACGCGGTATAACAAGAATTTAAGCTCTAGATATAACACTGTCCGTACTTACCATTATCGCATTTATAGTTACTTTGCAAATAATGATTAATAAGATAAGGAACTGTTGCACTGTTAACGAAATTATCGAAACTTGATCAAAAATTTTCAAGTGCTGAATTAAGTTGCATCATAATCAAGGGGCTCTAAAATTACAAACAAAATATAGAAGGGAAATGTGAAAAATATTTTTTCACTTGACTGTTATAACGATAAGAATATGTATCAAAAACTATCCACAAAATAAGAACAAGTTTTTAGAATCATGATAGATTACAAATATTTTTTCCAAGCACAAAAATACAGTTCAAAATTGAACAACTGCAAGATCCTCTGATATGTACACATTTTCCAGACAACTTTCCTTAGAAAGAGTTTATATGATTTTGCCAACCAATTTGAACGCAGTTCCTGGCGGAGATAGACAAACAAAATTATCCGAAATTGCGACAGCAGAGCTTTATGTCTAAACTGTTATACAAAGTGAAGTTACGATAGAATTATTGAGAGCGCAATATTTATTAGATCAGTATTATGTGCTCCCCAAGAATATATAACCTGAAAGATGTAAATTGGTTGCTCAACTCATGGCGCATCATATGGATATGTTCCATGAACATAACTGTATACAAATTTTGAAATACGATAACTGCCTAGGCATCAAAATGTAAAATTCAATAAATCAATTCGGTTGGTTAAATTGTATTTAAAAGTGAGACCAATTCAAATAACCGAATCACACTAATAATTTTTTCTACAATTACACATTTAGATATGCATCCAAATAAAATAAAATTCGTCAAACCGACCATTAAACATAATAATTTTATTGCCATTTTCGAGTTAATATAATTTTTGGTCCACCACAATATGATCACTTCTCTCACTAATTTAAGAAGTATAAGATAATCAAGAATTTCAACAATATGTCAAGTTTATTTGCTAACTTATACTTCAAAATAGTACCAGTAAATACAGAAAAATTAGTTCACAAGCACGTATCTTGAATAGTGAATGAAACAGTCTTCATCGTCAACTAATTACTGACTTTTAAACAAACCAATTACATTCTACTATCATAAATTTTCAGGCTTGTCTGTTTCAAGACTCAGAAATTCCGTAAGTTGTGACAGTCTCGTAAGACACAGAAATTGTAAATTGTTGATAAATGTTTCTAATTTTATAACGAATTCAAACAAATATAAAGTAAATTATTACAGCCTAAACGGATCTTTGAAAGTAATAGTTATTTAATGAATGATCAACAAAGCCAGTTTATACTATTGGGCGTCTATGGCTCTAACATTTCATGCGAAACATAATAGTAATTCATATCGTAGCGCCACAACTACTACTACTACTACTACTACTACTACTACTACTACTACTACTACTACTACTACTACTACTACTACTACTACTACTACTACTACTACTACTACTACTACTACTACTACTACTACTACTACTACTACTACTACTACTACTACTACTGTGAAACATAGCATTAGGCATGATGAAGTTAAATTTATTTTGAGGAGTTATAGAGTATCTACATAATACATGTACATGGCTTTCAATCTCCCATTCGCATCATTTGGTGTGTTCTGCAGTATGACCCGTCTTCTTATCTGGTCTCCATGTGTTATGCCAACGCTGTGCTTTCAATGCACTGAAACTCTTCACTTCGTCTGATAAATGTAACAACTTCGACGTCACGTTCTGCTACACACTACTTACATACAACATTGTAAGTAACATCCACTATACTACTATTATTACTGAAATATTTTAATAAACTTACTCCACTTGGACATCCAATAGCTTTTTCGGCATCATATACTCGTTTACCACAACGTGGGCAACCACCTTCTTCCGGAGGTATAACTTTACCACCCATTGCGCCAGCTGTTGGTTTATTTCTAGGTTAACGGTTTTTGGAAAAAATAGTTGGATTTACAATAACTTATTGAAATAGGATTTTTGCAAAATCTGGACAATATATATAAACGTATGGCCAGATACTATAGATAAATTATTGGATAAAGAATAAAATCTATTTTTATCTATCAGCTACCAGCAGTTGCTTTTTATGTAGCAATAAATCTTTCTGAGATTTAGTGTTAGATCACCAATAAGCAAATATAAAGTGACTAGAGGAAGAATGTATTTGTAAAATCTCAACCAAAAAATTTGAAGTAAACCCGACGTTTCGCCTAGCAATATTGCAACGATATAACATCGGTTGTATCTGACAACCGGTCGAAAACAATTCGCTCTGGAAGGACAAGGTTTTCAGAACATTTAAATGACGACTTTACATGGGACATTGCATGACATTTTGTTTTATCACATTTGTTTGCATGGATGTTTAAAAAGACATTATTTCTTCTGACGTGCCCATGTATGTGTGTGTATTTTCCTGTAAAAAAATGTAAAGAGATAATTATACAAATGTTTCACGCTATCGCACGGTACCTATCCACACTTTTTACAAGTCATTTTTTACTTACGTACGAGTGTATTTTTGTCATGCACCTACAATTCCGTTTTTTCTTTTCCGGGACGACTGGAGTAGATGAAAAGCCGACAAATATACTATAAATAGAAATTTTCACCATTTTTTCTACTTTGCGTCACATGGCCCCATGTATGAGGGAAAAACGACCAGATGCTTATGAACATAGCAAGCTATCAAGTGTTTGCCAACCGCAAGTTTGTTGAGTTCAAACTTTTGTCTGCTACGTCTTAGAGGTATTAATATCCTACTAGAGTGGAGTGAGTTGTAGTGGTAAATCAGTCCATAAACAAATGGTTTTGTAGGTCTCCGGCATTGCCGCCGACCTCATTGGTTTTGCTGGACAAACCCTAACTGAAAAAGGTCGGTCACGCATCCGCACTAAATCCCAAGCAGGTACTCAATGCTACGTATCCCCTGCAACTACGTGCCAGCTTAGAGTGAACAATTCCCGACATTTTGATAGCTTTCCAAGTATATCTTTAAACCCCTACATTCCTGACTTCTGATCTGACTACGTTGGTGTGTTTCTATTATAAAGGCGTCATGTGTAAAGACGTAGTCAAAATCTAAATACCTGTGACGTCTTTAAAACCACGCGAACCATTATTTGTAAATGTGGTTTTGTGTTCAACTTTCTTTGTTGTTAGTTACTGTTTCTTGAAACCTTGCAACCGGAAGAATATGCTTTTAATCGTTCAGAATGATCTACGGTCATCTTTGTGTTACTTTGTTAATGATTTGCGATTCATGGACTACGAAGTCATCGCGGGAAGACTGGGAAAATTTGAAGCCAGTCCGGCTAGGATTGACTCAACATGCTAGTCTGGAATTCTATTCCAATGAATAAGCACCGTTATATAACGGGTTCACCGTTTGTGAAATAGTGATGAGGGTAGAGAGAGAATCAATAGTTGAATGATCGTACTTGACAACGCTAGATAATTCGGAGGCTAAAAGACAGCGAGTCCACATGTAACCATATAGCATGTGAGGTAATTACAATATCACTGGGATCTGGGTAGATTGTCCGCCGAGTTGAACCCAACCATATTATAAAGGATCGATAAATGTACGACGGGTTGTTTGCTTATTCAACTTGCTAAGATCAAGAATGACTAGTCTGGGGTGATAATCATCGACCTGGCTCGGCTTACACAGTAGTGGTCATATTCTGCTGCGTTTGTTTTATCCCAAACATGTAATGTTCTTCTTGTGAGATTTCATAGGTTACACCCTAATACCAAGGTCAGAGTGCAGTTTTAATGCAGGCGTTTAGGTGGGGCAGGTTTAGCGATAACCACCCGGCGCGAGTACGACGTACGGTTACATAAGTTTGTAGTGACTCACATTTATCACGAGAACACGACTGGTTTAATAAAAACAATTATTATTATAACCAACTGTACCAGTGTTTGTTTTAATGTGCTTTTGTTTGACTGTGCTAATGACAGCTATTTTGTGCTTCCATTCTTATTCACACACCTTTGGTTGTGATTTCGCGCGAATTTGGTTACGTTCTGTAACCAAGCTTGTATCCTGGCACGATCTCGGTATCCTTTCGATGCCACGAGATCGCCAGCGAATATATCTCGATTTCGATGGTGGTTGGAGGTAGTCAACAGGAAACCCTGGACCCGGGTTTCGTGCTACTTGGCACTCGTCAGCAAGGTGTACCTGCAACATGATCGATAGCATTCGATCTGCACTCATAAGAACTAGACAAGCATGACATTGATCACCACCCAGTGATCAATCAATTGTGATATCTCGATTTCGTCCATTAACTGTCTTCTGATATTTGGCTTCTCGAGGATTTTATGGATTTATTTGGCTACGTTCAACCTTCGCCTTCTGATCTACTTGGTACGTGTTTCTTGGTAGCGGTGTTCATAGTTAATCCCGACTCGACGCCACGCTACAAGTTAAACAGTCACGTTATCCTCATTGAACTTCATTGGATGAAGACTGCTCATGGAATGCATAATGTACGCGGGTATTTTCAAGCATCTATAACCATAAAAGTAAAACAAAACATACACTTTCAGGAGTTACATTAAATTTTGAAGTGTGCATTTATTAAGGTGTCTGCAATTTGTACCCTTACAGAAATACAACCCTTCGTAGTTATCTAATGGTATTTCATCTCTTACGTAAACGTACACAATTCATTAAGCCTTGGGTTTACTTTTCTGTCTATAGAATTTCTCGTAAAAGTTCTTTGGAAAAACCGGAAGATAGCCGAATCGCTAGCATATGGATTGCACTTAAAAAGTGCTATGGTTACTGAGTACGTTTAAATAATGTCAATATTTTCTATATTTTTCAGAATTTTCATTTTTCTTAAACTTTTGCATCATATTTGATTCTGTGTATAATACGTAACTCCAGGATACATGAGAATCTTTTAAGTCAGGTAACGACATAAAGACGACAGTGGAATTCGTGGTAACAAAGTTTAGACAGTTGATACTGTGGCGGTAAATAAAACCCCAAGATAAATAGCCTTGCAGGACTTTGTTGATGCTGACTACACTAGTTTTATTGACACATCCTAACTGAAGGAGCACGGTTAAGCATCCGCACCAGATGACCATTTGGAACGCCATACCACGCATCCTTCTCAACAAATAGCGACACAAATTTAAAGTCGTTCCCCATTTAAAAGTACCTCACTCTAGCTTACACAACATTGAAGGGTTGAAGTGATAGGGAGGTGTTCTGTTTTCAATAGCACGAAGTGGTTCATTGGACTATATACTGCCTTGATTTTTTAATGTGTGGACTTGTAACTGCTAGATATTTTTAAATCAATAATAATGGTTCATCACTTCAATTATTGTTTTCTCCTTCCTATTCTGTAGCTCAATAAAATTACTGTGTTGTTTAGGTTATTCCTACCGATGGGCTATATTGCCCCGTTTCTGTTTGCTTGGTTACTTATGGTTAATAGCAATAATATTGCACCAACTAGCTTCAATACGGTTTCTGTAACCATGGATGTTATTTTTTGACAGCAATTAGTCAGTTAGAGGTTCTTCAGTTAGGCAGAATTCAAACGATTTTCAACAGTATGGTGAAGCAGAAATCTCACAAACGCTGAGAATGTTAATTCATTTCACTCATCAGCAAAGCAAAAGAAGTAGTGATGAACGCTTGAAGTTCTTATATGTCAGTTCAAAATGGATGTTCGGTGTTTTCACATGCAAGTGCAATATTAATTGAAAAATCTCAACTTACCGGTTATTCAGTTACTTAAGCATTCCACAAGATGGCTGCAGGTATCACATTTGCTTGCCAGTAGGACTGTTGATTTCCCTGGACTGTCAGAGCAACTTATTTTCAGCATGCGATGCAATGGAATGTTCCATACGTCTGGAGATAATTTTCTATCAAATATCTGCAAGACAAGGATCCTCAATAAGTAAATGATAACTCCGTTTTCCTGTGATATGCCTTATTTTTGACAGGCTCAATAGTAATTAGCTTCACAAACGACGTCTGTTTATTGAATACTTCCATAAGAAACATTCCATTAGTCATTCACGAGCCCAAATATCACAAGTATATGTAGACGGACAATCTAAAAGTCATGATTCATACAAATACCTGCTTTGCAGAATAACACTCGGTTATATCGCAACCATAATTTATGACGACGTTCAACGACTTTGTAATAACCAAAATACCAATACCCGGTTGGAACTCAGAACTAATGTATCAAAGTTTATTCAATCAGGCCAAACTATGTTCTTCTGTACACCATACAAAGCGTTCCCGAGTGATCCTTATTAAATTGGATCAAAACATAAACTCTGTCTTGAGTTTAAATGGCTTTTATTTATTAAAAAGTATAGATTATACCAAAAACACAAAATACTCCAAACGGTACAGCTTGTGTTATACAATCATTGTTTTCTACAATACAAACTAACGTGTAAACAACAAAAGGAATAGTTAATAAACGAAAGCTTGATACCTGAGAATCAGCAAAAGTATTTTCAAGAAGATGGGACAAATGTCTATCTGCAAAGCTTCCGGCAACAGTTCCAGACAGACAGTCAGTGTTTAATAATCACTCACTGAACCACTCCATGGCCTTGAGCGTAGTCAAATGCGATCTCATTGGCAATGGTTCAGAAACATGCAACGGTAAAATTAAGTAACAAAAGGGAAGTCTTTGACCAGAACTACACAGTAAAAGCTCAGGAGAGAAAGACTAAAGAACGTAAAGTGCAGTTGAAGGAGACCTGAATAAAGGTCAAACTACGAGGCAGGAAAAACAATCCTAGGAGTACTACAATAGGCTGGTCCCGAACATTTTATATAAGGTAGAAATTTTTCGAAAATCCCTGAACTACGTAATTCATCGGTTGTATATAATTTACATTATACTCAATAAAAATCCGGTCACCACCTAGACACTGCCAATCGTGAAATACAACAGACAAATTTGCTTCACATGTTTCATTTGTATCAGCACGTGGAAGTTAAGTTCGTGGGACTGCTTTCAAAAGAGATTGTAGGCCATCGATTTTCGATCACCTTTAAAGTGGTAATGTGTTCAGTATACTAAATTCAGCACAAGTAAATAGTCGTGTATTATCTTACCAAAAATTAGCTCACTACGTTCTGATTAAATTAAAGGACAATATATATAGTTTACTCAACTTGTCAAGTTTTTCAGTGAAAAAAATTAACTAATTGGGCTCATGATTTCATGGTATCTCTTGATTATGCACGCATAACTCTACACTACAGCTAACCGAACCGTATGTTTTTGAACGTCAGTTACACTGCAAACATTACGTAACCTCCTTTCAAAAATTACCTACGCTTATTTGAACGATTGTTAACACTACAGTACATTTGTGCGAAGTGCTTTCTATCTCACTACCTAAAGTGAGACAAATGGTTTAGTAGTTGAAACCTTATTGGTGACAACCCTAGCATCATCGATAGAAAACTATTTTTATCATCGACTGTATAGCGACTTAAATTATTAGAATTTGCGAAATGACTTTTGTCCCGAACATAAATAACTGTAAAAACGTACTGTGGTTTCTTCAACTGAGTCCATACTCATAACAATGCTCATAAATTTCAATATTCGACAACAATGGTGTTCATTTATTGATGATCATAACCATCTTGGGTTTCCATTTCTGAACTTAGCACTGAGTATATGTTCATTACCAGTTTGCGCACCGGCGAACGTAAATTATGGGTCTCATTAGTTTTGACATTCTTACTTACTTACTTACTCGCGCCTGTTACTCCTCGTGAAGGAGCATAGGCCGCTCACCAGCATTCTCCATCCAAACCTGTCCTGGGCAATCCTTTCTAGTTCCTTCCAGTTGTCATTCATCCTTTTCATATCTGCTTCTATTATCCGACGTAATGTGTTCTTAGGTCTTCCACTTTTCCGCTTCCCTTCAAGATTCCAAGTTGGGGCTTGTCTCATGATGCAGTTTGACGATTTGCGTGATGTATGTTCTATCCATTTCCATCGTCTTTTCCTGATTTCTTCTTCAGCTGGAAGCTGGTTTGTTCTCTACCACATAAGGCTGTTGCTGATGGTATCCGGTCAATGGATGTTGAGTATCTTGTGTAGACAACTGTTTATAAATGCTTGCACATTCTTGATGATGGTTGTTGTAGTTCTCCAAGTTTCAGCTCCGTACAGTAGAACTGCCTTAACATTCCTATTGAAGATTCTGACTTGGATATTGCTTGAAAGTCGTTTTGAGTTCCATATGTTCTTCAATTGAAGGAATGCAGCCCTTGCTTTGCCAATCCTCACGTTTACGTCTGCATCTGAACCTCCTTGTTCATCGATAATGCTTCCCAGGTATGTGAAGGACTCTACATCTTCCAGAGTTTCGCCATCAAAAGTGATTGGATTGCTGTTCTCCGTGTTGAATTTGAAGACCTTGGTTTTCCCCTTGTGTATGCTGAGGCCTACTGATGCAGAAACTGCTGCTACACTGGCTGTCTTGATCTGCATTTGTTCATGTGTATGCGATAGAAGGGATAGGTCATCTGCGAAGTCCAAATCGTCCAATTGATTCCGAGCTGTCCATTGTATTCCGTGTTTTCCCTCAGATGTTGAGGTCTCCATAATCCAGTCGACCACCAGAAGAAAGAGGAAGGGAGAGAGTAGACAGCCTTGTCTGACTCCGGTCCTTACTTGGAATACATCTGTCAGATGTAATCCATGCACGACCTTGCACTGTAGTCCGTCGTATGAGTTCTGGATAATATTGACAATCTTCTCAGGAACTCCGTAGTGTCGAAGAAGTTTCCATAACGTTCTCCTATCTACACTGTCAAATGCCTTTTCATAATCAATAAAGTTGATGTACAGTGACGAGTTCCACTCATTTAATTGTTCAACGATGATCCGTAGTGTTGTAATTTGGTATGTGCACGATCGATCCTTACGGAATCCAGCTTGTTGATCTCGAAGTTGGGCGTCTACTGCGTCTTTCATCCGGTTCAGCAACACTCTGTTAAAGACTTTCCCTGGTATTGACAGTAGTGTTATGCCTCTGTAGTTTTCACATTTACTCAGATCTCCTTTCTTTCCAGTCCATCGGCACTTGCTACTGCTCCCAAATCTTTTTGTATAGGAGGTGAAGCATGTTTGTAGTTAATTCGATGTCTAACTTCAGTGCTTCAGCTGATATATATTGTCAGGTCCTGCTGCTTTCCCGCTCTTGATTTGTTTGATGGCCATTCTGATTTCTTCCGTCGTTGGTGGATTGACATCTATAGGAAGATCTGTGTATGCTGCTTCGATGTCCGGTGGATTCATTGGAGCCGACTCATTCAGTAGTTCCTTAAAGTACTCTACCCATCTGTTTCGCTGTTGTTGAATTTCAGTGATTGGCTTGCCTTCTTTGTCTTTGACCGGTCTCTCTGGTTTACTGTATTTCCCTGTCAGTTTCTTCGATGTATCGTGAAGCTGTTTCATATTTCCTTCTCTAGCAGCTTTTTCTGCCGTCGTTGCTAATTCTTCCACGTACTTCTTCTTGTCGGTTTTATTGCTCCTCTTCACTTGCTTGTTTGCTTCTGTGTATTCAGCTTGTGTTTGGACTTTATCTGATCGTGTTCGGCTGTTGTTAATTGCTGCCTTCTTGTTCTTCCTTCTTTCTATAGAGATCCACTCCTTATGATGATGTTTCTTTAGGCCCAGAACCTCTTGACACGTTAAAGTTAATGCTTCTTTCCTGCATTTCCAGTTGTCCTCCATAGTAGTTTCTTCTTCCTTCAGTAGATCTTGTATGACTTGGAACCTGTTGTTGAGAGTTATCTTGAATTCATTGATTTAGTCAGTATCTCGAAGGAAGGCTGTATTGAACCTTTGTAGCGCTGTTTGTCCACTTGTCCAGTTCTTTTTTAGCTTCAGTTTTAAATTGGCCACAACTAGGTGGTGATTTGAAGCTATATCAGCTTCTCTCTTGGTTCTCACATCTTCCATTGTCCTTCGGAAATTTTTATTGATGCAAATATGATCTATCTGGTTCTCTGTGGTGTGGTCCGATGAGATCTATGTAGCCCTGTGTAAACGCTTGTGTGGAAATATTGTGCCTTCTATGACCAATTTGTTGAATGCACATAGATTTGCAAATCTTTCCCTATTTTCGTTTCTTTCTCCCAGTCCATGTCGTCCCATAATATCTTCATATCCAGTGTTGTCTATTCCGGCTTTGGCATTTAGATCTCCCATCAGAATAGTTAGGTCCTTCCTTGGGCATTTCTCAATGATTGACTGTAGCCGCTCGTAGAACTGATCTTTTGTGTCGTCGTTGCTATCATTGGTGGGTGCATAACATTGGATAATATTCATTAAGATCCCCTCCTTCTTTGTTTCGAATGATGCTTTGATGATTCTGGATCCGTGAGGTTCCCATCCTACAAGTGCATTTCGTGCTACTCTGGACAGCATTAGAGCAACTCCCTGAGTGTGTGGAGCATTTTCCTCTTCATGACCGCAGTATAGCAGCATCTCTCCCGTAGCTAGCCTTTTCTGTCCAGCTTGGGTCCAATGGGTTTCGCTGATTTCCAGTACTGCTAAGTTGTATCTCCTCATTTCCATTGCTATTTGACTGGTCTTCCCGGTTTCCCACATTGTTCGAACGTTCCATGTACCTATAAAAAATTTTGCTCTGGTTATGAGAAGGGGCATCGGCCTCGTGGCTTCCGAAGGAGCTCGGCTTTCACCATGAAGCGTCATAATTCTTCTAAATGAAGACCTTCTAACTCCCAGGGCAGAGTTAAAATGGTTTGGATTATTTTTTCTGGTAAGCGTTTTTTTAGCGAGTTAGTTTTCTACGGGATGGGGACGCTAACCCCATGCCCAACCCTTCTCCTTTACCCGGGCTTGGGACCGGCAGTAATTCTATAAGAGCTACAAACGGAGTTAATTTTGACATTCTTTCAACTAAATATTATACATCTGACCGATGTCGAAGACCCCTCATATACGACTCTGTGTCAGTTACCAGGAAGTCGCTTCTCAGCATGAAAACGTGTAGTGACAATATACATTTATTATGGTTACTGACAATAAAATCACAATCACCTTCATCTGAGATTCTATGCCGTCCACAAATTCCACCATTATACCGAGTACTGGATCAGCGCTTCAGTTGCGAGTTGACAATAAACGTGTCTGCCAAAAGTTATGCAGTACAACCTTAACCCACCACGAGAGCTTATAAACACTAAATTTTCACACGAAAACTAGATCTCAGTTGTTATTCATCAATAAATCATCTCAGTCATTCCAGTATTCGGCACAATAATTCGCCATAGGGACATCTCACAGAATTTTGACCGTTAAAGATGATGAAATAAAGTAAATTCTTATTTCTCACGATATTAACGGAGATCTTGATGACAGCCAAAGCTCATGGAAACACCAGAGGTTTATATGAATACCTAAAAAGCCTGCTTAGATCAAATGTTTTCCGATACATTGACTTTCTTCCAAATATGTCTCCAAACTCCCACATTCTTGACATATGGTTCGAATGGGTTTGGGATCTTTCGATTACGAAGGTGCTACGGGCAAAAGCGTCGCCAAACATTGGATATTTTGGACATATTTAAGAACGCCATGCTACACATCCCTCCCAAAAACTAGTCAGTTTAGATCATATACTTGTCGACTAATTGACAATCTTCCGAAAGTATCTTCGGATCCCTTCATTCCTGGTTTCTGTTTGACTGGGTTGGGGATCCAAGATTACAAAAGTGTTACAAACAAAAGCGTTGTCAAAACTTGAATATTTGTGGACTGTTTAGCAGGATCAAGTATTGTATTTTTGCACTCTACACAACACACGTCTAACGTTAGACGCAATGGCAATCAGCAGCTGAAGTGGGTGCAATAAGACATACTCGAGCGTTCTGTATTTATTATTTTATGGCATGGATGAACTCAACTTATCGGATAGTTTGGCCAGTGTTCAGTTAAATCTCACTGACGCTGCATTATTTAAAGAAATACCTTCGGAAACTACTGTTCGACTAATTTGAACACTTAAATAATGGTCAATCTTACTTTAACAGAGAGCGGGGCTTACGAACGGTGGGTTAATTTTCCCGACTCCGTTTTGTATCCAAATATTCGTTAGATAATATGGTAGTAACTAATTTGGATCAATTAATCATCTTCAACTCAAGGCACGTCTTTATTAATATTTGCTAAATCAGAGTATCGTAAACGGTGTTTTTGGAAGACTGTTCAGTGTACATATAATATAATATGTACACCGAACTTTAAGGTGCAGTATACCCTCCCCCAAAAGTCATTCTCCACCCTAAACGATAAGTATATTTTCGCAAATTCATGGAAAAGGCCTAGCGCTCATAAAAAACCTTATTACTAACACGCCTAATTTAGCCATATTCATGCACATTGTATACTATATATGTTTAGCTTGCATCAAATGTGACCGTTTGTCAGTACTTAACTTTTGTACAAAAATTCTGAAATCATCATTTAGTGAATATGAGTTCAAGTGAAGAGTGAATTTCCCACAAGAATCTACATATAATTTTTAACCACGAGACACTTGAATATATCTACACTTAAAAACGAACGGATTGATAAAGCAATCTGATGTATATGATGTCAAAAACTCAAGTTATCTTTTCATTTATCTGCACAATCAGGCTAAACTTACCTATTGCAGTGACAACATTATTGGGCTTTAGGAGAGTTCAGAGTTCCGTTCTGGAGTGACCTATTTCGCGAAATAATAACACATTTGCATTAACTAGAATCTCAATCTAAAGTTAACCTCTTCAAGCTACCGCTGAGTGGCTTTTCTGACCACAGAAAATCCACAGTACGTATATGCTTAAACTCTTCTACACAGAACAATACCAAAAGTGGGAAATCATATTAAAGTATACAGTCAACAATATGCTAAAAGGTTAAACCAAACAGGAAAACATGTAGATGGGTATTTTGGTATTCCGGTTCAGCGAACAGATAATGGTGACCATCTGCTGCAACTGTGCACGGACAGTCATTAGTTTTTATCAAACTAATTTTAAACATAAGGAGATACATCGTCTAACATAGCGACTCCCTGCACCAAACCAACGATAGACTTAAATAGTCCATATCGCCATCAGTCATCCTTGGAGAAGCTCGATAGAAGACTGCCACTCGTTCTGGGGTGCATGCTTTGATCTTCACCTAATGCGAGCACTCATTTGCTTGCGCCTCACCAGATACAGAAAAGCCTCATTAAGAAACCAAATAGAGTTGAACTCAGTGACGAGAAAGCCGAAGCTAAGTTCCAGGAACAACTGAGGCCATACTAAGTAAATTGTGAAACCGAGGCTGACCCAGATGTTGCTTGGAAAGATATATAAACAACTGTGGAAACAGCTGCACCATCTATTAGTGACCAAGCCTGAAGCCAGCCTGATTTTCTCGTGATTGTAGTTCACGAGTCTTAGTTAGTTTGCCCCTAAATGCCCTGGTACGGCCGAGAGTGAAGAGAGTCCGCTCTCCCTCTCGAAATGCTCTCACATGGCCACGCGTATATAGCCTATGCCAGGGAAGTCCTACCCACTGCCTTCTCGCACCACGGGTGTTGTTTACAGAATTGAGGGGATGAATGTTCGGCGTTTTAACCGGGTTGGTGGACACGGAAAGTTCACCCAGGAGAGTTGGAAAACCCTGATTCCAAACCAACGGTGCACATGGGCCCTAGTACCCTGTGGGAACAAATGGTGTGTCAATCAATCGTTGGTCACCGGCTACCTTAGGACTGCATCTTGTGACGTTGCTCCACTGCCTTGTGTATCAGACCTTTAGGTCAAAGGCTCGGGGTGTGGCCCCCTAAGAAAACCACCTGCTTTGGTTTGGGCACCCGGGTAGTATCACAACCCTCACATAAATCAAAGGAGATTTGTGTGGCACATATGTATCTGGTTCCCCCTTGTACCAGTATTTATGTGTTCAAATAAATAAAATAGGGACCCAATAATTATTGAGGCTAGTATTTTAGGTGCTAAAATTAGGCTGGCTTCAGACTTAATCGTGGCTACATCAACCACATATTCACCATTCATTACGTTTTAAATTACAGGCATGCTTATCGGCGTCCGACAATTATAGTTTTTCTTGATCTCTCTCTGTAGACCAAGAGATTTTGTGGCAGAGTATGTCATTGAAAGATGTACCTCAGAAGTACATAAACCTTGTGAAGGCTCTTTACTCGAACACTACCAGTAGAGTCAGAGCTTATGGCGAACTGTCGTCTGATTTCGCAACCTCAAGTTGTGTCCGTCAAGACTGTCGACTGTCTCCGTTTTTGTTTAACCTCATCATAGACCTATTGCTAGAAATAATGCTCTCGTCGACTGAATTCTCGGGCATTGATCTCCTTCCAGGAGGTCCACTTATCGACTTAGAATACGTGGATGATATAGTCCTGTTTAGTGAAGACGCTGTTAAAATGCAGTCTTTTATTAGTACTGAGCAACAGTGCCAGAGTGTTTGGGATGCGTTTCTCCCCCTCCATGGAGACTATTGAATTGATATATGGAGGGTTACTAGTGGGTGAATATTCTCAGACTACCTACAACTGGTCACTTCACCCATATGAATATTTTTCTGTAAAGTTCTAGCTGTTAGAGCCTTTAGTTAGTGACTATCATTCTTCTTAAAGACTAGCAAGGACTGCATTCTAGTAGTGCGTATTGTAAGCTGAAAGGATTTTCACATCAGATCTATAATACTGTTTTTTAATGTCATCATTCTAATTAGGTCTTTACCTCTTGCCTTTTAGTTTTAATGGATGTTGAGTCGCCAGAGTCCGAACAGTTGTTGGTCGAGGAATACAAAAATCAAGGAAACTCATGTTATAAACAAGGAATGTACAATGAAGCTATAGCGTGGTATACAAAAGGCATAGAAATCGATAGTACCAATGTGTTTCTGTACAACAACCGCTCCGCAGCTTACCTGATGATTAATAAACCTCTTGATGCTTATAAAGATGCTAGCAGGTTTTGTTTTCATTCATTTCAGATAAATTACTTACTTCATAGAAGTATCAGTTTAGATTCCCAGAATGTAAAATCTATACTACGTTGCTTAAAATGTTGTCTTATTTTGGGTGATTTAAATGAAGCCAAACGTCTGTGTTCTATGGTTAGACAGTTGGAACCAACTAATATGGAATTTTCGTCATTGGTAGTGACTCACTGAGCGTTTACTAACGGAATTTATTTAGCTGCAAAAAATTGAATTACTATCAGAAACTCACCGATCTTACGAAGATAAATTATCCACATCTGACTTCCGACACGTATAATTTACTCTATAATGTTAACACTTATTTATGATAGGCTCTTCATTTAATCACAAAGTGTATTGAATTAGCTCCAGCTTCACTAAGTTTCAACTTACAAAAGCTGAACATCCTCATTCAATTAAAACGATTCAGTGAAGCCAAGATTTTAGTTGAGTAAGTTTCTGTAATGCAATTAATATTTGAGTACAGAAACTTATTGCATTCCCATTCTTCATCAGTTGATCTACTCTTTTATCGAGGCCTGTGCCTGTACTATTTGGATCATTTAGATAAAGCAATTGTTCATTTTCAACATGTTCTACGCCTTCATCCAGATCACATAGAAACTCAGAAAGTGTACAAGCGTGCCAAAAATCTTCTGAAATATAAAGAAGAAGGAAACACATTTATACATGATCACAAATATTCTCAAGCACTTGAGGCCTACACAAAAGCCTTGGAAGTGGATCCTTCACACGATATGATTAACGCTAAATTGTATTGTAACCGTGCTTGTGCTCTATTTTACGTAAGTTTTTACAGTGAATTTTTCAACTTCTACATAGCTTGATCGTTTCGATGAAGCCCTAAACGATTGTGATAATGCAATTTCTTTGGAACCAAACTATTTAAAGGCTCGAATTCGACGAGCTAGGTGGTAAGTCAGGTTTGTTTTAAATGATTTCACATTGCCGGATAATTAGTCAGTCGTTAAGCATTTGCTCATACTTTTCAACCGTTAATTCACTTAGTCAACATCTCATTAACTTTTCCAATAATCTTAAGTAAACTTGTGGGTTATATTTCTTAACAATCTCACACCCTACAGTTGTGAATTGAACTGTCTTATGTTGTTCTTTAATCTACCTTATTAGATTAGATATAGTTCTCTATAAAGATCCTGAATATTGCCATCTTAACCACTGTTTGCTTAGCAAACTATGTACATCTTTAGTCTAGATTAATGTGCATATTATCTTCATTATCTGATAACTGTCTAGTTAATTAATTATTACTCAGTGATTTTTGCGTTTATCATCCAATCATTTCATTATAGACTTCAGTCCTTCCTTCATCCAAGAATCTTTAATTAAATGTACAGTATCGTTTGCTTGCATGGTTAGTGCATGAATCTATCATCAAATTCTAAGTTGTGTCTTTATACTTTCGTAGCATTTTACGTTTAGTGGTTGCTTCTCATTTTCCGCGTATCGGTATGAGCTTAATTTCTTTAAACTAGAACTTGTGTGATTTGTGGCCAGTGCATAAGTTGACGTATAACTACTTGTTCGTCTTACTTATTATGTTCTGTATTATGACAACGTCAAAGAGTTCATTTCCACTAGTTGGAGTATCTTATTGTTGACTGGTATTGAAAACTATTAAGTACCGTAATAATGAAAGTTTCATCAGATCTGTTTTTTAATCTTCAATAGTATATCTTGTTTCTCAAATGGTCAAATATAAGAAGATAGATCATTGATTTCACTGTTTTTTATACGTGAAGGCTTATCTGTAATAATCATTATTAAATTTCTCACATCTACTTAGATTTTCCAATCTGTACTGCTAAACACTGTTTACTCTGATGTTGTCTAGCTCACTAATAATTAATAGACTCATGTTTATAGTTTCTAGTGATATTTATTAGTTAACGGCAAAAGATAATGCCAAGGTTTACAAGTCTGATTAGATAGAATGTATTTGAACTCTTAATTCATAGTGGCAAATAATTTCGTGCCAAGACAAGTGAGCTATCGAACAAACACTATCGTTTAAGTCAGAGATTATCGGGAATTGTTGTCGGATATACCAACTTTAAGTGTTGTTTGTATGAGCATTCTACTATCTTCACTTTATTTAACGTCATAAATATATTCATAGAAACCAGTCTTTTTCCTATCTAACAGTAGCAGTTTATAGTTCATTAAGTAAAAATAAGATCCGATAGCATAAAATTGTAGAAAAGTCTACTTGAATTTGACATAATTTGGTATATTTTATTTAGTGATTTTATCGCCAAGAATATCTGACTTCATTAACTAGTACTCTAACTTGTAATGAATTTCCATTCATTTCATGTTTGATTGTTACATAAGTTTAGTCATTAACAAATTTCTTTTTATTTATTTCAGTTACTGTCATGATTATCACTGTTTTTGTTTAGTAGACTTTGAATTGTAATACCTTTATTTCACGGAAATAATCACTTTGAAAACAAATTTGTTCTATATTGTGTATATAATTATTCTTTATGCAGTTATTCATCTCTTGAAGAATATGAAAAAGCAGTTGAGGAATGGACTGCAGTAGTAAAATTAGACGGATCACAAGAAAATAAAAAATCTTTACAAGCTGCTAAATCTGCTCTTTCCGTGTCTCAACGTGATTACTATAAAATACTTGGTTTGAAAAAGAATGCCTCTTCCGATGATATAAAACAAGCGTATAGAAAAAGTGCACTTTTATATCATCCAGGTATGGGATTTTAACTTGCCTAATTCATGTATATTATTTATTTTATGCTACATACGAGGTATTGTTCTAGACTATTTTACGTGTAATAATGAGCCTATCTACCCTGCTATTCCCACTTTAATTGATGATGTACATCTTGAACTCGTCCATCACTAATTAATGGTGACGTACTTAAATCTTTATACTACAGCTTAATTCAAACTAGGTAGGTATGCATTTTATTCAAACAGTTTACTTCATCGAGTAATTTATGTGACTTACCTGGGACTCATATATTTCTAATGTCGTAGTTCATAAAAATCAGAATCCTTCGGAGTTACAATCAATTATAGAACATTCAAGTATTGTTATACATATGTATTTCGAAATCATATTCTGAATTCATGAGAATAATCCTTTTTTGAGATCATATTTTAGGTGGTGTTTTCTAGTTCAATTAAAAACCTTTCTTATAACATTTATAGTCCTTTTTTAGTGGATACAACTCGTAAGATTTTTTTGAATGAAAGCAAGTAATTATTTATTACCTGTTTTCTTCAAAATTTTTCTTGTTTGAATACCCTGTTGACTTAGTTTTTTTCTTGCTAAGTTTATCCAGTTTGTGCAATTTCTGACCAGATTTTAGTTTTCAAATTGCTTACATTTGGATCGTGTACTCAATAAATTGGCTTAACTAAAATGGTGATACTAAATAATTTCAAATATATATTACTAATTTTTACTGACATTTTGTTCAAACTAATTTCACTAAAACAAAGTAAGGCAGTTGACTTATCCTCTATACTCAATTGACTTCGACGACAATTGTATGCGATCACATTCTTTACATTAGCTGTTTATGAAAAGGTCAATTGATAGTTAGATATTTGTTTGTCAACAATTTTGCCTATATTTAGCGATTTGATGTGTTTTAAAGAATCCTACAAAATCGATTAAATATAATTATAAATACCAAGGAAATTTATACTTAACAGCTTAGGATTTGTCTGTTACAGATAGATTAACAAAATATAAACGCTTATGAAATCTTAACAAACAGCTTTAAGGCTAGTAAATTAGATATCTTTCTAATAAAGGAATTTTTAAATCTGGAAGATCGATTTGTGCATTTAGAGAATAGACACAATTTACAATCATACATATAAATATCTTTATATTCACATTACATACATCATCTATGTGGTTTTCTGTAATTTACCGCTTGATCCTAAATTATTATTACACTCAAGATACCTTTAAAAATGTCTGGTTAACACTTCATTATATTTTTGTTTAACTTTCACTAGCAAACAATATATATTTAAAATCCCTATCTACTGAGATTTAAAATCTATTAGCCTTTCATGCTGTAAGATTATGGTAACTCATCTATTAACAACTAGTTCTTATTATAGAATAAAAACTAGAAGTATTTCTAACTTAATTAATTTTAATGTAACATTTATACTTTTATTTCGATATTTTATTTTTCCCAATTAACGGTTATCGATCTGATTTTATCATTAATAATGTACCTTGTTCTACATTCTACTAACTCTATGTAATCTCTGTCTTGTATAATATCAATTCATTAATATATAATAGTTGGATTATTTGCTATTCTGTTAATATATCTTTAACATCACCAGTTAGTTAGTGATTGTTCCAGTTAATCATGTCATAAATTAAACGTCATATTCTTTTTTTTCAAAACAAGTGATAAGTTCATTCTTTAACACTTATATCAATGATCCGAATAAACTTAATCATAGTATTGAAGGTGAATGCTTTATAAAGTTTATTGTTGTTCGTAGTTTAAAGAACTTTTATTATGCCTAGTAGCTATTCATTTAAGTTGTGCCTTTCCTACGCAACATTTATATGGACCATGTGATTAGGTTTCTAGGATAGCTTGGTTAGAAATAGATTTTGGACTAGTTCGTCACATGGCATCTTCATGATTCAGACCTTCCTGTGTACGTCCCCCTTTTAGACTGTTCTATGCAATATTTTGTCCTTAGAAATCGTGAACATCCGTAACTTATATCGCTACTTTTTCTACCGTTACATGCATACAGCAACATCACTTCATAAACGATACTGTTATAATCTCTTTCTTACGGTTATGACCCAGCTATTCCTATTGCTTAGTATACTCGGACACCGATTCACTCGACAAGTCCCCAAATCAGAACACGGTTGAACAGGAAAAGAGATTATATTCCAAATAACAAGGTTAGATGGAAGTAAGAAGCACAATAGGAAAAACGTTAGTATATTTATAGTTTTTACACGAGAAGATTCTAGAGTGTTCTCCAAGTATTGAATAGTGTTGATTGGACAAGAATTAGCCAATCAACGTGCACCAAAGCAATCGTGCATTGAGGATGCTTTAATCCGGTCTATGTCCCGCTAACAGATACTAAGGTTTAATAATGTTTACGGTATTAAAACGGATCCAATAACTCAGATATTGTTAACTACTCTAATCGCATCTATGGTAGAAATGTCATTGTTGTGATTGACCATTAGATTCGCCTAGTAAGAATTCAAAATCTCCGTGTGTGATTATTTTCATTCTCTATGATCATTACGATTGTCTCATTTTCCATTCATTTTATATGGGGTCTGCGTGACTTTCGTAACCGATGATTGGAGACTCTTGGTGACATGGCTCAGAATCGATCACAATGGCGTCGGTGTATACACTCCCTGTCTTCCCTTAAACTAAGAGATTAAAATCACTTCACATCTTTCTTTTTACTAACTAATTCTTTCTTCCTGTACTGTATCCTTATATGCAATCTTTCTCCTATATATTACAACCTTTGACCTAACCACTCCTATGAATCTGGTTTTCATCTTGCTGTGCTAATGAGGTATGGCAACCTGGACCGATGCATATATGTGCCTGGTCCTACGTTGTAGCTGACTGACTGATTCATTTTATATGTGCGTTATTCCATTTTGTCATTTTACATGTAACATTTAATGATAACTGTAGCGATTAAAATTTTCCATTCATATTTATCAAAATCAATTATTACTTATAGATTTAAATGAAAACCCATCATAGTCACAATCATCAAAATTCCATTAGCTCTGTTAGCGGACATTTTACACATATTTGAAAAGTTACACTTTTCGAACATAACAGTTTGGTGATTAATTTAATGCATTAACCGACACAGCATGGATAAATAATGAATTCATTGACATCCCTTTCTTTTCGTATACAATTCTAGATCGTCATACAAGTGCCGATGAAGCTACTGTAAAAGAGAAGGAACGGAAGTTTAAAGAGATTGGAGAAGCTTACAGTATATTATCAGATCCTGTAAAACGTCGTCAATATGATAATGGTGAACTGTCGGGAGATGATGCTTTTGGTCAAGGTAAATTGAATTTTTCTGTGATTCATTGTTGAGTCATGTAATCCTACTAATTGCTACATTGTATATCAGTTGTCTGTAAGTCGCTATTGTCTACTATCGTTTCTTGTTCCAGTAGTAGCTAGATGAAAACAATAGCTCTGCAACGGTACTCTTACAACTTATTGTATCCTTCACGGCTTCATTTCGTTTTTATATGCAGTTTACAATCTATAATACGTTTCAAAATGAGACCTTTTACGCTTATTTTTACATTTGTCGCTCACCAATGAATTTTTTCAATGAACTAGTTTATCTTCACACCTTATTTCTTAATGTTTGTTCACTTTTAAAATGGAAAGTTTAAAAATATGATTTACTAGATGTTAGATCTTAGTAAAGTTAATAATAGGATTTTTATTTGGTAACACAATGATGAATGAACACAGCTTTACACTTTGTTAAACTTCACTTTAAACTAAGTAATCCAACAGACTAAACCATTTTTTTCTACTCCCCCAGTCTATTTCATTTTCTGTATTTAATCAGGATTTGTCTGCCTATTTTTCTTAAACTACACCTTCTGTAAAGCCATCTAAGTAAACCCGTCTTATTCGTAAAGAAAAAAAAAGAATGAAGCTTGCACAAACTGGTCTGGATAAATTACTGGATAATTTGTTCATCCTTTGGGATTCATTTATAAATAACCAAAGCGATACAACCTTGAAATGATCTTGGTTATCTTTTTTTCAAAATAAAGCAATCTGCCATCACATTGCTAATTGTTAATTTTCGCATTTGTATCCATCCTTTTATTATTTTCTTTTTGTCCTATAGAGTAAGGCCAACACTAAGTCATTCTCTCACTTACAATACAACAATATAATCAATAAGTTTACTTATCATTTGATACATTAGACAAACTAGTAGTCTGACCTGTAATATTCTTTATCTTGAATCGGAATCGCATACTTTTTTTTCTAAAGCCTACATTTTAATTTGAGTCGTCAATTTATAAATTACTACCTCCACGTGGACAGTAAATAGAATTTTTCTATGAATGTTTGTAAACAGTCTATCATGATATAAACCATGTCATGTGAATGTGCTCATCTTAGATTATAATAAATTATTCATAAGAAAGTATCTCTTCACACCTTATTCCAACAATTAATCAATAAATCTAAAGATAAATTGAGTTTATTGTTTTTGATATGACTGTGGAAAACTGGTACTTACTACATGATGCGCTGAAATTCGTACAGTATATACGGAAAAGAAAAAAACTGATGATAAAAGCAGATTTTCTATACACCCTCCAAAATACGAAGATCTTGTAAATCACAATAGGCTCATTAGTTTTACTGATATCTGGTGATTAGTTAATGCATGTAACACATAACTTAGATATGGGGAGTACCAAAATAGATTGTTTCACAGAATGAATACTGTCTATGATACTGAATAAAGTTCAAAATAAACTAACATAATGTAACACTGAAATAAAAAGAATACTAAATAGTTGCTCCCAAAAATTTAGTTGCATGTTATAGGCGACTGGCGATAATCAACTTCATAGTTTACACACAATCCAATCAATTAAGACCGCTCATCACTTTTTCAAGTTTTGTTGTTGTTGTTGTTGTTGTTGGACAATACAATGTTCCAAGTTTTGTAGATTATTGATTTCATTTTACTACTAGATCCTATCTATTCATAACTGTAACCGTTTTTGAAAGTTCTATTGATTTTTAATGTCTTTTTCCAAAGGAAATGTATCCGCTCACAATTTGTTTACTCAAGTCTTTCCTGGATTTGGAACATCTACAGTACATTTTTATTTTGGTTAATATTCCACACATTGGTATATACAATTAGTGCCGGAGTTAGTATACATCAGGTTGTAATTGTAATAAACCTTCCTCTCTGTTTATGTACAAAAATTGGGCGACGAAATATATATTGTTTATTTATCAGATATCTTTGTGGTTAATACTTTGTCTCTGTTAGACACATAGATGTTGATATCAATACTTATATGAGTGTCTGTATGTCTGTGAACAATTGTAAATCAATGATTAATATAATGTCGGAAATGATTCACCGGGTATATTGTTTAATTTTAAATGTTCTTTTAATCCGTACATTATGAATGCATATTTAATGTGCATATACGTACATATATATTGGAAGTTTTTCGCGCTAATATTAATGAAATGAATGAAATAGTCATTTTCAATTGTATTGTCAAATTGGTTAGTGTTCGTTTTTTCTCTTAAAAATGATTTTCAATGATAATGTGATTAACTTAATGCTGTTAAAATGATTTTATTCGTTTTTTTTTCTGTTCTTACTCTTTCATACTTGTTTTTGGAATTAACTCAGTAATGACTAAATAACTTGACATGGTTCAAGAACCCACTTTAAATTTTGATGGTAGGAAAATTAGTGTTTCAAGTTATCAGAAGCACCTGACTGTCATGATTTAAAATATCTACCGATGCTGTAAGTACATCAGTCATTTTTTCTTATGTATACAGTCAGGTGAATAAAACAAATTTCTGTGACGAGATTTGATTGGATAACTGAATCATTTTTAGTTGATTCATATACAACTTAAAACCTGGCATATTTGCATTTATTCAAGTTATCATGCAGTACTAGCACAGTAGAATACAATTATCTAAACCAATACCAGAGCAGTAGAAAAGATCAAGTATAGAAGGAGAATGCATATGAACAGTCTCAGTTTTTTAACTGCAATAATACTCAACGGAACTGATGCAACTAGTTCATGAACAATTCACATTATAACCCACTGCCGGCTGCATTGTCATCGAAAATACAGTAAACACTTATGGAATGCAAATGACAGTAATTTATTTATATAATTGTTGGGGATGCTAGATTCCCAGAAACCACTTGGTAAACGTCTTATTTTTGTAATTTTACTCTGGAAAGTTTTGCGCCTAAAGCGCCCATTATTACCTTCGGTTTGTATTTGCCATTCGGAAGGACCCTAAATGTCATTGATTCGTTTCCTCTTTTAGTACGTTATTTTGTGACGTTTCCCAAGGACCTTTTTATACTGTATATATATGCTTGAGTTGTGTGCTTGTTTGTTGGTGCTTCTCGCTGCTTGTGGAATATACATTCCCCTACAGTTGTCAGGGCTGTTACACGTCCGAATAGTTGAGCTTGTCTTGTCGTTGCGTTGCTGATCCTTCGTTCCGTTTCATCAATTTCAATTGATCTTGTAATCTCTTCAAACATAGCAGATCTATAGTGTTGGTTAACAAGTTATTTTAATATGCTACATTTCCCGATCGGTTCACAATCAGACAAAATAGACTTCAAGTGCTTAGTAATGAATTTCATGGTAGCAAGAATATGAACTTTTTCCTGGAGGAAGCGAAATTATAGCACACAATTTCTATTGAAATGAAATAATTTGCGCAATTGTACAGATGTTACTTGGTTCCATAACAAAAGTAACGGAAAGACGGTTTAGAACGCTTATAAATAAGAATATTGGTCAATAATTTATGTGGTCTATGTGAATGCAGTCTAATCTAGTGAGACGGAAATAGTCTC
Source organism: Schistosoma haematobium (assembly GCF_000699445.3). Lineage (NCBI taxonomy): Eukaryota > Metazoa > Platyhelminthes > Trematoda > Strigeidida > Schistosomatidae > Schistosoma > Schistosoma haematobium. The sequence continues at coordinate 13,211,791 of NC_067199.1, read as the reverse complement.
ACCTTGCTTACGTTGAAGTTGCACTTAGTACTTATCCTGTATTTTACTATCATGGTTGCCAAATAAATCGACCTCCTACGTAGCTTGGGTAAACACACCCAATAGGCTACAAAATATACTAGTATTAACTCGTACAAGAAGTAGACGTCGATTGTTCTTCACCTTGACGAGGATCGGTCGATTTCGAAGCTCAGTCCCTTGCCTGCTCAATGAATTACTAAGGCTCAATTACATTTCTTGGAACACTAAACACCTGAACAACCTGTATATATTCAAGCAACCGGGAATATGCATTATATCGTAAAGTTTAAACGCTTGTATTCAAACCTCTTCTGTATGATGAACTTGATATAATTAACAACGCTAATTTCGTGAAATCAACACATATGTGGAAACACCGAAGTTCTCTTAAAAATATACTTCCTGGATTCTAGCTCTCAAGAATCATTTTATGGCTTCTCATCAATGACTAATCATTGTCTTTATATATATGTGGCTAATAGAAATATAATCGGAAAGTAGCCTGAACGAACAATTGAAGTTGACATACATTCGCTTCGTCATTTCCAGAGTATAATCATCATAGTTAAAAATTTGACATATAAAATGCACATTTTGTTGGGTTAACTTACATTTGTTGGAAAGCGATTTCATATATGAATTTCAGAAAGGCAAAAGTCACTTAATCCACTCAAATTCAGAATCAGTGTTATGAATGATACTGAACGAAGGGATTCTCAGTTAGAATAAACTAGCGGAAAAGATATTTTTAACTCTGGTTATGAAGCAAGTAAAAGTTAGTTTTAGTGATAAATAGTGGATGTCAGTATTTCAATGAAAAAATCTTCATGAGTTCGATACGCCTTAGATAGTGTCTACATTTAAATGGTCAATTAATGAAAATGCTCTCCTAATTTTGGTTTAGAATGTAAGAAAACTAGTGTTGTTTGTTGACAAAATATAAGTATTCTGAAGTATAAGTATCATGAAGTGATTAGATTTATAGCCAATATATTAGAATTATCGTTTACTGTGTATATTTTTGATCTTAGAATATCAGGAGTTTTCCGATAACCAAGGTAGTGAGTTGAATCAATTTACAGATAGTTGTTATGCATACATTTGAAGCAATCTAAATCATTATCCGTGTGTTTGAAATGCAAGCGTTTGTTAGTGAGGAATTAATACAGACGATTACGTGAGCGCGTAAGAAACATTAATTAGAAAATGACGATTGGTGATTACGGTAAACTGGTATCATATATCTTAATAAATACATATTTCATCGACTATGAATAGAACACATCGTTCCGAACAATAACCAAATTAATTACTGATATGGTTTTGTGGGAATTTTCGTGTAACCTGAACACCACGTCTCACTAAAAATTGATTTCATTGTTAACCAGAAAGTAATGAACAGTGGTTTCAATCCAGTGCCACAAACATACACTCACGTTTCTATACTCACTGGAACATGGGATGCTCAGAGTTCATAGCGAACAAGGCACCTCTGAGACGGACAACAGAATATGGATGGCATCAGATGATTATTATGACATCAAAATCTAGTTGAAGTCGGAAATGTTGACCTTAGGATCACAACTGTTTGCCTCAACGAGATAGTGAGACTTCACTGTAGACAGTCAGATTTTCTGTGTGGTCATGAGTGAGCACTAACTAAGAATGTCGGATCAGAACAAAGTATCTAGCCAGTCATTCATTTGGTGTCATTATATTATAACAACTGTCCTCATATGAAATAAATTCCCACAAACCAACTAACCAAAAATTGATTGCCGAACCATGTGTTAGAATGATTTACATGGATAAGTATGACATACATAATTTTCCTTGAATCTTCAGTACTATGATATCGTTTTCAATTACTGAAGTAAATGTTAATCCCAAAATATTTACTTGTCATTTTGATTGAGTTATTGACTGATAAAACACTGCAGTGACTGGTGAGAGGTTGGCGAATTGATAGTGTTTTCTACAAGGTCAGGTTTTTAGTTTCGACTACATAGATATACGTGGCCCTTGTATTCGGAAGTATGGGGAATGCTTTTTTAATAACTTCGTGCCTGATGTGATTTCTTTGAATATTTAGTTGACTAAATGCAACTTGAATTCCAGTGTCTACGAAGACTGCTAGTGACTTAATGATCATATGTAAAATAATTAAACACTTTTATTTTCACGGTTTTGTATTTTCTCGGTTTTAGCATTCAGAACTAAAGTTGACTGGTTAATAGTAACTTCATTCCTGATGAACAATTTAGTGGTTATCTGAACTCAATAGATTAGCTGACGTTTGAAGTGAAAGATATTGATTACCGGTCCAAGTGTGAACACGAACTCTAACCCACGTTTATCTATCTGATGAGTCACGAAGCATCGATTGTGCCTGACTATTGTTAACCACAATCCTAAGATTTGCTGAACCATTTTCTTCTTCTTCTTTACAAGACATTTCACGCCGAACAGGAGAGATTGTTTTTATTGTACCTCATATTGATAATAAGTAGTTCGTTTCATAATTCCCTTATACCACAAATATTAAGCTTTACTGGGAGAAAGTGGTGTTTTGGTACATAGTTTCCTGAATGGCGTAATTTCGCAAATATTATTTGATTCGGTAGCAAGAGAATGCTGAAGATGACTTGGAACGCTGTATATATGAGACAAATATTCTTAGTCCACTAAAACCATGGTCAACTGGTATGTTTCAGAAAATACTAGTAAAAATAAATTTATTTGAGAAAATCGAACTTCTTATCCTAACAGCTGTTCAAAGTTTATATCCAACAGTAGATCATTTACAATCAAATTCCGAATTCTTCTTTAGCGTCCACGTCTTGGACTTCGCCTACTGTTTGGTCTCCTCTTGCCTATCAATGAAAGAAGATATTGTTTAGTAGGAATACTAGTAGATTTTGTACTGTGCGCAAACACAAAAAGTGGCAATGTTTTCTTTTATGCTGCTGAGTTAAAAAACACCAAGGATCTCTTAGTTCAAACGTGCACTGTGATTTAGATTTTGTCACGTTGATGACTGCTTTAGTTAACTTGCTAACTCTTGTTCACTGATTGTCTCTATCCTGATTTGACACATTGGACAAACAATTTTTAATTAAATTCTTTTTAAAATACAACACGTCACAGTGAACTAACTTTCCCTCTTGTTTATATGCGTAGGACAGTTTCATAGTCAGACAATATCGTTATTTATGGTTTGGAGAACAGTGTCAAAATTACTAACATCACATATATAGTCGATGTTCAAGAATTTCTGAATAAAATAGGTGGTAAGTTATGTGACAGATTTTTAAAGGTAGATTACATAGACTTAACAAATCTAATAAATTCACACTTATTATTACGTACAAATCAGGTAAGAACCCGTACTTCATAACTTCTCATCTCTCAATTGCTGAGAATCTCAATTCATGTAGTATGCTTATTAAACTTGATATTGTGAGGAAGAGATTTCATTTCCTATCACAGAGTTTATATCGATAATCTCAGATGAACTAACGAATAAGGATTTCATTGAGATAGAACTGTCTTGGTCCTTTGTAATAATGATATGTTAATCGATTTAAATATTATGTGAAATATATGTCTATGTCGTCTGGTAAAAAGTTTACCGTGTAAGTGTTCATATAACAAATTTATGTTTACCTAGCTAGTGTTACAATATACTCTGACGTGTTAATTAATACATAATTAACAAAATACGTGTTAAAAACTACAATAATAGGTCGGTATGAAGAAACTAACCGCAACAGCAACAACATGTGTCATTACGGCGTGGTGATTGCGACAGCCCTCGATTTGGGTGTGGGGATGCACCCCTACTGGTAGGCGTTCCACTCCGACTAGGATTTCCTGGTTGCTGTCGAATAACTTGGTCTTTCTGTGGCATATTATAAAAGTTTACTTTTATATAAACTTTTATATACTTGGACGTCGAGTGCACGAACTAATTATCCAATCAAAGATGTTTCCAACCAATTTATCAAGCTGGGCGATGTACTTTACAAGTATTCATTTATTTGTGAACAAATTTCCATAAAATTGTTAGCTTTTGTCCTTGATAGGTTACTTTTCACATAGTGAAGGGTACTTAATGACCAAAACTCTTGGAGTACCAATTGTAAGTACATCCGATCATATGACAACATCATTAGTGCAGGTGAACCATCCAGGAAAACAACTGCTTTATATAGTAACATTGCCTTGATTATTTCAATTCAAAAAGCAAATAAATAGGTCAAGAAAAACCCATAAATAAAGCCGTGTTTTCTCAAATATACCTACTTAAAAATCTAGATGGAGTGGTGGATTTATGGTTAAAGAATCCGGATTTCAACCATTAGGTGACAGGTTAGGACTCCACTTCACCTACTTCAGTCTGAGATATCGAGTAGTGGTCGAGCTCCGTAGCTTCCCGGAAACCCAAACCAGTTAGCAAGATGAATTTAAGAGATATTTTGGTCGAGTAAGTGAACTGAAGTCAATCATAAATAGAAGTAGGATAAACAAAAGCAGTGATAGGAACTACAAGAGAGTTGTACTGATTAGTCAGAGTAATCAGTTAAATGAAGGAGTTAAATTTCTGTCAATTAGGAAGAGGGAGATCGGTGAGTCTTTCGTTAACACACCTGAACAAACGTTTTCAGAGTTTGTTACTATTAGGAATCCATAGAAAGTTATGTCACTTTCAGTTACAAATCATTGCCTTTGCTTGAGAGAAACAACACACAGACCCTAAATTTACATCTCACATGTTGATATTTGCTTTACCACCGTCGACTACTTTACGTTTTAATTTCGCCTTGTTCATTGTTTCCAAAGGTCGCGTAAAAAATGTGTGTGCAGAAGTAATATAGGTATCATTGACAAGGTTTGACTTGATAATTTCAAATAAATTGAGCATTGGGTAGATTGTTGATATTATAAACAATGGTATGTTTGTCATGCCCCAGTGAGTAGAAAATTAACTTTCCGACGCTTCATGGCTCGGTATAAGCCACATCTTCTGAGAACATAAATAAACAGATTAAATGAACATAAATTTAAGTAGTACAAAGGGGTTGAGAGAAAATACTTAGTTCAATCAAAAACAGGTCTGGTCAAGTCAATGTCATATCACTGCAATCTGGGTGATTTTTTTGGGACATGCCTGTCTGTTTGTGTTAGGGTGGGTGTGAAAGACATGTCATTTGCGTTGTGCATAAATAATTTACAGTAAAAATGCCTTATTTAGAGGAATCGATAAGTCATTAGCAAAAGACCAGTTTTCTTTCTATTCCTCATATGTATCAAGACGAAAGTCAAATAAAAATGGAAAAAGCCATACAATTAGTTCACTGTTTCTATAGTATTAAATGCAAAACCTATCAAACTACTGAAGCTTCATGAAATTCGAGTAGCTTGAGTTTGGTTATTCTTTGAGTACATTGAGTGGTTTCAAGGTGTTTACCTAATGTCTCATGTCAATCGGATCCCGATAAATCTCACTACTGAATGCCTATCGCATGTTTCCTGGAACATGGTAGAAGAGTCTAAGTTAGATCCAACCTTTTACTCTGCTAATGAAACTGCTGTAGTAAATAAGAACTTAATGAAATAAAATAAATTTCTGCTGTCTTACTAAAACCGTTATTTTCGCTCATTTCGTCATGGTAAGGTTGTTGATTAATAGTACGTAGCTCAGTACATAAAACTTAATAACTCAGAGTATCATTTATAAAGTCATGTTTTGAAAGGGCTTAAACGTATTTATGCTTAAAACTTTAGATTGTATTCTGTTTAATACATTTTTGATTAGCTTTAACCCCTGATAAATACAATATCAACGGTAATTAAAATATCCCTACATCAATATAAGACTGTAGCTACTCGAAGCTGAGTCTTCCTTGTGAAACATTTCATTGAAGAGTATATTCATCAGAACAAACACCCAAACAACAGAAGGACTTTAAGAGCAAATGATAGAATTTATCAGCTGTTATTTTTTAACATTTTAAAATTGGTAAAATTTTGAACACCCAAAAAGCGAAATTAGTTTTTCAGAAGTTTCCGATGATAATTTTGACAGTGTAATACGAAGACCTACCAAGCTTTAGAAATGTATAAAAGAGGGGTATTGTTTCAGGTTCTATCATAATTAAGATTTACCACTATTAGGTAATTTTTAAAAAACTAGCCGGTTAAAACTGATTCTTTTCATGTAGTTAATAAGATATATTTTAGCTAAAGTATTGATCATAACGGTTGATATTGTTAGCACCATAAAACAACTTGTTTTTTAGTGTCATATGAAGTGTTTATAGAGTGCTTCATGTTGAACTAAAAGATATAACTGAATTATTATTTATGGACTTACTGTTTCGAAATGAACATTTTACACTTCGGAACTTCTCACTACGTGTTATGGTTTGACAGTATAATTAAATGAATGAGAAATGTTTCTTGGAAAGAAACGTTATACGAATTCGTGGTTGAGTATCTAACAAAGAATATAGTATACACCTTCACACGATAACTTGCACTGTCTCAATAGTCAAAAACAAGTCTCTTCCACTACCTTACCTTGATTGGACTATTTAGTATCTTTTGCTTCATTTATTTGGTCCATGTAATTATGAATAAATCTGAGACCAACAATTAGATTAACTAAGAGATGTGAAACTGACTATAATTCACACCAATTTAAACTAGGCGAGATGTATTTACAGACACCATATAAACTTATCAGTCCTATACCAATATTTGATTAACGAGAGGATAGAAAGTCCTACTGATTTTATTTTTGTTCGTAAAAACTTAGCGGACCCTCTATTGTCTCATTTATCTAGTACTTGATACTGCTTGCTTTTTGCTTATCTACAACTAGGATATGCATAATTTCTACATTCTAGTTTAGTTATTAGATGGATTTCATCTAAATTAAAATGAGACAGGTGTCAACACTATTTGATTTCCAACGATTTCCTGATTTTTATCAGTCTGTAATGAGAATGAACTGCGGTGATCAAAGGAATTTAATTTCAAAAAACTTTTTGCAACTGAGACGAACTTTCAGTTATTTGTGTAAGACCAAAATCATGAAATCGTCATTCGAGTCGCCCCCATAAAGGGTTCAATTAAATGTTTACTTGTATAATATCATCAACTGTCCTAGATTTAAAATATGCTCAGAACTAATCGAAATCCTAATAATCTTTATTAGATGAAGACTGAAGGTATGAGTACCTAGTGGTTGTTCTTTTGTGAGTTAGTTTTTCTTCTACATGTTTAAGGAGCATTTATCGTCTTCTAAACAATGTTCCCTAACAACTCATCTTTGTTGGGCATTAATTTACAAACAATTCTGAGTGAATTTATACACTAAATTCCCAGTGGTCAATAAATGTGCGGTAGCCAGTGTTTTAGGACATTTTAACGTCCATTTAGTGGGTGAATTCTGGACATTGAAACGTGATTTTCACTAAGCACTTTATTGCAAGCATCTGGAATTATCCACATATATCTGCTAAGAACACATCCGCGTAGCATATCCCAGCATGCTGAACAAAAAATCAAAGTGTAGAATAGGATACGAGGTGAGATCCTCAATAAAAGTTACACTCTAATATGCAGCATTTTTGCATATTGTAGACGGAAAAGAGCCAGGAAGTGGTGTATATTGCACACTTACTTAACGGTGGTGGCGTGACAGATAACTCCTGTCACAATTTCCGATCATCGATTATACAACCCACCTGAACATTCACAAGCAGCTAGTCCTTAAACCCGATTCTTCCTAACAAGAGTCCCATAAAAATAAGCGATGACCGACAGTTCACTTTGTGTGTAGACAAACCGTGAAGTTTCCCGTATATTTATGGAGGTTCTCAAAACGACACCATTCCTCTTTCCTTTCTGCCTGGTCCGTTTTTTCTAAATGTATAATGAAAACGCATTCAGCTACCATGAATGTAATCTTGTTGTCAACAGGTGCCTCTGAAGTAATCAATAAATGACTACTTATCTTAGAACTTACACACAGAATTTCAAGAAATTATGATACGAAAAAGCTGCAGTAACAAAACTGTTAATCGAATCGAATGTAGAACACTTCTCTCCATGATTAGCACGGTCAATAGTTGAAGGCTAACTTGTTCAGTAATCCTATTCGATACCTCAGAATATTTAGCATTTAGTCACATACTTAAGCAAACTAAATGGGACCAAAACACCTGGTTTGTCTCTCCCACCTAGCGTACCACTAGAATGTCGGATCTTTCCAAACTTTTCTGTGTCCAGTAACATACTATTGATCCCTTTGAGCTTGGGCTTAAAGGGACAATTCTTCATGAAGTAGAAGTTGGGAATTTTAAACCTGCAAATTCTGAGCAAAAGATACAAGCCAACTCTAGATTTTGGAAAGGTCAATAAGCACTCAGTTGCAAAAACATTACACAAAACCCGACGCTTTCCCCTTACGATTAAAACGTACTATGTAGTGGGATTAGATATCAGAGACCGACTTCCCTTAAATCTAGAGGTTTTAGTTAGCTGTTGAACTCAGCATTGTGTTTTGACAGATAGACCTTCCTCTATGCTTCTTGTTTGGTCTGATAGTACTCGTGATGTGCCGAGTGTGATTTCACACACGGCAATGGTTAATCACACATCTTTTTAGTGTCTAACTGCGATTGTTTATATTTTATTTACAACTTTTTTTCTTTTAGAAGATGTGTACTCGTAAAAGAAGGCCTTACGTCGTATAAATTCAGTCTGTATATAAGGAAGGAGACTAAGCTTCAAAAGAACTTCGCACTTCGGTTAGAGAAAATCTAAAAGAAATTTGTATGAGGTGTTGGGGTGAAATTCGTGCACGCGATATGTATCTCTCGAGAGCGGTCCGAACTACTAACTTTAAATATGTGGATGCCATTAGGACTATCAAATATGATGACAGCGGAATTGACCAGTCTGTATGCAACTATATTTCACTTGAAGATAAGACTATGAAGGATATATTAAATGAGCATTTTTACAACATATTTCATATGAAATACCCCGATTATTCATCTGTTCTATTTTGGATGTTCGGAGAATATGGGTGGCTGTGTATCGTTGGTGCCTCAGGCATTCATTCTTGTGTAGTTGTATACTACCACATGGTAAACTCATCAGCTTCAAGAGGACTCAAGGCAATTATATGGCACATTAATCGTACCAGATTGTAAACCGATCGATGCAATTAATTGAGATTGCTCGGATAGATTTTCAGACAGCTACAGAAGCTAGTAATAAACGATTAACACAATCCTTAAAAACACTCCGCCTCATTATATACAATACTTACAGTCCAATGTGGCCTTTATACGCTCTTAGACATAATATTCATCTTTTAACTCAGTACATAATTGAAACTTATTTCGTAGAAAAAAATTGTTTTCAAACTTTTGTAAATAGGGACTACAATACGAATGACTGTTTACGACATATTCACATTTAACTGGAATTTTGAGAATATCTCTACCTAAAGAGAAAAGTTAATGAGCGACTAGCGCTGTGATATGACTTTATTCAATAGTAACATAGTTCTACTAGATTAATTCAGTACAACTTATTAGAGTTAGAATCAAGAAATGAATGATGTATGATTCTGAAAAACAAAAACGTATAAGACACATTCAATCATGAATGTGTCTCAGATGAGCAGGGAAAACTGCAAGGACCACTAATCTTTCGTCAGTTTCCTACGCATATTGATGATCTTTTTAAATTAAACCAAAAAGATGTGCACATTTTTGGCTGGTAAAACAGATGGATATCATATGCAGTCACTGAAGGATAATTAAGAGATAGACGATTGGCATCTTAATAAACTAAGACCTATTGAAAATTTCCATATGTAAGGAAACACTGGCACAGGACATTATAACATTCTTGCTATGTCATGCCCAAATAAATACGGAAACTAATCCCTCTCATGATCATTCATACTTATGTAAAGTATTCAGGTTGAGAAATTGAGCAGTAAAACTGACAGCTGGCGATCTTTCGATGATAGGGATTTAAAGTGAGTGGCATTCTTTCCTTCGTCTTGTGATCTTTTACCATACTTGTTACTTCGTTGTTGCTTTTGTCCTGTTGATCTGTTCTGTGAATGTGATGATTTAAGTGAACGGATCAGTTCATCAGGATTTCTGTTCTCCAACCAGTCTGTAAAATACGATATAATAGTTAGTGGTAAGAGTTCAAAAGCCTAATGTTTTCATAAGATCAACATATTATGCGGGAAATGAGACACACCTTTGCACTCATTGAAATCTTCCGTGCATAAGCAGTATATGCATATGTATCTTCGTTAACATTTAGAAAAACTATTAGCCAAACAGTGCAAGTCGATGAGAAAAACGAATACACTGTTTGAAAAAGGTGTATTTTGAAACAATCACAAATGACAAATGTAGTTCAAACACATTAGATAGTTATATGAAAATAAGTATACGAAACAAAAGTTGAATATTACGTTATGCATATACCAACATAAGGAAGATGGATATAACTGATATTTGTGATGGAATCCAGTTTCTAGTTATGTATAAACGACATTTTGGCGAACCAAGCAACGACACAAAGTATAACAGCTACAATAAGTGTGGATGGTACCAACAGTATATAGTACAAATACATAATTGGTGATAGTTGTACAGTCACTCTGCTCTTTTCAAGTCAGAATGTTATGCAAATGATGTGGACCAATAAAGACAATTGAGCCTGACGACTGTCGATCTGATAACTTGTCTAGTAGAGTCAATAAGCGATATGATTGTACTGTAACCAAGTAGTGTTTTTACTTATTGGTATTACATAAGTGACCTTGAAGTAGCGCCAGGGTGATTTAACGCTCCACTATCCTTGTATCGAGCCAACGGTTCAAATGGTTTTGAACGAACTAGAAATAGCTTCCGCTTAGCTAGATGCTCTATCTAGTAGCAGTGGCTCACCGATGTCTCTAGGTGGAGAATCCAGGTGCATTAACGATGAAAAAGTAAAGAAAGGTGATTATATTGATATACTGTCTTTAATCTTTCAAGAATAGATCAAATTTTCTCCTAAAGGACTCCTAGAAAGTCGCATGGATTTAATCAATCGGCAGCAAATTCCAACATTTGACTACTCTTAAGAAGTAGAAGGTGTGTCTACAGTCCGTTCTGCCATGTTGTTTCTCCAGTTTCTGTGTGTCAACCTTAAGTTTTGTGTTGAAACTAAGTTTAAGTACAAGTTCAAGGAAATGTTCAGAAGTATTTATGATGGTCACCAGTAAGGCCCCTGTACTCTAATGGTGTAAAAGTTCAGTGATTAGATGCACTCTTCATAAACTTTAATTTGAATCCCTGAAATGGTTTCGTGGTACGCCGTTGGATACGTTCCAGAGTGTTCTTATCCTTTGGAGTCAGGGAAGAATTCCTGCGGAAGCATAGTATTTAAATAATTTATTTCCGTACTCCGAATGATGACGAATGAAAGTGTCGGAGATTGTGTGGAGGGACCGTTCGTCGAACTGGCTGAAAATGAGCACCAACATTATCAGTGAAATATTTGTTCGAAAGCCACTTTGTCGCAGTTAGCGTAAAACTTCAGATCATAGGGTACCAACACTACTAAATCTTTTTGAACTTGCGATAAAGTTACAGGGGAGTTGCCTAAGTTGTGTTTTTAGTGTGCAACATGTCTCAGATGGACTAATTCATACATAGAAGTGTTGAAGGTAAGTCCATTGTTGTCTGTTACTGCGCTACCTGTTGAAGGACTTTATTGTTGCAACATAGAACACTATCAAACTAAAGTGCATAGTTGCGAAGATAGTAGGCAGAATAATAAAATGAATATAAATACTGTGAATAAACTAACATCTAGGAATAATAGATAGACCTAGATGAGTAGAGATTTGCTAGTAATAATTATGTCAATAGTAATAAAACTTCGGTCTACTGTAATAGTAATAAAATAGTTATAGACATGTGCCAGGTACACCTGTTCCTGGTCCGCTACCCCACACTTCGAATCACAGCTCATGTCCAGTATTCTGCACCTCACATCAAAATTGTTCACCGAGTCGTTCCATGAAACGCATGCATTTGAAGATGGCACAGTATAATGTTTTGAATTATTTGAGTTGTAGTATGAACTAGGAATCCCAGAATTAACGCAATTGAATTAAGAAGTGAGACACAAGCACAAACGAATGTATTGTATTTGGAATTCGAAATCGAGCAATCAACCAGTACAAAGATATCATTAGTTCATTCAAACACCACATCCGCCACAGCTTAAATAGAAGTATAAGTGTTTGTAATCGGTTGTACGTCTTTTTGTTAAGTTCATCCTGAGTCTGTCCTACATTGTATAAGATAAAAACTTTGTAGTATCTAGAAAGTGCTCATTAGTATTGGAATTAACAAACGACATCGGAACAGACTCACCTGGAATTGTATACAATCAGCATATCGGTTTTGTACTGAAATCATTAATATCTTGAATTTGAACCGTAGATTTTTCAACACTATCCTCCCCCACGAAATAATGTTGGATCTTTATATCCCCAAGTTATGAATAATGTGGCTTCATTTAAAACATATTTCTCACATTGTTTAGAGTAAACATTAGAACTGTTTTTGTGATAAGGGTAAACAGCAGTTGATATGAAATCATTCGAAATGTAATAAAACTCGAGGTCACTTAGTACTCGTGCTTCGCATTGAGCAGGTTTTTCACAAGGATCAAATGCATTATGAGGATAGGTAATATATGATATGACATCAGGATTTGATTCTTCTGAAATATTCTCATGAAATTCATTAGGACTGTCATTGCAGAGCGTAGGATCGTTAGAAAAATCAGCATCTATCCAAACCACATCAGGTTTTCGATCATGATTAGGTTCATTTAACATATTTTCCTCAGAATTGCAAGTAATTTCATTAGAAATATGTGAATCATTAGGAAAAGTCATACCTGGTACAATAGCATGAGAATTCTGATAAATCGGTTGATTAGGAACTGTTGTCTCACAAGAATTCTGGATTTCATCTAACTCTGAACTGTCACATGGCTCTGTACTGTCTTTTGAAATCGTTGATAAAGATAAATGATCATTAGAAACATCCGAATTATTTAAATTTAAATTACAAGATTTAGTACAGCTTGAAGCAAAATGGACAGTAGCTTTGCATACTGACTGAATGTGTCCTACCTTACCACGTTTAAAACATTTAGCATTACGAAATACACATGAATTGCGAGCATGAAACTTCCCACATGATAAACATTTACCAAACTTCATCTCACCTTTGTGATTTGCCTTGTAATTCCTCGTTGAAACACCTTTCATATTTATACGAGAATAGGAATCACTGTTAAATGAACGCAAGTTTGATTGACCCTGAGATTGTAGTTCATCATGACGACTAAGCAAAGTATTAGAAATCTTCATCGACTGGATATCAAGTTCATTGACTGCTTCGTAGTTAATACACGCTGTTCTAGCATCTTGAAAGGGACAGTTTGGCATTTTTAACAGCTCTCTTTCCAAACTTGGTATGGTAATTCCTGCAATTAATCGATCTCTCAGTTGCACATGAAGTTGATCACCGAAATTACACTTGGCAGCTTGTTTCTGTAATTCAAGGATGAATTCGCGAGCCTTTTGGTCATTTTGACGAACCATCTTATGAAACTTCACCCTTTCACGGCATTCGAAACTGGCGCATTTTACATGACTTAATAATAGCTCTTTAAGAGTTGCATAAGGGAGTGAGATAGGTTTTTCCGGATATGCCAAAGTTTTTAGTAAGCTGTACGCTTCTCTTCCAATGAATGTCAGAAAATGTGCCACAATTTTATCACCTTTAACATCTTTCTTGGTCATGCCCCAGACTTCGAACCTTTCCAAGTAATCCTCAAAAGCTTCAGGAGTTGAATGAATATCTAACTTTTCCATTGCAGGCTCCATCGCGACGCCAATATAATGTTTTGAATTATTTGAATTGTAGTATGAACTAGGAATCCCAGAATTAACGCAATTGAATTAAGAAGTGAGACACAAGCACAAACGAATGTATTGTATTTGGAATTCGAAATCAAGCATTCAACAAGTACAAAGATATCATTAGTTCATTCAAACACCACACACAGGTATTCAGTGTTTGACAACCATTTACTGGTAACACCTAATGTAACTCGTACACACCTAGAGAAATCAAAAGACAGAATCGAGGAGATCAGAAGTTGTATTTGACGACTGTCAATATATCGGAGTTATCTGATCTAGTTTGGCTAGCGATTGCAGTAGATGTTGAGCACGGCGTTCCCACACGTAATCTGGTGCGGATGCATGACCGAGCGCCTTCAGCTAAGTGAATCCACTAAAACATATGGTCAGCATCCAATGTCGAAAACTTACAGAGCTATTTATTTTGGGTATTTATTTACCGCTACACATTGCTTCGAAGATATCTGAAGACAAATACCTGTGAACTTTGAGTGTCCCCTCTAGTTAGTATAAGCAACTATCAAATATGTTTCCCGTATTGCAGAAACTTTATCGGTTTCCTAAAAACTATTAATTTTATTTTAAAGTAAACGTCCAAAATCGATTATACTCTCCCTTAACATTCGCCGCGTTTACTTTCCAGAAATGTCACTTTTATAATTAGAGAAAAGGTAAAAAAAGAGTGGCTGCACAACTATCACCAATTATGTATTTGTACTATATACTGTTGGTACCATCCACACTTATTGTAGCTGTTATACTTTGTGCCGTTGCTTGGTTCGCCAAAATGTCGTTTATACATAACTAGAAACTGGATTCCATCACAAATATCAGTTATATCCATCTTCCTTATGTTGGTATATGCATAACGTAATATTCAACTTTTGTTTCGTATACTTATTTTCATATAACTATCTAATGTGTTTGAACTACATTTGTCATTTGTGATTGTTTCAAAATACACCTTTTTCAAACAGTGTATTCGTTTTTCTCATCGACTTGCACTGTTTGGCTAATAGTTTTTCTAAATGTTAACGAAGATACATATGCATATACTGCTTATGCACGGAAGATTTCAATGAGTGCAAAGGTGTGTCTCATTTCCCGCATAATATGTTGATCTTATGAAAACATTAGGCTTTTGAACTCTTACCACTAACTATTATATCGTATTTTACAGACTGGTTGGAGAACAGAAATCCTGATGAACTGATCCGTTCACTTAAATCATCACATTCACAGAACAGATCAACAGGACAAAAGCAACAACGAAGTAACAAGTATGGTAAAAGATCACAAGACGAAGGAAAGAATGCCACTCACTTTAAATCCCTATCATCGAAAGATCGCCAGCTGTCAGTTTTACTGCTCAATTTCTCAACCTGAATACTTTACATAAGTATGAATGATCATGAGAGGGATTAGTTTCCGTATTTATTTGGGCATGACATAGCAAGAATGTTATAATGTCCTGTGCCAGTGTTTCCTTACATATGGAAATTTTCAATAGGTCTTAGTTTATTAAGATGCCAATCGTCTATCTCTTAATTATCCTTCAGTGACTGCATATGATATCCATCTGTTTTACCAGCCAAAAATGTGCACATCTTTTTGGTTTAATTTAAAAGATCATCAATATGCGTAGGAAACTGACGAAAGATTAGTGGTCCTTGCAGTTTTCCCTGCTCATCTGAGACACATTCATGATTGAATGTGTCTTATACGTTTTTGTTTTTCAGAATCATACATCATTCATTTCTTGATTCTAACTCTAATAAGTTGTACTGAATTAATCTAGTAGAACTATGTTACTATTGAATAAAGTCATATCACAGCGCTAGTCGCTCATTAACTTTTCTCTTTAGGTAGAGATATTCTCAAAATTCCAGTTAAATGTGAATATGTCGTAAACAGTCATTCGTATTGTAGTCCCTATTTACAAAAGTTTGAAAACAATTTTTTTCTACGAAATAAGTTTCAATTATGTACTGAGTTAAAAGATGAATATTATGTCTAAGAGCGTATAAAGGCCACATTGGACTGTAAGTATTGTATATAATGAGGCGGAGTGTTTTTAAGGATTGTGTTAATCGTTTATTACTAGCTTCTGTAGCTGTCTGAAAATCTATCCGAGCAATCTCAATTAATTGCATCGATCGGTTTACAATCTGGTACGATTAATGTGCCATATAATTGCCTTGAGTCCTCTTGAAGCTGATGAGTTTACCATGTGGTAGTATACAACTACACAAGAATGAATGCCTGAGGCACCAACGATACACAGCCACCCATATTCTCCGAACATCCAAAATAGAACAGATGAATAATCGGGGTATTTCATATGAAATATGTTGTAAAAATGCTCATTTAATATATCCTTCATAGTCTTATCTTCAAGTGAAATATAGTTGCATACAGACTGGTCAATTCCGCTGTCATCATATTTGATAGTCCTAATGGCATCCACATATTTAAAGTTAGTAGTTCGGACCGCTCTCGAGAGATACATATCGCGTGCACGAATTTCACCCCAACACCTCATACAAATTTCTTTTAGATTTTCTCTAACCGAAGTGCGAAGTTCTTTTGAAGCTTAGTCTCCTTCCTTATATACAGACTGAATTTATACGACGTAAGGCCTTCTTTTACGAGTACACATCTTCTAAAAGAAAAAAAGTTGTAAATAAAATATAAACAATCGCAGTTAGACACTAAAAAGATGTGTGATTAACCATTGCCGTGTGTGAAATCACACTCGGCACATCACGAGTACTATCAGACCAAACAAGAAGCATAGAGGAAGGTCTATCTGTCAAAACACAATGCTGAGTTCAACAGCTAACTAAAACCTCTAGATTTAAGGGAAGTCGGTCTCTGATATCTAATCCCACTACATAGTACGTTTTAATCGTAAGGGGAAAGCGTCGGGTTTTGTGTAATGTTTTTGCAACTGAGTGCTTATTGACCTTTCCAAAATCTAGAGTTGGCTTGTATCTTTTGCTCAGAATTTGCAGGTTTAAAATTCCCAACTTCTACTTCATGAAGAATTGTCCCTTTAAGCCCAAGCTCAAAGGGATCAATAGTATGTTACTGGACACAGAAAAGTTTGGAAAGATCCGACATTCTAGTGGTACGCTAGGTGGGAGAGACAAACCAGGTGTTTTGGTCCCATTTAGTTTGCTTAAGTATGTGACTAAATGCTAAATATTCTGAGGTATCGAATAGGATTACTGAACAAGTTAGCCTTCAACTATTGACCGTGCTAATCATGGAGAGAAGTGTTCTACATTCGATTCGATTAACAGTTTTGTTACTGCAGCTTTTTCGTATCATAATTTCTTGAAATTCTGTGTGTAAGTTCTAAGATAAGTAGTCATTTATTGATTACTTCAGAGGCACCTGTTGACAACAAGATTACATTCATGGTAGCTGAATGCGTTTTCATTATACATTTAGAAAAAACGGACCAGGCAGAAAGGAAAGAGGAATGGTGTCGTTTTGAGAACCTCCATAAATATACGGGAAACTTCACGGTTTGTCTACACACAAAGTGAACTGTCGGTCATCGCTTATTTTTATGGGACTCTTGTTAGGAAGAATCGGGTTTAAGGACTAGCTGCTTGTGAATGTTCAGGTGGGTTGTATAATCGATGATCGGAAATTGTGACAGGAGTTATCTGTCACGCCACCACCGTTAAGTAAGTGTGCAATATACACCACTTCCTGGCTCTTTTCCGTCTACAATATGCAAAAATGCTGCATATTAGAGTGTAACTTTTATTGAGGATCTCACCTCGTATCCTATTCTACACTTTGATTTTTTGTTCAGCATGCTGGGATATGCTACGCGGATGTGTTCTTAGCAGATATATGTGGATAATTCCAGATGCTTGCAATAAAGTGCTTAGTGAAAATCACGTTTCAATGTCCAGAATTCACCCACTAAATGGACGTTAAAATGTCCTAAAACACTGGCTACCGCACATTTATTGACCACTGGGAATTTAGTGTATAAATTCACTCAGAATTGTTTGTAAATTAATGCCCAACAAAGATGAGTTGTTAGGGAACATTGTTTAGAAGACGATAAATGCTCCTTAAACATGTAGAAGAAAAACTAACTCACAAAAGAACAACCACTAGGTACTCATACCTTCAGTCTTCATCTAATAAAGATTATTAGGATTTCGATTAGTTCTGAGCATATTTTAAATCTAGGACAGTTGATGATATTATACAAGTAAACATTTAATTGAACCCTTTATGGGGGCGACTCGAATGACGATTTCATGATTTTGGTCTTACACAAATAACTGAAAGTTCGTCTCAGTTGCAAAAAGTTTTTGAAATTAAATTCCTTTGATCACCGCAGTTCATTCTCATTACAGACTGATAAAAATCAGGAAATCGTTGGAAATCAAATAGTGTTGACACCTGTCTCATTTTAATTTAGATGAAATCCATCTAATAACTAAACTAGAATGTAGAAATTATGCATATCCTAGTTGTAGATAAGCAAAAAGCAAGCAGTATCAAGTACTAGATAAATGAGACAATAGAGGGTCCGCTAAGTTTTTACGAACAAAAATAAAATCAGTAGGACTTTCTATCCTCTCGTTAATCAAATATTGGTATAGGACTGATAAGTTTATATGGTGTCTGTAAATACATCTCGCCTAGTTTAAATTGGTGTGAATTATAGTCAGTTTCACATCTCTTAGTTAATCTAATTGTTGGTCTCAGATTTATTCATAATTACATGGACCAAATAAATGAAGCAAAAGATACTAAATAGTCCAATCAAGGTAAGGTAGTGGAAGAGACTTGTTTTTGACTATTGAGACAGTGCAAGTTATCGTGTGAAGGTGTATACTATATTCTTTGTTAGATACTCAACCACGAATTCGTATAACGTTTCTTTCCAAGAAACATTTCTCATTCATTTAATTATACTGTCAAACCATAACACGTAGTGAGAAGTTCCGAAGTGTAAAATGTTCATTTCGAAACAGTAAGTCCATAAATAATAATTCAGTTATATCTTTTAGTTCAACATGAAGCACTCTATAAACACTTCATATGACACTAAAAAACAAGTTGTTTTATGGTGCTAACAATATCAACCGTTATGATCAATACTTTAGCTAAAATATATCTTATTAACTACATGAAAAGAATCAGTTTTAACCGGCTAGTTTTTTAAAAATTACCTAATAGTGGTAAATCTTAATTATGATAGAACCTGAAACAATACCCCTCTTTTATACATTTCTAAAGCTTGGTAGGTCTTCGTATTACACTGTCAAAATTATCATCGGAAACTTCTGAAAAACTAATTTCGCTTTTTGGGTGTTCAAAATTTTACCAATTTTAAAATGTTAAAAAATAACAGCTGATAAATTCTATCATTTGCTCTTAAAGTCCTTCTGTTGTTTGGGTGTTTGTTCTGATGAATATACTCTTCAATGAAATGTTTCACAAGGAAGACTCAGCTTCGAGTAGCTACAGTCTTATATTGATGTAGGGATATTTTAATTACCGTTGATATTGTATTTATCAGGGGTTAAAGCTAATCAAAAATGTATTAAACAGAATACAATCTAAAGTTTTAAGCATAAATACGTTTAAGCCCTTTCAAAACATGACTTTATAAATGATACTCTGAGTTATTAAGTTTTATGTACTGAGCTACGTACTATTAATCAACAACCTTACCATGACGAAATGAGCGAAAATAACGGTTTTAGTAAGACAGCAGAAATTTATTTTATTTCATTAAGTTCTTATTTACTACAGCAGTTTCATTAGCAGAGTAAAAGGTTGGATCTAACTTAGACTCTTCTACCATGTTCCAGGAAACATGCGATAGGCATTCAGTAGTGAGATTTATCGGGATCCGATTGACATGAGACATTAGGTAAACACCTTGAAACCACTCAATGTACTCAAAGAATAACCAAACTCAAGCTACTCGAATTTCATGAAGCTTCAGTAGTTTGATAGGTTTTGCATTTAATACTATAGAAACAGTGAACTAATTGTATGGCTTTTTCCATTTTTATTTGACTTTCGTCTTGATACATATGAGGAATAGAAAGAAAACTGGTCTTTTGCTAATGACTTATCGATTCCTCTAAATAAGGCATTTTTACTGTAAATTATTTATGCACAACGCAAATGACATGTCTTTCACACCCACCCTAACACAAACAGACAGGCATGTCCCAAAAAAATCACCCAGATTGCAGTGATATGACATTGACTTGACCAGACCTGTTTTTGATTGAACTAAGTATTTTCTCTCAACCCCTTTGTACTACTTAAATTTATGTTCATTTAATCTGTTTATTTATGTTCTCAGAAGATGTGGCTTATACCGAGCCATGAAGCGTCGGAAAGTTAATTTTCTACTCACTGGGGCATGACAAACATACCATTGTTTATAATATCAACAATCTACCCAATGCTCAATTTATTTGAAATTATCAAGTCAAACCTTGTCAATGATACCTATATTACTTCTGCACACACATTTTTTACGCGACCTTTGGAAACAATGAACAAGGCGAAATTAAAACGTAAAGTAGTCGACGGTGGTAAAGCAAATATCAACATGTGAGATGTAAATTTAGGGTCTGTGTGTTGTTTCTCTCAAGCAAAGGCAATGATTTGTAACTGAAAGTGACATAACTTTCTATGGATTCCTAATAGTAACAAACTCTGAAAACGTTTGTTCAGGTGTGTTAACGAAAGACTCACCGATCTCCCTCTTCCTAATTGACAGAAATTTAACTCCTTCATTTAACTGATTACTCTGACTAATCAGTACAACTCTCTTGTAGTTCCTATCACTGCTTTTGTTTATCCTACTTCTATTTATGATTGACTTCAGTTCACTTACTCGACCAAAATATCTCTTAAATTCATCTTGCTAACTGGTTTGGGTTTCCGGGAAGCTACGGAGCTCGACCACTACTCGATATCTCAGACTGAAGTAGGTGAAGTGGAGTCCTAACCTGTCACCTAATGGTTGAAATCCGGATTCTTTAACCATAAATCCACCACTCCATCTAGATTTTTTAAGTAGGTATATTTGAGAAAACACGGCTTTATTTATGGGTTTTTCTTGACCTATTTATTTGCTTTTGAATTGAAATAATCAAGGCAATGTTACTATATAAAGCAGTTGTTTTCCTGGATGGTTCACCTGCACTAATGATGTTGTCATATGATCGGATGTACTTACAATTGGTACTCCAAGAGTTTTGGTCATTAAGTACCCTTCACTATGTGAAAAGTAACCTATCAAGGACAAAAGCTAACAATTTTATGGAAATTTGTTCACAAATAAATGAATACTTGTAAAGTACATCGCCCAGCTTGATAAATTGGTTGGAAACATCTTTGATTGGATAATTAGTTCGTGCACTCGACGTCCAAGTATATAAAAGTTTATATAAAAGTAAACTTTTATAATATGCCACAGAAAGACCAAGTTATTCGACAGCAACCAGGAAATCCTAGTCGGAGTGGAACGCCTACCAGTAGGGGTGCATCCCCACACCCAAATCGAGGGCTGTCGCAATCACCACGCCGTAATGACACATGTTGTTGCTGTTGCGGTTAGTTTCTTCATACCGACCTATTATTGTAGTTTTTAACACGTATTTTGTTAATTATGTATTAATTAACACGTCAGAGTATATTGTAACACTAGCTAGGTAAACATAAATTTGTTATATGAACACTTACACGGTAAACTTTTTTACCAGACGACATAGACATATATTTCACATAATATTTAAATCGATTAACATATCATTATTACAAAGGACCAAGACAGTTCTATCTCAATGAAATCCTTATTCGTTAGTTCATCTGAGATTATCGATATAAACTCTGTGATAGGAAATGAAATCTCTTCCTCACAATATCAAGTTTAATAAGCATACTACATGAATTGAGATTCTCAGCAATTGAGAGATGAGAAGTTATGAAGTACGGGTTCTTACCTGATTTGTACGTAATAATAAGTGTGAATTTATTAGATTTGTTAAGTCTATGTAATCTACCTTTAAAAATCTGTCACATAACTTACCACCTATTTTATTCAGAAATTCTTGAACATCGACTATATATGTGATGTTAGTAATTTTGACACTGTTCTCCAAACCATAAATAACGATATTGTCTGACTATGAAACTGTCCTACGCATATAAACAAGAGGGAAAGTTAGTTCACTGTGACGTGTTGTATTTTAAAAAGAATTTAATTAAAAATTGTTTGTCCAATGTGTCAAATCAGGATAGAGACAATCAGTGAACAAGAGTTAGCAAGTTAACTAAAGCAGTCATCAACGTGACAAAATCTAAATCACAGTGCACGTTTGAACTAAGAGATCCTTGGTGTTTTTTAACTCAGCAGCATAAAAGAAAACATTGCCACTTTTTGTGTTTGCGCACAGTACAAAATCTACTAGTATTCCTACTAAACAATATCTTCTTTCATTGATAGGCAAGAGGAGACCAAACAGTAGGCGAAGTCCAAGACGTGGACGCTAAAGAAGAATTCGGAATTTGATTGTAAATGATCTACTGTTGGATATAAACTTTGAACAGCTGTTAGGATAAGAAGTTCGATTTTCTCAAATAAATTTATTTTTACTAGTATTTTCTGAAACATACCAGTTGACCATGGTTTTAGTGGACTAAGAATATTTGTCTCATATATACAGCGTTCCAAGTCATCTTCAGCATTCTCTTGCTACCGAATCAAATAATATTTGCGAAATTACGCCATTCAGGAAACTATGTACCAAAACACCACTTTCTCCCAGTAAAGCTTAATATTTGTGGTATAAGGGAATTATGAAACGAACTACTTATTATCAATATGAGGTACAATAAAAACAATCTCTCCTGTTCGGCGTGAAATGTCTTGTAAAGAAGAAGAAGAAAAATGGTTCAGCAAATCTTAGGATTGTGGTTAACAATAGTCAGGCACAATCGATGCTTCGTGACTCATCAGATAGATAAACGTGGGTTAGAGTTCGTGTTCACACTTGGACCGGTAATCAATATCTTTCACTTCAAACGTCAGCTAATCTATTGAGTTCAGATAACCACTAAATTGTTCATCAGGAATGAAGTTACTATTAACCAGTCAACTTTAGTTCTGAATGCTAAAACCGAGAAAATACAAAACCGTGAAAATAAAAGTGTTTAATTATTTTACATATGATCATTAAGTCACTAGCAGTCTTCGTAGACACTGGAATTCAAGTTGCATTTAGTCAACTAAATATTCAAAGAAATCACATCAGGCACGAAGTTATTAAAAAAGCATTCCCCATACTTCCGAATACAAGGGCCACGTATATCTATGTAGTCGAAACTAAAAACCTGACCTTGTAGAAAACACTATCAATTCGCCAACCTCTCACCAGTCACTGCAGTGTTTTATCAGTCAATAACTCAATCAAAATGACAAGTAAATATTTTGGGATTAACATTTACTTCAGTAATTGAAAACGATATCATAGTACTGAAGATTCAAGGAAAATTATGTATGTCATACTTATCCATGTAAATCATTCTAACACATGGTTCGGCAATCAATTTTTGGTTAGTTGGTTTGTGGGAATTTATTTCATATGAGGACAGTTGTTATAATATAATGACACCAAATGAATGACTGGCTAGATACTTTGTTCTGATCCGACATTCTTAGTTAGTGCTCACTCATGACCACACAGAAAATCTGACTGTCTACAGTGAAGTCTCACTATCTCGTTGAGGCAAACAGTTGTGATCCTAAGGTCAACATTTCCGACTTCAACTAGATTTTGATGTCATAATAATCATCTGATGCCATCCATATTCTGTTGTCCGTCTCAGAGGTGCCTTGTTCGCTATGAACTCTGAGCATCCCATGTTCCAGTGAGTATAGAAACGTGAGTGTATGTTTGTGGCACTGGATTGAAACCACTGTTCATTACTTTCTGGTTAACAATGAAATCAATTTTTAGTGAGACGTGGTGTTCAGGTTACACGAAAATTCCCACAAAACCATATCAGTAATTAATTTGGTTATTGTTCGGAACGATGTGTTCTATTCATAGTCGATGAAATATGTATTTATTAAGATATATGATACCAGTTTACCGTAATCACCAATCGTCATTTTCTAATTAATGTTTCTTACGCGCTCACGTAATCGTCTGTATTAATTCCTCACTAACAAACGCTTGCATTTCAAACACACGGATAATGATTTAGATTGCTTCAAATGTATGCATAACAACTATCTGTAAATTGATTCAACTCACTACCTTGGTTATCGGAAAACTCCTGATATTCTAAGATCAAAAATATACACAGTAAACGATAATTCTAATATATTGGCTATAAATCTAATCACTTCATGATACTTATACTTCAGAATACTTATATTTTGTCAACAAACAACACTAGTTTTCTTACATTCTAAACCAAAATTAGGAGAGCATTTTCATTAATTGACCATTTAAATGTAGACACTATCTAAGGCGTATCGAACTCATGAAGATTTTTTCATTGAAATACTGACATCCACTATTTATCACTAAAACTAACTTTTACTTGCTTCATAACCAGAGTTAAAAATATCTTTTCCGCTAGTTTATTCTAACTGAGAATCCCTTCGTTCAGTATCATTCATAACACTGATTCTGAATTTGAGTGGATTAAGTGACTTTTGCCTTTCTGAAATTCATATATGAAATCGCTTTCCAACAAATGTAAGTTAACCCAACAAAATGTGCATTTTATATGTCAAATTTTTTAACTATGATGATTATACTCTGGAAATGACGAAGCGAATGTATGTCAACTTCAATTGTTCGTTCAGGCTACTTTCCGATTATATTTCTATTAGCCACATATATATAAAGACAATGATTAGTCATTGATGAGAAGCCATAAAATGATTCTTGAGAGCTAGAATCCAGGAAGTATATTTTTAAGAGAACTTCGGTGTTTCCACATATGTGTTGATTTCATGAAATTAGCGTAGTTAATTATATCAAGTTCATCATACAGAAGAGGTTTGAATACAAGCGTTTAAACTTTACGATATAATGCATATTCCCGGTTGCTCTATAATGACTTTGTATTACTTCACATTAATTTCGATTTAGTCTTATTTCAATATGATCTCATGATGGCATAAATATTTCGATAGTGAGTTATGATTTATACTTCTCTGTATTTAATTTTTAATAATGTAACATTGATTAAACAAGTTAAGTTACAATTAAAAAGTAGGTGAGCTCATTTTTTAGATCCTTCTTTTCTATGATAAACTTTATAATCTTATAAATTGATGGTGTTTTAATCCAGTTACAATAATGAACTTGTAGTTATTTCATTGACAAGTTTAGTTAAAATTACAAAGTGATTTCTCTGTCAAATCAATTAATTTTATCAGTTAAATTTTACAAATGATCTAACTTTATTAACTTGCTCATTTAATCACCCTCATTTTTTGTCTCGACAGTTATGTGTTACGTTTGTATAATTGTCTATTTGTTCTATTCTAAAACAAACCCATTCAGATTATTTACCAAATCGAGTGATATCAGGTTTGTTTTTAAATTTTCTAACGATAAGTTTTTACATTATTGATTCTGTTCAGTTTTCATAATAAAGACGCTTAATCGAACATTAAATATAGTCCTACTGGAATATAATAAAGATGCAATCTAAAAAAGAAGTTGGAACTATACTTGATCAACCTGGAAAATCAGTACCACCACGTAATCTCACTCTGGTACCTCCACCTCATCGACAATGGACTAGTGGGATTTGTTATTGTTGTAAAAATAGGGATTGGGGTTAGTTTAACTAAAATTTTCATTCATGTTTTAATTCTGATGATTAGCTTCTGATGTAATGATATAAAAATAGATTTATATTCTATCGGATGTAAACATCTCATGACACATGTGTATTTAAATCAGGGGGTTAGAATAGGAAATTATGCCGTTCTACACTAGTTCTAATACATGACTAAAGTGGTAATAGCTTTGTTTTTATTTCAATTAATTAGAAATAGTCGGCCAACATTTATCAGTTAAGAATATTTTCAATTTACAGGAAGTTGATCCACTTGTAAATTTCAAACCTAGATTCTCTAGTGTCACATTTAGAGATGTAAACATTGAACATGTTGGGTTTCGACTGCCAGGTCTGATTTCTTTTCATAGATAAAAATCCATCAGCAATATTAGTGATTAGTACACTTAGTATTAGATGTGAAATCAATGGAATTTTGAAGAAAAAATAAGATGACCAAATTGTTGCGTCTGTGATTTTTATAAATGATTTGATAATTTAATTTGCTAAATAATAATAATTGACTAATTCTGATAATGATCTATGCATAATTTACAAAAGGTATTAGTTAATTGAACGATTATTAACTGAACTCAGCAGTGCGCATCCACGATCCCGCCCCCGCGAGATTCTAACCCGGGACCTATCACTCTGGTCTAGTTGGTTAAACGCCTGGCGCGAGACTGATAGGTCCTGGGTTCGAATCTCGTGGGGGCGGGATCGTGGATGCGCACTGCTGAGGAGTCCCACACTAGGACGTAACGGCCGCCGAGTTCTTCCAGGTTTTCCATGGTGGTCTAGCTTCAATTGACTCATGATTTCAACCAGTGAAATTTTTAAAATCTCCACAAAAGCCATTCTGATTATTAATTGTTTCATGAACAATATTCTATTTGTAGGTTCATTACATGATACGAACCTTAATGTAATAAAAGTCTGTTTCTTTTACTTTTGATAACCATTAACTCATGACCAAATAATATAATTACTAGCTCATTAAATAATAATTATCTTTGTTAGATGTAAGTTGTTTGAAAGAATGAAAGATTTAATTGACAGAGGGTCTCAGAATATGATCTCAGATTGTCTACTTTTCTATGGAGTTCGTGAATAAACACATTATATGTGTTATAACTTGTGACTGCCGATTAGAGGGCAGTGAATTATCGATCAGACCAAGGACGCTTAAAACACGTGCGAGCAGCCTAGAGTTCTGATTGGTCCTGCTTTCCGCCTAGCACAACCAGTTAAGTACAGAACACCAGTCTCAGTCTCTACAATATGAATCATTATATTTCAAACATACTGAGTTTATATACCAATCAAACAGGCCACAACGTATCAATAAAATATGAAATAACATTTGCACAAGAATTAGCCAGATGTGACTGTGAATGAGGGAGGTAGTAATTAATATGCTGGATATAACTCAAGAATGGTAAAACGTATAATAATAGTTTATGGGTCAAAATAAAGCTTATGATAAGAAGAATATGAATATTCATAGCTTAGTTGCTTAATAGCTATACAATAGAAATAAACGTTTAGTATTGGTCCATCAATAGATTCCAAAAGCTACCATTCATTATTCTTGTCGGGACATAACAATATGCTTTAGGAAATCCTAGATAAAACTACTTATATACTTATATCTTGTTAAATGACCCAAACAGAAGGTAATCGTCTTTTGACTGATTAATTGCTTGTAATCGAAAACCCATTGAAACTTACTACAAACCCTAAAAATTTAATAAGTCAAGCAATAATACTATATTCACTGAATCGTTTAGAGACATATTCCCAATTTTAACGATTTATGTACTCATTGGTTAACAAAAAGGCTGAGACATTTCAAATTTACTCTCAGCATTTGCCACATATTCCATTAAGGTCTAATTTAGAATGAATCAATATAAACAACTTGGTAAACATTAAACTAACATGTCAGTTCATCGAAAGCCATTTTTATTAACAATGTATCTAAACATGATTACATAATTTGTTTATGTAAACACGTACATGGAGTAGCTTAATTGCTGATACATTTTCTTCTATTCCGATCCCTACTATAACTAATAAATTAATTAGTGTGATACATTATTCATTGATTGCGCCTACACGATGCACAATAGTTACTTAACAAGAAATTTAAACAATTATGTATCATTAATATAAAATACATGACATGTCTATTGATCTATGATTAATATCCTGATTGAATCACTGAACGGCACACGACAGAACTACATAATGTAAAGCTATGTGGAGCTATGTTTTATTGCCAAGTGTTAAAAGTCAGTTAAGATTAGATTGTGATTATGAAGTAACATGTAACATTAGATTCGTTTGTATTATCCAAAATCGGTACTTTACTTTTACAAAATAATATTAATTCTTTCTCGCTTTATATACACAATATATATTTACAGTAATATTTAATAATAATAATTTACAGGTTGTTTTGCGGTATGTTGTTACTTCTGTCTATTAAATCAACTGACAAAAGCAATGAATGAAAAAACGTGTTATCCATGTTTACCATGGTGTGGATTAGTAGGATTGAGAATGAAAATGCGAACAACTTACGGAATAGAGGTATGCAGATTGATTGTCATCTCCTATAATTATTTTGATCATTATTCTTACAACTTTATGTAATGCATAAACTCACTCAGGTTTACATATTAGTCATTTCAAAATTAATTATTTTATTTCAACTTCAATGGTTAAGATCATGAGTCAGTTGAAGCTAGACCACCATGAAAAACCTAGAAGCACTGGGCGGCCGTTTCGTCCTATTGTGGGACTCCTCAGCAGTACGCATCCGCGACCCCGCCTCCCCGCGAGATTCGAACCCAGGACCTACTGGTTCCGTGCGCGAGCACTTAACCACTAGACCACCACTGAGGAGTCCCACGATAGGACGAGACGGCCGTCCAGTGCTTTCAGGTTTTCTATTGTGGTCTAACTTCAATTGACTCATGATTTCAACTATTGAAACTAAACTTAATTGAAAATCGTTTTCACTATAAACTGTCATCAGCTAGTGAGTGAGTAACTGAAAACCATCGAACACTAGATATCTGTTTCATCTTTGTTTAAAGACCTACATGAGTGTGCATCAAAATGAATGGAATTTTTGTTAGTGAAAGAGAATTTAATATCAAAACTGTCAACCATTCAGTTAGTTAAAATCTTATTAGCTCAAAAATATTGTAACTGTAATAACCGGATAAAATAATTTACGGCTTACATATAAACCTTTCATTGTTAGTTTATACTCTCGTTATTTCAATTAATTGTTTATTATGAATTTTATAGTCATTGGAATAAATCTAAGCTTCATAAAATGATGCGTTTCATAATTAGAATGCTTAGAGAAAACTACCTGTAAAAGTATAAGGGTTTAACACATCTTTAGTTTTTTCTTCCAACACTACATAACATAAAATGTATAACTTAATAATCCTTCATTATTAGTTACTTAAAAAATACTTGTTAAGTCATGGATGATAAGTTTTGCTATTGCCACGCCTAAACTGTCCTTTTAGAAGGTTGAGATATCCCCAGCTACTTCTACACGACAACTGAAACACCAGAGAGAAGGCACAAATTGTGAGTTAAAGTTTTATTCTAAGGTTAATTTAAGTACTTAAAAATGTGGGTATTTATAAAACCACACGCGACCTTTGGCTTCGAATATTCATGGAATATAGTAGCAATATAGATCAGCATCCCATCAAAGCTATGGCACGTGATTCAACTTTTTTTAGGTATTTCTGCAAAGATTCCATTCAACGCTGACTGGGTAAAACTTTTCTTGGTTTTCCTAGCTTCTAGGGACTTGGATGAAAAAGGTTTTGAAGACTACAACAACAACAGAATGCTTGATCTAGCAAACGAATTCTTACCAATCTAAAAAGTATACTACTTATTAGTAGTTAAATTGTCATTGAAGAAGAAAGAAGGCAATACATCGTAGAAAATTTTCTCTACGATTTCATTAGGCTGTATAGTCGTATTTATAGTTGATTTTATTTACTAAAATAGTGTTCTATAGCAAGATGGAAGGATACTAATCATTTCAAAGACTTGAAGCGGTATAACAATAAATAAATTCTTGTTATATCCCAATGAGCAGAAACATTATATTTCTGACGTTTTGTGACTTAATGTAAGCCGCTTCTTAAGAGTAAATTTACTCTGGGATATAACAAAAATTTGTTGATTACTCACTTTCTACTTAATGCTCAACTTATTTGGAATTATCAAGTCCAACCTTGGCGTTGATACCTATAAACTCATTGAAGTGGTACTTTGTCAGGAATTGAAAATCAGGTATTGAACGTGAGTTACGTAACAGTTGGCCATTGAAAAAGTGGTAAGGTGAAGATAATTGTCCACTTGATAGCTATTCTACAAAATAATTAAAAGTTGTGGTATTCGTTAATTATTAGCTGTGAAAATAATTGGAAAATAGTGTAAGTGACAAAATTAAAAAAACTATAGATTACGAAAGATAGAGAGGTTGGGATCAGAAAACAATGAAGGACTGAACATCCTGTTTTTGTACATAAACGTTAGGGTTGAACTGGTGAATAACCATAGTCTTTGCTGTACATAAGTTTTTCATTTACATTCTTACTGAACCAACTCTCCTGACTGTATGTGTGATTTTGAAGGAGGCTTCTGGTGAAGCAGAGTGTTCAGAATTGACTAGATGCTCTAAGATTGAGCTTTTCAGTGACTTCTGTAATTCTTTGGAGAGCCAGACAAAATAATATTCGGAAGTGCGTTTTGAAAAAGTTCGCCTTGTGTGGTAGATATAACCTGCTGCATATAAGCAGGTAAGCTGTTAGATTATGGGCAATAATTTTAAAATATCTATGAATTTTTATGACATTAATCAGTAAATGATCTCTGCCTCCAATGCCCTGGTATGGCCGAGAGTAGGGTAGGCCCGCCCTCCCTCTCGAAATACTCTCACACGGCCACGCGTATACAGCCTCTGCCAGGGAAGTCCTACTCACTGCCTTCTCGTGGCGGGGGTGTTGTTTACGAAAATGAGAGGACGAAAAGCGAATGTCCGGCGCTCTAACTGGATCCCAAACCAATGGTGCACATGGGCTCCAGTATCCTGTGGGAACAAATGGTGTATGAACCAATCGTTGGTCACCGGCTACGATGGGACTGCATCTCCTCACGGTGCTCCACTACCTTGTGGATCAGACCTTTAGGTCAAAGGCTCGTGGTGTGACCCCCTAAGAAAACCACCTGCTTCAGTCTAGACACCCGGGCAGTATCACAGCCCACACACAAATAAAATGATAACGACGATATCTACTGAACATTCTATTCACGCTTCGATTTACAGTCAAACAATTCCCATTATTATTATTATTATTATTATTATTATTATTATTATTATTATTATTTACCACGTCACTTATTCACTCTCTTTTATTCTCACTTTGTGTATCCTTATTTTTCGACTTATACAGCAGCTCGCTTATGGTGTAAACTCGGTTCTATCTAAATGTTCTCGAGTCACTGACTGGTTGAAAATTGTATGTTACCACCAAATACGAATACTGAAGCAGTTTTTTTGAAACCACGTGCACCATTCAAACTGGCTGCCTTCAACGTTCGCATACTCATACAGGTCAGACAACAGATAGGGCTGGCTATGTCCTTGGAAAGTCTTAATATCGATGTCTGCTGTCTATCCGAGACCCGTATTCAAGACTCTGGTGAAGTACTACAAATTCGCTCTACATCTGTCACTTCAAAAGCTTGTTTTACGTGCGCTTATCCGGGGACCCTGTGGCATCTTCGTCTAGTCTTGCTGGCGTTGGTGTCGCACTAAGCGCTAGAGCTGAGGCAGCACTAGTCGATCGGATCCCCATTAACAGTCGGTTATGTGCTGTTAGATTGGAAAGTTCCATCAAAGTGAGAAGAAATCGGCGTGAGAAACTATGTCTTTTCGTCATCTCCGCCTATGCCCCGACAGATTGCAGTCCGGATGCAATCAAGGATGAGTTTTACCACCAGTTAACTATTCTTCTCCAGAAAGTGCGTTCGACAGATATTGTAGTACTAGCCGGAGACTTGAATGCTCAGGTCGGGCGTCTAGGCACAGAAGAGAGTCGTTTAGGTGGCCGATGGGGACTTGTTGGTCTCAGGACAGATGAGGGGGATAGTCTACTGCAACTGTACACAGACCACAACCTGTTTCTGGCTAGCACTAACTTTCGGCACAGTCATCGCCGATGTGCCACCTGGCGTCCTCCCTCTGCATCTTAAGCCAGGACTCAGATTGATCACATCGCGATCAGCTACCGCTGGCGTGGTTGTGTACAAGACTGCCGCTCCTTTTGGAGTACCTATCTGGACTCTGACCATGCCTTGGTCTGCGCCAATCTTGCCTTACTTTTCAGTGGCCAACGAAGTGACCGCCATCAACGGATTGATATTAGCAAGCTGGTTGCAACTTCTGTTGCAAGTAAGTATCGAACCGAGCTAGCCTCTAAACTAGCTACCACTCCACCGAAAAGTATAGATGAGCATTGGTTGCAATTGCATGACGCCATGAAAATGGCGGGTACAGTCAGTTGTGGGTTCGCGAAACGTCCCGCTTATAAGCACTGGGTTTCTTCTGGTTCCTTACAACTCATTGAAGCCCGTCGGTCTACTCCGGGTGACCGTGAGTTTGACCATAAACGAAGGATGTTACGTAAGGAAATTGGGCAAAGCTTGCGTAAGGACCGAGAAGCCTGGTGGTCGAAGCGTGCTAATGAGCTGGAAGCAGCAGCTGCATCTGGTAACTACCGGAAGCTCTTCCAACTCATCCGAGCCACTGGCAGTAAGAAGTCTGGTGTGAGCGAAACAATCTATGAGGGTGACGGGATGCCAATCATTAACATCCATCGACGTCTGTGACGATAGCAGAATTCTTCGAAGGGCGGTTCAACTGGCCTGCTGCTCCGGCAACATCGGTCAGACTGTCCTGCCCTCCATGGCCGGTGGCGACTGATCCACCAAATGAGACGGAAGCCCGCAAGGAACTCCAACTCTTGAAGCACTAAAAATCACCTGGCCCAGATGACTTACCTCCGGCTCTTTTTAAAGATGGTGGTGACTTTCTGACTAAGGAGCTAGAGTGTACCAACGTCATGGAATGAGTCGATAGTTGTTCCTATCTTTAAAAAGGGTTCACGTTGTTCCTGTAACAACTATCGGGGGATAAGTCTACTTCCGATTGCGTCCAAGCTATTGGCTTCCGTCCTACTTCATAGGTTTTTCAAAACCCGAGAATGATTAACTCGCGAGCAGCAGGCTGGTTGTCGATCTGGTCGGGGATGTGTTGATCATAACTTCACCCTCCGCCAAATGTAAGAACACCGTCATACTTATCAAAGGCCAACAATCGTAGTGTTTCTTGACATCAGGGCTGCCTTCGATTCGTTGGACAGGACTGTTCTCTGGGATTGTCTATTGAAGAAGGGTGTGCCTGAGAAGTTTATTAACATCCTAAAGGCCCTATATAAAAACACCTCAGGCAGAGTGAGGGCATACAACCATCTTTCTCTATTGTTCCATTCGAGCAGTGGGGTTAGGCAGGGTTGCCCAATCTCACCATTCCTCTTCAACGTTGCCATCGATGACATTCTGGAAACAGCTCTGATGGATGTAAGTAATGGTGGTGCGGATCTGTTGCCTGGAGAAAGACTTCTCGACCTTGAGTATGCGGACGATATTGTCTTACTGTGCGATAATGCCCAAGCCATGCAATCCGCACTTAATCAGTTGGCAATTAATGTCCGTAGGTATGGTATGTGCTTTGCACCCTCGAAGTGCAAAGTACTTCTACAAGACTGGCAGGATTCCAATCCTGTACTCACCCTGGATGGTGAGCAGATAGAAGTAGTTGAGAAGTTCGTGTATCTGGGTAGCTGCATAAATGCTGGTGGGAGTGTGAGTGATGAGATCAATGCACGAATAGTGGAAGCCAGAGCGACTTATGCCAATCTGGGCCACCTTTGGCGCCTTCGGGATGTTAGTCTGGCTGTAAAAGGTCGGGTCTAAAACGCGTCGGTGAGAGCAGTTTTGCTCTATGCTTGTGAAACCTGGTCTCTCCGAGTTGAGGATGTTAGAAGACTCTCTGTGTTCGATCATCGTTGTCTCCGAAGGATTGCTGACATCCAGTGGCAACATCATGTCAGTAATGCAGAGGTTCGACATCGTGTGTTCGAGTACAGAGATGATAATGCAATCGATGTCACCATCTTGAAACACCGACTTCGGTGGCTTGGACATGTTCTCCGAATGTCGTCCCAGAGAATTCCACGTCGTGCATTATTTGTCGACTCTGGGACTGGTTGAAAGAAGCGGAGAGGTGGTCAGTGCATGACATGGTGTCGTGGTATGAAAGAAAGCTGGAAAGGAGTGGTTTCTGTCGGTCCTTCACGACTCCCTGGTTGGGGTCCGAGAGATGGTGCTACACAGTGGCTAGAGACGTTATCAGATATGGCTCAGAATAGAAGCCAGTGGCGATCCTGCTGTAACGTTCTTTTACTTTCTTCGTAAAATGTGGTTGTATCTTTCTTAACTGAAAGACTTCTTCTGATTATACCTTTCCGTCGCCCCTATTATTATTACACTACTTTACGCCAATCTGGTCGTTATTGTTCTGTTTTCTCTTTTGCGCTCCTTACCTTCCTTTTTTTCTCTTCCCATTCTCATTGTTTTGTGTGGCGCATATATATCTGGTGCCTCCTTGTACCAATATTTATGTGTTCAAATGAATAAATAAATGATCTCTAATTTTTACTACAATCTGACAAGTAGTTTTCAATTTAGCATTATCTTAATAAATTGATAGAAGAGTCTTCTTTAGATTTTTAGATTGATTTGGCAAAACGTAGCTTTATCTTTGACGAATCACCACCCTTGAATTTCCGTATTGTTTGAAGATATCAAACATTATCGACTAGTTTTTCTAAACTTCACAAAGTTACTTATCCTAAAACGTTTTATAAAATGAACCAAATGTTTAATATTTATGTAATTACGCATTCTCTGTATTAGATGATACTTTTTTGAACTACTGGATTTGAGAAATTCCCAAAAGTAACCTTGCAAAGCATATTCTAGTCAGTTAAGAGGGGTTACTTAAATTAAGAATAAATTACCGATATCAGTCTTTATGTGATCATAATAATTCATAACCTAGTTTTAAACATAAAATCGTAGTATTTCTGGAACGGAAACACGTCCGTATGAATTTCAATCGTTTTGCCTCTGAGTCATGTAATGAACAACAAATACGTCTGGACGATTATGCCCAGTTTCTAAATCATGTATAATGTGCACATATCAACTAACCAGTAGAATCCCATTAATAGACAGAAATCTGACTCTAACATTCGGATATTTTTAGACATTCCATCGATGAAAACTTGATTAACTCTAGAAACAACTTTGAGCAAACTATAGAAAAATTAGTTCTCAAACGTCTTGTATGCAAAGTTCGTCAGAACGTGCGAACATTTCATGAGATATTATTCCAGGTTCATTATAACATAGTAGATGTTTCTCCATTAATACAACACTCTAAATAGTTAATATTAGTATTCTATTATAAGTTTTTCTATAGGATTATTAAAAGTGAGCACTGTTAAAACTGAAAAGTTACATTAAAATGCAACCTCACCTATATGGTTATATCCACATCCGAACTGTTTCTTATAAGATACTCTCTACAGTTCTAATCAGTCTAATGTACTTAATTATGGAGTTCTATAAGTTCTTGTAATCAAGATTATGAATCTTATGATGTTTAACTTGAAACTCTCAATACACACAATTATCGCTTAATTTATCGGAAAGATCATTAAGTCATTTTAATCTATTTATAATGAACGATTTAAAAATCATGGCCATATTAAAATAATCACACTCATTTGTCATTTGCTAGAAAATATCACGAGAAATAACATTAAAATGTACATAGAATATGGTGCCAAGACAGCAAAAAATATTCACGTTCAAACATGTAATTTTCTATTTCTCAACTATTTGTATTATTGATAACAATGATAATACCAAACTGAAGCCTCAGTTTATTTGTTACTTATTTATAGATCATACAAACGTTTATCAACAAATTATAGCCATTAAGGATTTTAAGGGTAAATTTCAGTCATTGTCATTATTAAAGGAATAATGCGTGAAGTTTCCTAAGTACTTGAAGTTTATTTTACCTCATTGCGAGTCAATTTAGAAATGTAACAAATGAACGTACCCGGTTGACTAGCATTATGGAGCATGTACTCATGTAACATGAAATACCTATTTTTCATTGAATTAGTCGACCACTAAATCTTGAATACTAACGATAATTATGCAATTAATATCACTCTATAAAGAATTTTTCACATAGAAGAGTTATGAGGCCTCATGGTGAGAGCGGGAATTCTTCAGAAGCTTAAGTGAGTTACAAATCTTCTCCACCATCTCAATCCTTCGGAAAAAACGAGACCGAGGCCCCTTCTGATAACCAGAGCCACAACTAATATAAGAATGTCCGCACAATATGGGAGACCGGGAGAACCATAAAAGTAGCTGCGGAAATGAAAAGCTACAACCTGGGGGTTCTCTGAATAAGTGAAACCTACTGAACACAAGCTGTATAGAAAAGATTAGTATCGGGATGGGTATCGATCATGAAGTAGTAAAAGCCCATAAACACTAAGAGTGCCAGTAATGCTATCCAAATAAGTGCTTATAGTATGGGCATTCTATGATTCCAGAATCATTGAAGCATCCTTCAACGCTAATAAAGTAGAGGTTGCAATGAGTGTCATCTAGTAGTACGCACCCATCAATGATAACAGTGGGGATGGTAAAGATCCGTTTTATGAGAAGCCAAGTTGGGCTGCATCCTGACTAGTAGGAGAGATGATGGTTCCATCAAACGTGCTATTTATAGAAAACCAACATGGACAGGACAATATCTTAATTTTCATAGTCACTGCCCTATTCATTATAAACGCGGTTTAATAAAGAGCTTATTCAATAGAATCAACCGTATTTGTACTAGTGATACTATTGAAGTGGAGATGAAGCTCTTGACTGATGCGTTAATCAATAATGGTTACCCTTTGAAGTTCATAAACCGCTGGAAGGGTTGCAATATGACTAGACCTATGACGCTTCTGGCACCCAAAAAGTGAGTTTATATTACGTTACCATTCAGAGGTGACACAAATAGTCTCATGTTGAAACAGAGACTTAAATTAGCTACCAACCGGACATTTTATGCAGCCCAACTTGTTATTATCGAAAAGACAAGGTCTATGTTTCACCAAAAGACCAAACGGCACAAAAACGATTGTGTCACATCCCATTGTGTCTATAAATTTACATGTATATGTGGAAACACGTACATAGGGAGGAGCAATCGTGATTTGCAATTAAGGGTGGGTGAACATATACCAAAATGGTTGTAGAATCAGGATAGACAGACATCATCATCCATTGCAAAACATTTGATTGAGACGGGTAATAAGGTTGATATCAAATCAGCATTTGTTGTGTTGTACAAAAGCTTTCAAGGACGTTTACTAAGGTTTATTGAAGCCTTGGCTATACGAAAATTGAAACCCCCTTTATGTGTTCAAAAACAATTTGTGCTTACACTTAACCTACCCTGGTAGTACTGATTTACTGTCCAGAGTGGTAATCACATTTGTTTTTGTGTACTTTAATATTTTTCCTTTGTTATGACTTACCCTTAACCTGTCTAGTTGACCTTTTAATTTTTCATATATAAATGTTCTTAACAAGTATATGCGTGATCAGATTGTTCGAAGTGTATTGCACAAATATATCACATAATTCTGATAAACTACGTCTTCTCATTGCATTATCAAAATTTATCAAAGGGACTAATTTTTTTATTATTATTAGAAGCTTTATTCAACATTATATTTTTGGTACAACATAGAATTCTCAGCATAAGGTATTTCAACAAGTTTCCTTTTCTTATACCTTGATCTATTGTGACGATAAATTTTGAATGATGACCAGTTAGATGTTAGGGAGTTCGGTAATCCACATTTGATTAATGTTCATTCGTTTCAATGCATATTGCCAGCCACCATGATGTCGCTGATTGTACCTTTTTGTATCACGTATAGCGAAAGGTTGTAAACTTTTCATAAACACGCCTGAATAAATTGTGCGCACAATAGACATAATGATGTGCTAAAACAAACAACAAAACACATAACTTGATGAAATATCTAGATCGGAGGAAACAGGTAGCCCAGATATTCCTAATATATTATAAATGATATTACCATTTAGCCATATAAAAATGATTTATAATGTGATTTTGAATGAAAATATCAGGCGTCACAATAAAAACTATGAATAGATCATTATTATTATAATTCTATCATTTTATTTATAAATTTGCCAAATCATAAACTATATCTCTATGACCATAATTAGGTATAAAGAATAGAGACTAAAAATAAAAATTAAAAAAACATTGAATCTCGTCCATTTACTAGTAATTTAAAGTAATTCAATTATTCAGTTGATAAGATCAGAAATAGATTTATATTATATTCCCATTATTTACATAATAAATATTTGTTTTCCCAATTAATAAACTATTCTATGTACTTTTAAATGTTGTATTCTTTTTTTTATCCCCAAATAATACATTGTCAGACCAATTTATTCATCATTTTAAAGCAATTTGCCCCTTTGATAAATTTCATTAATGTAATAAGAAGATGAAGATTATCAGAACTATCAAAATTATCAGTGTCGAGTCACCTAGACTGGTGGCCACATTGCAACATGATCGATAGTATTCAATTTGCACTAATAAGGACTAGACAAGCATGACATTGATCACCACCCAGTGATCAATCAATTGCGAACCTTAAACCTACCTTGGTAATATTGACTTATTAACCAGAGTGATTAGGTTTCAAATTATGTTCACATTATTATTATTATTATTATTATTATTATTATTATTATTATTATTATTACTCTGATTATTATCATCCTTGTCTTTTCTTACCCTTTTTCCAGTCTAGTTAACCTTTTAATTATATATTTATATGAATGTTCTTAACAAGTATATCATGTGATCAGATTGTTCGTAATGTATATTATTATTATTATTAGCTTTATTCAATATTATATTATTGGTACAATATAGAATTCTTAGCACAAAGTATTTCAACAAGTTTCCGTTTCTTTCTTCTTGGTCGGTCCTCGCAATAAATACTGAGTGATCGCCAGTTAGATGTTGGCAGTCCAGTAAACGAACATCTGAATAATGTACATGCTTTTCGTTGTATATTGCCAGTAACCACATTCTCTCTTTTTGAGCTTTTTTGTAACTTTGACAACGAAAGGTTGTACACTTTTCAGAAACGCAGCAGAATAGGTTATGCGATTAATAAACATAATGATATATTAAAACAAACATAAATAGATAACTTGTTGAAATATCTAGATGGCAGGAACAGGTAGCCCAGATGCTCAAGCAGGCCGCCTTATGGTATGTATAGCGTTGATATATCACATAGTTCTGATAATCTTTGTCTTCTTATTACATTATCGAAATTTATCAAAGGGATTAATTGGTTTACCCTTATTTTCCATTTTTTCATGCTAATAAATCATGTACATTATTTGCAAACCTACGAATATATATAAGATTAAATATACCTCAGAGAATCTTCAACCTCACAGTTATATTGTAGT
Organism: Schistosoma haematobium; assembly: GCF_000699445.3. Lineage (NCBI taxonomy): Eukaryota > Metazoa > Platyhelminthes > Trematoda > Strigeidida > Schistosomatidae > Schistosoma > Schistosoma haematobium. The sequence goes on along the minus strand of NC_067199.1, from coordinate 13,172,058 downwards.
TGATTATCTTCCAGACAATTCTTAAGGTTTCATTTATCAGTCGTCCTGATAACCGTTATATAATAAATTTTTATTCGGTGTATAAATTTCTGAAAGCAATGCGACACGTCGATTGCAGTTTATTGTTGAACAGCGCAAGTCATTGATCCACAAGAACACAAAGCGAATTCAAGCAGAAATGCTAATATGAAAGAGTGAACAAACAAATACAGGCGAATTAAGGGGCGTTTTGAGCAACTGTTATTTAAGCTAGTAAGAGGAATTGTATGTAGGCTCTAACACGCGATCAAGCAAACAGATATGAAAACAATAATACAAAGGTATACAAATTGTTACTGTTCGAATGATACTATCTGTCAATAAGTTAATTGAAGGGCTTTACAAAATTAAATGTAAACAGACATAAGTGTTGATATGGTACTATAACGTAATAAACATACAAATGAAACATTTCTAATTGCTTAATGGAAAGTAATGATAGAGGTAGTCTTGACGACTAAAGATACAAAAATGCATTTTGTAAATACGTCCAATGTTGCCCATTGATCATCTTAGTAGGTTCACTAACATCGACACTACTATGTGCTGGCTCATTGGTCTACATCCTAAGCTCTTGCCACGAAACCTGAAGGTCGTGGGTTCGAACCTTGAAAGGACCGTTTGGGCCTACTTTCAATGTGTCCCACACTAGGATGAAACAACCGTTATCTGTTAAATATTATTAAACAATTTTATTTCTATCATTGTTGTCCTATTAAAATTATACGTGACTGTTCCTTAAAATAATTCAATCTATATTTCTGGAAGTGAATGTAAAAACATGAGTGAATCAATAATCATGTGAATTCTTACGAAGTTCTGTTCTATTTTTATTGTATAATTTGGCATTAACACATTGATGTTTACCATGAATATGAATAAACAAATACCATTAGATAACCTTCTGAAATATATTAGTTTCTAATACTAACTAGTCTGTTTTAATAGAATCGAGGAGAATTTAGAATGATCTCAAATTGATAAAAATGATACATAACGAATCCAGTTCAGTTCATACGATATATTTGTTATATAAATACTTGGATGAAATCACTTAAACTACAGTTGATCATTTGAAATTTGAAATTGAATACAATAAACAAATGATATTTCATTGTTCAATAAAGTTTATATTTTAAAGAATATGGGGAAACATTGCCCATTTACGAAACTGAAACAAAAACCCATGAAATCTTTTAAGTTTTATATTTATCATTCATTTAAAAGAGGTTTATATTGATTCATATTATCCTTAACAAGAACTACTATTTTGTATTAATTACCATGAAATGGTAAAAACAATTCGAAGGAAATCACTTCAGTATAAGGGTTGTGGAGATTATCATGTTTTTGATTGAGATCATAAACCGATTGATGTTAGACCACTACTGAAAACGTGGAAGCACTGTACGGCCGTTTTGTCCTGTCGTGGGACTCTTCACCATGTGCTCACTAGTGGAGTTAATTCGTGCCGGGTAGAGACAGGTATCTACATCAGTACAACTGGAGATGGTTGCGCAATTTCGTGGATTTGTTGAGGTTAGACTTTAACACCATTGTATGCCGGCCGGCCCAGTGGTCTAGTAGGTTAAGTGTTCGCTCATGAGGCTCAGGGCCCTGGGTTCGAATCCCGCGAGCGGGGTCGCGGGTGCGCACTGCTGAAAAGTCCCACAATAGGACAAAACGGCCGTCCAGTGCTTCCAGGTCTTCACTGGGGGTCTAACATCAATCAGTTTATGATCCCAATCGAAAATCACTTCAATCAATTGTTGAAAATTGGTCATGTCAATTAAAGCTTAATGCCTTACTTACAATTCATGTCTAATATGTGAAAAGTAATTAATATCTGTGACACTTGGTAAATTCCTATAGACAGTACGCAGAATAAACTACTCTCTAACTTAATTTTTTTGATAGAGATGCTAAACATCAGAAGATTTTAATGTATATGTTAACAACTTGCATTACGAGTAATTTTCATCATAATATATATAATAATAATAATAATAATTCAAATTAGATCTTATTCTTCTTTACCTACAACAAACATTCAAACCACGGGGTTGAGACGGAGAAGTTATCTAACACACTAATTTTAATAACAAGACCTGATATCTGTGGTACCTATCGCATTTCTAGATTTACACTATCGGTGTTTGAAGATTTCAAAATAATCATTTTATCTGTTCAAGTTTTCGCTTAGTCTTGTTTATTCTAGTGTGATCTACTCTTTCGAAATCAGTATTTTTCACCAAGTATGTAAATAAAAGTTAATAGACTATGGTCTGTCGTAGTTATGACGTAATAATAAATAGTTTATTAAATCTATGATTGATTGATTTAACCAATATGATTAAAATTATAATTATAATTAAGCAATTTGATCGAGTTATATTCCAATTATTTCGAGATGGATACTCAGTTACAAAAAAACCAGTTTGATTTTGCTATAACAACAGAAAATTTATTTATTTAGTTGAACACATAAATATTGGTACAAAGGGACACCGAATACATATGCGCCATACAAGTCACTTGATTTTTGTGTGGGTTGTGATACTGCCCGGCTGCCCAAACCGAAGCGGGTGGTTTTCTTAGGGGGCCACACCCGGAGCCTTCGACCTAAGTAATGGTACACAAGGTAGTGGAGCAACGTAAGGAGATGCGATCCCATCGTAGCCGGTGACCAATAACTGGTTCATACGCCTTTTGTTCCCTTTGGATTTTGGAACCCATATGCACTATTGGTTTTCCAACCCCCTTGGGTGGATCCTCTGTATTCATCAACCCGGTTAAATCGCCGGAAATTCGCTTTTCATCCTCTCAATTTCGTGAACAACACCCACGCCACGAGAAGGCGGAGGTTGAATCTTTTTACCCACATTATGTATTCAAATGTTTATGAACTTTTACTGCATAGCTATTCAAATAATTTAGATCTAAATGATAGTAATATATATATATATATATATATATATATATATATATATATAGTAATTTTCAACCAATCATACATAATACTAATTGTTTTTATTGATATCTTGGCTATATAAATCGACGGAATTTTTAAACAACTGCTTGAAAAGTTTTATCTGAGTTGCACAGAATATAAGGAAAACAACTTAAAAACACCATTCAAACTTTTATTCCTATTTGACGGTTTTGATTAGTAATGATGCTTGGAAGTTGACTTGAACATCTCAAGGTTTTAACAAGAATTTATAATGTTGTATGTTGTTATGTACATTTCTTTTTAATGATCTGATGATTCAAATACATATTAGGTATTTGTCCAAAACACTATAATAATCTATTGTGTGATTCCCTGTCCAATTCTGATACTGAAATGTAGGCTTTCTATATATGAGCCCAAACGGCTACACAAGCGAGAAGACAGTTTTGATTAGCTAAACAAATCGGAGATTTATAAAAACTAATTCATACATTTACTTTCATTCGATAGAAAATTAGGCCATCTATAGCGTATGTTTTACCCCTTAGAAATCTGAGTCGGCACAATGCATCACTTTTCCTGCCTGAAAATAGGTTTGACATTCCAGATTCTGCTTTAAAATTTAAGGTTGTGGTATAACAAAAACTTCTTTTTATAGTTACTGATGAGGCTTACTGGTGTTAGTCATCATTTACATTAATCAGAGAGATTTCACACATACCATAATTTTAGTAAATAATTTTATACATCTGATCTATTGGATTAATAAAAGCAGGATACAGTTCAAAAACTAATCACTCACTTTAAACTGCTTCCTTTGATTTATCTAGGAAGTGTGAAAATATGACGATTTACTAAATCTTACGTCGCCCTCGCCCTACTACGTACGACCATAAACGAAGAATCATTACAATTCCTACAAGGCGAAGCAAGAACACAAAGTCTGATACAACTGAAGAGTTATTTACCCCTAAAACACGATGACCCTTGTTCAAAGTACACATCCAATCATATCACTAAATGAAATAAATGCATTGTTGGATTACAGATCTTTTCATTAGCTTCATAGTTTACGACAAGTTATTCTTGTTATCAGCACATTTTTGAATAACTCTGAATGATTTCTATATAGATGTAGCTAACCAAGACAAGAAGGAAATACTACAATATAAACAATGAAATACTGTTTCATCACATCGATAACCACTGGTTTCAGTTGAAATTTAATAGGATCCTGAACTAATCTTTTCATACTATCTTTTTTATATATGTATGTATACACTGAATGAATTGATTATTTGATTTATTTTATAATTCAGGGTGATGGATGCAAAGATTGCTGTCAACTATGTTTCTGTAATGGTTGTGTAGCATGTCAAATGCATTATGAAGCACAACAAATTGGAATTATAGAAAAGAAAACCTGTTCAGATGCATGTAATCAATGTTGTGTATGTTATAGATAAACAGAATGGGATAAAGAACAATTTGTAAACTTCCAACTACTTTCACTATCAAATCATGTATAATTAAGTATATTCAAATGAATTTTAATTGTGTACTAAATAAATACTCTACCATATTTTACAAATATTAGTTGTTAAAGGTGAATTTCATAGCTATAATGTCTCCCACATTGTACGAGTATTCCATGTACCCAAATAAATGGTTGCTCTGGTTATCAGAAGGGGCATTGGTTTCGTAACTTCCGAAGGAACTCGGCTTTTATCATAAGGCGTCATAACTTTTCTAAATGAAAACCTTCTGACTCCCAAGGCAGAGTTTAAAAGGTTTGAATAACTTTTTCTGGTTAGCGTTTTTTTAGCGAGTTAGTTTTCTTCGGGATGGGATCGCTAACTCCATGCCCAGCCCTCCTCCTTTACCCGGGCTTGGGACCGGCAGTAGCCTCCGGAGGGACTCCAGGGATTTATAGTTATAATGTATTATTTGTTAATAAGTATGCATACATTTATATTTGTTTTATAAAGTTTATAGTAAACATAAATTGTGCAAAAAGCTTTCTTATTATCCATTACAAAAAATATCTGGACGAGATAATAAAAAAATAAATAAACAATTTACAAGATACTTAAATTCACTTGGTATTATTTACTTGGATCTTCCCATTGATGTTTAGGACTGTAATTGATCAGTCTCTTATTGGCATATGTGCATACTGTGCTTATTACCTCAATATTGCCTTAATTCACAAACATTATAAGCAAAGATAATAAGTTATTTATTTCTATCTACTGAACATTAAAAGTGCCCAACTGATATATTGTCTTATCGAATAATTAGTTATTTGTAATAAATTTGTTTGAGTTGTTCTAGTCTAGCATTGGTCAGTTCATGATTTCCGTGAAACTCAACAATTTCCACAACCCTACATTTACAAGCGGATTTCAAACAGGGTTATATTAGTAAAATGTGAACATAAGATTCGAAGCATTTAGCCTAAATACGTTGCGTTTTTAATATATTCTCGACGACTGACTGATAGTTGCCTGAAATCTTTTTGAACTAACTTCATACTAATTAATCGGCCTAGGTTAGTTTGATTACCCTCGTATTATAAAGCTTAAGAAAACAGTTGGCGTTTGTTTATTTGATAAAACACCGACCTTTGAACAGCATCTAAATCTCCTACAGTTCGACTAGTAAAATAAACCAAAATTTGAAGTTATATTTCAGTTCATTCACTATCAGTCGCTGAAAGAATTAGATCGAGAATGAATGAAATGTTTTAGAAATCGATAAATAATAGAAATGTGGTGTAATATTTTTTTCAAGAAATGAGTTTTATCATAAGGCGATATCAACTTTAGAAACATAGGAAACCATAGAGCATTAAGTAGCCATCTCATCCTAGATTAAAAAGAAAGCAATCCTTAAACAGCCCAAAACTTTTCACAAGACCGCTATAGTTTTGTTGTACTTGTAAGATTTACTTTGTAGAATTTCAAAAAAAAAAACACTAAGGTGAAATGTTATTACTTACGATTAAAGCATAACATAATAGTTAGTCCTCTTCCCATAAATAGTAATTGGACATTCACAAATCAAACTTAACAATCTCAGTATCCAATCAATAAGGAGAATAGATTTGAAGGATAAATTGCACAAACTCAGTTATAAAAAATATTCAATTTATATGACGAGATCAAAATATGATAATAGAGTAGGTTATTATTTCTGCATTGATTCGTTCGTTCAATGTGATGTTATTTCAGGTTAGTATTCTTGTATCGATTCAGTGTGAATTTCAGTCAGTACGACAGACGTGACAATTATATCCTTTATATTAATCTTATGTGAACTCTATATGTGTGTCTTATAGTAGCTCTGTGCATTTCCCCCCTTATATATGATATTTATTAATTGATCATCAAGTGTGTAAATCACTATGTCGATGATTGTACTTAATTTTAATGAGGACATGTTTTCAGCAGTCAATAAATTTTCACCTGGACCAGCCTTCTGTGTTATTGCACTGTGTAATTCAAACAATTACACTGGTTCTCTATCGTCGAGTATAAACAGTAGGACGGCAGATACAACACTCATTCACACATTAATACAAAGAAAATCTTCATTATGATTAGAAAAATAATTATACTCTCTATTTTGTTTGTTCATTTTTACTAACATGTATAAATAATTTCAATGGTTAAGATCATGAGTCAGTTGAAGCTAGACCACCATGGAAAACCCGGAAGCACTGGACGGTCGTTTCGTCCTAATATGGGACTCCTCAGCAGTGCTCATCCATGACCTCGCCCCCTGCGAGATTAAAGATCTAAACTAACGATAATAATAACTGATAATAGTCATCTGCTCACTAGTGAATGACTTTAAGAGGCATTTTCTTGGAGTTCTAGTGAGAAACAGTGACCAGTGGAGTTCAACTAGGCCAGTTGTGTGATAGTAACTCTTTGAAGACAATGGTGAATGTGTCGCTCAATTTCGTGGATTAGTTGAAGTTAGACATTAACACCGTTGGATGCCGGCTCAGTTTCGCGCGCGAAACCAGTAGGTCCTGGGTTCGAATCTCGCAGGGGGCGAGGTCGTGGATGCGCACCGCTGAGGAGTTCCACAATAGGACTAAACGGCCGTCCAGTGCGTCCAGGTTTTCCATGATGGTCTAGCTTCAACTGACTCATGATCTTAACCATTGAAATTACTATAATATCCACAAAACCCATCTGATGTATAAATAACTTAGAATTTAATTAATTACACTAGTATTCATACTTCTCAGAACTATTACATAACATAAATGCTGGATGAAATTGATGACATGAATGAAATAACACAATACTAATTATCATGTGAATTAATTATAACTAATAAATTTATAGAATATTGAACAGATGACAAATTGATGACTTTATCATGAGTAATCTAATCATTTTTGGTGTGCAAAAAAAGAAAATAATAACGTTGACAAACTCATATGACATGAATACAACTATGAATAAATATTCGATCACCTTATAATGTGGATTATGACAGAAATAAATTCATTTACTTACATCATAAGATTATATCAGGTAATAGAGTAGTGGTTCATGTTTCACATAAAATGGTGTATTGTATATTGCATAATAAAACTAAGAGGTATCTTTTAAAAGAAAGCTGTGGTAAAATTATATAGAATAGTGTTGACTGTTAAATGTAAAGATAATATAAACTCCCCATAGAATAATCAAAAACGAAGAATATTTGAGCGAACAACTGTTTTCAATAACTTCATCATCGCTCAAGATATATGCACTTAGCCAAATCGAATCTCTTCAAACGTATATTGTTGAATTAGAAAGGAATATTACACAGAGATTATATTCTGTTGAAGACCTTCCCCCAAACTTAAAGGATTCGTTTATGACTTATGTCCTTGAAGTGCAAAGAACGAGGAAGAACAAAAAAAGAATCGACCTAATCAAAGGACTAGACAAACAGATCTTTAAACCGGATTTTCCAGACGACTGTAAGCGGTATGTTTTCAACTTTTCCTCTGTTAATCTTGATAGGACTCAACTAGAAGTGTTATCATTAGGTCCTAAGTTTTGTGATAATCGTAGACATGTGGATCATTTGAAGACTGATGTTCAGTTCGAGAATCTATTTGCCCAGACACAAGACTTAAAACCCACGACAAAGGTCGAACATGAACGATTCAAAACCACGCTGGTTGATTGCTGTAACCAATTTAAAAGTAATAAGCACTACACAAATAGTATATTGACAGATAAACATCGTGAGGCCATCCGGAAACTCAAGTTGAATGAACACATTCTTATCACTAAACCGTATAAAGGATCGGGCACGGCAATTCTAAACAAGACAGACTACATAGATAAGATGAATTCACTACTGAGTGATCAAACTAAATTCCAAAAGCTTGGGTCATGTAAAGACCTCAATGAAAAGACCGAACGTCAACTAACTGCAGCATTAAAATTCCTAAATCAACTCCAACACATCTCTGAGCATACCTATAATATGCTTAAACCTTCTGGAACACATACCCCTCGACTATATGGTCTACCTAAGATCCATAAACCTGATATTCCTCTACGTCCGATACTGGATATGGCAAATTCACCATACCATTCAACAGCAAAATGGTTAGTTAAGTTATTAGATCCATTGCACCAAGAACTTGCTAAGCATAATATTAAAGACGTCTTTGAATTTGTTGATACGATTAAAAATATGAATATAAATGGAAAAACCATGCTATCACTAGACATAACATCTTTGTTCACTAACATCCCTCTGACTGAAACTATAGATTACATATGTGAACAACTGATAGAAAAGAAAATAGAGATTCCTATCCCAATAAACAAAATGAAAGGACTTCTCTTGAAATGCACTATGAATATCTACTTTAAGTTTAACAATGAATTTTTCCGACAAGTAGATGGGGTAGCAATGGGATCACCTCTAGGCCCGATCCTTGCTAATATTTTTTCGACCAAACTAGAAAATGTACCGCTTAAAGACATCCTAAATAAGCTTGATTATTACTGTCGATACATAGATGACACATTAATCATATGTGACGAAAATATCTACAAACAGGAGATGCTAGACGCTTTCAATAATGTCCACCCAGCCATTAAACTCACCAGTGAGGAGGAGAAGGACAATAGCATAACTTTTCTAGATGTCCGACTCTCTAGAAGGATAGATGGTTCCATAAAGCGAAATATGTTTAGAAAGTGTACATGGACGGGTCAGTATACCCATTTCCAAAGCTTCACACCTCTGCAATATAAAATAAATTTGGTTAAGTGTCTCAACCACAGAATCAAGTTATTATGTTCTGAAGACAGTGTGGAGGAAGAAATAGTTATACTAAAGAACACATTACGTAATAATGGCTATCCTGATAATTTTGTCAAAAAATACCTCGTACAAAGTATTAAAAACAGAAGACATTGCGACACTGTCAGTAAAAAGACCTTATATCTGAAACTTGACTTTAAAGGCGACATAGCGGGTGATATTCTAACACGTCGACTCAAAAGATCTGTCGAGAGGACGTTTCATGCCGCCAAGTTACACATAACTTTCTCGACTAAACCAGTACTCACACAACTAATCAAGGATAAGTTACCGAAGATGGGCTCCTCCGTGTGTGTATACCAATTCAACTACTCCTGTGGAGCTAGTTACATAGGCCGTACTCAGAGGGCTTTATCCTTGCGTGTTTGTGAACATGTACTAGCATGGTTGGGAAAAGGAGTTACCAAATCGATTAACAGCACTATTCTTTCTCACTTGGTAGATAGTGAACATCATATCAAAATAGAGGAAGCTTTCTCTGTTTTATATCAAGTTCCAAAATATCTACCTCAAGGAGCTAGATTACGACTACTTTACACAGCCGAAGCCATCTGGATCAACTCCAGAAGATCTAATTTTTGCATCCGGAAAAAATATATCCAGCCTCTATGTTTACCCTGGCCTACGACTGGATCACCAAATACCTAGACTGAATATTATAAACCTCTTACCCCTTCCTTCCTTCCTTCACTTTTATTTATTTTCCTTATTATCATTATTTGTCATTATCTATATCTTAATCTTCATATCCATCATTCCCAATTTGTTGACCGTAATTACCTTGATAACACCCCCCTTATTACATATTATATTCACACAACAATATTATTATTATTATCTCAGTTGATGAAATTATTTTCAATTTTGCAATAGTACTATTATCTTAATGTGACTGAACAATTTACTGACCTTTATTGAATGACCTTTCTAATTTGTAAATATTACAATTTTTTGAAGTATATATATATCGTAACAGATGCAAACGTTCACCAATTATTTTTAACACATAACATTGTCAAACTCATTAATACATGCCTTATTTTTGACCTTTGTAAAATATCACAATCATTATGGCCTTCTAACTGTAGAGCCTGATGATGAAGTTATTGAAAACAATTGTTCGCTCAAATATTCTTCGTTTTTGAATAATATAAACTATTGAATCATAATTAGGCTAAGTAAAATAGTCTAAAATATTAGCTATTTTTTCACTAGGTGATTTCAGAGACCTTATCAGCAATTTAATTGCCTTTAAAGTACTATATGTTAATAGTAACTAATATAAATATTGATAAATCAATTAAAAAAACAACCATTAACTATTCCCAATTAAAAGAAGGGGTTTTGTGAAGATTTTAGAAATTTCACTGATTGAAATCATGAGTCAATTGAAGCTAGACCAGCATGGAAAACCCGGAAGCACTGGACAGTCGTTTCGTCCTAATATGGGACTCCTCAGAACAGCGCATCCACGGTCCCGCGAGACTCGAACCGAGGATCTGCCAGTCCCGCTCCAGACACTTAGCCAACTAGACCATTGAGCCGGTATCCAATGGTGTTAATGTCTAACTTCAACCAACCCACGAAGTTGCGCCACCGTACACCATTGTCTTCAGTGAGTTGATATCTCACAACAGACTTAGTTGAATACCACTGGTAATGGCTTCTCACTAGAACTCCAGCAGTATCTCTTTAAGTCAGTCACTAGTGAGCAGATGATTATTATCAGAAGAGGTTTTGTGGCGATTTTAGAAATTTCACTGATTGGAATCATGAGTCAATTGAAGCTAGTTCAATTACTTAAGAGGGAAATATAGAATAGTATGATGAAGAATAAATCATTAAATGTCTGTCATTCAAAGCATCAAATATAAAATTCAATCTGTAGAATACTGATTGAAATCACTTTATAGTCTATATTTTCTTCCAACTATTTATGTCACAAGAGAATGATATTTTATTACAGTAAACTACAGACTTTAAATCCAAACAGTAACAATAGAATATTTAAAATTCATAACAGACTATCGTTATTCAGAAATTCAGGCAAAATAGAATTAATTTGTGTTTGTTGACAAATACTTTTTAGATTCACTTGGTGTCGTTTTACCTGTATCTACCCATTGTTATTTAGGACTACAACTGAACAGTCTCATGTTGGCATATGTGCATCCTGTGCGGATTACCTCGATATAGCCTTAAGTCACAAGCTTTTTAAGCAAAGATGGGATGCAGGTACATCCAGATGACGAGTCCAAAATAGGACAAAACGCGCGTCCTAGATTCTACTGCTAGCCACTATCCATCTTTGCTTAAAAATACTTATCATATTGTTCTATGTAAACCAAATTCATCATACGACATGCTCAACTTACTTTCCTTTCAAATACGTTAGGTAACTAGATTATTAAATGTGTTACTCAACAGTATTGTTGATTGATAGTTTTTGAATAAACGTTATGATAATAACGGATATTAGTATGAATTAGATAATCAGTATGCATGAATAGATGAATCTACTTTGTGATTTCAATAATAAAATGATGCAAACATAAAACGTATATATATAGGCCACTTTTTATAGAAGAAAATCCATATTAAGAAGAACTACTTATGAGCATGACTATGGTAACCAATGGTTAGAAAATCTGTGTGACATGGCTCAGAATCGATCACATTGGTGTAGGTGTATACACTCTTTGAGATTAAAATTGTTTTATATCTTTCTTTCTACAAACTAATTCTTCCTGTATTATGTCCTTACATGCAATCTTTCTTTTATATATTACCACCACTGACTTAACTACTTCTATGAATCCGGTGTTCATCTTGTTGAGCTAATGAAGTATGGCATTTTGGACCGATTCATATATATGCCTGGTCCTACGTGATAGCTGATGACTGACTTATGAGTATGCTACTCATAATATAATCGAATTTTTATTTTAACCATATTTCAAACAATATTCGACAATAAGTTGATCATAATTCAAAATAAAATGAATTATCTAGTTTATTATATATCCAAAAGACTAAAAAGATTGGTTTAATGGAGAATTCCCTGTCCAGTGAATTCTTTCTCAAAGCTGATTAATCGCATTTATATGATCTTTTCAAAGTGATAAACAATAATGGGTTTTCATAGTTTGAATCACGAAATGATGTCAGCTAGATCACCATTGAAAACCTAGAAGCACTGGATAGTCATTTAATCCTAGTACATGACTCCTCAGTAGTGCACATTAATGGCATCACGTCCAGGAATCGAACCTCAAACTGTCAGTCTCGCGTTTGAACGTTTAACTCCCAGACTAATCACCTGGCACTCGAAAGTATACATGTATAACTTCAATCAATTTATGATATTGCGCGATCTTCATCTATTGGATGCGGTAGATAACTGTATCATACCCGACATGGCTGAAATCCAGTGTTCTCACTAGAACTCCATACTGAGGCGAAACGGTCGTTCAGTGCCACAATCACCATAAATTTCCCTATACTAAGTTTGTTAATGATGACAGTAAGAATTTACTGAACTCGGCAGTAAGAGGGAAAAATAAACAAATATACAACAGTATTAGTTCTATCAGCAAACTGAAAATACATTTGAAAGGGAGAATGTATGTGTAAAATCTCAGCGAATGAATTTTGAAGTAAATCCAAAGTCTCGCCTGGCAATATGGTCCAAGCTTTTTCAAGGAAATATATAATGCATTTGTCAGGAATTTCAATATTCATCACGATGATAGATGAAAGTTAATAATTATGAAGCGGTTGTGTAATATTATGAGATAATATATTGAAGTTGAAACAAAATGAAATTAGAAAGAAAATATAAACAAGTTTTGTGCTTAAATGAGTGTATTCCGTTTATTCGTTATGTATACTATTCGTTATGAATACTACTTTCGTATTTATCACCTTTATTTATGTCTGATCTTTACGGTAAAACATAGTACTATATTGATTTTTAAAAAAACTCTCAGTTATGTTCAACATTCTTAATATCCATTTTCACTAATTTTTTACATTATAATGAGAATTTTTCGTGTTCAAATAACCTAGCATAAAGGCTATTTGATTTGTAAAAGTTTGAATTTTCCGACTAATGATGTTAAGGTCCGAAATTGACCAGTCATGCTAGGCAGATTGCCTCGATATTAGCATTAGAGCACGAGCTGGAAGATTCAAGCCTTTACAAATAAAGTGTAATTCGTCTCTGTTTCACAGGCTTGTAGCCTAAGTGACTCAGTAACTCAGTGGATAACGCGTTGGAGGTTTGAAGTGAAAAACAATGGGTTCGTGTCTTGGTGTGAACATGAACAATGAAATCCAGGTACAGCGAAATGACAAGTTCTAAATAGGAGTGAATAGGCATCTTGGACACCATTGTTAGCTAATATCAAACTTTGTGTGACATAAAGAAATTGTATTGCCTCAACTGTACTCTTACTGTTACGTACTGACATAAGTTGAAAATATATTGAATACATACGTAAACCTTCAACTAAGTTAATACACAAATTAAGATTTAAAACATAATCAGATGACTACATGTGCTAATGTATTGTAAAATATTAGAGATTTTGAGTGCATATATTGTGAAATAATTCTACCGGTTATTGATATAATAACGCTATTCGGAATAAAATTTGAAACCTTAGAATCAAACTGAGAACATAAATTTAGACAACTAACTTGGAATGCGGTGATCCACATTTACAAATTCGGTTATTTGATGATGGGTATGATCATACTACAGTGAGTTAGATCGATCATATTTACATCACTAAAGCATTCAGAAGATATATGGAAGACATGAGAACAAAGAGAGGAGTTGATATAGCTTCAGGCCACCACCTGGCGGTGACCGAAACGAAACTGAAGTTAAGGAAGTACTTGACAACTGGAGAAACAGTATTACTAAGGTTTAATACAGACTTCCGTCGACATACTGACAAACTCAACGAATCCAAGATAACTCAATAACAGGTTCCAACCCTTATAAGATCTACTGGAAGAAGTAGAAACTACTATGGAAGAAAACTTGAAAGGGATCAAAGAAGCACTGGCGTCAATGTGTCACGAAGTGTCGGGCAGCAAGAAGCACCTCTATAGGATATGAGTTTCCATCGAAACCAAGGACAAGATTCAAGAAGGGAAGAACAAGAAGACAGTAAATAATAACGACAGAACAAGGACAGAGAAAGTCATCTCACAGACCGAATACACAAAAACAAACAAGCAGGCGAAGTGAAGCATTAGAGCCGACAATCAGAAATACGTGGAAGACACAGCAATGACAGAGGAAAAAGCTGCAACAGAAGGAAATATGAGATAACTATATGAGACAACAAAGAAACTAGTAGAAAAATATAGTAAACCAGAGCGGTCAGTCAAGGATGAAAAGTCAAGACAATCACTGAGATTCAAGAACAGAGAATAAAGTGAGAAGAACATTTTGAAGAACCCTTGAACAGAATAGCCCTCAATGAATCAACCAGAGATCGTTGCAGCACACAGACATTCCTATAGATTTCACTCCACCAACGATCGAAGAAATCAGTATGGATATTGGACAAATGAAGTGTAGGAAAGCAGCGGGACCTGACAACATAGCAGTTGAATCACTGAAGTTAGATATAGAAGTAACTGCAAACATGCTCCACGCCCTGTTCAGGAAGGTTTGGGAGGAAAACTAAGTA
Organism: Schistosoma haematobium; assembly: GCF_000699445.3. Taxonomy (NCBI): domain Eukaryota; kingdom Metazoa; phylum Platyhelminthes; class Trematoda; order Strigeidida; family Schistosomatidae; genus Schistosoma; species Schistosoma haematobium. The sequence goes on along the minus strand of NC_067199.1, from coordinate 13,157,001 downwards.
CTGACAGACCGGAAAGAATGATACATTATCAAGATACTAAATAACGGAGATCGGACCAAGTATGAGAACTAGAAAAATCACACTACTATAGGTACTAAGAAAAGTGTTAAGCAGAGTGTCGTTGGACTGAATGAATGACTCTACAGACATCCAACTTCGAGATTAAAGAGAATGACCTCACGAAGATAGATCGCATACCGATCAAATTGTTGCACTACGGTTCACTGTTGAAGAGTCGAATAAATAGAACCCAACACTATATCGACTTCCTTGACTGTGAGAAAGCACTTACCAGAGTGGATAAGAGAACCCTGTAGAATGTACGTCGAGACTATGGAGTGCTCGAGAAGATCGCCAAAATTATCCGGAACTCCTACGATTAACTGAATTCCAAAGTCGTGTAAGAAGGACAGCTGACAGATGCATTCCAAGTGAACACCTGAGTCAGGTGAAGTTGCTTACACTCACCCTTCGTTTTCTCCTGGTGCTCTATCGTAATATGAAGACCTCCACATCTGAGGAGAAGCGCGGAATACAATGGACATCTCTGATGAAACTAGACGATTTGAACTTTGTCAACGACTGAGCTCTTCTACTCTATGCACACCAACAAATGTTAGTGAAGACTAACTGTCTCAATAGGTGTTACATCAGTAGGCCTCAACATACACAAGTGAAAAATCAACATCCTCAAATACAACACGGAACGCATCCTCCAATCCAATCATATTTGATGGAGAAGCTCTAGAAATGATGGACAGTTCCACATATCCGGAGAGCACCATCGATGAACAAGGAGGATCTGATGCAGATGTGAAATCAAGGATCGGTAAAGGAAGGATGGCCTTACTACAGTCGAGGAACATATGGAACTCAGAACAACGTTTGATTAATATAAAAGTCAGATTCTTCGGCACGAACGTCGAGACAGTTCTACAGTACGAGCAGAAACGTGGAGAACTACCACAATCATCATCAAAACTGTAAAAGTATTTATAAACAATTGTCTACGTAAGGTACTGGTTGTCCGTTGACCGGATGCTATGAGCAACAGCCTACGGTGAGAAAGAATAAACTAGCTTCCAACTGAAGAGTAAATTAAAAAAGATGCTGAAGATGGAAAGAACATACATTGAGGAAATCACTGAAGTTCATTACTCAATCTGTTTAATAAAGCACACAAGGATATAGAATTTACTATTGAACAGGAAGTTGAAGGCAAATTCCATTTCCTAGATATTGGAATCAGACGAACATGTGATGGGACATTACAAAGACACATTCATCACAAAAACATCTGGAGTGGAGTATATCTCAATTATTATAGCTTCTGTCCAATGAGTTACAAAAAGAGTATTGTACGAACCCTTTTTGACCGCTCACGTAAAATTTGTTCAAAGGAATGTCTGGATGATGAAATTGCTCTCATCACTAATTGCTTATGTGAAAACGCATATCCGGTGAAATTCATCCATAAATATGCAAAAACCAATCCTCGAGAAAAGTATGATAGAGTAGAAAAGAAAACTTGCTTCTTATACTTATGTTTCAAAGGAGACGAAATCGCTGGAATAATTAATCACATATTAAATTCCGCGTTGAAAGTGACATACCTAGCAGCAAAACTGACGACAGTATGCGAAATGAACTGCTCACTCAAACAAACTAAAGTCGACAAGTCCTCTTTTCTCAGTAGTTCCAACTGCATTTACCAATTTACATTAACGTGCCAAAGCACATACATTGGAAGAACCGAAAGAAAAGTACATGTTCGCATTTCTGAGCATGTTCCAAAGAAATTGAGGCTGTGAGGGACTTGGGCTCTCAGCAGTGCAATAGCTCGGATCTACTTGACACCAGGCATACCATTGACAGCCCTCATGCTTTTAAAGTTATTAGCAGACAAAGAAGTACGGCTTTCTCCGATTTGCCGGAGCGATCGCAATATAAACACTCAAACTGGACCTGTGTATTCAAAAAGAGACAGTGATTAACTTATCACTATTTCATTCATATATTTCCGCTCACATGATTCCCTTAAATTATGTTGTTCCATATTATTTCTTATCTCAATGTAAAATTCCAATACATATTTGGTTGTAAGCAGCTGACGAGAAACCACGAAATATAATGAATTCACGTTGTTCTGCATCTATGAAATAAGTTATAAATAAAGATCAAATGTTGGGTCATGTAGCAGCTTTTGTTTGAATGCTAATGAAATGTTCTCAATTGAGATGAAACAGCTATTCAGTGCTACTAGGTTTTTGATTGTTCTCAAAATAACTTCTTATTATGATGAAAAGTATCTAAGAACTGAATCTGTCCCATAACCACCTAACTAAACAAATAATTGACTGAGTACATTATATTCTAAACAAATCTGGCTTAAAGTAACGTGATATCACAAAATTCAATTTACTAGCCCCAATAAATCATACTTTTTATATCTGTTAAGACGGAAACAATTTCAATTTAACAATTAACAATTGAATACAGAGAATTATTTACATATGAATCATATTCTCCAGAAGAAAACTAGGTAAATACAAAACAATTTTGCTTGTAAATAATCATTTATGAAGAAACAGATAATGAAATAAAGACAATAAAACAAACAATAAACACTACCATTTGTTCAGCAATGATTGGATCTGACATATCGAACCACAAAACTTAACTTTGTTATTATTTATAAGAAAACATTGAAAATATTTAACATGATATGAATAATGTCTATGGAAATCCCTAAACATGTATATACAAAACTTGGTAATTAGTTCAAAAATTTGTACCAGACAATAATATTTACAATGATATGTATTTATCTTACAGACTATCTTAAGGTTAATATCCGATATTAAAAAGCATAATCCCTACTAAGATATATTTAATTCATGTTCTAAAACTGATAATCAGAATTAATCAATATGAAGGGTTTATTCGTTCGATTAATGATCTCATACTTACTGATCTTTATTTTCCATGTAGAGAAAGTAAGTATTTTATCTTTCCTGGTGATCTATGAACATAACTATAACATTTTTTTAAAAAGTACTCTGTGGTGGACCAAATAGTATATGAACTCGAAAATGATAACAGAGTTACTAAGTACAAATAGTAATGTCAATATATATAAGTTAAACGTTAAAAACACAACAAAAATTAGAGACGTTACTTAATTCAGCAGGTTTGTGCGTGTTCCGATTGAGTTTGGTGCCAAAGTCCACAATCATAGATGATTGAAAATTCCAGTAAGATTGATGTCCTTCTAGTGATATAACCAAACGTAGAATATGATAAAATTTGGTTGTAGTCTATAAATATAGACAGTAGTTGATTTAGAGTTCAGTCAACACAGTCACGAGCAATGAAGAACAAGAAGTATGTGTATAGCAGTGTATTTGTTAGTAGGTAACAATGTGTGTCATGCTATGAGTGTAACACGACGGAAGAAAGTGTGTTCAAGGTCATACACTTAAACAACACGTACAATTCTTTAATGATAGATGCACATGCAGTGAAAAATTGACAGAATAAATACAAATAACATCAAAAACTATTTACAAAGTAAGCTTGTCATGCATATCTCCACAACTTTAATAGATTTCTATTCAATCTCTTAGTCGAATTTATCTTTGATTGTTTTAGAATGGGGAATTTGTAAAGACTTGAACTTTTGAGATGGTGGAGAAGATTGGTAGCTCAGGTGGATGATTTTGATGGAGTTCTGTTCTCTGACGACTAAACCATCTAGCTCAGAGAAAAAAACTCGATCAAAATTTAAACTTTTATTTGTGAACCACTCATTGTCTTTAGTTATTTGGTTAGTTTTAAATGAATTGCATTTTTCTATATTTGTTAAATAATCAACTTGATGCTTCTGAAGCATTCCACAATTACGAATGAACCAGTCTTCGTTTATCTGCTTTAAGTTCAATATTTCTAAAGATCTGTCAGCTAAGGATATCTTATCGAAAAACTGAAAGATATCCAATTACTTCTTAAAGTGTACAACTACGCTACATCTTTACTACTGTTAGCGGAACATAGATTGGATTAAAGGATGCTCGCTGCACGATTGTGTTGGTTCACGCTGATTGGCTGATTCTTACTCAATCAGCACTAGTCGATCCTTGGGGAACACTCTAGAATCTTCTCATGTAAAAAACTATGAATATACTAACGTTTTTTCTACTGTGCTTCTTACTTCCATCTACCCTCGTTATTTAGAATATAATTTCTTTCCTGTTCAACCGTGTTCTGATTTTGGGACTAGTCGAGTGAATTGGTGTCCAAGAATACTAAGCATAAGGAATAGCTGGGTTATAACAGTAAGAGAGAGATTATAACAACTGCAATAACTTATTACTTACCTACTCAGTGTTTACCATATTTAAATCTTACACTAAAGTGAAAACTGTTTTATTATTTCTGATTTTCATTGCTCAATTTGGGCTCGCTTAGATATAACTTGGATAATTTTTTTTCTGGTTAGCGTTTTTTAGCGAGTTAGTTTTCTACGGGATGGGGTCGCTAACCACATGCCCAACTCTCCTCCTTTACCCGGGCTTGGGACCGAAAGTAGCCCCCGGAGGGACTCCAGGCGTTGTTGCTTAGATATAACAGATAGCATACATCTTGAATTTATAGAGGTTTCTAAATAGAAAAAAGAATTTCTGCACTTTCTGATAATACTAGAAAACTAATGAAAGTGTGTCAGAGAAGTGGATTGATCCAGTAATCAATTTTATGCATTGTTTTCATGAAATAATAAAGAAATCTAAATTGTTTTAAACTTAAATTGTAAAACATTATCGATCGAATTCTCTGACAATCACTGATCATGTGGTTTTGATGATTTTAATCAATCATATTTATTTCTTTACTACTTACTACTTAACTGAAAAAATCGGTTCAATAATAAAACACTCAATTATCAATGATTTATTATAAGTGATAGGTGGTTTTCTGTAAAGACAAAAACTTCCACCAATGTCTTTACCATTTCATTCACTTCACCAATCATTACATCATTCTACTGAGCAATAAAATTCTTAAATTGATTTCATTATTGTTAGGTTGATATACCAGACACCCTTGAATATCTCATAGTGGTTAATCATTTCGAATTCATTATATTCAACAACATTACCGAAAGAAAATGTTTAACTTTACAAGAACAAAAACATATAGGCTAATAAAGTACTCAAGATCAGAAGGCGTTTGTGGAGATTTTATTAGAAATTTCACAGATTGAAATCATGAGTCAATTGAAGTTAGACCACTATGGAAAACGTGGAAGCACTGGACGGCCGTTTCGTTCTAGCATGGGACTCCTCAGCAGTGCGCACCCACGATCGCGCACCCCGCGAGATTCGATCCCAGGACCTATTTTTGACTAATAAACTAATCCACAAAACCCCTTTTGATACTAATCAACAGATACTCATTAGTGACTGACTTCAAGAGGTATATCCTGGGGTTCTAGTGAGAAGTAGTGAAGTTCAACCGGACTTGATGTGAGACAGTAACTCACTGATGACAATGGTGGATGTGTCGCTCAATTTCATGGAGTGGTTGAATTTAGACATTAACACCGTTGGATGTTGGCCGATACAATGGTCTAATGGTTAGGCGCTCACACGCGATAATGATAGATCCTGGGTTCGAATCCTGCGAGGCGTGGTCGTGAATGCGCACTGCTGAGTCTAGTGCTTCCAAGTTTTCCACGGTGGTCTAGCTTCAATCGACTCATGATCTCAACCATTAAAATTAATATACAATGCCTTAAATTAACCAATTATGTTGCTAGTTTTTAATTAACAATATGATATGATGTTGATACTAGAAAAATTTTGTAGGATGTTAGGAGTTAACTAGTTTAATTCCTCCTAAAGCATTAACCAACATTAATTTACTAATTCTATGGTAATGATATTACATTGACATTTCTTTTTAAAATTATGACATTCTTTCTTGTATGTGATCAGTAATGTTTGAAAAAAATGGAATAGTCTTTTAGGAGACTGTTAACGATATGAATAATGATAACAGGCCTCTTAGTAATTCAATGTAGATACCTTTTATCATTAAGGTATCCAACAGAGGGAGCAGGTCAATAGTACAAGCTGTGAATTATTGTTATAAGCATTTATTTGCAAAGAATTGTCATTTACATGGTTCAATTAATAAATTCATTGACTAGGTTTTTGTTAATGTATAGATGAAGTTGTTTGGTTGATTTTTAGAAATTCTGAAATTTTGATCAAAACGAAGCTGAATAACGTCGAGAACACAATATCTCAAGATTGTTAACAGTAGGACAATTCAGCTTTAATCTAACTTCTGATCAGCCAAAACATGTACTTTCGTACATTTTAATCAAGCTATATTACTGTTATTCAATCTCCAGCCACTCAGTAGTAAACTTCTAATTAATAGACTAATGATAACTGTTTAAAACAAATAGTTCCTTTGATATATTTGGATAATGTGATGAGAAGTTGAAGGTTACCAGAATTATGTGATGTATTTACGAAGTACATTTCGAACAATCTGACCACATATAATATACTCGTTAAGACATTTTATATAAAAACTAAAAGGTCAACTAGACAAATTAAAAGGTATTAATGTCTAACTTCAACTAATCCACGAAGTTGCGCCACCGTATACCATTGTCTTCAGTGAGCTGATATCTCACAACAGACCTAGTTGAACTCCACTAGTAACGGTTCAGTGGTCTAGTTGGTTAAGCGCTCGCGCGCGAGACTGATAGGTCCTGGGATCGAATATCGCGGGGTGCGGGATCGTAGATGCGCACTGCTGAGGAGTCCCATACTAGGACGAAACGGCCGTCCAGTGCTTCCAGGTTTTCCATAGTGGTCTAACTTCAATTGCTTTCAATCAGTGAAATTTCTAAAATCTCCACAAATCCCTTCTGATAAAACTAAAAGGTAAGCACAAACAAAGATAATAACAATAAAGTTTACCAAAACAATGTGAAAACCAGTCTGGATAATTATTCAGTATTACCAGGGTGGATTAAGGGTAAGAACAAATCGTTTTTGAATATATATATATATGAATAATATTGTCCGACCGGCCATTTTTTTTTTAAAAAAAATTTTCCAACCCCAAATTACAATATTTTTCATCCCGTGTTTCGTCCAATGAAATGGCTAGTTCCAAAAATTAGATTTAATTGGTTAGTTATGTCTTGAAAATTGTTATAAATTATCAGTACTTGTCGACGAAGCACAATCTCAATCGTCATTATGGAGCAGAGTAACGTGCCGAGTACGAGCGCTGGTGTTTCTCACGTAACGGAAATGGAGGAAGTCTTTTTGACTACCTTGTTTCTGGTTGCGTTTCCATCGGTTGAAGCGTTAAAGACCACTATCACAAATTTTGAAAGATCGACTTACAGTCATTATGTAGTGAGAGATTCGCATATTGGCAGAGATCAAAAATCCTACATTAAATTTGTGTGTTGGCGAAATGGGCGTATAAGATCTAGCGGTTCGTCACAACGTATTAGACGGAGGAGGTAATTTGGTAAATTGTTTTATAATTTTTTTTAATGAAGGGCTTCTATGAACACCCAATGTCCAGCATTTATGTTTTGTAAGATTATAGACGGCTATTGGACTGTTGTACGTGGGAATGTACATCACAATCACGAGTGCAATTCCCTGAGGTACCAGGGTAATTCATGGATGCGCAGGTTAACGGATGGGGAGTTTGAAACTGTGAGACCGCTGCTGATTTCCGGTACCGCTGCATTCCACATAAAGAATTTTGTTTACCAATCTTATGGGAAACGTCTGACTGATCAAGATGTCTGTAATTTGCGGTACAAAGTGTTAACGGAACGGGACCTCCAAAATGAAGAAGAAGATGAAGAGAACCGTTTGTGCGACATCTGTAATCTTGCACAGCCGCCATGTGAAACTAGTGAGGCAGTGGGTTGGGTTTCCTGTCCTTGTGAAGCAACGTTTCATAGGTTCTGTGCTTATGACCCATCACCGAACGTACGAGCCGTGCACTGTCCTATCTGTGGTGCCATTACAAACTAATAGTTACGACGTCCGACCGCGAGAACGAGTAAAGGCCCTTTTCAGGGCCACCCACAATTTGATTACCATTATTTTTTCTCTATTTTTTTTCCATGGCAAAGGTCAAGTGATTAAGCACTTATTAATATCTAATGAATTTAGATATCCCTTAGAGATTAATAATGGAAAAGCGATTATCGCTCATGTATTCGTAAACTTGTTTCTAACGTTTATTAGATATAAAGGTTAGGAAAACTTAGACAAGATTTTGTCATCTAATGAAGACTAATCTAGTAATTTTATATTTAAAATAATGTGATTACTGTTCATGTTTTAGTAACACTTTTGTAAACTATCTAATAATAGTACATTTTCATAGGACTATTTCAATATAGTGAAAATTCTAATTTGCTCGTTAGGTGAATAAGTTTATGATAACATTTATTAGTGAATATTATTACTAAGATGAATGTGATTCAAGCTCATAGAGAAGTAAACACAATGAAGAAAATTATCTTCCTTATGAATAAAATAATGACATTAGAAAACAAGTTGAAACCATCATCGTTGAAATGATTCATGTGATAAAAGGTCATATAGTAAGTGTAAAAAGAAATAAGATTGTTAGCCGTTTCATGAATACAAAAAACAAGAATTTTGATATTCTTGTTTTATATTAAAAGTTCCTGAAACCAGAACTATGCATACGTAAGAAGTACGTCTGATCGTCAACTAAGCCTTCATTGTAATTCATAACTACTGATTATATCACCGTATTCATTTGCACAGCTATATAACTATTAATTACTGCTACAATCACATTGTAGCAGTAATAAAAATTCTCATAAAATATTCAAAAATAAAAAACAATTTAACGAACAATCGTTTTCATAAACTTCATCATCACACTATACAGTTATTAGTCCATAATTTCCATATTTTATAAAGGCCAAAAATATGTCATGGCATTAATGAATTTGACAATGTAATGTGTTAACAATGGTGAACGTTTACATCTGTTACGACATATATATACTTACAAATTGTAATATTTGCAAATTAGAAAGGTCATTCATTAAAGGTCGGGATGATATGCAGTAAAGTGTTCACTCACAATAAGTGACTAAGCATTATAGGGAAATTGAAAATACAAAAAATTTTGTGTCAATGAAATGCACAGTAGGAGAATTGAATCTTGTCAATTGAGATAATAATAATAATAAGGAAAATAAATAATAATAACATTGTAAATGTTCATTGATACAGTTGACCTTATTCATATTTATACGTTTAAAGTCGATAGATATTTGTTGAGTCAGTCAGACGACGTAGGCTTGTTCATTTACACTTCATGAAACTGATATTTCAAATGCTTGTCAAAAATGGTTACATTCATAATGTCTAGATAATTCAGGTTTCATATTAAGGCGGTTAACAATTTTCACACATGACTGGTTAAACACACTAGTTCTTATTACGACCAAAAAATTAATTTTAAAATAGAGAACTACAAATAATTTACAAGTGAAAATAATGAACCGTTTCAATGGATTTCCAAATTAACCACATTTAAATCTAACGTTGTCTAATTCTCATTATGAATGACCATTTACAAAATAATCGTTTACTAAATATTAAGTGTCTATTTCGGAAAATTTATAACTACTTTCATATACTGTCAAAGTCAGTTCATTAAATGATGGTCTATGATTGCTTCACCTGAATTATAAATATTGCAACCAGTAAGTTATCATAATGATTTATTGATATGTTGATTTCTTTTCCCCATTAACACCCCATGTGTTCCAAAAAAACCTATGCACACACTTTGGTGATAATTTGTTTATTAATTTGGTATTAAATATTTGACTACCGACCTCATTCAGTAATCACTATTATCAAATATTCGAACCGGTTTTCAGTTGCTTTTTCCCAAAAACTTTCTTTTACTGAGATACATATAATAATTCGTGTCAAGATAACTAACGACTTCAATTCAAGGTATACTTGATCGGAAAACAAAAATTTATCCCAATACACATTCACTAACAGTAGGATTGCACGGTAATGCAATTAAGTTAGTGTCTTTTTCTTCAAAAGTCTAAAATTTTTTCAAGACTAAGATTACACAAAAAAATTATTCATTATCATTAAATTTCAAATGTAAAAAACGAAAATTCTGACATCCAATCACAGCTCTAGATGCGATTTCGATTTCAACTAATCAGATTACAAAGATGAACAGTTTACGACTAATTACAAAATTATTAAAGGTAACAAAATGTTTGTTCATTATCACTTGAGCACACACTTGCAAAACAAGTCCACCAATCAACGATACCTAAATTAATATCAGGTGGGTTTTTGTGGAGATTGTAGTAATTTCATTCACACCCCACAATTTTTAAAAAATGGGTGGTAGGGAATCATATTGGCCGGTCAATTAATGTCAACCGCAAAATCTAAGTAATCATATGACGAACTCATCATAATCTCAGAATACTTTTCCATATATATTTAGACAACGATACCTTAAGATAAGTAATTGAAGCTTATACCTTCTAAGAGTTGAATAAATTCGTTACATCCTTGATTTGTCTAGCCAATAACACACACGAGATAATTTGTCTCTACATAGATTAAGGCCTTGACATAACAGGCTAACTGGTTCAACCTTGAGTCTAGAAATGCATAAGTCCGGAGCGACACTAACGACCTTGAGCAGAGAAACGAAAATCACCTGATTGGTTGACAAAAGAGAGGGCGAGAGAAGACGAGTCAACTGGAATGATACTCGGTTTAGTCTCAATTCCCAAATCCGATTCTGGTTAGTGCAAAAAGATAAATGAATAAATGGATGACTAACATGACCACAACGCATAAAGAACTAGAAAAATACAATTTTGCCTAAACCAGGCATTAGGATAGAAAAACAGAGTACAAAAAGTTATACTTACATAACAATAGCTTTGGAATAGAAAATGGTATGGCAGTAAATCATAAATCAAACTTAAGCCCATGGTTTATAGAATAATCTAGGGACTGAACTATATGTTAGTATTTTACAAACTTTGAATTAAGTGAAATAACGTCCTCAAAAATAGTTTCTGTTGTTTTCATGGATTCATTGTTTCTCTGTCCACATCAACTTTGATAATCAATAAGTTAGTAATATGTTTTACTGTATGCAAAAATTATTAAATTAGTCTTTAAAATTAACAATTACTTTCATGGTAGCCAATGGCAGATTTACATGACTCGTTTGACGATAATAAATTGGATATTTTTATTTATTATGTAATTCTCTTAGTTTTCTGTAGTTTAAAATAGTTGACCGGAACTTTTGTGTCCAAATGATTTACTGGTCAAAAAACAATAGTGTGTGTAAAGTTGAAGCAACTCCCCCTGTACTACCGATTTTTAAGTCAAACCCTAACAAAATCCAGTCATCACTAATTAATTTGATGAGTAAATACCTCCATATGGGGATCGATTATTTTTATTCGTTAATCATATTAAGCTGTCTTCAATAACGAGTAATCAGTTTTGCGACGCGATCCGACAACGTGATGCATTTTGTTTGGATCTGGTTTAAAAAACGTAAATCTCTTGTGCAGCCCAAGAAAAACAAAATTATTATCAAAAGAGGATTTTGTGGAAATTTTAGTAATTTAATAGTTGAATCCATGAGTCATTTGAAGTTAAACCAGCTGAAAAACCTAGAAGCACTGAACAACCGTCTCATCCTAGTACGGGACTTCTCAGCAGTGTACATCGACGATCAAAGATCGTGCTTCCAGGTTTTCCATGGTGGTCTAGCTTCAATTGAGTCATTAATTCAACTATTAAAAACATAATTATTTAAACCGTTTCCTACTTTAATTTATCGCCATGTGTTTTATACTCTAATATGTAAGTGTAATTAGGATAATAATAGTGATTAGATCACGAATAGTACGTAAATGAAAATGTTTTGTATGAAGCATAATTTTTTTCAGTTACAAAAGAGTAAACGCCACCGTCTGTCTAATAATAATAAATACAGCGCGAAACCAGTAGGTCGTGGGTTCGAATCTCGCAGGGGGCGAGGTCGTGGGTGCGCACTACTGAGGAATCCTATGATAGGACGAAACGGCCGTCCAGTACTTCCAGGTTTTCCATGATGGTCTAGCTTCAATTGACTCATGATCTTAATCACTGAAATTATTAAATCTCTATAGAACTAATTAAGACACATCTGATTCCACTATGTATGATATTAAACATTTACTTTCGTAATTATTTACATCACATATAATAGTACCAAGTCATCTGTTGTTTTTAACTTGATTTTTGGACATTAAAAAAACATTTCAATATTTTAAAAGAACTTACATGTTCATTGTCTTAATTTAGTTATGCCAACAGCTACTTGTAAAAGACGAATCCTCAAAAAAAAAAATTAAAAAAATAAAATTTGAATGTTTTGGATTTCTTTATGTCATATTTCGTTACAAACAAAAGTGTAATTATAATGTACTTGTCAACTGTTAAGAAGGATTGATTATATAACTCAATAAATTGATTCTAACAGTTTAATCATAGTGTATTGTTAAATTGTGTTTATACATTGTGCTACTGATCATTTAAAGTCCAATATTATTCAGTCAATTTATACAAGTTTGACTATTGACTAGTTCAAATAAAAACATAAAACTTAGTATATTTACACTTCACTTTTGATTTATTTATGGTGTAAAACAAATTTTAATCTACACTCTTTACCTGGTTTCTTCTTTTGAGTTATATTAGTCTTTATTCAATCATTTACCTATTGTTGCATCGTAATACTCGGTGAATACAGTCAGGCTGACATATATATTAAGGCAAAAAAGCACACTAACTATTATAATAATCTCTGTCATTAATGCATCTTTCAGAATAAATACATACTACTTTTGCGTTCGGTTAGAAATTTATGTCTTTTCTACACAAATGATAGGTAAACATTTACAGGTTAGAGGTCAACAATAACTAATGAAGATCAAGATCTACAAGACGAGCTATGAATCATATGTTGAGAAATTCGAATACTTCATTTCTACTTGAAGTTTGTACAGAAGATATCGTCTAGAAGAACGATGAAAGCTCCACGACTAAACCATCTAACTTAGAGAACAAAATTTCACTAGAATTGTATTACATATTAAATCATTCATGAAGAAAATTATCAGGTCAACAGCATTTCGGCATCATAGAAGATACTATAATTTAATTACACTCAGTATAACTTTCATAAATTATTTTGTTAGGCATAGACATAGGAAACAGTCATTACTGATTACTAACGAAAGAAAGATCAAAATAAGAATATCATCAAGTAAACTGATAAAGCTGAAAAGTCGCTTTCGAATTCATTTTTGTTAACAACTTCACATGATTTTGAAACCGCTTAAATCACTTGATTAGATTACATGGTTATTGACTTGTGAAAAGTATTATTTTTTTCATTTCTCACACTTAAACTATGGTTCATGTATGTTACAAAAGTCAGTGCAGTTAATTTGTAGCTTTAGAGTATAGAAATTTTCTTCTTCAGTTAAGTATGAGAAATATTGGTTAGCGTTTTTTTAGCGAGTTAGTTTTCTGCGGGATGGGGTCTCTAACCCCATGCCCAACCCTCCTCCTTTACCCGGGCTTGGGACCGGCAGTAACTCTAGAAGAGCTACAGGCGGAGTTAAATATGAGAAATAGCTCTAAAGGAAAGTATTAACTATTTATTGAGAAATGAAACATTTTTGTTGTAGAGCAGAAAACATTTCTCCTATGATTTATAATACACTTTCATTATCTGAAATGAATCTCTGAAAAAATTAGAGATAGGGATATATTAGATTTTATTTATTTCGATTGTTAAATACATACATGGAATACAGATTATTATTTACCGTTCATAATAATCAAATATTTTTTAGATTGTTTGAAATAACTGTAATCAAAGTGAAAAACATTTTATTGATTGAGATCACGAACCGATCGATGTTAGATCACCATTGAAAACCTGGGAGCACTGGACGGCCGTGTCGACCTATTGTGGGACTCCTCAACCGCGCGCACCCACGATCCTCCTTGCAGGATTCGAACCTAAGGCCTTCAGTCCCACTCGCAAACATTTAACTCACTAGGCCACTTGGCCGGCATTCAACGATGTTAATGTCTAACCTCAACCAATCCACGAAATTGCGCGACCATACCTGTTTCTACCCGACACGGATTAGCTTCACTGATCACGACCTCTCACTAGAACTCCGAGAATTCTTTTACTAAGCTAGTCACTAGTCAGCACATGGTAATATTTATCAAACAAGTTTGTAATTACTGTGCAATAGACTATATATTGGACAGAACTGTATTTCTTTAGTTAATATATTGACAGATTAAGTGCATTACCAATTACTAAAGCTTACTACTAATGCTTATTAAATTATTTTCAGATTAGCTATAGAAACTAAATAAAAATATGTTAGGTTGGAGGAAATAGCTAAGTGAACAATCACTTAAAATAAATTCAAATCTAAGGGTTATACAAATATGATATAACTAAACCATTGATGTTAAACAATGGAGATTGAAAAGGGCTTTCTCGTACCTTAAAAATACCCAATACATCCATTAACATACTATATTGTACAAACTATACACTTCAACTGATATCTGGTACACATGAAATCTCCTAATCTCATTATCGTGTGTAAATATAAATTTGAAATGGTAGTTTCTTTCTAAACTTCTAAGTACATAAACCTTTTTACTTACTCTTATGCTGCTGTATGTCAAATAAACGATTATTGATTTCACGTTTTTATTTATCGAAACTTTACAACGTCATATCATCTTTGTTATATGAGTTCAAATGAGTTATGATAAGTGCTATCTGAAAGTTTACAAATAGAGTAATTGAATCAGGAGTCTTTAAATGTGAGTCTTTTTCATTCATTATCTATACTTATTACATCTTATCATCTTCATATTTATATTTACCGGCTTACTTTAACTTCATGAACATTTTCCCTTAAACATCAAGATATTCTTCATAAAACAATCAATTAGACTTTTAAAGTAAATGAAAATCGATAATTCCTGTCAACATTTTTCATCAATAAACAACTAAGACGTTACTGGGTGAAGAGTTTAACTATGTTTGTTCGAAGTGATGAAAATATTGCCAATGATAATGAATGCGTTAATTGATACAAGAAAATATAGAATGTTCAATTTTGACTCAACAAAACTTTGAATATTTCAATATAAAACAACTATCGCATGCTTTGAGATTTTGTGCAGTTCATTAGTTGATAACACCTTATTAAGGAAAACTATCTTTAAATCCAAAAAAATATTTTCATATACTACTTAATGAAAAATTGACTACTAAAATACATTATCCTTCATACTACTATTTATAGCTTAATATTTTTATATTCAGATCTCAATGTATCAAAATGTATACTTATACTGTAGTGAACAAAACACGGGTGGGGACAATCGAATGTATTTAACACAAAATTACACGACTTGTTAATAAAATCTAACAATCATAAAGTAAATGCTTAATTTGCAAAATGTCCACCAATTGTCCCAAAATCACTCAGACTTCATTGTTCTTGCATTTTCATACAAATTAAATTTGTTTCCATTCTTTACTGTTCGATCCTCTTGTCTCTCTGCTGCCAGACCTTCTGTTCACGACTAACATCATATACTACTTATGTCAATATAAGTAGCACACACCACAGTACATCTATAAAGATAACTTTTTCACAAAAGCAAGGATAAGGTGAAAATTTATTAGATATTTGAATAGAATCATTAAAAATACTTAAATTATTTATTCTCTAAAGAAGTGACTTACACTGAGTCATGAAACAACAAACAAAATTTGATTTTTTCTACTCATTGGAATATTATAGAAAAAGAATTTTCTTTACTATTAAGGGTACTTGTTTGAACATTTTTAAGTTTTATGGGAACAGTTAGAACGAATAAATCACTGATCTTTATCATATATCAAACTATATTTGAGGACTCTGTGGCTAAATATGCTACAGTTTTCGTAATCTCTTCATTTGTATTAATATTTTTAACTGAACTTGAAAGAATTTGTTCCATGCATTGAATTCATTTGTTTTCAATGAAAAATGTATTGACTAGGTAGGAAAGCATTTAAGGAAAAAAATTTGAGTAAACAAAATGATGAGTTGATGATCTATTTCATTGGATCATGAGAATTGAGAGATACAAGACGAGAGAAAAAAACAATTGATATTAAAGTAATAAATCCAAAATGAAGCGTTGAGATGGTTTTTCTAGCTTACACACATACGTGTGAGAATCATCATTCGATTCTCTGGAGACTTTTAGAGTACTATAGCGGTTGCTAAATAGTGAAAATAAATCACCAAAAATCATTTTTAAGATAAGAACTGTCTTATTAAAATCGATATTTTTAGATATTTTTAATCAAACTATATTCCTATACTTAGCATATTTACCTGATCTCAACTTTCTGTTGTAAACACATCTTTCAGCACTATCTAGGTCACTGAATTCAATTCTAGATAAATCTTTACATTCGTTGTAACAGGCATGGAACATGATTCTAGTTTTAGGATCAAATAGAAAACCAGATAACTTTCTCAGCTCCTTGTCAACTTCATTTAAATAACCGCTCACTGATAGTTGAGGAATTTAATACTTAACGCTTCAGTTAACTTCAAATAGGTACCAAAAAAACTGCCTCTCATGTGATGCTAGCAATGACTTGAATTCATTAGATGGGAACAACACATTCGAAATTATCCATGTATACAATTGTTTTAGGCGGAAAAACAGAATGTTTCAAACAGAACAACACTCAGATTTACACAACAAAATAGTTGATGACAGATAATGATTTTATTATCTGGACTGATTTATGCATAGTTTTACTGCCATTTGATGATTGTCCGATGAATATCATACAAAACTGAATATAGTGCTAGTGTAAGGATGGATTTTACACTGAGTTAATGCAGAACTAATGTTACATGTCATAGGGAACGAATATCACACTAAATAATACAAAAGAATGTTAGGCTTTATAAATAATACGCTAAATGAAATCCAGTAATACCTAAGTAAAATTCACTACTAAGACATAATCTAGAGTTTTGTTAGATTTTCCACTTTAATGTAATATTACATTATGTAACTCATTCATTGTGGACAGTTTGCGCGACTAATTTTGAAGTAAACATTTACTAAAATGGTAAGTAATATACTATCTAGTTGCTCAAAATGATTCAATCAGAAGTGAGAAAAGCTCATAGTTTAGTGAACAAAAATCAAATGATTAAACAAAATGGATAATTGTCCATAAACAATAGAACTTTGTAAAGCATTAAGAATAATAGAATTGGTATTAGTAAATACTTTAGAATAAGTAAGATCCAGATTACTGAAGTACATGTTGTCACTCATTTAAAAATTTGAAATCTACTACCTGTTAATACTTAACTACATACAATAATGACCTCTTAAATTGTTTTACAACATAAGTAAATAAAAAAAACTAAAAGCATACACAATGTATACAATCACGTTTTATACTTGAAATGAGTCAACCTTATAAATGCTTCTTAGTATACATTATAATTTCATAATTTCAAGATGATTAAAAAACTTTGTAGCTTAAGAAACATGTTTCAGAGATATGATGTTCTCTGAGATGGCTAATTAAACCGTGAAGGCTTCATTGTTTACTTTGATTATATTATCAACATATACATTAAGAAGAAACAAACTTTTTACGTATATTATTCAGTTATTAACAGAAAGAAAGAAAAACGTTCAATCCATCAGTTAGTAAAACAAAACAGTTAACAATTATCAGTATAGCACCGTTGATATTGTTAAGTTTTAATTCAGATCATGAATCGATCAATGTTTGACCACCACTGAAAACCCGAAAGTATTGGAAGGCCGTTTCGTCCTACTATGGGACTTGTCAGTAGTGCACATCTGAGATCTCGCACGCGGGACTCGGACCTCAGACCTTCATTTTCATACTAGAACGAAATGACAGTCCAGTGCTCCCAGGTTTTCAATGGCAGTTTAATATTGATCAGTTCATAATCTTAGTTGAAAATTAATTAAGAATTTCAAGTTAAGGAAGAAAACCAGTGAAAATAAATGTGCAAACCAATTATAGCCAGTAATTAGTCTACCCATCAAACTACTTTTACACTGTAAGTCAAGTATTATCTAGTTTTCATTGATACTTCATGTTAAAGTCACTACATGATGAAAATTGACTCCAAATTCATACATAAACTACCCTCAATAAAATATTCCTTGTGACAGGAACTTTCTAATGAGATCATTTTCTAGAATTTCTGATTTGTGATGAAAATTGATGGGAAATTATAAGTGAAATAGTGAGAATAAACATTAGAAAAATATTTATGTTGTTTGCTTAATAAACAATTTTCATGGCGTTCAAACATAAACACAAATATTTGAATATGTATATGTATAGTTGTTGTTAAAATATAAATATTACTAAATTTAGATGTGAAGTTACTCAAATATAAAACTAAAGAGATAGTATATAGATTTATTTGAATGAACACTTATGATATCATGAATTATTCTGAAAAAGAAAGACAACGGCACTGAGTTTCTAATCTCTTCTGGTTTCGCTTTGGATTATGCACACACCCATACACTGAACATTTATATACATATTCAGATACTGCTATAATGAGCCCACTAAAATCATTTCGATTGTCATATTTTATCAGTGCGACAAATGGAAGGAATTGCGCTGAAACATACATATATTATCCTCCCACAAAAAATTGTTTTAAAGAGCTCTTAGTTAAAACATTAGTAGATGGTAAACAATATAGAGTGATATCAGTTGACAGCTGTTTCATCCTAGTATAAATCTTCCCGGTAGCGTGTACTGTCGAACCTAAGATCCTCAGCTATACCGGAGAACGTTTAACCATTAAACTGTCAGGTTACTATCCAGTGGAAAATACCTCTATCTTCAATCAACTTGTGATATATCATGACGTCGTCTAATATTTCTGATTACAAATGAATCACCACTGATATGTCTAAACTCCAGAGGTCACTTTTTATCCCTAGTACTTCTAGGCCATATGTCCGAATAAGTTACTAGTGAATATATGATTATAGTATTGATGAATAGACCTATTAGAAATGGGCATAATTTGCAGATAATATTTGTCACAGATTGAATTAGGAAGTTTCGGGTAGATAAATTCAACTTACAGTAAGTCATGAACCATGGGATACTGAACAAATGTTTTGTTTCAGTTTGAGATTTTTATGTGGTGAGTATAAACGATCCTACATTCAGATTTTACAACAAATAGATTTACCTTTAAATTTCTGAGTTGGAACTGAAAAAACCATACGACCGACAATCAGTAATTTATCTTTCTGGAATCATGTAGTTTATATTTAATCTGTTCTACTATAACTTCTACTACTGATACTTTTGTCACTAGTACTATTGATATTCATCTTAATGACTTCATCTCGATGTGTTGATATGTTGTGATAGATAACCTGAACTGGTGCACATATGTGCCAAGTTCTACATTGCCTATAACGAACTGACTGGCAGACTGGGATTTGTACTCATATTATCCAGTGAAACAGTAAAAAAATGCCACTACTGAGATATTCCAACAGTGGTTATCTGAGAAATTGATGCGATAACCGTTAAGCTTTCTGAAAGCTATTTATTGAACAATGAATGAACTCATTTTAAAATATAGGCTTCAATGACTTGACTATATTGTCCCAGTCCTACTTCACTATCTTCTACACTCAGTATTACTTAATGCCCTTTGAAATGATTTGTAGAAGCAAAACATTTAGTTCATAATATAGTCAAGTGAAATCAAAGATGACAGTGTTAGGTTAGTTTCGTTTATGCTTTCCGAGAAAAGCACAACCTCAACTAACATGTCTATAGTTTCACAGTAAACCAATAATTAGACATCGACCAAAAAATATTGTGTAGAGAGACCTTAAACTTTACACAAAAATAAATCAAACCAGGCTTTACGCTATGAAAAAACATGTTTATTCACAAAATAAAGTCTATAAACACATGATTACTATTATCAATGTCAGTCATGGATTAGAATAACAGCGGTTAGTATGATAATTATGTATTGACAGTAATATATGAAACACTTGATTGACTAGCTTCTTTCATTTTTACTAATTACTCTCATATTAAATATGTGGATTTGTATACAGAAATGTAACATACACATGATGACTACATCTATTTATTTTTACTAACATTAACTCTTATACTGCTTTAACCAATCTGAAATGTATGAGACAGTATGAGTCTCTCATAACAGTTTGTGTATTTGTAAAAGCTTATTTCTTCAGAAAAATAATTTAATTTAGCCTTTGAAATGGATGAAGGTCTTGATCAGACGTAAAACAACACAACCAGGAATCGTCATAACAATGTACGATGAGAAAGAAATTTGTTCAGTCCGAAAACTTACGAACAAAATATACAAATTCAAGAAAGTTCAAAATTGAGTAACGGTAAATCACTGTACTCATAATGTTTAGTGAAATTAATATAACTATGTAAAGAGTTAAGTAGAGAAATCAGAATGTTAGAAACTGTTATGATAAATCTGATGTAAATAATAAAATGAAACTGTTTTCGATTGATGAATACTAAACGACACTTTAATAGATAAATGCTTACAGGAGAATTTATTGGTTCCTTGACATTATTTATGTATCTAGTAGTGCGTGCTGACCAAGTTCTATGGATTAAGTTGAAGTGTGGGCACCAGTCTAGTTGACTCAACTTTCTGGTCATTAACTTTTGATACTTGGTAGTTGGAGAGGATCTCCAGGATGCCTTTTGCCCAAGTTTCCTGGCACCCAACTATTGTCAATACGTCACATAGAGTTCCAAACCCACAGGAGAGTTATCAATCCATTCGATAGTGCAGATGTACGTAGCTAACGAATGTAAACCAGCAGGAAACTCAAGTCCACAACTTTCTGTCAGTGGGGTTTAACCACTTAATTCAATTCGAATAAATATCACTGGGCTATGAGGTACCCTGCACTGGAATAGATTGTGCACATTAAACTTACAAAATATCGAGTTATTCAAGGTTTCACTCCTGATAGATTTCTTCTAAACTCCTCCTACACCATCAAACACAATGTCAAGTTATACAGTGGTTACGTATACATATTACATGCCATAAATCACTTCAGTTGATGAGAACCTTTTGGTATTGTTTCATTCGATTTTAAATCACTTCTGCAATAGGTATGCTAGTATTAAAAAAAAACACATTTACAGTTCATCGGTTTCCAATAGTTCTAAGGATTAAAAAAACTAACCTTCAAATAAGCAACGACTTTTTTCAGTAGTTGAGATCATGAGTCAATTGATGCTAGACCACCGTGGAAAAGCTGGAAGCACTGGACGGCCGTTTCGTCCTATTGTGGGATTCCTCAGCAGTGAGCATCCACGACCCCGCCTCGTAAGATTCTAACCCAGGACCTATCAGTCTCGCACCCGAGCGCCTAACCACTAGACCATTTAGCCGGCCGGCATCCAACGGTGTTAATGTCTAACTTCAACTTATCCATGAAATTGAGCAACACATCCACCATTGTCATCAGTGAGTTACTGACTCACAATTGACCCAGTTGAACTCCATTGGTCACTACTTCTCACTAGAACCCCAGGATATACCTCTTGAAGTCAGTCACTAATGAGTATATGTCGATTAGTATCAGAAGAGGTTTTGTGGTCATTGGTCAGATAAAATATTAATTCCTTAAATTGTGATCAAATTATTAAAATGATAAACAGTCGACAAACTCTTAGAATATACACTTGATAACTGGTCTTCAAATTGGGATATTAACTAAATTAACAATCATAGCATTTTGTTAACTATCACTGAACAATATCTTTGTTATTTTATACACAGATTAACTATATACAATAATTGTAATGATTTTTAAGTTGAAACAAATTTTTAACATTGATATTATGGAAATGATCAAAAATAATTACTAATGGATCATATTGATAATTTGATTTACACTTTAATAAATATGTTATTGTTATAACTTGTCGTTTGAATGCTTATTGTCTTGGCTCTTTTAATGCTACTTTTTGTATCTGGTCGTCGCTAATTGTTATGTCGGAAACGCTTATCACTTATACTCGGAACGAGGGACCTCTGCAATTCCCACGACGCGAAAGTAAGAACACAAAGACTGGTATAAGTGACGATTTATTAACCCAAAAACACGACGACGATTCTAGTAGAAAATACACTCATTTGTATATTGATTGTACACCCATTTTGATTGATAATTAGGATGTAGTCACATATATGAAAACTACTTAGAGTTATAACAAATCACATACTGAGGATAGTTCACGTCAATGGAATACAAGAATATCGTATATTATACAGAATAAAATATCATACGAGAAAAGAAAAACAAATACTACATTGAGTAATCATTACATCGAATCAAAACGGAAGTAATCTTGAACAAAGCTCATAATGAGTAAATCAATCGAAAATTGACTTTTCGTTCCATCGTATCGTACCAAGATGTCATTTACCTCTGAACAATTTGAAGCCTTGCTGGAACGTCAAGAAAAACGTTTCGAACAGCTCCAGATTCGCATAATAGAGACGCTAACCCAGAAAATGAACCTGAATCAAAGTAAGAAGGGGAGGTGATTGGATGGAATATCTTCGGCTCCTTCTGAGCCTCCCACAGCTTCCTCGAGTTCACTCGTGGTCCGTCGTCACAGTTATTAGATTGTATTTATCAATAGTATTTATAAAAGTATTCTGTATTAATATGAACTAAGTTTACTTAACATTAAACATTTACTTAATGTATTGATATCAATTTAGATAATATATAATTAAATTGTCATACGACTCATGAAACTACAATATCATAGTTAATATACAAAGACATATTCTGTTTTTTTTCTTCAAAGTAAAATGCCGAAATTGATTATTTTGAATAAGAAGTGAAGTAAATCCATTTGCCTTCTTTAGCTTATAGTAAAAAATAAATGTTCGTAAGAAAAAGGCAAAAGGATAGTACTAAGAGGACCGTATGAGACTTGTGGGTTTAAGAATTAGGTTGAAAAATGAGAACGAATCTTACTTTATAACATTATTAAATAGGTAGTACAAGAACCTTCGTATAGAGGTTAAATCATTAAAATGATAATGAAAAATTATTGTTCGCCATTACAGAATGAAGATGATCGTGTGATTTGTATTAAATACTCAATTCTCTTCATGTAGATAGTGTATAACATGAGTCAGTCCTATCACCTAAACCCTTAATTTTCACGCAAATCTAACCTTAGACCTTCAATTCAGACACTAACCAAGAACAACGTCAGGACTCCTTCGTATGAGAGTTTGAGAAGACGGACAACCTATATCCTTGTGTAAGGAATTATATGTCGTTGTTGTTTCCATTAACAGACATAATGACCTGTAGAAAGCTTCAACAGATTATTTATTTATGTAAAGTATGTTTACATTTAGTGATATTATTGCTTTTTTCTGTGAACTATTCATCAGCAATAGTTATTTTCTGTTTGGTTAACAACAGGCTGAAATTCAATACGGTTGTCTTAAGACCGTACCTATGCTATCGTATACTCCTACCATAAAAAATAAAGATGCGTAATAGGCAAAACATATATTCTTCATGATTTATCTTCTTAGTAAACAAGCTATACACGTCCTACTAGTCTATTTTTATTTGAAATATCTGATTAATCGAGAAGTACTGCTTTTTCTAATTTGATTTATGTGATTTTCAACACATTCATAGAATTCTCAACTATTTGGGCTACAGAATCTTCTTTCTATTGTTCTTGATGAAATGAGTTAAACCTTTTGCATTGAAGGAATCACAGTATGGGATAATAAGTATAACACATATGTACCATTTCAAATGAGCATTGACTGTTAAACCGGTAAGAAAGCTTTGCTATGCCTACAAAATACTTAATTGGCTGGTACTATTTACTGCGACCGTGAATGTGACGATAAGTATTGAGAACATAAAGATTAGTGATATTGATTTGTTTGGCTCCAAAAATAAATCAAAATAATACTTGAATGCACCACGTTTTCTACGATTAATTTATATATATCCTGACCCATTGATAAGTTAAAATAAAGCAAAAATAAGATTCACAGAATAATATGAATTAATCATATTTCTAGGCTTGTCATCAACTGCAAGCAGATTAAATTCACATTATTAACATTATTGAAAAAACTTTTTTGATTACAAACCATAATGAAGTTTAGTTCAAAATAACTTAAGAAACAAGAAGAAAAAATGTATTTAACATAATAGTTAAGACTGACCAATATTTATATGTTGAACATAAAATTATACAAAAAGGGGAACGATCCATTTCTTATAGAGGTGCTTCTTGAGACCCAGGACCCCCTGACACATTGAATTTAGTGCTTTATTGATCCCTAGCCAGTTGTCCTCTATAGTAGCTTCTTCGTCTTTGAGTAGATCTTGTAAGGCTTGGATCCTGTTGTTGAGAGCTATTTTAATTTCGTTCAGTTTTTCAGTATCGTGAATGAAGGCTTTATTAAACCTTTGCAATGCTATCTCTTCAGTTGTCTAGTACTTCTTTAACCTCACTTTCATCCCAGCGACTACCAAGTGGTGATTTGAAGTTATATCAGCTCCTATCTTTGTTTCAAAGTCTTCCACTGACCTTCTGAACTTTTTAGTGATTAAATATGATCGGCCTGATTCTCTGTAGTGTGATTCGGTGAGGCTCATGTAGCTTTATTTATGCCACATAAAACTATTTAGTTGAATGCATATAATTTTGTGAATCTGTCATCATTCTTATTCCTTTCTCCTAGTCAGTCTATGTTGTCCGATGATATCTTCATATAATGTGTTGTCCATTCCGACTTTGGCATTTAAGTCTCCCATCGGGGTGATCAGGCCCTTTCCTGAACATTTCGTCATGATTTGTTCCAGCCTCTCATAAAAATGATCTTTACTGTCGTCATTACGATCATTAGTGGTTGCTTAACATTGGATGACATTCATTGATTCCCTCCTTTTTTGTTTTGAAAGACGTTTTGATGATCCTGGGTCCTCCAGATCCCCATCCTATAAATGTTTTTCCTGCTTCTTTGACAGGCATCAGTTCGACTCCTTGTGTGTGCAAAGCATCCTTATCTTCATGACCAGAATACAACAGCATCTTCGCCAAACCTTATTTTTCCTGTCCAGATTGGGTCCAGTAGGTTTCACTGATTCCGAGCACCATCAAGTTGTATCTCCTCAGTTCCGCAGCTATTTGAATGGTCCTCTCAGTCTCCCAAATTGTCGGAATATTCCATGTACCTATATTAATTGTTGATCTAACTGGCAGAAGGGGCATTGGTCTCGCGATTTTCTAAGAGTCTTGGCTTTCACTATGAGGCATCATAATTCTTATGAAAGAAGACCCTCCAACTCGAATAGCAGAGTTTAAATCGTTTAATTTGTTTATTCGGATTAGTGTTTTTTTAGAAAGGCTGTTTTCCACGGGATGGAGTTGCGGACCCCATACCCGACCACCCTTCTTTATCCAGGCCTGGGACCGGCAATAATCTTAGAAGGGCTACAGGTGGTGTTTTGTAAATGATAATAACGAGATAATAAACAAAAACAAATTGTAAACAAATGAGTGATAATCAAGGCCTCTATTTGGTATAAAATTAAAGTCGAGGGTGAACGTCAACAGGAATTTTTACTATACGTTATAAGACGTAATATAGAGATAATGTAACCGACAAGCGTTAAAATAATGTCACTATCTTACAGTGGTAATGAGAGATTCGCCACACATTCAATGTACAAAGGTCAGACCGAGAGCGCTTGATGTAAATGACCGCTGCTAAGTTGAATAAAATTATTATACGTTGCCTGTTAATTAGTTTAAAAGCTTTTGAGATATGCATTTTGAGTGAACTATTTACTAAATGTTTATAGGTCGACTTATTTCAGTCCTTCCTATATGCTTGATTCCACAAGAATATGTGAATTCGTAAATACATTCAGCGGTGACCTCAGAAAGTATTGACCCACTTTTGATTGATTTAAAGAACGTCTGGTGTAATACACCGAAAATAGTTGGGCTGAAGGGAAGCTTCTCTATTGAGTTGCCTTAATTCTTATATCAATCCTGCTTGAAATATCTTTACTTTTGAGTGTAAGATGGATGAAGACAGGTTTTCTGTTAATAGTTGTTTTGCTTTTCCGTATTTCATAATAAATTTCTTTGGATATCCGTTTTTTTATAATACACTCTTCAATGTATGCTGTTTTGTCCTGTATTTTCTCGGTTAAACACAACTTTCTAGCTCTATTAAATAGGGTTTTGAATAAACAAAGTTTGGAACTAGCACGACAACTACTATTTTCTTTTCCGAATATGATCTCGGTTCTTCCATTGTTTTTTTTTCCGGTCTAACTAGTTGAATTGATTATTATGTTCATATTTCATCCCGAATTTGATGTTAATATGTGGTTGATCAAACTGGTAGAGCAACTGTAAGGGATAACTCATACAATTACAAACAAGAAATACATCACCAACAAACCTTTTGTAGAATTCTACATCTTCGATTCCTTATTTAAGTTTCGTTTCTTCAAGACTAACCATAAAGATGTCAGCCAAAATAGGGCCTAGTGATGATTCTATGGCCAACTCACCAATTTATCTACATAACTGATTGTTGAATTTGAATTGAACCCCTTTCGTGCACAGTAGTAGTAATTTTCTTATTTTGGAGCAAAGGAAGTAATTCGGAATGCTGGTATATTAAATTTTCGTCTCTTGGAAAATTTGTAAATAATGAACAAACATCAAATGATATCACAAATTTATCTGATTTGTCCACATGATCAATTTGTTGAGATTATAATGTGCCTTATAAAGTATGATTTGCCATTTTTCTGCAAATACGTTCTAATAATTTCGCTAACCATCGAGCCAGTTTATGATACGGTGAATTTAATATTGAAATAACCGGTCGTAAAGAGATATTTAATTTGTGGACTTCAGAAAGAACATACATGAAAGGCACACATTCTCCTTTAGCTTTAAACTGGAACATCAATAAACTTTTCTTAAAATTTCTTTAAAATGTTTGTTCATTTTGACTTCAGTCGCCACAGTAAAATCTTTCTTAGATATATCAATCTGAAGCATATTCTGCACGTAGTCATTTCGACTCACTATGACGACATCCGAACATTTATTTGGTCTTAATACAACCTTATGATTCTTTTGTAAAGATTTCAGTATTGACTTGTACTCCGTAGTTAAAGTCATTGAATGTGGCATTGAAGAAATTACATATTGATCTAAAATATCAACTAACTTGACTTTAAACCAACCGAGCAGTATCACCGATTAATCAATAGTTTACTGTGTAAACAGATTTATATTATCACATAATTAAGCATTTATAACAGACATAACTTATTGAGTAAGTCCATACAATTAGTCTTTCGTAAACTGTAACGATATATCATACATCAGTCGCGCTACAATCGATTAATCCAATGCTCGCCATATGAAGTTTTGTACTGAATTCAGTGCTATTCGCAAACATACACATACACATGTTCCCTGATCTAGAAGCATTTATTAAAAATATATACTTATCAGGACAAAAGTGCAGTAACACTCAGATAAATCATCTCAAATACGATTAAACGCACTTAATCGATCACCAACGTTTAGATGGCGGTGGAGAAGTGGCTTAATGATTAAAGCGTTTGATGTTCAACTAATAAGTCCTAGGTTCAAACGGCAGTTCACCTCCTTCAGTTTAGGTAACCGGGTAGTACCACCAATCTTTACATTTAGAGCGTGGCTCATAGGTAAGTTTGAACAGTATAATACGGCGAATTTGTAAAAGTATTTACACTGTAAGCTAACACTTTTAAAAGAGATAAAAAATGATAAGAGTCCAGTAAGCTAATGATCGAAAGTAAGAAATCTAAACAAAAAAACCCAACTAACATAAACAATCCTTGTAAGAAAGCCAAATAGAGATATAGTATTATATATATTTAATTACTTCTTACGGAATAGTAAATTAATTTATATGAGCCAAAATAGTTTATAATAATAATAATTTAGGCACATAGGATCTTTTATCAGTTGTTAAATAAATGTTTATTCTCATAAAAATATGAATGTGTACAAAAAGAAAAACAAAGCTGAAGCCAACAATAATCCATCTGTACTAGACGTGACATCAGCAGATTAATGAAGAAATTAATTCAAAACAAGAAGATACAGAAAATATGTGCAATGAATAAAATAATTGATTGGTTAGATAACATTGACAATGATTTTGATGTAGAATGATAATGAATAAAATAGAGTATGAGATTTTTTTAAAAAAAAAGACAGAACAATTATTTCCAAGAAGTTAAAATAATGCAACAGACCTTAGTTATTAATACAATCTAATTCACAGTGAGAGTTTATAGGTAAAAAGAAAAATAAAGACACACAAAAAAAAACAACTAGGTATAACAAAGTTACACTTTTTTCAGCAGTATTATATTAAAAAATTACTTTGTTTATTTACTCTTCCCGATTATTGTTTTGTGGTATTTTTGATGTCAACAGCATAGATGGATTTGTATTACCAACTTCTAAATTATTATTTTGTAAATAATGATCCATTCGATAACGCCAATTTACACCATCTCCAAGACTAAAGAGTGAAATAAGAAGAAATGGTTTTAAATAAATATTTATCATATTATATATATTACGAAAGCCATCATCCAGAAGACACAAGTGTTTATTAACAGTTGCCTACGCGAAATATTTCGGAGTCGTCGGCCAGACACTATCAGTAACAACCTACTATGTGAGAGAACAAATCAGATCTCAGCGGAGGAAGAAGCGCTGGAAGTGAATAGGACACACATTGAGGAAAGCACCCAATTGCGTCACAAGACAAGCCCTCACATGGAATCCTGAAGGCCAAAGGGAAAGAGGAAGACCAAAGAACAAATTACGCTGGGAAATGGAGATAGAGATGAGAAAAATGAACAAGAATTGGATGGAACTAGAAAAGAAGGCCCAGGACAGAGTGGGTCGGAGAATGCTGGTCAGCGGCCTATCCTCCATTGAGAGTAACAGGCGTAAGTAATATATATATATATATATATATATATATATATATATATATATATATGATTTTGCTAGGATTAAACAAAAAATTCTGTCGAGTCTTAGACAATAATTTCGTAATTTAATGCGTCAAAATTTCGTTGCAGATTGATAAACTATGACGTAACTGTTCCTTCACATGATCTACTTCATTTTTAAATGTTATTTCGATCTAAGATCGCCCACGAATTAACTATTACACAAACAACTTGTACAAACATATGAAAACAGTAAGAACTCTCTTGAAAAAAGTCAACTTTCCATTTTTTTTACAATTCAATAACTGAAGTGTTGTTACAAATACAGTCATTCCACATAAGCTTAGCAAAAGTCGTACAGCTTGAAGCCAATGTCAATCTCTCATAACTACAAAGTACAACAGACTAAAAAAAATCCACAGTTGGAAGCAATGTGACTAGATTCATTATGTAAAAGTGTATTATCTGGTATGTTCGAACCTAGAAGTACGGCAGTACTATTAGCCCTCACATGAACAATGTGGCTCAAAGCCGAGTTACATAAAATTATACATAGTAAATGAGTAACTTTACTTATGTGGCTATCTCAAAGAGTAAAGATTTTATTCTCAATGGTTTTCGTTCATAAACCTCTGGTAGGAATACATATAAATACATGGCACTATACTGAAGTCGAACATAAGAATGAGCACAAAAAAGCATGTGATACAACTATTGAAAAAGATGAGTTTGGGAACAAAATTAGTGAGTCAGTAGTGTACGAAACTTCACGTATATTTGTCAACAGAAAGATATAAGTAATATCCCTATCATTGTCGCTTACGAAGTAAGTTAAGTCTACATTATACGTTACTTAACAGTAAAAACATTTTAGCGGTTAGAAACTAACTAAAAGATAATTTTATCTACCTAAGAAGTATGTTAACAAAAGTTGGCTATGACCATCTGATTGGTCGACGAAAAATTGATCAATTTAGACGCTAAATATTGTAATACAGTTAAATTAAATACTGTATCCATGGTTACACTACGTGACCATCGACATATTCGTTTACCAACCAAATGGATAAAACTGAGTTCATTTATTTCAGGTGAATTATTCAAAACCTTAAAATTCCTAGTGAACGAGCTTATTTATACACGTACATACACATAAGAATCGAGTAAAAAAATTTACTGGTTGAAATCATGAGTCAATTGAAGCTAGACCACCAGGTTTTCCATGGTTTCCATGATTTCAACCAGTGAAATTTCTAAAAATCTACACAAAACCCATTCTGATAAATAATTTTAATTGACAATAAAATTAAGACATACTAATCTCTTAAAGTGATATAAAAATGACAAAATATGGGATTTAGACAGGAGTTATTGGCAACTGTCTGTTATGGACATGCTAAGTGTAAGGCAACCCAACCAACTAGGACAAAAATACAAATACAATCCAAGTTAAGTGTTGAAATGAAACTTTTAATGAGAATTACACTCCAATATTCAACATTAACTAAATGAATGGAAAAATAATCGAAAATATAGGGTAAGATACACTCAGTGAATATAAGAGCCTCTCGAATAAACTCAGTACAAATATAAGAGCATGACAGTGAGAATTTTTCAAATCAAATGAATTTGCCTACACAATTATAACCAAGTTCTTATCTATTATCCATCCCTCAATAAGTGGTTTATAATGTGTATCGAATTGCTTATTCAGATTAATTCTGGTTGCAATTTGAAATATACTACAATGTACAATAACCAAGCATTTGTTTTCTAATGGACTTCTAAACAGGGTTGAATTACAAATTCTCATCAACGGAATAAAAATGCTTATCATTCATCACCTAACAGATCGAAAATTAAATTGTTATATCCAGTACATACTTCATAGTTTACTGGAAATCGTATTCTAATGTTTTTACATACTATTCATTTTGTTAAAATTGAGTTCGTGTTATAACTTGTGGCCTGAGTGCCCTGCTAATGTATACGTAACGATATCGCCAATTAGACAGCAGTGACTTATCGATCGGATCAATGACGCATAAACCTGTACGAGCAGTCTAGAGTCCTGATTTCCGCCTAGCCCAGACAGTTAAGTCCAGAACACCAATCTCAGCCTCTGCAATATGAATCATTTATTTCAAACATACTGAGTTTATATACCAATCAAACAGACCACAAAGTACCATAAAATAGAAAATGACATTTGTACAAGATTTGACGAAAAGTGGTTGTGAATGAGGGAGATAGTGATTAATAGACAGAGCATAATTCAAGAATGGTGAAACGCATAATAACAGTTCATAGGTCAAAATAAAGCTTACGATAAGAAGGATATGAATATGCATAGTTTAGTTATTTAACAATTATATGATAAAAATATACGTTTAGTATTGGTCCATAAATGGATCCCAAAAGTTACCATTCATTATGCTTATCGGGAGATAACAGTTCATTAAGCGGATTGTTAGTTTAATTGTGAAACATTTATTGACATTTTAGATAATATCATCATCAAAAACTTTAGATAGTAGTGAGCTATTATAATTCCTCCACAAGTAAATAACCACTTATTTTTTCAACGTAAAATTTAACTTGATGTTGTTAACACTTTTAATTGTTTGATTGTTTATCATTACATTTTAATCTCCTGAAATGCTAATTTTCATCCGTTTTTCAAGGACACCATAATCTTTCGTATTGTTAATGGAAAGCATTTATACTGTTTAATAACAGAGCTGGTATTAATATACTTGTTTTCATTAAGTGTAACTATATATATGTATAACAACCTGACCACGTGCAAGATTAATAAATTATAAAATATAAA
Source organism: Schistosoma haematobium (assembly GCF_000699445.3). Classification (NCBI taxonomy): domain Eukaryota; kingdom Metazoa; phylum Platyhelminthes; class Trematoda; order Strigeidida; family Schistosomatidae; genus Schistosoma; species Schistosoma haematobium. The sequence continues at coordinate 13,124,781 of NC_067199.1, read as the reverse complement.
TAATGATCAAATTCTAATTTTCTATCGATGAGTTAGTGACTAATTTGACCTACTTACTACTTTCATAAACCTTTTTATTACGTGACCACTATTTACACTTGATTACTGTGTAGAAATGATTACTCTGTAAGTGAAACTATTAAAAAGTCAAGCCAACCACAAGTTGAGCTAAAAATAGGAACCTTTTTAGAAATATTAGTAAATCTGAGTAACAGGCATTCTCAAATTAAGTTATATGCTTTTTGGCACATAACATGGAGACGACTCAACATAAAAATTGGATTCCCTAAGAAATCGTGCAAAAGTTAACAATAGGATCCGTGGAAAGTTTGCTCTGTTCTAATATACCGGATTACATAATTGATTAATTAATTAATTGATTGTTACGTTGATAAATGATGTTGGTTCAGTGATGCCTACATACGACAGTACATACTGTCGTCTAAACCAAGTTGAATTTTGCTATTTATAAAGAAACTAAATTACTATTATAGTTCGGATTTTTCGATCTCACGACACCGATGAGATTGTAAGCATGAATGAGATAATTTTTCGGAAAGTTGCTGATATGAATATATGTTTGACTTGTTAAAATTTAAAATTCTAACTGTTTAATAAACTCTTTAGTTTACGGAACATTCGAAGGTATCTTTTGTTAAATCTCTAGTTTGTCAGTTATCAACCAACTGTATTCCATCATCGATGTAAAAATACAACAATAGATTCATTAGATTAAACTATTTTTCAAACTTACATTTGACTTATGGATTAACATTATACATGTTTACTAGTTCTCAACTGTCACATGTAGTCATACTAAAAGAAAACTTAATATCGATATCAAATACACTGTCGACCAAGGAGTTAACTTTCTGAGTGTGTATGTTAATAATACAACAAACAGCGAAAAGTCAGCCATAGTAAGCACCATACTTCAATGACTAATGATTACATGATTGATTTAGAATAGCTGTTTCTTTTTATTGGTTCAAATTTATTAAAAAGCGCCGAATTAAAAGTACATAAATAAACCCGAAACAAATAGTCCCAAACGAATTTAAAGCTTAGATCATTGTCATCAAGATGAGTTTGAAGAGATTTTCATTTACTGTCAACATATTCATATTTACTATCCAACTGATTACAAATGAATACATGCCAATCACTCTTATTTAAAACAGCTTGATTATTCTATATCTAAGCAAATAAATCATAACTTCATGTTAAATTTGTTACAAACAAGGTTAGATTTACTTTCTACACGTTATTCTCACTGTTGTTTCAAAATACTGACAAGTTAATTATGATAAAATTATTCTACTACTACTATTACTACTACTACCACTGTGGTGTATGCTACTTATGTTGACAGATATAAGTAGTATGTATTACCGATCGGAAGTGGAATACCTGCCAACAGAAGCTTGAATCGAGAAGAACAGGAAGGACAACAGAGAACAACAAGAATAGCAAAAGAATTGGAAGAATCATGAAGTATGTAAACGACAACTGAAGGAAGATATGCAAACAATGTCACAATTGATTGATCACTGGGTGGTGATCAATGTCATGCTTGTCTAGTCCTTATTAGTGCAGATCGAATGCTATTCAAATTGGTGTTGCATACTATTTATGTCGACAGACATAAAAAGCATACACCACACTATCGGTGTGAAGACAAAATTAAAGTATATTTACATTTCAAAGTGCGAGAATGTTGTATTTTTGAGTTATCTGGCTGCTTACTTTTAATTCTTTAGAATTACACAAGGTGGACAATCGAAAATGTTTAGTCTTAGTAATAACATTGCAGGGTCTTTGTATATGACGTTCTTTACAATATGTAACACGATGCTGTTATTAAATCAGATATTCATCGGTTTCAAGTTGAGTAATTTGAGTAGATTATATGTTTTGAAGCAGAATACTTAACACCTACTTAATCATTTTGGGAAACATTCTTTTATACGTAATGAAACTAAATGTTAACAATTTCTTAATGTATTTAACGAAGTGGATATCTAGAGCTATTCAGATCGAATCCGCCAGGGAGCATCAGTTCCCTCAAGATTACAGGTACACCTTGCTGACGAGTGCCAAGTAGCACGAAACCCGGGTCCAGGGTTTCCTGTTGACTACCTCCAACCACCATCTAAATGCAAACAATGTATTTAATGTATGGTTTTCATATTTTACCATGACATTGTGTAATTTCGCATGAACAAATAAATTGGTTGATCATACCAAGTCTTCATTCCCTACACCACTACTGAATAAATGAATGAGAACATTTCGCTTTCAAAACTGTTAAACTAATCAGTTGCTAATTAAAACTATTTAATAATTTACATGAATCTTCTAAAAATGTACCATATATACAACGATTAATTTAAACTTTATCGTTTCGAATTGTCAATTCACCACTTTCATCATTGACATTAGCTATACAATAAAGTGTGTACAGTTAGTTGAAATTAAATAATGAATAAAAATGTATAATTACTAGTAAAGATTGAATTGTAATAAAATTCTCAGCAAGGAATACTCAATACAAAGGCAAATGATACTATAACTTGGTTATTTAAAAGAAAATGCATACAACGTTTTATTTACAATCGGTTAATGAATTCTTTAGAAAATTTGTCGAATATTCAAATGTATCGACTAAGTACAAGATATTAACCGATTTAATTTCATTATATTTATCTTAATTCTATAATAAGTAGTACATGAATAGATCAGTAAATAAATAAATCGTTTGCTAGGAAAAAAAAACACAGAATGAATAGAAAAAAAAGAAAGAACAATTAAGTAGAAGTACGCATCAAATAATAGATCACTCGTGTGTATGAATGCAAATAGTTCATTATAACTTTCATCAGCATTCAGTTTATTGATGAGGAAATGTTGCCAGTCAGTCGGCCACAACATAGGGATCGGGCACATATGTTCGTCGGTCCAACTTGTCATACCTCATTAGCACAAAAAGATGAACACCAATTTCATACAAGCAGTTAATCCAGTGGTCGTAATATATAAAAGAAAGATTGCATGTAAGGACATAGTACAGGAAGAGAGAATTAGTTAATAGAAAGAAAGATATAAAGCAATTTCAATCTCTTAGTTCAAGGGAAGACAAAGAGTGTATACACCTACGACATTGTGACCGATTCCGATCCATGTCACAGAGTCTCTAACCATTAGTCACGATAATCACGCGGACCCCAACCAAGTAGACTGCATCTACCAACATGGCCCAGACTAGAAGTTAGAGACTTTAAGCACTGATGCCACGTTTTGGTTTGGCCGCCTCTAACTTTATTCCAACCATTACCAACACTAGTCAGCATTGCACGTCGTGGTAATCAGCAATCTTGACAGTCAATGATAACTAGGATATCGACTTAATAACCAAATGAAAATAAATCGTTTCAAAAATCTGTTAAACTTCTAATGAGGCCTTTACAATTGGTTAATCACTCAGTATGTATGTCAAGTTTTTTTACTGTTGATCGATAGAATTCAACATACATGAAGTAGTTGACAGAAAACATTAGACCTAGGTTTCAGCCCGGTTGTCACTCGTCAGTAAGGTGAACCTGTAATCTTGCTCACCAGTGTACTCGACCCCATGTCACCCAGCTTGACATTCAGAGACGTTACCATTAAGCTATTAAGGCCGTGATTAACCTCTTGCAGGACGGAGATGCATTCACAGTCGATTAATCACTGGGTAGTGACTAGCGTCACGTTATTTAAACAACTGTCAAAAACCAGGAAGCATTGGAAAGCTGCTTCGTCTTAATGTGGGGCTCATAGGAAGTGAGCATCCATGATAACACCCAAGACCGAACCTAAGACATTCAGGCCTCACGGCAGGTGCTTAACCTCGAGATTACTGGGTCGGAGTCCAGCACATTAAATTTAATTACTTTCCCTGATTGCAGAGAAACAGTTTAAATATATAAAACAATATTGAGAACGAATAGTTGAAATAGTTCTTAGACTGAACATAACCCATGAAAAATAATGCATAACGAATAAAAAGTTACAATTTTTTTCATTCCTAACAAAAATCCAGTTTCAGATCAAATAAATAAGACGACAGTATTCTTGATAAACATAATAAGACTATGGTAAAGAACTATGAATAATCTAACAAGAACACCAACTCACGTAGTGAATACTGGTAGTATAGCTAATTGAAAACAAGATCCAAAAGTTTCACGGAAATTTTCTTTTATCCCCAAATTGAATAGAGTCTTATCAGGTTGACCGCCACGTAATCTTGGATAGTGAAAAGTTTCTATTGGATAGTAAGAAAAATATAGAGTGTTACAGAATCAATGATCAACTATGTTAAATAAAAGCAAAAACAACATGCAGTTTAAGAACCATCTACTTCAACTGAATATTCACAAATAAACAAAAAAATGCTATTCAGATATTTAGAGATACTAAATAGAAGCGTAAAAGACAAGAACAACAATCTTTGTAGAATGAATTGTGAATTCATTTAATCATTTCATATACTTATAATCTATATACCCACTGATTTGAATAAATCAATAAAGGGTAATGAGTTTACTAATGAAAATTAATTATCATTACTTTTCATATTCATATCAGTTAATCTGTAAATGAAATTGTATGAAAATCTTCTGAGTTTATTTATCTTGCCTTATAAATAATTAAAAGTTCATTGAGCTGACACTCATAATACACACAATCAAACAAACAAAATCAATTAACATAAACTATTCAAATAAGTTTGTATCCTTGTCCTTGAAATTAAACACTAGATATGAATGTTAATAGTTTTATTTTTCTGAAAAAATATTTTCTTATTGTTTATGAAGTCATTTCTAGTCACAAATTTGTAAATCATCTTGGTTAAAATCATCTTAATGAAAATGTTAAGTCTTGTCGATTGGACGCTATATTCGTTCCTAAGCTATTCTGATAACCCGCACGCTAGAACTATACAGTGACTTGAACACCAGAAAGAAGACGCAAAAGTATGAGAGGGACACTTTACTCCAAGGCTCGTTTTTGTACAGAAAACATGGGTACTTATAGATGTTAACGTTTGTTAAATCAACATCATATTTCGGCCAATCCGTTAGCGACATATTATGCTAATGACCAATAGTAGCACGCCACGTTGGAATTCTAGAATGCTCCACCATGCTCTGATTGGCTAGGACTCTTCGGCTCCTTTTGGGCCTCTGGAGGCTCCGTTGAAGTTCTCCAAAAGCCGACTCAACAGAAAAGAAATAAATAATTCAATACTTTTGTCTTGTTTTTTCTTGGTATCATCTTTGAGCTCATAGAATAAAAACTTAATTTCTTGATTGAGTATTACATGTAAAATAACAGCTGTATATCTATGTTCATTTAGAGGAAATCATTAAACCATTCAATAAACTAACAATCTATACTGAACACATATTAGTTTGATTTATCTTTATCGAGGTCGTTCGATTCCTTTTCTTTCTTGTGTAAAAGAAAAGCTTATTGACGTCTTATACATTTTACATTGGTTGTCACATTATGTTTACAAATATTTGGTTTCAATGGGAAAGATTAAACATCAATGAAGATATTGGCTTGTATCTTCCCATTGAGGTTTAAGACTGTAATTGATCAGTCTGTTATTAGCATATGTGCATACTGTACGTATGCCTCGATATTACCTTAATTCACAAGCTATTTGTAAGCAATGATGGATAGTTGCTAGCAGTGGAATCCAGGACGCGCGTTTCGTCCTACTTGGGAGTCGTCAGCTGGATGAACCTGCATCTCAGAGTTGATGTTCACTCTGGGACTCGAACCCAGTACCATTCGCTTCAAACGCAATCGCGCTATCCACTCAGTAGATGTTAAGTATTAGTTTCGAGTATTAACCAACTCCATATACATTTGTATTTTGTTTCTTCACAGTTCAAAATGAGATTTAAAGATTCGTATTCTTTTTCCTAACCTATTACCATGGCTGTCATACAATATTTAATTGAATAAACAAGAAGACAAGTGATCCGTTTAGGATTGTCGAATTATAGGATCATATTTCACTTCAAACAATAGCACAAAAAATAACAGTAACTATACACCACACAGACAGTCCAACTAACGATACATTTAATATGACGATAATCTAACGTATCAATGTAATGCTTGAGAAGAGCTCATTTTCAGGCGTAAAATAATCCTGCAGAATAAACACAGAACTTCTTTGAGTTACACCCCTAGTTTTTGACTGACGATATATATCTTGAAGTATTCCTCATACACTTAACACAATACAGTAAAAATGGATTTAAAATACCTAAATGTCCCATATTGTGGATGAAAACAACTTATATAAACGAACAATCTTGTTATCAATTAAATCTTCACCAGATTCGACTCTAATATACAGTAATAGTTATATTCATATACGAAGAATGGATTAACATAACTAAACATAAAAATGAACTATGAATCAATAATGAATTAGTTCTGTGCAAGATGAAAGAAATTGAAGATTAAAATTTCAAAAATTTTCTAAGGTAATCTAACACAAAAATTATATATATATGATATACTCTTCATGGTAGAGTTTACCCAGTGCTTGACACTCTATTTTAGTTGTACGACACCATGTCATGATTACAGTGCATCAACGATGGTGATTAGAATAAACTTGACATCATCACTTATAACAGGATTAAACTTAACATGCACTAATACCAACAGAATAATCTAGTTAAACAGAAAAAGACTCAGCTATCAAATTAAGAACAAAAATTAAGAAAACTGAGCAAAAGTATGGTATATTCTATTTAAAAAACTGAACAGTCTACTGTTTTTCAGTAAATCATAATTATATGAATAGGTTTCCACACTGGGATTTTTATTGTAAAGACAATTCTACATAATATATTCAAATACTTTACGTGATTAGAAGATTGAAAGTATATGGATGAGGAAATGTGACATGATTTCAAAACAAATCAATCACAATATATTCAGGGAGTATAACTGTAGCTTAGAGGTCAAAGCACTCGATTATTAAACAATCAAGTGCGAAAGTTCGAATCCGGTCTCAACTAATTTAGTTCGGATAGTTGGTTAATATCATCATAACTTTCATACATATAGTATGGCTTAAAAATAAGTAGACAAATTTATACTCTGTAGTTGAGTTACATTAAATTGGTCAAATCATATGTTTTCAAATTAAAGCTAAACAACTAACTTGTCATGCTAATTTTAGCTCTCAAGTTCTACTTTAATCAATAACCTAATTGAACAACTTGATCAAGTTCTCAGTAAGTACCTTTTTCTTGGTTAAATTATCCGAAATTTCTTAACTAAACGGAATAACTTCATTGTTTTGAATGAGAATTAAAATCTTAAGGAATTTTATTCTGAACAAACAAAAATATAACACTTAATTGTATTGTATAGTTTGCACGAATAAACTACTTACCTAAAGTTGATAGATTTATTCCAACTAAATACATATGATATGAAGCTAAGCCAAGTTGACAAAGACCAAACATAGCAGCCACAATAAAAAGGAATAACACTTGAAATCGATCAACTGATATATTATTTGGACACTGAAAACAAAAAATAATCAACACATCAACAAATTAACTTACTACTAATTAAAATTTATGGAAGTAATTATATGAACAGATAGCTATAACACAAACAATCTTCTCAATGTGAGACTTGGTACAGACAAATATCTGTTTAAGTTGCTACACTGTAAAATATATCAAAGTAAGAAGAAATTAACAAGATGAGAAGTAAAGGAATCTAATTTGTGTGAACTAAAGATAGAAAATATAGTTTGAAATGAAAGAATGAATGAAAAATTATGTAGTAACAGTGATAATAACAAAAAAATTCAAAATTTAGAAGATAAACAATAAATACATGGTCATCACTATCATTTTGATGAAAGAGTTAACTGACACTAATTTTATAGTTAATTCTGAAACCTATTTGTAAGTATAGATTTATAATGGAAAGATAATTAAAATGAACTATTTTTTTCGTGTAATTTATGTCTAAATGAGAATATTCAATTTATTAGAAATATAATAATAAACTCACGTAACAAATACATGTTCATATAACTGACTTTCAGTTATACTGTTCATAATGAGCACCTACTGATGCGACTTGGTTGCTGAAGCTGAAGTAGGTGGTAGGGAGTTTAAACCTACTACCTCAACAGTTGGAAATCAAGTGCATTAACTACTATATAAGAGGTAGAAGTTCATTTAAAAAAGAAAAATGATTCCCAACTCTCTGTTTACATGAACAATAGAGATGTCTAATAGGTCTAAACGAAGAATCTCCTTACACGTTTATTGAGACCAAAATTACTATCAAAATAATGGAGATAACTGCCAACTCAAATGAATTCTTTATTGGTATAAGGTATTCTGATATGAGAGGAACAAAGAAGAAATGAAGAACAATGGAAGCTATTTTTTTCAAGAAACTGTTTCACTTAATTCAAAATCTGTAAAATACTAACATTCAGTTTCGATCTCTCTTATATTCTATAAAGCATAAGCCTTTCGTTTAGTGTATAAATCATTGTCACATTCTTTTCTATTCCACAGTTACTGGAATTTGGAAATAACCTTTGGGTCGAACAGGGTATGAGGAATGATAAAACCTACAGAGACGATTACACCAAGGCTATATGGCCTACCAAAAACACATGAAAGTGACTTGCCTCTTCCACCGGTTTTAGATATGAATAACTCCGTCTATCACACTATAGCGAAATGGTTCGTGCAAAGAAATTGTTAAGCATAGTGTCAAGGATTCTTTTGAATTTGTTGATAATATAAAAAATCTATTGGTCAAGAATAACTTCATGATATCATTAGATGTACCGTCCTTATTTACTAATATTCCCCTACTCGAAACAGTGGGTTTTATTTGCAATGAATTAACAGAGAGGGGCATAAAAACCGTAATTCCTGCATCCGCAATAAAACAGTTAATTCTTAGATGCACGATGAATGTCCACTTCCGATTTAACAATGAATACTATAGGCAATTAAGTGGGGTAGCCGTGTGGTCACCATTGGGCCCTCTGTTGGCAGACAATTTTCTTGCAAAACTAGGAAATGGACCAATTAAAGACACAATTAGCCATTTAACATCTTATTGTTGGTAAATAGATGATACTTTCATAGTATTAGAAAAAGAACAGGAAAAGGAGAATTTACTTAACATATTTAATCAGTCAGTCAGCTACAACATAGGGATCAGGTACATATATTCATCGGTCCAACTTGTCATACCTCATTAGCACAAAAAGATGAACACCAATTTCATACAAGCAGTTAATCCAGTGGTCGTAATATATAAAAGAAAGATTGCATGTAAGGACATAGTACAGGAAGAGAGAATTAGTTAATAGAAAGAAAGATATAAAGCAATTTCAATCTCTTAGTTCAAGGGAAGACAAAGAGTGTATACACCTACGACATTGTGACCGATTCCGATCCATGTCACACAGAGTCTCCAACCATTAGTCACGATAATCACGCGGACCCCAACCAAGTAGACTGCATCTACCAACATGGCCCAGACTAGAAGTTAGAGACTTTAAGCACTGATGCCACGTTTTGGTTTGGCCACCTCTTGTTCATTTTTCTCATGTCTATCTCCATTTCCCGGCGTAATGTGTTCTTTGGTCTTCCTCTTTCCCTTTGGCCTTCAGGATTCCATGTGAGGGCTTGTCTTGTGACGCAGTTGGGTACTTTCCTCAATGTGTGTCCTATCCACTACCAGCACTTCTTCCTGATTTCTTCCTCCGCTGGGATCTGATTTGTTTTGTTGCTGATAGTGTCTAGCCAACTGATCCGAAGTTTTTTGCGTAGATAGCTGTTAATAAACACTTGTATCTTCTGGATGATGGCTTTCGTAGTTCTCTAGGTTTCTGACCCATACAGTAGAACTGTCTTGGCATTTGTATTGAAAATCCTGACCTTGGTGTTGGTTGACAGTTGCTTTGAGTTCCAGATGTTTTCCAATCGTAAATATGCTGCTCTTGCTTTACCGATCCGCGCTTTCACATCTGCATCGGATCTACCGTGTTCATCAATGATACTGCACAGATATGTAAAGGATTTTACATCTTTCAAATCATCTCCGTCAATTGTGATTGGATTGGTGCATGCTGTGTTGTATCGGAGAATTGTGCTTTCCCTTTGTGTGTATGTTCATACCTACTGCTGCTGAGGCTACTGCTACACTGGTCTTCTTCTCCTGCATTTGTTGTTGCGTTTGGGATAGAAGGGCCAGATCGTCTGCGAAGTCTAGATCATCCAGCTGCATCCTAGCTATCCACTGTATCCCGCGTTTCCCTTCGGATGTTGAAGTCTTCATGATCCAGTCGATCACCAGGAGAAAGAGAAAGGGTGAGAGTAAGCAACCTTGCCTGACACCTCGAACGAGTCTGTCAATTGTCCTCCATGCACAATTTCGCAGTTTAATCCATCATAGGAATTCCGTATGATATTGACTATCTTCTGAGGTACGCCGTAGTATCGAAGAAGCTTCCATAGTGTTGTTCTGTCCACGCTATCAAATGCTTTTTCGTAGTCAATGAAGTTGATGTAGAGTGATGAATTCCATTCGATTGATTGTTCCACAATGATCCGTAGAGCTGCGATTTGGTCTGAAGTCCCTCCGAGGGCTACTGCCGGTCCCAAGCCCGGATAAAGGAGGAGGGTTGGGCATAGGGTTAGCGACCCCATCCCATAGAAAACTAACTCGCTAAAAAAACGCTAACCAGAAAAAATTATTCAAACCTTATACGCAACACGTGGCTCATAGTTTAAGGGGAACATATTTAATAACATTCATTCATCAATTACTTTTACAATAGAGGAAAAACAGAATAAGAGCATATCGTTTCTAGATGTTCAACTAACCAGAAGAGTAGATGGAACATTAAAAAGAGGGATACATAGAAAGCCTACAGTTGGACAATATACTCATTTCTATAGTGCTGTACCAATCAGATACAAAAGAAACTTGATAAAGATCATGACTTATTGTGCTAGAATGATTCGCTCGGATGATATCATTATAGATGAATTGGATAATATTCGTAACTTGCTTAGTAGGAGTGGATACCCAACGAAATTCATCGACAAACACATGAAGGAGATGAAAACAAGAACAAGGTTACCTACCATTCCGAAAAAAGTAATGTTTTTAAAATTACAATTCCTAAATGACTCTACGAAAAAAGTGTGATATAAAGGTTAAGAAGGGCGCTACAGAAAACATTTAATGCAGCCAAACTGAGTGCCGTCTTCTACAACCGCCCTACAATAAGAACGCTTAATACAGATTGCCTGAATTCGCCAAATCTAGATGTATTTACCAATTCAACTACTCCTATGGAGCCAGTTGTATGAGGCGTACAACTCGGCAAGTCCATCATCGCATAACAGAATACCAACCATCTTGGTTGAACAAAGGGCGGGTAAGTTCTATTCTTACTCACTTGGTGGACACAGGTCATCAAGTTTAGTTACATAAAGCTTTTAAGGTTATCCACCATATTCCATCAAATTTGACCCATGGTTTACGAGTTTGTCTTTTGCACATTGCTGAAGCCATTGGAATATATGTTCACAAACCAAACCTTTGCATCCGAAGAAGTTTATACAACCACTCTCGCTACCTTGGCCGTCGGTATAGGGGAGTTTATAGTAGAACTTTGTTAAACTATTTTCGTATTTCTTCCACTTTTTGTATTTTACTTATTCTCAACATTCGTCTTTTGATTCTTGTATAATTACTTTGGCGATTATAATCCTCTTTCTTCCAATTACTCAATCTTGGTTTATAATCGGTATGTCACTATAGAATTATTATGTAACGTATCTACTCGATGAGTACTATTTCATTATTATAAATGACATATATATTAATGTAGAACTATGATGAAAAACTAATTGAAAAGAAATTTTTCCGCTTGATTCTCTCCTTATTTATGTACCGAAATGTTTACAAAAACGGACAAAACCAAATGGCCCAGTAAGAGTAGATGATGAACATCCATCGTCCGCTATTGCTAAATGCATAGTTGAAACAGGTCAGAAGATTGATCTTACCTCAACTTTTGTGGCTCTGTACAAGAGTGTTCAAGTGTGTATACTAAGGTTTATTAAAACCTTGAGAACACGAATATTCATACCCCGTTTTTGTGTTCAAAAACTGCTTGTTGTCACCATAAACCAGCTCTGGTAATATTGTTTTGTTACCCAGAGTGGCGAGTTTCACTTCGCTTTATTTCCTTTCTTATCCTTGTTTACTCTTACCTTCTGTTTATCGAGTTGATCCTTTAGTTTTTCATAAACAAATGTTCCTAACAGGTAAATGTGTGATTGAATTGTTCGAAACGTATTGTGTTAATATATCACATAAATTTGATAATCTTCTTATTACATTATCCAAATGATGAAAGGACAAAACTGATATAAATGACCCAAAAGCAAATCATACAGAGTGAAAATGAAGCTAATTTCAATAACTTACTCTCCAAAATTCTGCAAAATACGACGCAGAAGTACAAATAATAAAAAAACAGTACACCACACCCCATGATAGAAAGACAATAAAGAATTTGTGATTATGAAATCCAATACAATTATTCGTCCTGGAGTAAAAGGAAAACAGAAGAGGCATAAAACAAAGAAACATATATATGTAAAGAAAGGACAATAACTGGACATTAACCATGTAAACCAATGGATGAGTAGAGATTTAGACACTTGTTTGTGTTGGAGCTGGTGATACTACCTGACGGCCTAGACCTAAGTAGGTAAAGCATGTCCACCATGATTGCTATTGGCTTATATTCTGAGCCATTTCCGTTAAAATGGTATAGCCAGGGAAAACTAATAAAATCCTTATTATTTAGGTAACAGGTAACTGTATCTTCCAGTATACTAAACGATCATGATTTTTTATCATAAAGAAAATTCTATTTTGCAAACTTGATACACTCTAAACAGAGGATAAAATAATGGGAAAGATCTTCGTCACAGCTCTTAATCAACACGGACAGCCGATCAAGAAACTCCCATTTACACTACCAGTCATTCGTTATGATGAATTAAGTGTCACAATTGTGGTGCAAGGAATTCGATGCTCAACTTATTTGTCACTGAATGATTTTTTTCCAATTAACGCTTAAACCAATACAAAAAATGTCGAATGTTCAGTAAGCTTCAATAGTAAGATCATTTACAATGATATCTATTAATTTTGTAATTGCACTAAGATAACTAGTCAAATTGTTAAATAAAGAAGGAACGAATTGAGCGAAGAAATTTCTTTTCAATTGTGTTGACAAAAAGCAATGCATAAACGAAAACCATATTATTATACTACCACAAGTTATTAAAGCTAAATTTATTAGGTAAAATAACCAGAAAATCAACTTTAAAAAAAATAACTTCACTAATCACAATCTCCCAGTAGTCTCGTCATCTAACCCCAGCAAGCGTAATCATGCATGCTTAAATATTAAGGAACTTTTTTGAATTTTTAGTTGATAAGTAATCGCTTATATCCTACTGGTTACAATCAATCGGTTGATAATATGATATACAGATAACTACTGGCAACCGTTTCTAGGTGATGTAGATGTCAAGAATTCAAGGAATCGAAGTGAAATACAATATGGATTCATTGACCTATCCTAAAATACGTATGAATAAATAAGTAAATCACCCTTTATTATTATACGCATATACTTAGAATATAATTATCTCAAACACTATCGATCTGTGAAAAATCGGGACAACTTCTAACCAAGGGAATTCTAGGACTAGCACCACAGTAAACAAAAAAAGATTTTTTAAGATTGAAGAATATATACGCATTATTTAATAAGCTAATCCACATGTTTTCGTGTACGGAACTTCAAATGTAACAGAGGAAACGTGGTTCGTGTCTCTACGCTTCAAGATAAGACATAATACAGTATGGATATGAAAAGTTAGTGAAAACAAACTAATGAAGTATGTGGAACACAAAAACAGATATAACTGTATCAACAAGTATAAATAACAAATTTATCACCAATTTGCCTAATCTTGGAGGCCCTATTTCGCATTCTACAGTTAACATATATCCAGAAAAACTATAACTGTTGTTTTTTCATTAACCTGATATGACCTTATTGAGCCTAATCACTAACATGATTACCCCTTGTGATAAATGGAGATATATGAGCGAATTAGCTACTATTCTCAATGACGGAAGTTAATTACTCTGTTCGATGATTTGCCTACTTGGCCCTATATTTGGCTAAGCAATATTGTTCATTCGACAATGCTAACAGATCTCAGCCGTTCTTCAAAAGATTACTTTCAAACAACAATACTAGTTTCACCTCCCGAGTGCATGTAGTATTTCATAGCCACCTGACACTAAACACTGAATCAATAAGCTGAAAATAATTAAAAACTGGTAAAATTTATTCTTAGCTTTTTTACATAAGTGTCAATAAAAAATACAATGTAAAAAGTGGACAGTTTTGACAATATAGTTAATCATAATGCTTGAATACACACCACGATTGAAAACTACAACTCTGAGGCATTCAGTCTTAAAATAACTCTGAATATCGGATAATCCTAAACACATGTCAGTGCTACACAACGGCAACTGTTGACCAACAAATCAAAACATGATCCCATCTATACTATCCGTTAAAATATCCTAATAACAACGAATATTTAATTATTTAGTCGATTATTTTGTTTGCATTCCTCTCCAACTACTTTTAATTTAGCATTACAGCTTATTATCTGACAGTTGGCTGGTAATAATCAATCAACACAAACTTTATTTATTCATATGTATTTTTAATTCTATGATAAACAAAATGATGCTTTATTTATCTTTAGCCGTAGCCAGAGGCTCCATTCAGTCACTGAATTTTGATAACAGTAGTACATATCATGCATATATATGTCATATTTTGAATGTCTCATATTCTTACTTTTCACAAAATCAAAATTTGGACAAGCGTTCACATAGACTTGTTGTAAAGATAAATTTTTGATATTCAGATTTCAAACATTTTTCTGAAGGAGCCCGGACCAGTTTGCCGGGCGAAACGTCAAAATTAACTTCAATATAATCACTGAGATTATTCCAAACATAGTTTTTACATCTGATTTCTTGTGTATATTTATTACCCGATTTCTGTCAATTCGTTAGTTCAAATTTTGACGAATTTTCATGTAAGTATAAACCTGATTAAAGAATTTCAAGTAGAATTTACCTACAATCTATGATAACTTAAAAAATTTACATTGCCTTGAGACGTAATGTCTAGGATAACCATTGAAAGCGCTTCGAAGACACGAAAATCATTACTACAGAAGTTACTTACCATGGACAATGATGATCCATTTTTAATAAGCATCTAAAACAGGGAAAACGGAGGACACTTACAAATTGAAAATCACTGACAGAAATCTGGATTTACTTTTCAATAGTAAGAGGATAGTTTCAAAAAGTAACCTAACTTATTCAGGATTTCGTTTATTCAGTATAGATGATTAAGGATACTATTTCACATAAATTTAAAATTACCTAAACTGTCAGGTACAACTGTGTCCAGTCAATTCATTTTGCATTATTCATATATTTCATTATGACTCTTTCATGGTAACTCCCAAAAATGCGAAAACCACCTAATTGCAAATATATCCTTTTACTTATAATATAACTCAAATACTGAACACACGTTTGCGCATCCTGCCTTACGTGTGAGCCCTACCCATCTAGTTAAGTGGAAGTGGTTTCCAAACTGTGATATATATATATATATATATATATATATATATATATCAATCTTCCATGTACGAAAACTTAACAATAATTATGCATAAATTGAAGTTCAAAAAATTATAGCTAATCTGAAACCAGGAAGAGCAGCTGGTCCAGATGGATTAATCTCTAGAGGTCTTTAAGTACGGTGATCCAGTGTTAGCGATTAGGTTGACTAACATTTCAGCTAAAATCTGGGAACTGAACGTACTAACACCTGATTGGCCACAATCTTAGATTGTCCCAATATATATGAAAGGATCAAAATCATCCTGTGATAACTATAGAGGGATTAATTTGACTAATATAGTATCTAAAATACTGGGCTCAATAATTGTCGGACTCTTAATAAGGGCTCCTGAACTTCAAATACGAGAAAATCAGGTTGGTTTCAGACATGGTCGTGGTTGCATCGACTACATATTCATCCTTCGTCAGGTTCTAGAACACAGACGTGCTTATCGGCACCCGACTATGATAGTTTTTACCGACCTAAAAGCAGTATTGTACTCTGTAGACCGAGAGGTTCTGTGGCAGTGTCTGTCATTAAGTTGTGAACCTCGGAAGTATATAAACTTTGTAAATGCTCTTTACTCGAACACTACCAGTCAAGTCATAGCTCATGAAGAACTGTCATCCGATTTCTCAACCTCAAGTGGTGTACGCCAAGACTATAGCAAATCACGCGCAACTGAGTTTATTCACATTTAATTCCGTTGATCCCCTTTGTTAATTTATTTAACAGACAGAGTCATCCGTACCATAACAACTTATCTATATCGTCGTACCTTTATTACTGTTGTGCTTGTATGTGGTATGTATGCTTGAACATTGCTTACCGCCTACGCATATATTCATTCTGCTAGCTTTATTATTAACTGCTTAACTGATTCTATGATCCATTCATTTCCCTATATATATATACATGTACATTTAATCCTATACACACTCTCGGTTCGCTGACTCATTCATTTGCCTCTCTGCTTTATGGTCTGAGTTATCTGCCCTGGTATGGCCGAGAGTGGGGTGGGCTCTCCCTCCCTCTCGAAATGCTCTCACACGGCCACGCGTATACAGCCTCTGCCAGGGAATTCCTACTCACTGCCTTCTCGTGGCGGGGGTGTTGTCTGTGAAAATGAGAGTACGAAAAGCGAATGTCCGGCGCTTTAACCGGATCCCGAACCAACGGTGCACATGGGCTCCAGTATCCTGAAGGAAAAAATGGCGTATGAACCAGTCGTTGGTCACCGGCTACCATGGGATTGCATCTCCTTACGATGCTTCATTGCCTTGTGGATCAGACCTTTAGGTCAAGGGCTCAGGGTGTAGCCTCATAAGAAAACCACCTGCTTCGGTCTGGGCACCCGGGCAGTATCACAGCCCACATACACACAAATATGGTGTGGTGCATATATATTTGGTGCCCTCTTGTACCAATATTTATGTGTTCAAATAAATAAATAAATAATAAAAAGCTGTGGTCGCTACTTTTCTTTGCCTTCTGATTTCAAACACCGATAAGGATTATATGATAATGGTTACGAAGCACAGCCACTAAAAGGTTGTCCACTATCTCCGTTTCTGTTTAATTTCATTATAAACCTACTGTTGGAAACAAACTTCTCTTCGACTGAATTTTCGGGCATTGATCTCCTTCCAGGAGGTCCACTTATCGACTTAGAATACGCAAATGACATAGTCCTGTTTAGTGAAGACGCTGATAAAATGCAGAGTCTTCTGGTAGCACTAAGTAACAATGCCAGAATGTTTGGCATGCGCTTCCCTCACTCTAAATGCAAGTTGTTGCTTCAGGACCGGTCTGCATCAACACCTGAACTAAGGATAGGGAGTGAAGTAGTCGAACGCGTTGACAACTTCACTTATCTTGGAAGTCTGATCAGTCCAAATGGGTTAATGTCTGACGGAATCTCAGCATTGATTCCCAAAGCTCGTTTGGCTCTTGCCAGCTTACATCACCTGTGGCGAGGGCGACATATCCGTCCATCTATTAAGGGACGAGTATACTGCACAGCAGCTCGTTCTGTTCTACTTTACGGTTGCGAAACGTGACCATTGAGTAGAAGATACTGGTAAGCTACTAGTATTTAATCGCAGATGTCTTAGAAATACTGGTCGCATCTGCTGGGATCACTGGGTAGGTAATAGTGAGGTTAGACGCAGGGTATTAGGGAATATCACTAACTTCTGGTTTGAGCCATGTTGGTAGATGCAGACTACTTGGTTGGGGTCCGCGTGACTAACGTGTCTAATGGTTGGAGACTCTGTGTCACATGTCTCAGAATTGATCACAATGGCGTCAGTGTATACACTTTTTGTCTTCCCTTAAACCATGAGATTGAAATTGCTTTATATCTTTCTTTCTACTACCTAATTCGTTCTTCCTGTACTATATCCTTATACACAATCCATTCTTTTATACATTACCACCATTAATGTGACTACTATGAATTCGGTGTTCATCTTGTGCTAACGAGGTGTGGCAACTTGGACCGATATATACGTGTGTCGGGTCCTACTTCGTAGCTGACTGACTGATAAATTAAAAGAAACTAGATCAACGGTGTTGTGTTAACTTGATTTGAGCATAGCACATTTAAGATAGATGTCTCATAATCTATAGAATATAGACGTTATGAAATACCAAACTCACACTCCACAGGTAGAACAGTGATGTGAACGATCGGGTTTTATTATGGCACATACGTTGCACACACGGATCTTCCCATCTGAACCGGAAAGATAGACTGGCAGGTTTCGTTCTGCTATTATGGCTTCTAATATTGCATTTTGTTCAGATTCTTTCCCAGTAGCAGCATTCAATGAATCCCATTCACTACTTGTTAGGTGGAACTATGATAAACAAATAAAACAAGTGGACAAAAGTTTAACGAAAAATGGAGCTTCTAACTGTCGAATAAAGGGACAGAAAGGATAACACCAAAGAAACTCATCTAATGAAATTCTTTTAAGGTTAATGTGTGTAAGCTTTATCTAGATGACATTCACGAACCAAATTCTCAGTTAATCCATCCACTGCTTATGAATCCCTTAAACAAACACCACACGTTACCATTACCAAGCAACTTTCGTATTTCATAACTAAAAATATGAGCCATTGTATAGAAATGAGAAAAAATCGTCACCAATCAACAAAACTGTCGTAGTCCAGTACTATAGACATTGGACGTTAGGAGACTATGTCATGAGTTTTAATGCAATCTACCCAAATAGGTGGTGAGTCTGGAAGTATTATTAGTCCTTGTACAGGAGAAGCTATCAACCCAATATGCTCACTAACAAATTACCTGCGTTTTATTTATTTATTTGAACACATATATCTTGGTACAAGAGGGCACCAAATATATATGCGCCACACAAAACAATGGGAATTTGAAGAGGAGAAGGAAAAAGGTGAGGAGCGTTAAAAAAACAATAACGAATAGATTAGTGTAAGGTAGTTTGATAATAATAATAACAATAATAATGGGGAAAACGGAAAGGTACAATCAGAAGAAATCTTTCAGTTAAGGAAGACACAACCACTCCTTTCTTTTTTTATGAAAGCAAAAGAGGGTTACAGCAGGATCGCCACTGGCTTCTATTCTGAGCCATATGTGATAACGTCTCTAGCCACTGTGTCGCACCATCTCTCAGACCCCAGCCAGGAAGTCGTGAATGACCAACACAAGCCAGACCTTTGCAGCTTTCTTTCATACCACGACACTATGCCATACACTGACCACCACTCCGATTTTTCTAACCAGTCCCAGAGTCGGCAAATAATGCACGACGTGGAATTCTCTGGGACGACATTCGTAGAACATGTCCAAGCCACCGAAGTCGGTGTTTCAAGATGGTGACACCAATTGAATTATCGTCTCTGCACCCGAGCACACGATGCCAAACCTCTGCATTACTGACATGGTGTTGCCACTGGATGTCAGCAATCCTTCGGAGACAACGATGATCAAGCACAGAGAGTTGTTTAACATCCCCAACTCAGAGTCCAGGTTTCACAAGTATAGAGGAGAACCGCTCTTACCGATGCGTTGTAGATCCGACCTTTTACAGCCAGACTAACATCCCGAAGGCGCCAAAGATGCCCCAGATTGGCATAAGTCGCTCTGGTTTCCACTATACGTGCATTGATCTTATCACTCACACTCCCACCAGCACTTATGCAGCTACCCAGATACACGAACTTCTCAACTACTTCTATCTGCTCACCATCCAGGGTGAGTACAGGTTTAGAATCCTGCCAGTCTTGTAGAAGTACTTTGCACTTCGGAAGCGCAAAGCACACACCATACCTGCGTCTTAAACTCAAGTAAAGCAGAATATTTCTGTGTTGAAATACACAAAAAGTATGTATACAGCTTTTTGAATCCTCACAATTAACACTATATAAAACTGATGAAAGCATTGTGTGACTCAACTCAGTAATTAAAATTGTATCAAGAAATAGGACTTAACGGAACACTTAATGTTTACCTTCTGACAATTCTTTCGAGAATCTTTGAACCCTTACACCCTTGGTTTTATGTAAGACGTAAAAAACATTCCGATTTCAGACTATCAGAAGGACTTAATTAACTCATTGCATAGTGTACACACTTATTTCAACGTTATAAAGTGTCGAATGACCGATTTAGGCATCATGAAATGTGAGCTTTGAAAAATGGCTTTGACAACTAAGAAATTGAAAAAACTTAGGCATCATTTCGTGACAAGTATTGGTACTCTACTACCAGGTATACAAACAACTTGATCACATGTCAAGCGCTTCGAATCATATTGCATAAGCCTACCCACCACCCACCTAGAGGTACAAAACTTAATGGAATACGAGTGGTGTAGGAGAAAGAAGTGCCCAAGCCAAAACAACCAATCCATAAAACCCCTGACAACTGGATGAGCCGAGTGGGCAGGTATAGACTATTTCATTGAGGTTCTAGCGATAATCGCGAAGAAAGTTGAACTTGGGGAAATTGCTTTAATGTGTGAGATATTTGTATAGAACTTTACAAATACTGCTGAATTCACTAGGCAAGTGGACTATAACCGTGTTTCGTAACAAAAAGCCAGGACGAAAACTCATTGACGCACTTACAGAACCGATCAAAACTCGGAGTCTGAGATTGAAGTCCTTTTTCTTAGTTTTTTGACTATTAAATGTAAATAAAATATTCACTGATAACCTTAATACGAGCTACATTCAATCTAATCAGATGAACGACATTATTAAAGCAAGATTTACAGTTGCAACTCAAGATAAGATTAAGTTAAGTTGTTAAAAAAGACTAATGCGTTAGTAAAATCTACTAAAGTAGTATTTATTCGGCAAACACTAATTTCTACGCATACAATGGTGGGAACACACGTAGCCCTACCGGTATATCAGCACATAAATCAGTTTAGTCAGAAAGTACATCAAATCAAACCTTGGTCGAAAAAACACAAAATGACTGTACCAGACACTGACCTGTTTCGGAGGCTGAATAGGAGGTACTAGGATAGCCTTCATGTATGACCAACAAAACAATATCAGGAACAAGTGGAAAAATATCAGAAAAAACACTAAAAGTAGAACTCAGAGTATTAAATTACCTTTTTCTGCCACATAATCAACCTGTACTAAATTAAAGTAGTGAAATATAGCTTAGACGAGTTACCTATACAAAGTGAATACACATAAGCATAATACGACCACCCGAGAACTAAAAGTATAAACACTACAGGAACCCATCCACAAATCTTTTGGCACTTATTAATAGCGCCTTTATTGTTACAACATGCCATCTCTAGACCGATAGGTAATTAGAAATCACAGCCCCTTACATTAGCACCCAAGGTCATACATTTCAAATAGCACCCGAAAACAAGTGACCTATTGAGTTCAGAAAATTAATATCAAATCTCAAACTTTACTGAAAAAAATCAGCAACCTGTTCGTCGCTAGAAGTTGGCTTCTGAGTACTAGGTGATAAGATCTAGTTACCAAGAGGTGCAATTCCTCTTATACTTCGTCTGAAGATCCAAAACTTGGGAGTTAGGTTTGTATAGTAAGGACAGAAGGCCTAAAGCCTCTGTTAACCCCTTTCTAGTAAGCTTCTATGGGAAATTATTCCTCTCGTGAATGAGTAAATTAAAGGTGCGGACAACTCCGCTTCGGGTAACAGGTTCCAAGAACTCGGTGTGAAGACCACCCCCGATAAGTATCCAATCCCGCACATACACGATTTTTCATTAAGTCTACACGGTAAACGCATCTTTTCGGACTTTTACCTGGTTTGAGCATACCACTAAATCCCAATGGCACCGGAAGACGTTGAAAAACGGCCATAATCACCCTTTTTGGTTTGTTTGAGTTTCTAAGGATGACATTCGGACTGAAAATTGCTGCTCAGACATTTTAACTCTTCATGGACAACGTTACAAGAGGTCTGGATCTCGTGTTTGCTTACATAGACGACGTTTTAATTGCAAGTGCATCATTAGAAGAACACGTTCAACATGTAGAGATTCTTTTTGATCGCTTTGAAAAACATGGTGTTGTCATTAATCCGTCGAAATGCATATTCGAAGTTTCAGCCTTGGAGTTTCTTGGGCATTACATCGACTCGCAAGGTATTAAACCACTTTCAGAAAAAGTCGAAGCCATAGTAAATTTTCCTGAGCCTAGGTCGATAAAAGCATTACGTCGGTTCCTGAGGATGTGCAACTTCTACCGGCGTTTTCTCCCCAACTGCGCGACCATCTTACAATCTTTGACAGACCTACTGAAGACCGATAATGCTACAGCTCAGACGAAAAAGGAGAATACCTTCACATTAACCTCCGAGGTAAGAGAGGCCTTTGGTAAAGCGAAACCGACGATATCATCGATGATAACATCTAAATACTGACCCCACAACCCACTTGATTCTGTGCACGGATGCATTACACAAAGCCGGGGCAGCACTGCAACAACAAATAAACAACGTGACTACTATAGCGTTTTTCTCCAAAAGACAGTCACCATATCAGGGACGCTATAGCACCGTCGGCCGGGAGTTACTAGCCATGTATTTAGCCGTTAAACACTTCACCTTCTTACTACAAGGGAGAACCTTCACCAAAAACCTTTGCGTTACTCGTTCAATACTTCATACGACCGACATTCACCGCGCGAAGCACGACAGTTAGATTACATCTCCCAATTTACAACAGATATCCAATACGTCAAAGGACACACTAATGTCGTAGCGGACACATTATCACGAATGGATGTTAATACTCTGGTACGTAAGCAAGACATTGATCTGGAAACAATTGCAAGATTGCAAACAGAAGACGCAGATATAAAAAGCTGCAAAGAAAAGTTTAACTTGATACTCAAACACGTGCCTATTCCTTTTTCTAACGCATCTATTATTTGCGACGTTTCAACGGGCAGCAATCGCCTCTTTGTCCCGCAAGCCTGTCGACGTCATGTATTCCGACAACTGCACGACATTTCACATCCAGGTATCAGAGCCACCACTAAATTAATAACTGAACTTTTCGTGTGGCCTAAGATTAATTCAGATATAAAACGATGGACTCGAAGCTGCTTACAATGTCAACGCAGCAAGATTCAAAAACACCCATCAGTCCTGTCGGGAGGTCCCCTCTGCCAGAGAAACCTTTCCGGCAGATCCATCTAGACATAGTTGGTCCACTGCCACCATCAAATTCATTCACGCACATCCTCACCGCAGTGGATAGATTCACAAGATGGGCCATAGCATGCTCTATTGCCGACACTTCTGCTGAAACAGTAGCATTCGTTTTCCTTGACCGCTGGATAACGAACTATGGAGTACCTTCGATAGTCACTACAGATCGTAATCCCCAGTTCCAGTCTATCTTATTTCAGGAGTTTACAAGACTTCTGGGCGTAAACCACATCGAAACAACAGCTTATCATCCGGCAGATTATGGCATGGTCGAAAGATTCCATCGCCAGCTAAAAAACTCACTGATGGCACAAGCGGACTCTTCTAAGTGGAGCGATGCTTTACAGCTCGTACTCCTTGGGATTCGTTCATCTATAAAGGAAGACATCGTATGCACGGCCGCCGAACTTGTTTACGGCACGACCATAACGTTACCAGGACAGCTGGTCAATAGTGAACCAACAACATCTGTGGATCCTTCTCGTTTTGTGAGCCGCTTACTGCAAACGATGCAGAATATCAAAGCAATGTCTACACAAGAACATAACAACCGAGTCCAACTCGACAAACATCTGGAAACGCGCAAATTTGTTTTTGTTCGAGTAGACGCTGCAAAAAAGCACCTGACACCACCATATGAAGGTCCTTATAAAGTAATAAAACGCACCCACAAATAATTCATTATCAACAAAAACGGGAACAAGGAGACAATTTCTATAGACCGAATAAAACCAGCTTTCTACGAAGTCCCTCAAGACAAAGAAGACAATACTGCGAACAAACAACCACCCCCATCAATTGCTACGAAGCAAGAAGAGGACGAAAAACTTAGCACTACACCCTCTTTTTTAACACGTTCTGGGAGACTTATAAAAAAACTCAAGCGTTATGTACATTTTGCAGCATAAAAAGCAAAAGCAATCAAAGCAAACAATTATCGAGGTCCTACACTATCAATTCCACCCAAACAAAATTTTTCTTTTCACAGTGTACATAATCACAGTTTTCCACAATTATTCGTTTTGTCACATTTTTTTGTTACAATAATAAACGAGTAAACTCCATTTAATTATTCATTTATTGTACACAAAAATAAACAGTTCTTTTTTTGTGGGTCATTAGCAGTTTTGCACATTATTATCATTGTTAACCAAACAAGACATCAAATGACAGTGTTTTTATTTCTTTTGTGTTCGTTACGCTATGCTATACTGCTGCTATTCTCAAACGATAACACACTGCATCTTACTAACCTATATGTCATATCCATCGCCACAATTTTCGTTGGTTATAACCGTAAATACTATTTTTGTATATACGTATATATCACATCGATACATTTGTTTTGTTATTATAACCAGTGTTACCTCCGGACACTCTGGGGGAGCTATGTGGAGATAGGTCTAACAAGCTTATTTTGTAAATAGTTTTTAATATTATTTGTATTTATTTTGCCAATCTTTCAATCTATGTATATTCAACATTAAATGACTGTAACTGTTGTTGTAGTAAATGACCTTGAACTCACTCCGTTGTGTAACTACATAGCGTGACATACTTGTGGTTGTTCTCAAATACACTGCTACACACACACTCCTTGTTCTCCTCCCACTCGTTATTGAGCTAATTGCATCCTAAATCGAATGTCATCCACACTTATAGACTGTGAGCTGAGACATATCGCACATAACAGTGGATTACATTATTGGAGAGTCCAACAACCTATACGAAATCATCGAATATTTATAATTGTGGATTTACAATACAAGACCCAAGCAGAACACGCCACACTTGGTGAATTTAAGTAAATTCCATATTTTTATGTTGTATTAATAACTATTAACAATATTATTTACTCTTTATAACTTGGTTAACACTTTTTCGCGTTCATATTTGTCTGGTCCACCACAGCCTGTATACCATGGGTATTTTGTTCGTTCTTGACTCTCCTACTCGCCTGTTATGTCCTCCGAGATGTCCCGATCTAGTGGGAAGAAAAAGAGGATATATGGGATCCAACACCATTTCTTAGTATTCAATACATCGGAATCAGATCACACCTTAATTTTGCGCTAGGACAAAGTAAAGAGGTTGTTAGGATATTCGGAAAAATATACCAATAATTATCATGTTAAGTCTAATGGTGTCCTTGGACTTTAAATGGACATTCCCTATTGGTCAATATTTATTTCGCTTGTTAAATATTGTACAAATGTTGTTTTCTATTTTATGGTACGATGTGGTTTGTTTGGTTGATATACAAACAGAGTATGCCTGAAGTATAATGATTCATACCTTAGAGGCTTAGACTTGTGTTCTGGACTCAACTGGCTGGGCTAGACAGGGAAGCGGGACCAATCTGAACCCTAGGTAGTTCTTACGTGTTTGCGCGTCTTTGGTCCGATCGATAATTCGCTGTCCTCTAATCTGCTGTCATTTTTAGCAGAGGTCTAGCTTTTCCAACATCTCTTTGTATGGTAAACTCGGGAGTTCCGGAAATCCAAGGGTAGCTGCCCTCTGTACGTTCTCCAGGATATCCCAGTCATCTTTCAAACAGGGGCTTGCAGCCTGAACGCAATTTTCAAGCTTGGTTCTCACCAGGGTTGCGTAAACTGTAGTGAATATAGTAGTATCAAACTCGGTGAATGTCCGTCTTAAAGCCGATGGGGTTATAAACCTCTTGGCTGCAACCTCTCAGTAGGGAGCCGTGGCTTTAAGATCATGACTCACTGTCACGCTAAGATCATTGTGGGACCGAATTACGAGTACTGGCATTTCCCCTATGCTGTACCTATTTAACTTTGTATCCCCAATGTGCATGTTGGCACATTGTTCGCGCTGATAGGTACCAGCCACTTTATTTAGACCAGCTAATCAGAATATTTAGGTCTGCTCAAAGTGCACAAGCATCTGTGTCTTCTGCCGTCGCTTGCCAGTGTTTTACGTCACCAGGGTATATTAATATTGGAGACTGCACTATAATTGGTAGTTTATTTACATACAGTACGTAGTGGATCTAGGGCAGAACCTCTCTGTACTCCACTAAGTACTGGTTTCCGGGTGGACCACATCGAATTTATTCTTACTTTCTGTCTAAGACCTACCAGCAAATCATTAAGCGATTTCAGGAGATGTCTGGCAATGCCTGGAATTTCTAGCTTCAAGAGCAGTCTACGTTTTGGCACCTTATCAAATGTCTATGTAGACAACATCAACTGATCTTCCATTATCTAGAACTTCTATTCATTTCTCTCTTGTTGCAGATGAGTTATTGTGAAAGCTAAACCTCTTCTGAAACCATGCATTTCATTGTTTAACAAATTGTGGGTTTTCACGAATGTCGATATGGTCTCTTCGATCATTCTTCCCAGTATTTTAACTATGACACTTGTGAGGATGACAGGTCTGTAGTTTGATGGAATTTGTCTTGATTCTCTTTTATGTATTGGAGTGACAGTTGCATCCTTCCAGTTTGTAGGTAACTCACCTTGATCAAGTGACATATTGAATATAACAGCCAGTGATTAGTCTTAAGATTTAAGAGTGTAGTTCACCTGGTCCTGTTGACTTTTCCATATAAAAGTGTTAAGATCCTTGAGTACATCCTCTCAAACTAAGTCCACAATGAGCAGACGACGTATTGGCTCTGTATTTTGGCCTAGTTCTTCATTTAGAAGAGGCTCCTGAGTGAAAAATGTCTCGAAATAGTTTTTCATAGCCTGTGCCTTGTTCCGATCATCCTCCATCATCTGAGATTCACTCCCTTTCGTAATTAGGTTGTAAATCCAATGCTTTATCTTTGTTCCGTAATTTATGTGCGAGAATAGTCTTTTAGGCTTCTTGTATACAGACTGGGCCAAACGCATTTCACATTTTCGCCAAGCTAATTGGATTGTAAGGGGACGCTTATTTCTTACAGACCTGTAAAGTCCTGTCGTACTTGTCACGCCAATGTTTATGCAGACGTTCCAACACTTCTTCTATCGCCCTAATGAACGTCAAATATTAGGTTTCGTTCTTCAGCTGAAGCAAAGGTAACCTTTAAGAAGCGGCTTTTCTGAGTACTTTGAAAATCCACTTTTTGTCCTATTCCATAAACCTTATAGATGTCAACTCCTACTACTCTTTCTGAAAGTAGCTTGCTTATTCAAGACTTAGTGTGGCCTGGGTCTTGTTTAAATCTAGCCGTTGGTTCGTTTTCGGAAAATTATCTCAGCATTTGAAAAATAACTGACTTATCAGCGAGGTCCGTCTCAACAGACTGTGAATTAGTTTCCTGAAATCCCATCCCTGCAGTCCAATTTGGCGTCAGACACGAATGTCCCTCTCTGTTTCTTTGCTTTTCTATCCTGGCTATAGCTATAAGCTAGTCGTCGACCTCATTATGTCTCTTGATCACATCATCTACTCTGCAGTCCGTTTAGCGTTACTATGTGTGAGTCCAGAACTAAAACCACAGATTCATATATTTCAATGCTGTCGATAATTAGCTTCTCCTCAACGTAATTCTTCTGTTTTTTTGTAACCATGCCTGCATCTGTGTGCCTGTTACTCGTTTCGCTATTGAAGTCCACCTTGATGGTCTCATTAAAATCTAAACCTTGATTCCTGATGATACCTTCAGCTTCCCTGAAAACTGAAAACGACTCATCTGCTACTGAATGTTTATCTGGAGGCAGCTTAATAGCTATATTCAGCAGCTCAAAATCTTCTAGAATCAATATAGATTTGTGGGACGTTATGCTTTGTGCAACCAACGTTATGGTGGTTTGTAGCACTTTTTACCTGCAGTCAATGTGATTCCAGTGCACACGTTGTGATACCACTTGTTGTCACATTGCATTCTATCCTGAATAGAAGAAAGGGATGTGGATCTACCACGACGATATTTTACTTGCGCCATTAAAATTGTTAAGTAATCACCCAGAGAGAACATCAAAAAATCTCTGAAAGCACAAGTACAATAAACAAACAGAAAACCGACCCACAAAATAAGTGTTTTCTAGGGTTCTTTAGGTGATAAGCGCTGAAAACAAAAAGCTGAAATTCAAATGTTACTGTAACTGAAAAATTCGAGTTAAATAAAAACAAAAATACCTTCACACCTTTGGATACAATCAATACGAAAAGATTTCCTCAACGAGGAAAAATACCACTGCCAATTTTTTCGCGTGTGTTGTCAAGCAACAGATAATAAAGTATTTCTACCTAACAAATATGGTGTGTAAACATATACAGGGCATCTTTCGAACGTTTCAACCAATACATGATATTACTACAGCTCTTAGAAGAAAATTTCATGAATCAATAACTCTAATTACTAAAAGTTTATTCGGACTTTTATACAAGTTCTTTAATGTTCTGCCCAAAGGATATGTCCTTTTGGATGTACTTTAATGTTGAACCCTATAGGTGGTCCATCATGGTGAAAAATATAAGTGATCTAAGATTGCATTACTATATTTCCCGTAATCTTAGTTCAATCTCAGGCGAGTATAGTAGGATGTACGTTTTGTCCAAGTACATTTTCTGATCTCTTTTCTCAATACCAATATCCTTCTAACGTAAAAGAGTAGGATCAAAAAGTAAAACTTCAACAACGAACATCGCTGTATCTATTTATAAGTAAATCGATTAATTAGCGTGATGCCACTTTGGAGAATATTTTGAAGATTACTCAGTATAGTTGAAGGAATGAACTGATGTTCACTTTTATTGACAATATTTATTTACCATGCATACTAGGAAACAATAAATGTTGTAATTTTTAGATCATGCCTGTAAAAATGGTGTGTGCCTGCTTTTGCAGAAATATATTATATTATTACTAAAATTAAATTATCAATGTTTATTTAGATTGTATGGATGCAACTGGACTAAAATAATAGTAACAGTGCATCAGTGTCAGAATTAGACGTCTTCATATGAGGAGTGAATTTATATCGACACTGAAAAAATGATATCTGGAAAATGTGTAAGAATGAATTAATTCATGAGTTACACTTGGTTTTGTCTGATCTGCACTGAACTGAAATGAATCCTAGTTGTCACGTGTCTCCAATGTTTATAGATCACTATAATGATGGAATATAAATGACAGGTTATTAAATGGATATACATCCAAACTAAAGCATTTTATTGGGATTCACACGATATTCGAAAGAGCTACACGTTTGAGCATAAGTTAACCGATAGCGTTGGATTAATGCATTTGACAGACATGCTCGGACTCTAAAATGAGTATGGTTGTGTGGATTGAATATATTTGTACTGTGTACCACGGAGGTCTGTCTTTCATTGTTTGCATTCTGTGTCCACCACTGTCAGGAAAGAGGAAGTTTCCTAGGATTTATTGTACCCCATTCATATCTTCGTGAAATGTCTAGATACCATATAGAAATAGTATCTCCCTCCCTCTGCAGATGGTACTCCTAATATTCGTACAGATTATGAAGAAATCTTCTGAAGCAAAACACCTTGAACCACACTGCTAAATAAAATATCGGACTTCTCGATCGTTCGCTCAAATTTTCACGGAAGTTATTTCATCTCTATAGGCCTGGACTTATAGTTTCATTAAGATATCGTTGTTGCTTCGTTAGAACAATACGACCAGTTCTTGACTTACTGCTCTCTACCTAATCGTGTCTATCAACACTTACTTGAAACATGCTTTTTTTTACTACCACAAATCAAATAGATGTGTCGATCTCCTTCATATTCACACACGAAATACCGATTGTATAATATACAGTGATGATTTACCTTGAATTATTTTTCATAAAATCATAACACTCATTACTCTTAGTTTGTTTCAAGACGACGAACGCTAATAAATACTTTCGACATCAACTTAATATCCTTAAAAATTTACATTTAGTATTGTATGAATATTACTAAAATTCCACTTGCGATGAGACCCAAGACCTTTCTTCCACAACAACTGCACATGAACAAATTGTTCTTGAATTATGGTAATTTCGTCATCATTGGTAGTGAACTTCATTTTTCGGTGCTTATGCATTGGTTATCTGAGGTGGGAATAATCCTCAACTATAGCACTCAATGATAGTCGTCTTTAGAGATTTTAAATGTATCAAGTGCTTATCTGCCACATATTGCAGACATAGGAACACCTTCAGTTTTGTTAGTATGGGTTAATTGTAGAATAATTTCGGAATGATAAGAATTGACTTTGTCTAAGTTTGAAACTTCTGCGACCAATTACTCATAAATTACCGCTGCTACCGACGAATTCTGCACCAAAGTGAGAGAAATGTCTGGAACTAGTCCCCCTATTTCGTTACTTTAAGTCGCTCTGAGTACCAAGCGGCTTTTTTATGTCGGTTGTAAATTCATACCTGTAAGATGTGCATTCCCAATATTGCCTAATAAATTCTGCAAGAGTGAATATCCAGGGAAACTGTCTGGTAAGCCCTGAACTTAGTGCTGAAATCCTTAGTTCATTCTATTGGCAGCATGAAAAGCAACTGTGTTTGTATAACTAGTTGTATATTGTTCCTGCGAATAATACTAAGCTTCGCATTTGTGTCCACAAGGATGCTCACCCTCGAGTTCTTGTCTCTAAAGTAAAATGAGTGATAGTCTAGACACCCCTTCTTAGTCTACAACACAGAGTGGTTTGTTTCCCGTAAGCTTCGAAGTTTATTTAAGCCAGGTTCATGATTCGCAGCACCTGTCAGATTCGGCACTTAACTTCCAGTGGCGTCATCAAAATTACCGACAATATGGAGAATGTAGTGACCTGACCTAATTTTATCATCTATTTACACTTGAGTGACAATCTCTGAAAGACTTTTAGGACTAGCAATAACTTCTGCTGTGGTTAAGTCTCTTGATTAGCTCAGTTTTTATGTAGTGTGCTGTAAACGATCCGGCCGAAAAACATCTCTTCATAATCCTATCTACAATATGTGATGAGTGAGCTGAACAACTGTTCATGTCTTATGCATATGAACTGATTTGAAAGTAACTTGAGAAAGTTCATGCAGTGCGTGCTAGAAGCAGTAACCAAAACCACCTGAATAACTTTAGGAGGCGTTCATCATGTAACTCTATATTTTCAGAAAGATCTATGATGCAATCTTGATACGGTTCAACACAAGACCTGTAATCTAACTTATAAACTCCTGCGGTTGTGCAAGCGAAATATTTGATCTGAATGATATGAATTCGCATTCGAACAGCCAGAATAATATACTAATAATAGTTGGCTGACCAGAAGTTACATCTACTGGAATTTGTAGATGCGCATACTTCAGGACTATCTTATTAAAATACACTGACCTTCTCTATTTATATAGTATGTTTTTGGTTTTTGCGGTAGTAAAACTCTGTTGAAATAGCGGAGTATTTAGTGCCGAGTGGTAGTTACTACAAATTATAGATATTTTTCCATCTGCATTTAATGGTGTCACAATAGAAGTAGACCAACTGGATCACTTAACTGGGATCATTACATTTTCTTACAAGTTTAACCCATCCTTCACAGCCTCTCTTAAATCACATAGAGTCCATCCATGCTCACGGAAGACAGGCTTCTCATTAACGGCTTGATATCTGTCTCCAGTTAGACCGTATGAATGATTGTTTTCAAAATATACATGTCTATCCTCGTATATAATTATCGACTTAAGTCACGTTAGTGAATAACGGAATTGAATAAGTCAACTACGAGAATAAATTTCTGAATACGTATATTTTGTACACTTACTGGTTTGGACGGACAGTCAGAGGAATGAAGCGGTGAGAAGAGTACGAAGCAAAATGACGTGCAGTGGAGATGGAGTGTGAGTCAATGCGATTTAATTAAAATGGTTCAAACTGTCCAAATGGTTGTGGATGGAATAGAAGAGGCTTTCGCTTAACAGGCTTCCATATCTGGTAGCAATGGATCACCTATGCCTCTAGGCAGGAATATAGGTATATTAACGATAAAAGGAGAAAAAGAAATCTGTTAAGTGTGAATCAATATTTATAGTCATACAAAAATAAGTTCAAGGCGTGATGAATAGGATAAGAAGTACACACATACGCTCATATAAAACCACTCAATGCTGATAAGTAAATAATTAACAAGGTGAAAACGTGACTCAAGAATAACGGATAAATTGGCTTGTTCAGAAGCTAGAATAAGTTATACGGGCTTAACATAGTAACCGACACCATACTCCCTTCACTTCTAAGTGTACTGATTGGATTTTCATACTTCACACAGAAAAAAACTTTTATTCGTACGCCTAATGCCCACCTCCTCATCGTTTTATATAGGTCTTTCTCATATAATCTTATTTCAACCTACTTTTTATTCCCCTTAAGCTGTCTCACACGTTGCATTTACAAACCAAGAGAATCCAATACACTAGGAAAGGTTGATACAACTAACCTCCCCTTTCTTCAAAAGAATATTAACTGCACTACTTGTAGGTTTTAAATGGACATCAGTACAATAAAACACCAAGTTTCTCTCGTAACTAATTGACCATATGACAGCAGTATCAATAAAAAAGAGTGATACTTGCCTGTTTGCAATTAATTTCTCGATTAGGTGTGTAGTACTGCTAAAGACATTTTTAGCGATAACAAATTTATACTTCCGTCCAAATCAGCTGGTCTCGATCCAAAATCACTCAGTGTTTAGGTAGTAAATGACTTGAGAATACTACGAACTTCTTGTATACGTCCAACCTTCAAACATTTAAGGCAACGTGCATTATGACAACTACATGAACTACGAAGGTGCAGTTTACTACATGAAAGTCAGGATTAGGCACCACAAAACAAATTGAAAGACTTTAAAATTATTCATCCTCCTCAGTGAATTGAAACCACTCGTTTTAGAAGAAATCTTATATTCTTATAGAATGTTAGATTCATCGACATTAAACATCATCGTGACTCGTAACGACATGTCGAGGGTCACCGTTGACATCATAAGTAAACTTAACGTATTGTATTGTTAAACAGTTGCGGAAAGAAATGCTAACAAGATGCCTTTCCAGTTTCAGATTACTTATACGAGCGATCAGGCGATCACAAAGTTGAGTATGCAGTTGTTCACTGAAACCGCGATTAAATGCTCGTTTGATGTTGTATTATAAAACGTCTGATGGTCTAGTCATGTGCAAGCGATTGCATGCTGGTCAGAAATAGGATCGATTTTAGGTGATATGCTAAATTTTCTGATGAACTATGCTATTCTCTACCATCAGCAGTTGCAAAATGAAGTGAAATGACATTTTCCGTGGAGTTATGTAACAAACATCAAGCATCAAAACATTCTAAAAAAATTCCCACCATTCACGGTGATGCGATGATGAGCCATTTACATGAGTCAATTGACTTAAAAAAGGCAAAGAACGAAGGACCAAGTTCAGAGAGATCTGTTAGGAATAATGGCTCGGGCAAAGGATTTTCTTCTGTCTCCGCACTCCAAATGGAAGCAGACAGGAAACGTCCAGAAAGCCTATTAGCAACGCCACTTCTGTTTCCAGCAGGAAAGGAAAACTTACCATCTAATCATCGATGATCATCCAGGGGCGCATAGTGTGAGTAATGTGACTGTGATTGCTACTCCAACGAAAGCTGATGGATGAGCACAAATTAAGAACAAGAAATGAACATTAACCTAAGGGGTCATGGGTTTTGTCCGTCAAGACTTGCCGCTTGAGGACACTATAAACAGATGAGAAGTTGAAAAAGAAATTAAACTAAGGTTAGATGCTGATCAGGACCTTAGAATTACGAGTTCTCAGGTGGTAAGGCTTCGACAGAAAATGATTCCGTAGCCACTTTGGATACAGCATGAACTTTTAGGTGGTATTCGGATCTATCATACAAATGCACGGAGCTTGCTAACATAAGCGATCGGAGCTAGGTTTACAGAGACTCTTTCAAGCCGGATGTAACCGTTGTCACAGAAGCTTGGCTGACACAGTCTGCAGACCAAGGGAAACTTGATTTCGAAAGTGTCACATTAGTAAGAGTCAATAGATTCCTGAAACGTAAAGGAAGAATAGCTCTATTCATTAAAAATGCTCCCCTGTTTGCCGTCGTTGACAACACATCCCATGAAAGTGAGACGTGTTAGTTAGTTGTAGCTTGGAATCCAAACGACAAGGGTTGTTGATTGATTTAGTGCACCTCAATCGAAAATGTGAGGCGATTGAGGTCTTGCTATATGGTTTCAACACTTGGTCATCAAGTGGTCGACTTGTAATGTTAGGAGACTTTAATGAAACTACGGTAGACTGAAAAAATCGAAGGACTGAGTTTTCAGAAAATTCCTTGAAACAGAAACTAGTTGACGCGGTTATCATATGCCCTAGCACAACATACGAAATGAGCAACGAGGTGAGTCCCAGACTTCGAATCATTTCCACTAAATCTCATATTCAACCATTATAAGGATGACGTAACAAACCTTCATTATACATCGACCCTAGATATAAGTGACGATGCATTTCTAGTCTCTCATTTTGTTTTAGTTGTCAATAACGAGGATGTGTCACCCCAAGCCAAACCAAACGTCTGGAAAGTAAATATTGAAGATATTATATACACTTTTCCCCCAGTAGATTGAACAATGGAACCTGAATCCCTAATTGAAACGGCTTGGAAAGTAGTCAAAAAACTATACATAAAAGTCACTGCACCGTACATCCCTTGGACTACACCAAGAAGTCCGCGAAACTCCTCACCGTGGTTAAGTAATGAGGTTGTCACTCTTGTCCGTAAGAGAAGAATGTGGGAGAGATTTAGGCGATTGGGTTCTGAAGAGACTAGGTCTCAATATCGAGAAGTTTGAATCTAATTTGCCATCATTTTTTCTTCTTCTAAAACAAAGAATTTACGAGAACACCAAAATGTTCACAAACCTTGAACAAATTACTAATCGGCTGATTGCCGAATTTCCTATCGAACCATCAACGAATGAAATTTGTAACATTAGCATGCGGTTGAAGCTCCATTACTCAATTCTGAAGGTTGGATTCACTGAGAGATTACCATTTCCAGGACTTACACATGCTACTCAGACTCATGTCCTTTTGAAACTCGAACAGAAACTAAAACAGCGATAACTACAATGACATCGTAGAAACAACGAAACAAAATCATCAAGTGAGACACTTAATCCATGACACCCTACATAGATTAATGAACGACAAAATCCAGTCACCAAAACTCACTGAAATTGGACATAGACTTGCAGATGGTTAACCTTCGTGCATCACTCAAAATATTTTATCTAAAGCAGCCAATAGCTAAATAGGACAGTTCTGATTGGTCTTTTTGAGAATAGCCCAAGGACGACACTCATAACCAAAGGAGTCGGTAAGTCGAAGCATAGAGGTTGGTATGGTGGTGTTTCTTTATCATTTATACCTTTATTTCACTTTGGGGTCATATCCATTTGAAGGAAAACGAGCAAGACTTTCCTTCAATAACGAAGTTATTCTAAAGCTTATTCATAGATTCCATGGAATCTATAACACCAAATATTTGGTGTTATGGGCATACTTAATTAAGTCCTAAAACATGTAGCTACAGTGGATGACTATAATTTATGAGCATTTCTAGGTGTTTCCAGATCTGCTAACGTTACAAAACTATAGTTTGTGAAATAAGGAAAAAAAGCACCATCATCCACTTTGATCGTAGAATTTCGGCCCATATGGGCCGATATCAAGAAATTAGGACAGAGGAGGGGAAATACATAATATGAATAGTTTGTATTTACATCAAAGATCCAATGAACTCGTACACAAGTATGTTGCAATTGGCCACAAAAATAAGCTAAAAGGCTTCTGGATACAGTGTACCAACGAGAACTAATATTTTGATTGTTGTTAAATCCTTTACCAAAGTAATTCTGCACATTAACACATATGCCTTCGACCGCTAATCAAGATATGTTAGCTCGATTTTCATGTCACAGCCAACGCTATGTCCGCTCAGTTTTTACTAGAAATACAAGTTAGGTAAGATGACAGACCATAAACGACATTGTAGTTACCATGAAGAAAATTCCTACTTTTCTTAGCTTTTCCACAGCTTAGTAGGTCTTGGCAACCTAAATATGTATCATTTTTGCGGGTTTCGTATTTTATTTTCTCCCTAGATGAACACTAATGCTCGTATGGTATTTGGAATTCGAAATCAGGCAAACATCAAGTACAAAGGAATCATTAGTTCATACAAACACCACAATTACTCAATATTTAGTAATTAAGATATGCTGGTTTGTCTTCAGTAATACTTGTGGTTTATGTTTCCTTAAAGATCCAGTTTTCTCTTTGGAATCGCTCACTGATAAGTCCAATATCACTTTCGAGTAGGGGTTTCCATCCGTTGGTCACTCTATAAGGACGAAATTATAACTCAAGTTTATTCGATCGTAATTTGAAAACCATTTTGTGATGGCCTCCAAAATGGTTGCTCTTAGAGTAAGCAAAAAGACTAGACCCAAGTAATTTATTATTTAAAATACGGGATCCCGGTATGAGATCATCTCACGATAGAAATAGAGCCAAGCAAATAACCTTCGCTTCATAAGAGATATTGTAATGTCGTACTATCAAACTAGTACCTCTTTGTACATGTCCGAAAGTATCTGCATCTTTAATTAATTGCGTATTTAACGCTTAGATATAGCATTTTGAATAAGCTCTTTTGTAGATGGCATACAAAGTCTTTGCTTAACCACTTTCTCTGAAGTGGCCGTAACCTACAAAGCGTCTTAGCAGCTATTACATTGCAGTATTCAGTCGTTTTCACGACTTATGATTACATCTAAGCTTTTTATATCAAAACGTATGAAAGTGGTATACGATCGGTGTATTAGTGGCTATCAACCCCAAATTTTATTCCTAGGGGCTAACTTTTGCAACGTCTATTTCACTTGCATCAAATAAGAGCTTTAATCTATCATCACCAGTACTTGTAACTCCGCAGTTGTAGGTTGTCTGTTAACAAGGGTAGTGAAGGGCTTCTGTTGATATAGGGTCCGTTTGGATTCGTCAAGACAGAATGACCGTCAGTATTGCTCCAAGTACAGATGCAACTGAGAACAAAAGCAGTAAAAAACAACCTAGATCATGGCTTAAATGTCTATCGGCTCTAGTTGTCAAGCCACATCAGTACAAGAAATAAAACTATCACGATGAATACCGAAAGAAAACAGTCATCCCCATTTTTGTGTTGGTTGTTTGAGTCTTCTCATTGATGTTTAGGACTGCAACTAATCAGTCTATTACTGGATTTGACTTCTAGCCACCACTATCTCTGCTTATAAAGTTATTCCAAGACAACTTGAGCTACGGTACATTACTGGTCATCAAACCCTACTTTCAAATGATTAAACGACTGTCTATTCACATTTTTCACTGCTGTATGACTCCAATGTATAAATTTACACGAGTAAGAGTGTATGCATGTACTCTATGAGTAGTACTTTCCAGATGTCTTACGAACCATGTTTTTATGATAGTAACTGTATTGACTCCCAATTCTTCCACCAAAAAGCATAGCGCTAACTAGTTAGTTCTAAGGTTGCAAATGCTTATTTAGTATAAGCTCAGGGTGCTTAAGGGATTTCTGAAACATTGGTCTCCAAAACCTCACCAAATAAAAGCCCTGAATTCTAAGTTTTATGGAAGAGGTAGACTAACAGTGGGATCCAGGACGTTCATTCCCTCCTATCTGGGACTCGTTCGCT
Organism: Schistosoma haematobium; assembly: GCF_000699445.3. Lineage (NCBI taxonomy): Eukaryota > Metazoa > Platyhelminthes > Trematoda > Strigeidida > Schistosomatidae > Schistosoma > Schistosoma haematobium. Next base: position 13,086,438 of record NC_067199.1, on the reverse strand, counting down.
GAATACTTGCATCCCAAAGTCGATATTCACCATGGGATTTGAATTCGATACCTTCCGCTTCAAATGCCAACTCATTATCTACTGGCACTTGAAGCGAAAGACACTGGGTCCGAATTTAGGGCTGAACATCAACTCTGGGATGCAGTTGCACCAGCTGACGAGTCCCGGGTGTGACGAAATGCACGTCATGTATTCCGCTGATAGCCAACATCTATCCCTTCTATAGAACTTTTAAAAAAAGTATCGAGGCAATTCGCATAAGATACACATATGCCAACTAGGACTAATCAAAATTCAGTCAAGTATACCAATAACAGGATATGTCAAAACCTCTACAAATTAAACCCGAATTCTAAAGTTTTTGTACCTACTCTCCTGTTGAATCTTTGACTTGGATAAAGAGTTTATTTCATCTGATCTTCAATTGGCGAATCCAGCTAGTTACAGATATTCCAATTCCAAACAATCTGTGGATTTCTTATAATAGTCTTGTTTCTCACTACTCCCTAGCATTAATTTTAAGACCCATTCAGGTCAAAGCTCATCACCGACCAGCCTACCGAATCTCATTACCTCGGTAGCATGCAACCTCAAATGATTTGATAATACGCTTCGGTTAGCAGATTTAGACCACATATTGATAGTGTGCGTAAAAAAATAATCCTGAATTTATCGCATCTGATATATTGTGGTCTTCAACGTTATTAATTGCATACTTTTAAAGTACTAATAACCAGGTAATCTCATGTGTTTGTTAACTCATGTCTAACTTTTCCTTTGTTCTATTTTTTTGAAATACACTTGAATAATAGTTATGTAAGTATGATCCACTTCTCCAAGATAACGTAAATTTTGAGTGACTTTCACATAAAAAACTGAATTTAAGTTTAGATGTACTTATCTTTTTAGTATTTCGTAAATTCATGTCCATGTATCTAGACATGTGCTTCTACATAGTGTAAATCACTAAAAAGCAGAAAAGTTTCGAGAAGAAGTCATATGAATGTGTGGGTTTTCGAAGTCAGCTTCAGACTGTTACGTTTTTTCCATTTCAGAAAGAACTTCAGTGAAGTACATTTTGTAATACGACAACACTTATATTATTAACTACTTAGTGAATAACACTACTATAATTAACTGTTAAATAATATTATGGATGTGCAATTGTGCGATGGTTCATTGGGTGATGAGGTAATACATCGTTTTTATCATCTAAAGATTTTAAAATAAAGAAAGATGGTACAAACTCTTTGGGAACTATAGTTACAGAAGATTCTAGTGGAAACATTCCAAATGTAAATTCAAATATAAATGTATATGATTGTATGGAGTTCAAGCGAAAGCGCTCCGTTATAAAAGAAAAGCGTTTTGTGATAAATGGTTAGTATACTTGTTATTTACATTTATATGTACATTTTTATGTAAAATGTTTGGGGCAACATATGTTACAATGCTTTTAAGGTTTCCCGAATACACTTCGTTCAAGAAGTTATCATTTGCGATTTTCAATGAAATACTAGCTGAGTTCACGTAACTTAGCAGTTTCCACAGAATGTAATTTTAATTCCTGGTCTCATTATTTCTCCAGTAAAATAAAACAGCATTCCGGTCTTGTAATCATCAGTGTTTTCAAGATATTTTGCATGTTCAGGCTGACTATAATTTCGTCCGATTAGTGTTGTAAAGGATATGCAAACAATTCAGCTTGTTGTTTTACACACATTCCGAAACAACTATTAACCTGGTTCCTCTCTTCTAACAACCTGAATAATTTTTCATGAAACTTTGTCTAGTTTCACTATTGTTGTTATTGTTTCAAGATTATCTAGCATTCCATATGCATACGATTTGTACATTATGTTGTTTTGATAGTTTTTTGAACATAGTAATATTAATACGATTGACTGAGTGATTAGATGAGTTCTCACCACACATTATTTATTTATTTGAACACATAAATATTGGTACAGAGGTTAACCGAATACATATACGCCACACAAATCTCATTTGACTTGTGTATGGGCTGTGATACTGCCCGTGTGCCCAAACCGAAGCATATGGTTCTCTTAGGGGGCCACACCCGGAGCCTTCGACCTAAAAGTCTGATCCACAAGGCAGTGGAGCATCGTAAGGAGATGCAGTCCCATGGTTCCGACCGTTGTTGCTACCTTGACGTGGTGGTCAGGCTTGCCTATCGTGATGAAGCAACCGAGCTATAATGGCTGGAACAACCGTTCCTCAAGGTCCTACCATGTCAGACAGGTCAGTTGAAGAGCGGTAAGACTTAAAGCAACAAACCCAAGGTCCGAAGGTGAAGTCGTACTTCTGAATGTACAGAGGTGTGACAGCAGTAAGGTGTTTCCTTCAGACAACCAGCATGACAGCGATGCTGCCTTCTCACAAGAAGGGGTGGGGTTAGATAAGATCAACCTTAAAAATGCACATCTCGCCTTATCCCACGGATATCCGTCTCCGGCGGTAAGGTCTCAGCAAGAACGGAGCTAACACAAAAATTACTCATAAAAGGTCGTGTGTGACCGATGTCAAGCAGTCGTCCCTTGGGCACTGCGGTCACGCTTTCAGGTCACTAAGACCACCTCTAATCCAATTTCCTTTTCAGGCACCTCCAGAAGAACCCTTACACGGTGTGGGCAACCGGGAAGTGACAACCGCCCTCATACCTCTAACAACACTCAAGACCACTATTCACAATCAACCTCCCTCTTCAATTCCTACTATTCCTCCTACATCGACTTTCAACGCTAAACTTCCTATTTTAGCTTCCTCCTCAAGTGTGACCATAGCCAACGATTTCAGTACGCAAAACGCTGTCCCAGGTCTACTGAAATCTCGCTTCAAACTATACATTGGAGCCTCCAACCTACGCCTCTATGTCAAGTCGGTCATCAGACTTCCTTGGCTAAAATCCTAGAATCTCTTACCATTGATGTATGTTGTGTCTCCGAAACACACATACAGGATACCAGTGTGGTCATTCACTTGACCTCACCTCGGCAAAACGGAGAGCCGACGAGATACACCCTCCGTGTATCTGGTGACCCGATGGCTAGTTCTCGTGGACTGCCAGGTGTGGGCATAGCACTAAGCATGAGAGCAGAACAAGCACTGTTAGAATGGATTCCTGTTAACCGTCATCTATGTGCTGTTCGGCTAAACGGCTCCGTAAGAACTCGGAAGGATAGGGACACACGTCGTTGCCTTTTTGTCGTTTCTGCCTACGCTCCCACCGGCTGCAGCTCAGATGAAGTGAAAGATAAATTTTACATAAAGCTATCTGAAATTCTTCAGAAAGCTAAACGTTCAGACATAGTACTCGTAGCAGGTGACTTTAATGCCCAGATAGGTAGTTTAAACCGAACAAAGGCATTTAGGTGGGTATTTTAGTATTCCGACACAACAAACAGATAATGGTGATCGTCTACTGCAACTGTGTTCAGACAACCGTTTATTTTTTAGAAAACACTAATTTGAAGCATAAGGAGAGACATCTACGAACATGGCGACCCCCTGCACCAAACCAACGATGGACTCAAATAGACCATATTGCCATCAGTCATCGTTGGAGAGGGTCGGTAGAAGATTGTCGCTCATTCTGGAGTACCTGCTTGGACTCCGACCATGCCCTAATACGGGCACGCATCTGCTTGCGCCTCACTGGACGCAAAAAGCCACATTAAAAAGACCCATTAGAACTGAATTGAGTAGCGAGAAAACCAAAAGTAGGTTCCAGGAACAACTGAGGTCACAATTAAGTAGTTCTAAAAACGAGGTTGACCCAGATGTTGCTTGGAAAGATATACGAACAGCTGTGGAAACAGCAGTGACATCTATCAGTGATTTAAACCACAGGGTTACAAAGAACCAATGGATTTCCTCAAGGTCTATTGCACTGATAGATTCTCGTAAAATCATCCCATCAGGCTCTGAACACGATGAAGAGCGACAAATCAGATCTAGGTTAAGCAAAAGTCTAAGGAACGACTGTGAGCAGTGGTGGGCAACGAAAGCAAAAGAGATGGAAAAGGCGGCGGCTATAGGGAACACAAGACAGCTCTACAGACTAATAAAAGAAACTGGAATTAATAAGTCAAGTGTAAGTCAGACTATTTCGGAAAAAGACGACACCCTCGTCTGCTCTCAGTCCAGACGTTTAGAACGATGGGCGGAACATTTCAGAGAACAGTTCAGCTGGCCTTCAGCTACTCTGCAACTACCCTCCGTTCCCAGACAAAGTGAATGGAACATCAAAGTAGTTCCCCAAACTCTAGCAGAAGTTCAAAAGGCTATAGTTAATCTGAAACGAGGAAGGGCAGATGGATTGGCTCCAGAGGTCTTTAAGGATGGTGGTCCAATTTTAGCGATTAGGTTGACTAATATTTTAGCTAAGATCTGGGACTTGGACGTAATCCCATCTAACTGGTCACAATCACTTATCGTCCCAATATATAAGAGAGGGCCAAAATCATCCTGTGACAACCATAGAGGGATTAGTTTGACTAATATGGTATCTAAAGTACTAGCCTCGATAATTATCAGATGCCTAACTAAGACTCGTGAACTGCAAACACGAGAAAATCAGGCTGGCTTCAGACTTAATTTTGGCTTCATCGACCACATATTCACCATTCGTTAGGTTCTAGAACACAGGTATACTTATTGGCGTCCGACAATGGTGATCATTCTTGACTTGAAAGCAGCATTTGACTCGGTAGACCGCGAAATTCTGTGGCAGTGTCTGTCAGAAGTACATAAACCTTGTAAAGGCTCTTTACTCGAACTCTACTAGCCGAGTGAGAGCCTATGACGAACTGTCATCTGGTTTTGCGACCTCAAGTGGCGTCCGTCAAGGCTGTCCACTTTCTCCATTTTCGTTCAACTTTATCATAGACCTACTGACGGAAATAACGCTCTTATTGACCGAATTTTCGAGCATTGATCTCCTTCCAGGAGGTCCTGTTTAGTGAAGACGCTGATAAAATGCAGAGTCTTCTGGTAGCACTAAGTAACAATGCCAGAATGTTTGGCATGCGCTTCCCTCACTCTAAATGCAAGTTGTTGCTTCAGGACCGGTCTGCATCAACACCTGAACTAAGGATAGGGAGTGAAGTAGTCGAACGCGTTGACAACTTCACTTATCTTGGAAGTCTGATCAGCCCAAATGGGTTGGTGTCTGCCGGAATCTCAGCATTGATTCCCAAAGCTCGTTTGGCTCTTGCCAGCTTACATCACCTGTGGCGAGGGCGACATATCCGTCCATCTATTAAGGGACGAGTATACTGCACAGCAGCTCGTTCTGTTCTACTTTACGGTTGCGAAACGTGACCATTGAGTAGAAGATACTGGTAAGCTACTAGTATTTAATCGCAGATGTCTTAGAAATACTGGTCGCATCTGCTGGGATCACTGGGTAGGTAATAGTGAGGTTAGACACAGGGTATTAGGGAATGATGGTAAATCAGTTAATGAGGTTGTGAATCTTCATCGACTGAGATCGTTGGGCCACATGTTACATATACCTGAACACTGATTATCACGACGTGCAATGCTAACCAGTGTTGGAGATGGTTGGAAGAAAGTTAGGGGCGGTCAAACCAAAACGTTGCATCAGTGCTTGAAGACACTAACTTCTAGTCTGGACCTTGTTGGTAGATGCAGACTACTTGGTTGTGGTCCGCGTGACTATCGTGATTAATGGTTGAAGACTATGTGTGACATGCCTCAGAATCGGTCACAATGGCGTCGGTGTATACACTCTTTGTCTTCCCTTAAACCGTGAGATTGAAATTGCTTTATATCTTTCTACTAACTAATTCTTTCTTCCTGTACTATGTCCTTACATGCAATCTTTCTTTTATATATTACCACCACTGAATTAACTGCTTGTATGAAATTGGTGTTCATCTTTTTGTGCTAATGCGGTATGGCAACCTGGACAGATGCATATATGTGCCTGGTCCTACGTTGGAGCTGACTGACTGCAGTCCCATGGTAGCCGGTGACCAGCGATTGGTTCATACACCATTTGTTCACACAGGGTACTGGGGCCCATGTGCACCAGTGGTTTGGAATCAGGATTTTCCAACTCCCCCAGGTGAACCCTCTGTGTCCACCAACCCAGTTAAAGCGCCGGACATTCGTTTTTCGTCCTCTCAATTTCATAAACAACACCCGTGGTGCGAGAAGGCAGTGAGTAGGACTTCCCTGGCAGAGGCTATATACGCGTGGCCATGTGAGAGCATTTTGAGAGGGAGAGCTGGCTCCCTCCACTCTCGGCCGTACCAGGACATTTGGGAGCACAAATGCAATCACTTTTCATCTTTCGATTTCGTATTCAAGTATTGTTTGGTAAATCTTGTTGAACCATATTCTCAATGATTAGTCTTTTTCATCGTCATTGACACCGCATTATTTTGATTTTATTTATTCATCTTGTCATTTTCATGTCGCCATGATAACATGGTATGGTACCTTGTGCCAAAGCGCATCCATATCAGGTTGTGGCTTGACAGAGATAACTCAACCCTATCTGGGTCGTAAAGCCAAGCGTTTTAATCGTTTGATGCTGCAGATTGCCTTTTTGGTAGTGGTTATAATTTTCATCATGAAACTATTGTTACTACATTTCTATGTGTAATATACTTACATCTCTTGAATGAATGGGTCCGAATTCATATCACCGTAATTATTCAGAATTGGGGTTCGCAAACAACCATTATTAAACGGTTATGACATAATAGTTAGAATATTGTTATGGTAGCTAAGTAACTACGCGTTGTTCTTCACTTAAGGATGTTAACTACAGCTTGTTAGTGTGGGACGGTAATTCTGTTCGACCACTGGTAAATGGCTACTACAAAGGTTTGTTTTGCATTAATAACTCACCGTTCTAAAATGGATGAAAAATTGTATTTATTCTTACTTTCGTAAGACGGTTTTTGCATACGATCATTTTTAAATTTAATATATTTGCAGAAGTTTTATTCCTTATAAATAAGACATAATTGCCTGTGCCACTTTAAACATCTATTTTCTTAACTGACAGTTTCCATAGTACATAGTCTATATGTAAAGAGGATATCAAAAAATAAGTATACAAATTGAGATGTTATTACTTGTCTACGCCCCAGTAAGTTAGAATAAACATTCATGCACACCAACCCTAAAGTAATGTTCCGAACTCGGAGATGGGGAAACGTATTTCAAACATTTTCTCATCCGAATACAAATAAGTTTACAGAGTTTGAGTAGATATCTGTTCCTTACTGAATGTAAATGTTGTAATAACGATTTCGGAAAGATGAAGTTTGTCCCACGTTTTTGTGAAGAAAAGCAAAATTATCACGGAATCTGAATAAAATTCTTTATAACCATCAAACCAGGGAAAAAGGGTACAAATGAAATATTCCATATATTCATTCAAATTTGGTTTGACAAGTAATTATATTTAACAAAACTCATTGTTTATATATGTAATGGTGACATTTAAAGTTTTGAGTGACTCGAGAGTATATAAGGTATCCAGTCTAGTAATATGAAATCCAAGAAATTAAGATAATTTACGTCGTTGTAATCAACACATTTGGTGACTATCTTAGTATGGTTTTCTTCGTAAATCGACATAAGCTAATGGATCACCGATTCCTAGTTTACACCGATCATATTTTAAAAAAAACGTAGGTTTCCTTTACCGAAACTCTTATTCTGTCATCAACTATAGCTAAGTACATCAGTCACACATCAAAATAAATATTCTAGAGATTTTCTCGTTGCACAGCTTCACAATTTTCTTTGTTCGGTCTCGAAGTGGGTTATGCGTGTGTGTTTCTGAGGTAATCTACTATAAGATACATTCTACCTTATTCTTCCCGACCCTTTACTGATATCGATGTAATAAAAATCACTGAAAATGTCATGAAGAGAATAAAATCACTGACTTTATTCTGTATTTAATACAAAATGTCGCTTTTTCTAAAAAGGAAGTAGCACTTTTCTTTTTGAGAAATTTTCATTCTGTATCCTTGACATTTGAATACACAGTTGAAACCTAAGTAACCTCATTTATATTAAAACGTGTAGTGTAATTTCACAATATGTTTTTTCCTAAACAACATTATTACTTCTTAACAACAGATATGGTTGAAACAGTTGATTTTGGTCTACTACCTGAGGGTTGGCTCCAACTACGTCATATTTCTGGACTTAATGTATATTTACACAGATCAAGCCGAGTGGTGACACTTTCAAGACCATATTCTATTGGACCGAGTAGTGTACGTCACCATCGTATTCCTGTATCGGCTATTCCATGTTTGGCTTATCGTAAAGCTAGTGGAAAATGTTTTTATCCAACTGAATCTCATACGGTAAATTTTCAGCACTGTATTGATGTGCCTTGGTGATTTATCATGCATGTTATCCTGGATTAAAAAATTGTACGAACTTAATCTTTTCCAATGACTTTTATCATATAATCTAATTTGTTAAAATTCGTTTAACAAATATTCATAGCTTTCCGCACAACTATCCATTCAAAACTGACAGTTCATTTTAACTTCATAATTTATGGATTTCCTTTCGGTATGGCATTTGCCATCACACTGCGCATTTATTTTACTTCTCTCTTAGTTACATCCCCTTTCATCTTTGAACGGAGAATTATTTTGCGATTGTATCTATACAGATATTTGTCCACAGTATCAAGATTACTATCGTTTGCTAAACAAATACGTTTGTAACTTTCATTATAATGTTTCCGTAGTTCATAGTCTGTAGTCACATTAAAAATAGATGGTTATGTATGGTTGCATTTCGTGAATTCCCATTCAGTGTGTCAACTTGAAATCGAAGTTTTCACATAGTTGTTAAGGACTTTTTACTTAAAGAAATTCACTAGTTACCAGGTACATAATAATAATACCAAGCTGTCAATTGCACCCTCGTGGGTACTTAAAATCAAGTCCATTGAAATTATGCAGCCCTGGTCTTGATTTAAACACTTAGCGTACTATTTTATACTTATTTTTTTTACCATGTACCAGACTCATTTTGATATTTTGACTATGTTTCTACGATGATTGCCGCCTATCCTACCTTCTTAATCGCTCACTTATATCAACGAAGAACGTTGGACGTCAGATAAAATTAACAAGGTGAATAACAAATAGTTTTAAATGATTTTAGCAGAAATATCAGTGATAAAAATTAAACACTGAAAATATAATTTTCGAAGATGGAATGAAAAAGTATTTGTGAAGCAACAATAGGACCTTAGATCTCGAGGAAGACAAAAAGTAAAGTCATTTGCACCATTGTGAACAATTTTGAGCCATGTCGGTCTCAATCTCCAACCACTGGTCTCCGTTACCAAGTGGACCCCAATATGGTAGTCTGAATCTACCAATATGGCGCAGACCAACAGTCTATGAATTCTTGGACTGATGTCACCTTTTAGTATTACTACCAAACGTAAACATAATAATAATAGTATTAAATTTAGTGGGGAATATACAAACTCTTGGGTCTGTCTAGAAAGTACTCCACTAGCTACGAACGGACCAGTTCACAAAAATAGGAAGAAGACCATGAACACAAGTGGTAGTGTAATAGAATTAGAACAAGGTGCTCATTTATGTACAAAGCAGTTGTCGCTTCATACGAACACCACATCTACTACAGGTTAAATACAGGTCTGGATTTTTATAGTTCACTCTAGGTTTTTTACGAAGGTTTTTTGTATGTATAACGGACTGTATTTGTGGTGGTTTTTGTATTATCTAGAATAGATTCATTAGTTACAGAATTAAAATTAGGTATCGAAACGTATTTCATCAACATAGAGGTTTTGTGTACAAAAGTCGTAATATTTTTTGTACGGAAACTGTAGACTTGGTAATGTTATCCAGTCAAATTCCACTGGATAATCAGAAATCAATAGCACAATAATACATAACCGTTTCAGACTGCAAGTACCTCATATTCGGATGGAGAGCCTTTGCTTTCTTTTGGTAATTTTGCTGGAGTTTTTGTCTCAGAATGCATGGCATTCTTTTGTCTACTTTCTTCTCCAGTTTGTTGAGTGTTATAGTAAAAAAACGAAATTAACAATAGTTTTCTATTTTTCGAAAAAACTTTCTCCTTGACCATTGAAATGAAAATGTTTGGGAGTAGAGTACGAATTTTGCTATCTATACTGTTCAGCCAAGTAGTAACTGAGTATGTCGCAACATTCATATTCATTTAGTTAATTCCATATTAAATCATTTCCCAAATTAAACTTGTCATATCTATGATCAAATTAGTCAATTGTGAGCAGTGAAAGTAAATTAATGATGGGATATTTATGTGTGCGTGTAAATATGGTACTTTTGACCATACTACGTATACGTAATAGTTATAATACCAAAAAGTATCACCATTAACTCTATTCAGTTTTATCCAGTCAGCCAAACAGTGATCTTTTCTTTTCATTGTCGTTTTTATTCTTTTGTCGTCTTTTTTCATATAATTAATTCATTAATTATGATATATATAAAGATCCCTCCAGAATTCACTAGTCCAGTGAATGAGTTAAATAATAAAACAGTATGTTGTCCGTTTGAAATATCACCAACAAACATCCCATCTGAAGATGTACAAACAGTCCAAAAATTAGACCTATCTAATGAATCGTTAGAAGATGAAGTGTCAGTGATAAATAACAAGCATGAGGATGAGCTATCAATTAATGGTGGTGCTTCAGTATCATTCAGTCCTAGTAGAAATAACTCGTTTTCATTACCTGAAGATAACAATAATACCAATCACGATATTGTTGATGTAGTGAAAAGTAAAAATTCCGATAAAGAAGAAGGTGAATTATCTTCTGGTGATGATGAAAAAGAGAATTCATTTGAAGATGATAGTCGAGCTAAAAAACCACGTTTGAATAATAATAACGATGTTAGTGATGGTGTTGGCGAAGATTCAATCAACTGTTCATCCAATGAAACATCATCTTTACAAAGTAAGCATTTTTTCGTTATTTTTTTATTTATTGGAATTTTCCTAATTAAATATTTAAAAATACCCATAAATTTTAAGACTAACCAATTTGTGATTTTGAAAGGAAATCGAAGATTTAATACTCACCAAATATGAGTTGGTGTACTTGACTACAAGCCACATTCCAAAAGTTAAAGCCGAAGATACTTTCCGGTTGCCGAAACTAAAGTCGTTGAGGGGGGTTTGGACCTACCATGTAGTGGGTGTGTTAAACCCTTTGGTCATTGAACCATCCCTTAAAGAGTATTTATAAAATAGTCTGGTGATTGTTTCTCATCCTGGAATGAACAGTAGGATTGAGAAAATAACACTACCTAAAATAGCTTAACTCATTCCTCACTTAACCTAATCATCTCATGACTTCGGTTTCTTAAGGCCAGGTAGAGATCAGTTTATTACGTAAAAATCATTATATAGGTTGGTTATGGAGATTTGTTTGATTTGATTATAGTTTTCACCACTGACTGTCGCTATATTATTGTTTCGCGTTTCAATTCAGCCACTAATGCACGCTCCTACTTTCAACCTATTTAACTATACAGGTGAATAGACCTAAAACTGTACGGGAAGTCTTATTTCCGAAAGTGGGATAGTAATGCTTATAACTTATTATATTTATAGGTTGTGAGATTAATAGGAATATGTTGTCGATAGTGACCTTCGGCAATGAACGACTCATTTATTCGTTCGAGTTTCCATTCATCTTCACTTTTTTCTCGTTGTTTTGAGACAGCATGAGGTTTGCCATGGTTTATCCGACGTACAACTTATGATGAGCTACTGAAAAGCAGGTTCTATTTATTGGTCGATTTGTAATAGAGGTTGAGATCCCTCAGCAGTGTTCAATAAATGCATTTTGCGACGTGGATTTCTGAACATCCATATCCCATATAAAGTACAAGATCCTTTTAGACCTATGATTTGGAGTTGGAAGGTCCACATTTCTAACTTCGTTCAGTTCTTTGGTTTTTTGTAGCTCTCCAGCGTATGTCAGTCTGAAAAGAATAGATTTACCCAACATGTATTATGGTCTCTCTTATGACGACTCAGCTAGTCTTACTGCTTAATATTTATTCAGACACTACTTCACTTAACTAGTCCTCGATTCGGAAAACAGTTGGACGGAAACATGATTATGTTCCAAATAAATAAGATTGACTGAAAGTAAAATTCGCAATAAGAAGGACGTGAACATGACTACAATCTTACATGAGGAGATTCTAGAGTCTTCTCCAATTGTCCTCTAGCTCTGATTGTCTAAGAAGTGACCAGTCAGCGTACTCCAACACAATCCTGCGCGGAACATGCTTTAATCCAATCTATATCCCACTAACAATATGACTCTAATTACTATTGTCCTTAATGATATTGTTCATACTACTATGTGATAGACTTATCATATTTTAAATTAAGTTTATTCCTCGCTTGCGAAAATGAATTGTAATGATGAAAAAAGTACCTTTCTGGTTTACATCTGATGGCATTTGATTATGTAATCAAAGCGTCATAGGAAGTTCAACCAATTCATATGGTACTATTGATGATATTAATTTTTTGTAGCTTAACGTCTACAATATTCTCAAGTTGGCTTTTAAATCGTTCGTTTTTTTTTGCAATTCTTATCATTGTTTCTATTATATTTACTGTAGATTCGTTACCTAAAGCAGCTGAAGAAGTGTCAAATACTTGTAATAACGTTCTATATAACAGATCAACTCATTTTGGAAATAGATATCGTAAATTTAGACGTGGTAATCTTCTAACCAAAAGATCTTGTTTAACAACATCACCAAATGTTCAACTGTCAGAGTCTGATCGTATATCCAACGTATCTACCAATAAACAAAATGAGGTACCTACTGGAACTCAAGAAATTGTTGCTGTTAAAACTCAGGTTAGATGTGAAGAAATATGAAGGTGATTATTGTCTGCTAAGTATTTTTCTTCTATCTCTAGTTTTGTTCGAAATATATTTTAACACCTTACTGATTTAGGAAAAAAACCGGCTTGAAATTTTAGGTATTGTTAGACTTACTGGAAAACTTGCTCAAGACTGGTGGACTCGAAAGAGTATCTTAACTTTAACAGAGATAATGTTAAAAGTGACCAATTCAAATAGCAGAACGAAAAATCATTACGTTCACCAAGAAGGGTGCTAGTTTACAAAAAACCAACAAGGTGAGAGCTGAGTAATCGTACAGTTAACTAGTTGCTCATAAATACCATAACTAAAATATATAAATACGTGTAAGCTTTTAAAAAATGTAACAGAACTACATTTAACATTTAAGATGATCACAAAGTTAATTCCCTTCTGATTAAGATCATTTTGACGCTGCATTTAATCGTATTTTTCAAGGTGTTTTCTATTAAAGACAAAGAAAAAGAATCTCTGTTGACACCAGATGATATTCGTGAATATTGTGGACGTCTTTTTGAAATCAGAGTAGAAGATACAGTAATTAAAAGGTATTCAAATGATTGTTTAAATTGTAGTTTTTGGTTTAATTATGTTAATCCAATTTTATTTTTGACTGTTTTTTTTACTACATTGTTTTAATCTGTACAAAAAAGTCGTTATATGTGCACTTGAAACAATTGATGTGGATGATAATTTTTAATAGAATTAGAACACTATAATTCCCCTAACATCGACACAAATACTTTATAACAAAATGAATTCTTATGCGAACCGAATTTACTTTTCCAACAACAATAAAAAACTTCATAAATTATCCATAAACAATCTTATATCGACAATACTCCTAAATTTTTTTATACCGTGCACGCGAATCCACACCAACCGTTGCAAAAATAATATCTTCTTCGAGGACAAGCAATAGCTGCTGCGTGAATGGAATAAAATGTAACCAAACAATTAAGGTTATTGATAGTATTAATGAGGGATAAGTATTGATACAAGCTTTGATTAAAATAAGGAACAACTTTCTATGAATAACTTAGAAACTGTTAATAAAGTAAATGATAAAATACTTCTTCAGAACTTCAAGTTTTCAAACAAAACTTTTATTTTTTCGTTAAGCTTCAATTTTTTTTATTCAAAGTTTCCCTGAACCATGAGATAGTTTAAATCACGAAATTTATCTGAAAACATATTGGAAATCAGGGAGTACTATACAGATATTTTAGATTAGTCTAAAGCTCTCCACTTTTGCAACCACGATCCCACTAGAGTTCTAAAACATTACCTTCAGATTATGCAGATAAATTTGAACCCAATCATTCATATTTATAAGCTCAACCAATTCGTGATGTAGCATTACGATTATTCAGGTTTTACCGTTTATACCTATTTGACTGTCGATATTGATGTTCCTCACCAGTTCCAATCATATTTGCTACTTCTTCCCAGTGTTTGAGCTTGCTTACCATAACGATGCAGTGATCTATATTGATTAGCACACTTATTCCTTCATGTTTCACTATCCTAAACAGGCTTGTTGGAGATCAGGAAAAGCAAAATTGTCAAAATCAAGGTTCAAATAAGAAGTTAAATAACTATTTGGCTGCATTAAGGTGTTTCCAGTAAATCATCACTATTTTCTATGATATTAGCTTTCTACGATGAAGGAAAAGGTCATAAAAGTTTGACACTTAAGATAGTTTACTTCATATTATCTCACAGATTTATAGTGTATTCAATAAGATTTGATAAATATACGGTCAAAGCAATAAAACTTATTCACAATGAAGTTGCTTCGCAACTGGCCTCAAGTGTTTTACCCCTGAACTTTACGACAACCCTCTCACATCGTCAAGGCCATTTATACTAGTCTAATTTTGTTTACAGGTCCTTCAAACATATATATCTTGAAACTCAAGTTTATTGGGGCACATGCTTAAATATTTAAACGTTCACCTTCAGAGACTATGTCCCATGTTTAAAGGTAGACAATCGGCTATTACTTCGAGTTATACTCAATTATTACTATATCAAATTTCTTCAGCTTTCTACTGTTTGAAAGTAGTTTAACCTTATTCGAATTTGAAGTGATTTACTGTAGAAATTTGTTCTTCCATACAAGTTAAACAGTTTTACTGTTTTTTATTTCCAAATTTCTCTGCATTATATTTATGAAAATAATTTTTAACTAAAATCTAGTATTTAAAGTATGCGCTAAATTTTCTAACTTAGTCTCTGTGGAGCTGTGATTAAAATTGTTCTCTACACTTCATCTCATACCACTTTTAGATGGTTCCCAACTCTTCTGTAGTATATTTTACTCATAATTTAGCATACTAACTTGTATATCCTGTCACTGTGTTATATTATATATAATTGTAAAGTTGTGTCGCACAAACAATACTCTTTTATTTAGTGGTTGGAATCGAATTTCCTATTTATCGTAATAGTAGTAGTTAGTTAGCTAGTTTTTACACATATCTTCTTTAAATCAATATTTATTTCATGCTAATACGAAATTTGTTTTTTTTTTTCTATTTAAAAAAACAACAAAGAAATCGTGAATATCATTGTACAACAGATCTTACTACTAAAGAATCAGAAGACATACAGAAACCATTACTGATGATGGTAAGTACGAAAAACTAATCCTATTCCTCCGTAGCATTAACTTTTTTTGTTTTCATTTCTGAGCTGTATGTGAATAAATGTGATAACGAATAGTATTCTCACTTTCATTGATTGTTATGTTTTACTGTCTAACATCCATTGGATACTTTTACTTCACTCGACTCTTCTGAAATCAAAACAAGAACTGAAAATTAATACTGTATATTCCAGTAAACTTGAACAACAATGTCTAACATTTCAGTTCGCTGATTAATTGATTGAAAAAGGACCATTTAGTGTATTCCGATTTGAGCCCGATCAGATAATGTAATAGCCAGGACTCTATTCTGCAAACAATTAATATAGTTACTTAATGCTCTTATTATGTTAAAATTTACACTGTTGTAACCTAATTTGATAAGCACTTATAATAAGTTCTACTTATTTTTGTTAGTGAGATATGAATCTACCATAGATTTGTCAAACAAGAATATACTGTCCAGTTTTGTGTTGAATAAAAGTAACCGCCCTTAAGTGTTTGTTTTAGGTAGAATTATATTTGTCGAAATCTTTGTCCCTATATATATCATCTACAGAAACTTGGCAAGATCTTATGAGTTAAACATTATTTCTTAATTTTGTATGCAATTTGTAGTGTTCTTAAGGCAATTTTAAAGAAAGTTTATGACTAAGACGTCAATCGGTTAGCTGAAGCTAGAGATTCCATCGTGGATGATGTAGCTTTACCCTATGATAATATGATGACCTGAAATCATTTGGTAACCATCGTTCAAATGTGAAAATCAAGTGTGTATACAGTCTCGGTAATAAGTTTTTTTTACATAATTGAAAACACTGTGTATCTAAGCTGTTGAAAGTGATGTAACAAAAAAATATCTGTACCATCACATTTCTGAATACATATCAGGATAAACTTGATGTGTGGTAGTGAAAGTAAACATGACTGTCCACTTAGTGTGAAAAACCAGACATTCAACTTACCGACTATTAAATATATGAATTCTTTTCCTGTTATTGATTTCCACTCTGATCTCATTAAGGTCGACTGCTTGTAACTGCGTTAAATTAAGTATTATCTAGGGTGTATTGTGTCTCCCTCTTACTGATCGTGAGTCGTGTATTTAGTATAACTGGATCCAATGTGTGTATAGCATATCGTTTTAGTATTCGATCTAGTGATAACAAAATCTCGGTTCCCAGTCCATTTATCGCATTACAGTAGTATATCGCAGAAATAGAAAGTATTTTTATTCTTCCATTTTGTCAAAACTGTTATTTGTAAACTCACAGTGTCCATTATTTAAATGGTCGAATGCACAGCACATCAATTCAGAAAGTTTTACATTACAACTGTGGTGATGATGTTTTACACTGTCTTTGAACACGGCTGATTTCATAGAATCGCTATACGTAAACAACAACAGTTTGGGTTGAATAAATTTTATTATGTCACTTACCAGGTGCATAAATAATATATTTGTAATATCCCAATAAGTAGAAAATTAGATTTTCTGACGTTTCGTGACTTAGTGTAAGTCACTTCTTCATGTTCATGTCGTTGGTTTTGAGCGACACTAAAAATGTGACGGCTAGTGATAATACGCAGCTGCCCATACCAAATATAGTAGGGCAGAGTTCGAACCCTGAACATTAAATCATCTTATAACGATAACTTCTTCGGTTTTCTAATGACTACAGAAATATACAGATAACGCTAATAATTTTACTGACGATCATTAAAGCATTTGTTATCTGACTAAGGAATTAATTTACAATGATTAGCTAATATTGCAAAGGATGGAAATTCGCAATAAGTAAGTTTTGTTAGACAATGTGGTTTGCTTGACTCTCGCAAATTAGTCAAGAATCCTAAAACTTAATAATTCAAGTTTCAACATAAGAAAGATTACTTTAATGTCCGTTAATGTTGGTTGTGCTGCACAATTGTTGAATATGAAATTTCATAGACACAATCATGATCATTCACTTGGTAGTGTTACTCCACGTCTTCATTATTGTAAATACGTCCCATGTTAAATGATGTTGATGAAGACAGTTTTATTACTTACGAAAGGAAACTTGACATCAGTTTAGCAGATTGACTATTTCATGTATGTTTTCTGAAGTACACGCATAATCACATCATATGTATATATGTAAACAGAAAAGGATGTTTTGTACGTTTTTATACCATATATACTCCGTAAAATCTGTTTTATGTCCATCGTTAGTCAAGAATTGTGATGTGTAGTGTACTATACCTCAAGCCTGAGTGGTTTGTATTGATATGTAGTACTTAAGATACAGTCAAAAGTGTCTAGTTTTCGATTCATAAATCATTCTTCCTAGCTTATGTTTTTCACCTTCTTCATGTTACATATACATTAGCTGATTATGCATGTTTTAGTGAATCAAATCAACTAATCTGTTTTTTGAAAGTATTTTCTCTTACAGTTTTCTTATTTTTGTGTCTAAAAATCCCAGATTAATATCTCTTTATTTTTGTGTCTGTAATTTAAGTCAGAACAGGCAAAAGTTATTCGATATCAAATACCATCGACTGATGGAAACGTTTCGCGAAAGCAGCCTAAAGGTAGGTTTTATTTTATATTAGAATTGTCATAGGATTCATTGTTCATGTTAACTATGTCTGTCTTTATGTAGGTCAAGTAATCACACTCGAAGGATTTCAAACGTGAGCAAATCCAGTTGATATTTAATTAAAGCTAAATGCAAAGTACTGAAACCAGCACTCTAAGCGATGCAAAATACCGTACTATGATAGAGGTACAAATAAAATGATGAATATCAACTTCCGGTTTGTAGTTTTCTTCTCTGCACTCATTCTTACTAATACATTTTCATAATAAGGTCTTTTGTGTTATATGATCTTCAAAGCAACCATGGTACTTTCATACGTCGAAGAGTTAATCCACGTTAGATGCTGACTGCGAGATATGACTTCGAAGTTAGCTGGTTCGTCATACCGTTCCCGTCTAACTCGACTAGACCTCCAATCATTCAACATAGATAATCTACGTTAGTGATCTACAAAACATTGTATCCTTTGTGCTCTATTTTTTATGAGGCAGATGAAATGTATCTAGTAGTAGAATCTATGATGCGCGTTTTATCCTATTTTGGACTCGCCAGCTGGGTGCATCTAAACCTCAGAGTTGATGTTCACTGCGGGACTCGAACCTACCACCTTTTGCTTCAAGTGCCAACATACTGTCCACTTAGCTACTGAGTCCAAGTAGTCAATTGTTCAACAGACACGAATTTTAATTTAATTTGTAATGGTTTGAAGTGGACGGTATTGTGCTCGATTCCCAGAGTTAACATCGACATTTTTGTAGATCCTTAACTATCATAGTTTTATAGATTTGGCACATATTTTTCAAGCTGATGATGTAAACAATAAAGTGTTTGTTGTTTAAATCATTATCGTAATAACGTCAAAAGCTGAGAAAGTTTATTTGATCGAATCTTCGTACTGTTCTCTTGTTTTTACGACAATTTTGAGATGCTTTTGAAACATTTTTTAATGTATCAAACGTATAATATTCACTTCGTTGTTTATGAAGGTCTTTTTGGTTTGACTCTGCACTGCAGATTGAGATCATCTCTATAACCACTAAATACTAAGGAAATCTAGACAGTTATGTCTTACAAGTTATGGACTCTTTGTCAGTCTTCGCCATATTTTCATTTTAAATGACTTTCCACCGAAACCCAATTCGAATAACTATCAGGTATTCATCACTGACTTGCTTCAAGAGGGATTTGCAAAACTCGATAATTTGAAGTTGTCACTTTGAAGTCAAACGCTGTCTGCGATAAGACAGATTTACATCAACAACACTGAATGTCGATTGATGCTAAAAACTAGGGAATATTGGATTTTAACTAGGGTGGCCTATTTATAACGTGCTGTATTCTATTCGTGTGTTTTTATGTCCGCTCCTGTGTGGCGTATTGAGTACATGTTGCTGAGAAGCCCTAAACTTAGACAAGATTGCTCTGTTATGTTGTATGATTTTCAATAATTCTCTAACGTACATAAATCTGTATCATGTGCATATTATGTGATAAGGAGAAGAATCAAACTGTATATTTGATCAGATCCCTGATTCATCTAACTTATTTTTTTGTACATTTACCACTTGGTATATTTTTCTAGAGGGTATGATCAATATGACTGGTAAATCATATGTTTGCATTCTTCATGAGTATTGCCAAAATGTTATACGTCGTCCGCCGACATATCAGACAACAGTTCTTGAAAATGATAAAAATCCCTATCAAATGACAGTATTTATTAATGGTAATCCTTATGGAACCGGTACAGGGCAAAGTAAAAAGTGTGCAAGATTAGAAGCGGGTATGTCTTTTCTTGACTGTTGAAAATGGTTATTTATTTATTCTTGTATTAAAGCTAGTCGAATTATGTAACCCTGTTACTTTATACGTTGAAAATGTTACATGTCTCAAACATTCTTGGTAGAATAAATTGAATTCAGTAGAGGATAAAGGATAATCAGAGTTATGAATAAGTTCAATAGTGATTTTATATATACTTAATAATTATTCCAAAACCTTTCGTCTGGCTCGCTAAAATATAGTTTGTAATTATTAATTATAATCAGAATATTAATGTCTTATTTGATAACTTTTTATGTTCTCACTCTTCACAATTATACATTCACTTAAAATAATATCTGATGTTTGCTTTATTTTATTTTATGAAGCTCGTAAGGCGCTTGAAGTTTTAATTCCGGATTTTCAAAAGATTGTATGTAACAATTCACATCAAACAGGTCCAGTGGTAGCCTCTGATCGTGATATGCAGTTGTTCGATTCCATTTCGGTGACTGATCCACGTTTATATGAATTATCTGTGCGTATGGCATTACCTACTCCATATAATCTACTTGTTGAATGTTTAAGTCGAAGTTGTGTTCCTGAGTCTGATTTGAAGTCAAATATGATATCTCAAGGACGCAGTAAACACTTTTTCACTTTACAGATGAGAGAACATACTGTTAAGGTAGGCTTAACTATTCCTATAATTATAATGATAGCACTATATGTAATTTACTTATAACTTTGAAAAGACCAATACAAATGAAATGGGATTACATCTACTCTCTGAATGTGAAAGCCATTATTGGGAAAAAATTTAGAGTGTTTATAATAAGATAACAATGTTTATCAATGTATCACACTTGTTAAACTCTTCGAATGTTGTACACTACACTATTTGAAAACGTTTGGTATAACAATCTGTTGTCCAGTTTTATGAGTCCTATGTAAACCATACAATGTCAACAAGTAGGACATTTTTGACTTTAAACATTCACAAGTTGATTCGTTTATATTTTTCTCGTTTATAGCCTGACTACAATTCTTATTGGTTCTTAGAGTTTTATCTTTGTTCTGTTTGTGTATAAGAAAGCGTTTGGTATCATTTAGTCATTTAATTATTTCTAAATGGTATTCTTCCTTAGTTAAAACACCTGTATTGGATTATTTATTTATTTTAACACAAAGATATTGGTACAAGGAAGCACCAAATACATATGCGCCACACAAATCCCATTTAATTTGTGTGAGGGCTGTGATACTGCCCGGGTGTCTAGACCGAAGCAGGTAGTTTTTTTAGGGGGCCACACTCGAAGCCTTCAACCTGAAGGTCTGATCCACGAGGCAGTGGAGCAACGCCAGGAAATGTAGTCCCATGGTAGTCGGTGACCAACGATTGGTTCATACACCATTTGTTCTCACAGGCTACTGGAGCCTATGTGCACCATTGGTTTGGAATCGGGATTTTTCCTTGTCCCCCAAGTGGACCCTTTGTGTCCACCAACCCAGTTAAAGCGCCGGACATTCGTTTTTCGTACTCTCAATTTCATAAACAACACCCGTGGCGCGAGAAGGCAGTGAGTAGGACTTCCCTGGCAGAGGCTATGTACGCGTGGCCATGTGAGAGCATTTCGAGAGGGATAGTGGACTCTTCACACTCTCGGCCGTACCAGGGCGTTTGGGGGGCATCCTGGAACCCTCATGTGGTCTGTAATAAATATAAAGAGGTTGATTGTGTGATAACATATTGGTTTACTAAACTCATAAACTTGACACTGGATCAACCTTTTCTGTCTTTCAAATAGGCTTTCCATCATACAATTGATTATACATGCCTGTTACATTACATTTGTAAAAATTATTTTCATTGAATTAAATTAGCGCGTATGTGAAAGAAATAGAGCATACGGAATAAAATGAATTCACTTCGTTCTACAATGTTCGTTACTCTTGGTTTACAAAAGTAGAGAAATACCTTACTCTTATTAATGTAACGACTTTTTATAATTATTTCTTTCATTATTTTGAAACCTCCTTAGTAAATTCACTATTATTAGTCACTGAATAATTATGATTGAAACTAACCATCTCAATGTTCATAGGTTAGATGTAAAAACAAAAGAGAAGGTCGTCATTTATCTGCTCAACATCTTTTAGCCCGTCTACATCCTGAAGTTAGTACCTGGAGTGGTCTTTTACGTATTTATGGTCCGGGTAGTAAACCAGACAAGCGAAATGAGTTGGAAACAATCCAAGATGCACAAATTCAACAGAAGTCTGCTGTAAAAGCTAGTTTAATTCGTTTATTAAAAGCGAAAATGAGTGAATTAGCTGATCAGTGGGTAAATAACTGTTTTCAATAAAAGATTTTGCTGTAATATGTGGAGTTAAAATAATTTCATTTCATTTATCTTGAACTCCAAACCTTACTATTTAAACTGTTAAGTTGTTGAAGTGGTTTTCACCTGGAGTTTTCCAGCTTGCATAATACGATCATTTTTATGACTTTATGTCTATCCGTTTATCTGTTGAGGTCTTTTTTGATAGAACACCCTAATCTCTATTTTAATATCACATTCTTATCTAACTTACAGTGTTAATTATCTGGAAAATATGGAATAATAGTCTATATGTGCTGCTTAAGATCTAGATTACTATTGTTTATTTCGTTATATAGAATTTTTCAGCCATAACCAATCCCGATTGAATGGATTTATTTAAGGAAAATCAGTTGTTTATTTCATGTAAATGTACTTCCTTTTATATGCCTACATCTTACATATGACCCCTCTCCCTAAAATAGTTTGATAAAGTTTCGTAATCAAATATTACTTTATTGATGCATGTTTATTTTTAACAAAGAACTCCACATATAACATTCTGTGATAACTACCAAAATGTATCAGATGTATAAAAAACGTCTACTGTTTGAAATATATGAATGAGGCTTTTAACCCCATGCTTCAACAGACAGCGAGGCTCAACTGTTCGAATCTGAGCGCTTTAACCATTGAGTTATTGCTTCATTATAAATATATTTCATGTGATCGCAACATTAGATTTCATGTACTTCTGGTATGATTTTTTATTTATAAAGCAACCAGTAGAAAATCACAGACTATTTAATCACGATTTGAGTATTTTGATGATGACATTACGATGTGTTTACAAGTATCCTTACTGATGTATGCTACCAAGCAACCAGTCATGCTCCATATCCTTGGCGAATTCGATAAATTATCTAAACTGTTATTTATAGCTAACTAACTTATATAACTGTTATTTATAGCAGTGGTTCTGCGCTTCCACATTAACTTTCGTTTCCATGATCAATTCCAAAGTTGACGATATTCCCTAGGATTTTTTATTATAGTTCTATCACATCTGAACATGTGAACACATATTACGTATGTCTTATGAATAAATAATTAGTTTTGTGTCTTTCCATGAATACTTCCTGTTAGCGTAGCATCGTTGTCTGTTTCCCTAGTAATATTTAATCTTTAGCGTTTTTTAATGTCAATTTTGTGACCAGTCCAATTTAATTATTCGGATCTCCTTAAATTCCTTGACACTTTGTTTTGGATTTAGGAAAAGTCTGGCGGAAATTCGAATCCGAAAGGGAAGTTTTTTGTTTCACCCTACAACCTTCCTGTGGTCGCTTTCCATCCCGACTCTGAGGGTGACTTGTACAGTTCTGCACCGATTGCATCTTCTTCCTCCCCGCCCATACTACCCCCAACATCGGATTAGTCAATTTTGTAGTGTGATTTTCATTTCCAATAATAAAACATTTCCATTTTTCTTCCCGTACTGTTCACTGATTTTTCTGTATTTACTTTGTCACTGTACCGAATATAAGTCATAATATTTGACCGATTGAACATTTTAACTTCATTGGCGTTCAGGTGGAAATTCTGACAGTAAGGTAGTTGGTTGTTTAGATTTCTCCCTTTTAGTAACTATTATTTTAATGCAAGATATATATTTGACCTGCTGTTACTTAGCACTTCGTCATTCGGTTTGTGTGAGGTCTGGTATACTGCCCGGACGCTCAAACCGAAGCAGATGTTTTCCTTAGGAGGTCACTCCCCTAGTCGTCTGATCTACAAGGTAGTGGAGCAACGTCAGAAAATGCAGTCACATGGTAGCCGGTGACCAAAAATAAATGTATACGCCATTTCTTCCCTCAGGATCATGTAGATCATGTGCACCATTGGTTTGGAATCGAGGTTTTCAAACTCTCCGAGATTAATCCTCCGTATCCACCAGTAACCCTGTAGAACTATGGTATACTATGATACTAGTACTGCTCGAATAATAGGCCTAATCCTAGAATTGTAGATTTGTCATGATATAACTGCCTAATCTATAAGATCTTACGTGGAAGTTACATCATCGTCTACACAAACTCATTGCATCATAACAATTACCAATACATGATGTAGAACAAGCTAAGGCTAGAGATAGGACAATATATTTGGTACGAGTAAAAGATATAAGATAGCAGGGGCCACGCCTGCGTGGCCGCGCCATGCCATTCGATCAACCTCTATTCATTCAAGTCATTGTTTCTGCCTTTTCCATCGTTAGGTATTTCTCCGCGTTAAATATTGAATATCTATTTTCCGAGTAGTTCTGTGTTCAGCTTTGAAGATTATCTGGTTATGGTCCAATGCCACTACAGCCCCTCCACGAAAGACCAGTGCCCGTATACGCGTGGCCATGTGAGTGCATTTCGAGCGATAAAAAGAGCTCTCCCACACACTCAGCCATATCAGGGCATTTTTGGAGCTACCTAATTCACTCAATATGTGAACATCAGAGATGGGTTTCGAGTATGTTATGCCTTGATCTCAATTGGCTCGACGAGATGGTATGATTCCATGCAATTTCAGGGTGGTTAATCCTCTCAGGTTCGATTTGTTCCTTAAGGTAACCAATAGAGATCGAACAAACGAGAATAGTAATTCATTTTTAAGGTAGCTCCAAGTTACGTTAAGCATGCGATTTTACGGACAATATCAAACTTAAAATTACTTTACAGGGATTACTATAGGGAGATATGCAACTGAGTTGTATTGTGACGTACATGGATATTTTATAATATGGAAACAAATTTAGAACATGCCATATATATAGATATACTAATGTAGACAGAATTAAAAACTAGTTGGAGAAAAGGATCGCCATGTTCAACTTTATTATGATCTGTGAAGACCGAAGTGCGTTCTTCACAAACGGCAAATCGTATAGATGTTTATTGAGGTTGAAAAACAAGTAATGTCAAATCACAAGGACGTATCCATCACAAAAAATTACGGCGACTGAAAATTTATCTTCATAATCCTAAAAACTGTCCGACTTGGCAATTTGCAGTACATGATACTGTAGGGTCACTGAAAAAACAATTAGTTCTTAATACTTTAACCTCTCATTCTGAACTCCTACCCCGACAGACTAAAAGCAGACGTTTTATTGTTGACCTTCCGACGCACAGAAATCCGTTTATTTATTGAGATTGAAATGAGAGGTAGGCCATAAAATAAATCAACCTCTTGCTAACGTTACCTCTTCTTTGTTGATACGACCTCGATTGGTTGATTTAGTGACCGGCAGTTTGTGTTTGAATAATACAACAAAGTTCGCTTGTTTTAGGCCCTCTTCCCTTTCTGTTATATGGCGTTTTGAAAGTTCTGGATATTGTGAGAAAAGTTTGTTGATACATCATCTCCAATGAGTTTATGGTTCTATATTTTGTGGTCGGATAGAATTTTTCCGTGGTGTTTTGATGTTTTGTTCTTACGACCAACAGTAAAAGTGCATCTTGTAGTTTGAATACGGTTCACGTCAAACTCAGAATTTTTTATCAACAGAAATTTCTCTGTCAATTTACTATACAGTTGAGAAGAGTTCGAAAAGCATAAACGTCAAAAGTGCAGATAACGAGTACTCCTTGTATTCATCTATGGAGTAAAGCAAACCATAGTGAGCGTTGGGAATATATGTTCATCCTTTTTAAATGGGTATTTGTCGCTGATAAAAAGCCCCAAGTTTTCGACCCCGGCATTAAAGTGTAAGAATGTTAACTTACATGTAACTAATTAGGATCATGTACTTTGGTTTTCAGCAAATGATATGAGTGGCTTTATGTGACATTTTGCATACGACAGTGTCTTCTGAGATGGTTCACAGCCAAGGTGTTTTGCTAGCCTTATAGTTTGCAATCGGCGAAGTAAAAGATTGTCTTCCGCAGAGAGGAGGAATTTAGCTCAAACACTTCAACAAACATCTGTGTTGAACAACGTGGTTGAATGTGATGGATACAAATCACAGAAATATAACCGTCACCGGCGTCTATACTATGAACTGCAACGTCACCAAAAGTAAGCGCGTTATTGTAAATACGAAATCCGGTTACTCTCAAAATGGTTTTTTTGTATGTCAGCATGTTGTAAAAGATTGTTTTTTCAAAAGACAGTATTATGACACAGATCTTTTTGGTGTGCATGGATGAAATATCAGGTCCAGGTTGAATCTGCTACATGACATTGAGTGGTATTGTACTTTTTTAATGCAAACACTGCATTTGTTCTTAAGTAATATTCCATTGGATAGCTGTCGTTATATCCGCTTCTTTAAAGATCATATTAGACTCTAAATATGACGTAATATCTGTAAACACAACAAAATGCAAATATAAGGACTGTTTATTTACATCGACAGGAAAATGCCTAGCGTTACTAACCAAGCCTCCAGTTGCCGAAATGGTTCGGCTGATATAAATGAGCAGTTTTAAAGGGTGATGTTCAGCAGACTTTTCTCTTTTGGATCATTTTCAGAACGCGCCTAACGAATCACGACGCGTAAAACGATGACAGTTCGACTGTATCATAAATTACGGATACTCAGTATATTTAAGCGGAGAGATAGCAGACTGTTACGAACGAATTCTCAGCACAGATTAAAAACTGTTTATTTAATGATGGCCAATTCAAGGTTTACCCACCACAACTATCTGAATTACTAACAAAACCTGTGCTGTCAGTTATTATCAATGCGACCAAGGACAATCCCTTTAAAAATATTTCGCCAGATCAGTAGTAAATACGTCATCATTCAAACTTGTGCTCAATTGGTTGTACATTAAGACCGGCCCTTCCTCAAGCAAGGCTATGAAGTAGACAAAAGGTAGAAGACTGGCATCAACAAATATCAAGCTTAGGCTACAGATATTACACATACTTGTGATAAATCTCTTGGACAAAGACGACAGTACTATGATATGACGCAAATATTCAGGTAAACATATACATATTCATGAAAATTTATGTGTTTACAAGTACACGCCAACAATTAAGCAGGAGTTAGTGCGAAATAAAAGGTGGGACGACAATTTTTTTCTGGTGTGAAGTTGCACATATTATTGAATCCCATTGAGACCATGAACCAATCTGGGTTAACCAATCATCAAGAACCTGGAGGCACTGAATGTCAGCTTCGTTCTGGCGTAGAACTCATTACCAGTGCGCATCCACGATCCCGTAAATAGGGCTCCAATCCATGACCTATGGCCTCGTGAGTGAACGCTTAACCTTCAGGTCAAAGAGCCGTGATCCAATAATGTTAATGTCAGACATCAAACAATCCAATGTACGTCGCGACTATCATCTATTTCCCTCAATTTATAACTGCTTCCACTGATCACGGTTTTACGCTAGAATTGCCTCTCGAAGTTAGTCACTAATGAGCAGATTATAATTACCAGTAAAAGGTCGTGCAGATTGTTGAGATCATGAGCCGACACAAGCTAGACCAACATTGACAACCCGGAGACTAAACGACCGTTCGTCTTGGTATGGGATGGCTCGTATTAATCTACATTGTTTGTACGCAATCAAAGAGCCTGACTTCCAGTCCTGTATGCAAAGCCATGAATCTGTCCTGCTAAAGAGTCTCATATAATGATGAAACGGCCGTCCAGCATTTTTAGGGATTTTATAGCGGTATAACTTAAATCCATGAATTCCGAGTAATTGTACATTTGTCCGTCAAGCACTTATTTAATGAATTTTAAACACTTGTCAAAAGAATAAGTCTAAAAATCATATAAAAGAGTGGAAAGTTGTTCAGTCCAGAAATCAGAATATCCTCGCCATAAAAATAGGTAGTCATGACCTTGAAAATTTCAGACTTATTTGGCGTTAGGTTAAAAATTTGCGCTGTGCGGTCCTCATCAACCTCCAGATGTTTCAGTTTCCTCCAGAGTATAGTAGAGTATCAGCCGTTGAAATGGAAAGAATGGCGGTTCAACACTTCCGTAAAGAACTGGTCAGCTTCGCACTATCGGTCACAGCTATTTTCATAGGTAATATAACCTAGTGTTTTATAAGTCTACTAATACTTATAGTGGGTTTGGTTTTCACGGACAAATAGCTCTACAATCCTTAAAATGTACTTACAAATAAAATAATGCTTCCAAGTTACTGTCCTTCTCCCGTCTACCATGAGGTTAACCTCGGGAATATTCAAGCATATGTTTGGTTACTAAGTTAGTGGAAAAAGCAAGTCTGTATTGCGTCATTCTTATCAACATCATCTTGCTTATCAGCCAATTCTTGTATCCGATATATATTCTATTTCTTATCTGGGGTCAGTCTTATAAGTAATACATTTACGAAGACTCCAAAAATGTTCACAAGCCCAAAGCAGATTACTTGTCAACTGACTATCGACTTTTCCATCAAATCATCAACGAATGGAATTCATTACCTCAGCACATAGTTGATGCTCCATTCGTCGACTCTTTCAAAAGAAAGTTGGATCAACTAAGAGACCATCATTTCCAGGACTAACGCAGGCCGCTGAGCAACAATACCAGGATGTTTGGCATGCGTTTCTTCTCCTCTAAATGCAAGTTGTTGCTTCGGGACTGACCTGCGTCAATACCGGAACTAGGGATAGGGAGTGAAGTAGTTAAATGCGTCGACAACTTGACTTATTTTGGAAGTCTGGTCAGCCATAATAGATTGATGTCTGACGAAATCTCAGCATTGATTCAGAAAGCTCGTTTGGCTTTTGCCAGCTAACGCCACCTATGGCGAGGGCGAGATATCCGTCTTTTAACAAAGGACGAGTACACTGAGCAGCAGCTTGTCCTTATATACTTTACGGCTGCGAAACGTGGCTATTAAGAGAAGATACTCGTAAGTTACTAGTATTTGACCATAGATGCCTTATGAATATTGCTCACATCTGCTGCGATCACCAGGTAAGTAATAGTGAGGTTAGACGCAGGGTATTAGGGGATGGTGGTAAATCGGTTGATGAGGTTGTAAATCTCTCTGTGTCCTGAATCAGATGCATGATCTTAAGAGCTTTTTTCTTCGCTCATCGATGCGGACCACAAATTTTTAATGCGTCTTCAGCATCCCAAGTTAGGCGTTTGATGATTTTTGAACAAAGTCACCGAGCACTGACTCGTTGTTTTTAGTAGTTATGGGAATACTTCCTGTCATTTTCTTAAGTCCTACATCTAGCTTGTGAGTTAAAGATTACCAAAAAGACTGTTATATAATATTCTTATCGCTGGAGCGTTCGTATGACAAGCTAATGTGCGGTAAATCAGTTACAAATGAGACTCATTCTGCCTGTATTGTATAGTCTCATATGCTATTGGCTTCTGATCTGCATAGTCTTAATTGCAGAAATCCTATAACAAACCACACCAGCTCTATTTATTCGCTCACCTGTCAACTGATCTCCTACAATATGGTTGATTAGCACCACTGGTCGGTATCGGCAGGTCATGTTCTCTCTGCTGACCACTGGCCAATGCTGTCCATGTCACCAGTTTCCCTATTTTGAAAAAAAATACAGTGTTATAAGGTTCTGTGGATATATTGGGGGAAACTCAAACATTTTGGGGGTTTCGTGGCATTCTGCCAACATAGGTAGGTTGGTTTAGTTCTCATAGATATTCAATGTTACCATATGAGTAGGCTAGACAGCCACCGAAAGGAAGATTCACTCTTCTATCATTTTATTTGAACACAGATATTGGTAAAAGGAGGCGCCAAATATGCGCCACACAAATCCCATCTAATTTGTGTGAGCACTTTGATGCTGCCCGGGTGTCAAGACGGAAGCAGGGGGTCACACTCAGAGTCTTCGGCCCAAAGTTCTGATACACAGGGCGGTGGAGCAACGTCAGGAGATGCGGTCCCATGGGATCCGGCGGCCAACGATTGGTTCATGCGCCATTTGTTCCAACAAGATACCGGGGCCCATGTGCACCATTGGTCTGAAATCAGGTTTTTTTTAACTCCCCTAGGCGAGTTCTCCATGTACAACAACCCGGTTAAAGCGCCGGACATTCGCTTTTCGTCCTCTCAACTTCATAAAAAACACGGTGCGAGAAGGCAGTGAGTAGGACTTCCCTGGCATAGGCTATATACGCGTGGCCATGTGAGAGCATTTCGAGAAGGAGAGTGGGTTCTCCATACTCTCGGCCGAACCAGGGCATTCGGGGGAAGGAGGTATCTTCTGTCAATTAGGGGCTGTTAAATTACCTAGTTAAGAAAACCAACGAAATACGGGGACACGCTGTGTATACTGAGGACGTCGCATCAGGTCCTGAGGCTGGTTATTTGACTGCGCCAAAAACGTTGATTTACTGCGCCTCCCCACTCTGAAAGACATACCACCTAAATCCAATAACATCGTTGTGATCGTTAGACGACTAGCATGCATTAAATATTTTATCTGCTCGAGCATACCGTGAACGCTGCGCAGAAGTGTCCCTCATCACTGTTTGTTACTTTTCCGAGTATACTCACTCATTGCGTGCATATATTTTCGGCAACATTAACTCATATGACTTGATTCTTAGTTGTTTGCCAGCATTTCTTAGTTAACAAGTTCTATGGAAAGGCTTCCAGTTACTTAAATTATAGCTTAAATATGTTTATCTGTGTCCAGTATCGCGGTACCGTTACCCCATTGTGGCATGCGACCTTGGGTTTGGAATAGCTAAATGCTTTCCACAGGTAAACGTCTGTTATACCAAGGAATACTGACTAGTGATAAGTGAATATCTTTTATTGTACTAGGACCCTATCAACAATTTGTTTTGACATCTTATCATAAACTCTGAACTTCAGTGATAAGGGCCAAAAGACCATAGGTGTAGTCTTTTCTGCAATATATTTCTCTGAATACATACGTACATAACTATGCTACAAACAGCTGGTCAATAATTAAATCATGAGTTTCTGAAGGTATATGGTCTATTGTTTGTTCCTCAAATGCAAAGGCGACTAATTTAGCTCTTTGGAAAGTCCCTAAATGGCACTGCCCAGTGTACCATTGTATGTATCGGTCGTAATATCCGCCACCTCGACCAAGACGATGTCCACTTCGTGTGAAGGCCAAACCAGGTACAACAAATAAATCCAATCCACCTGTAAAAGAGGCAGTTACAATATGAACGACATGCTCTAGACGGGTATAAACAGTGACCAACGAATATAACACCAAGAAGCTTCCCTCGATAAAATCCCACTGAAAAGACTTATTTCAGAATAAACTAATGTGCAAAATCACATTTCTGTTAAGGGATACTTGGTTGGGGTCCGCGTGACTATCGTAACCAATGGTTGGAGACTCTTTGTGACATGGCTCAAAATCGATCACAATGTCGTAGGTGTTTACACTCTGTCTTCCCTTAAACCGTGAGATTGAAAGTGCTTCATATCTTCCTTTCTACGAACTAATTCTTTCTTCCTGTACTATGTCCTTATTGCAATCTTTCTTTTATATACTACCACCTCTGAATTAACTACTTTTATGAATCCGGTGTCCATCTTGTTGTGTTAATGAGGTATGGCAACTTGAACCGATGCATATATGTGCCCGGTCCTACGTTGTAGCTGACTGACTGTTCGGCCTTCGGAAGTCAGCCAGTAGAGTCTGTTTCTTACCATTTGCAAAATGTCTGAAACTTAGACAAGACTTCTAAATACTGGTCAGATTTATTAATCACTATGAATATTTGTACATCTTATCTCGTAACCGAAATGTTGCTTCGTTTTCTGGTTAGGAGTTTTATCACCGTCATGTATGTAAACCTGTATATAAGCCAAATTTGCTGCTATTCTACGGTTTAGAACCACTGCTGCTTTGGTTGGTGTCCATCCATTTATACAAGCTTAAAAGAAAACTAATAATCCATTAATTCCATTCATCAAAATGAAGAAACTCTTGGTTTAAGAAGTCTGTTTCTTTGTAGCTTCTATCGATCAACATAACTGATAATTCAAGTAAAGTTTTTTATTAACCTTAGCAATATACAATTAGATACAGTATTTACCCTGACTTGTAATTTCGTCCAGCTGTTCCACATATGAAACTGGTTCAGGTTCTTTAATCCCCCATTTATTAGACCTCCAGGATTCAATCTCTTTCAGTGATTTAACATGACGCATACACATAGGAGGAAAATCGTCTGACGCAGAAAACATAATTTGTGGGACAAATATACTCTTTCCATCAAGAAGTGCTTTTTCAATTACTGGTATTGTGTTGGGTTCTTCAGGGAGGCTAATATAAACAGCTAGTCTTCGCGAAGCACAATATTCAGGACTACTTAGAAACTAGAAAAATATTAGGCTAAAAATGTAGTTTAGCTTTTATAAGATACAATTACGTACAAAAAATGGAATCCAGAGTGATTGCATTATGATTCTGGATGAACTTTCTCACCGAAAACACTGAGAAGCTATCGTCAGCTAATCATTAATTATGAAAATCAATTCAAAAAATGGTCATCGATTAGTAATGGTAAGCTTTTAATAATTGATATTGTGGATTTTGTTAAGCCTTAAATTGGGAGAGTTATGGTTTGGTTGGCAGCTGAACTCTAATATTAGGGCTGAAGAAAACTGCAAAACATTCTCGAACTATGATATTCCCAGTATAATAGGATTTGCATGGAAGAAGCATTGTAAACACAAACAGTCTTGCTTGTCAAAATAAAAGCCTGACCATATTGTTGTACACCTGCTGTAATGATAATTGCCTGTAGTGTTTGATGATAAACGGGTCCTAACGGTTATTTTATACTAAGAAGGATTATATCCGTCGTTTTACAACAGACTAGTTAATTTACTGTACATATCAGGCAGGTGGGCAAGTACTATGTACTCGGTCACAGGAAATATAAATGACAATTAGAGCAGTAATGGGATGGACACCTGTACCTACTGTGATTAGAAAAGTTGGAGTCATTGTAGGCAAAAATTACATGACTTTCATGCGAAAACCAGTCGTTATCTAGACCGACACAGTTATATAATATAGAAAAATATACTGTTACAGACTTATTGAAGAAATTATTCAAGACGAAACAATTTAATACAATCAAGTCTTCACCAATTTCTCCTTTACTAAGTAGAAGTGAACTAATGGTGCAGTTAGGAAGTCATTCCATTGTTCATTTACATGGCTTGTTTCAACCACTACGAAAACTCAGACATTCTATGTGTAATTCATTATATGCTAGAGTAAAGAGTTAATCAAAAGACGTAGGTATGTGTAATATACTTTCAAATCATCTTACCTGCTTTAAGAGGTATTCTGATTTCTTCATGTGTACCGATGGTAATATTTGTCTCAGAATTCTTCGCATTCTTTGTCTAATTTCACTTTTACTAGTCATAAAAATTACTGAAGCAACAAAAAATACGAACTAAATTAATAGTTAAAATCCACTGATATCTTTAAAAAAGAGTAAAATCAACTGGAACTGTATATGGAAAGTTGTACTTTCGTAAAAAGATTCTGTACATACATAAATTAGCATAAAGATGACATAAATGTTGTAAATGTATTAACAGATGACACTGGCTTAGTTTTGATAGGCATTGTCGTCGTATGAGCGGTTTCTGTCTTGAAAATATTCATTTTAGACTTTTTCTTTTTCCTATTAAAAATAATATTGATTAATTAGTAGAAATAGGAAAAAAACCAACTTTGTTTTTTTCTTTGTTTCTGTGACAGATGTTTCTTGTGAAGTACTTTTCTTCATTGGGCTAAGGTTTTAAATAGGAATGAGAAATTATTTTAGAAATTGAATGTAAAATGAAACAAAGGATACTGGAGTATAGTCAATGCATAAGCTAGGTTAATATACATGGTTGGTTTGTGGAGATTATTAATATCACAAACCGACCCAAGTTAAACATTCATTAAAAGCAATGGAAGGCGGTTGCAAGATATCACGGATTGGTGGACTTTAGATATATACACCATTCAATCCCGGTTCAATAGTCTGGAAGTTGGGTTTCTGCCGCGAGACCAGGGTTTTTGGGTTTGATCCCTGGTGAGGTTGTAGAAGTGCAGTGCTGAGGAATACCATACTATGACAGAGCGGCTGTCCAGTGTTTTCTGGTTTTCGATGGATCGCTAAATTAGGTGGGTTTATGATACCGAAAGAATATGATAGGGTTTGAGGAAAGATATGATCATGAATTGATAGCAACTTTAGAGCCATTAAAAACCAGAGTAAATTGAACAACAGCTTCACACTAGTTCGGGGTTTCTCATAAATATGTCCACAGCCCCAAACTTGATCGATTTCAGGTCTTGCGGTGGGTGAAAACTATTAATTTAAGTGTATCAGTTCATGACGAAGATAATCTTATACAGATGTAAGACTCTGTAAAAACATTTAAGTCAGTTTAATATCACGCTAACTATAAAGATAGCAATCTTGAGGTTATCCCATTGGGTTTATTTTGATATCTCAATGTACGGTTACAGAATACTTGAACCAGTGAAAATTCCGGGTTTTCTAACTTCAATGTATACATTAAGTATATCGAGTACGAATTATACGACTTGTTGTATCATTATGTACACTTATTTATCATTTTAAACTTTCTATCGAGGTTTGTTCACTTGGTTTTCCTGGTATCTCTAATTTTAAAGATACATTTTTCAAACCATTTAATTTACAACAGAAAATAATGTTTATTTGCTTATTTTCCTTCTCTTTGGTTATAAGCATCCACTGGACGATCTGAGGTTTTACGCTACACCTTTGTTATGATTTGAATTTTACAAATTATTACTGATACTATTATGATGATAGTTTGTTATGGAAATCTGGCAAGGAACTTGGAATTTTAAATCTTATATATATGTGGAAATATGCAATTTAAAATAGATCTGTTTCGTGAATAACTATAAACCACTTTTTCCATTAAAACACCGGCAAAACCACACACTTGAAGTTTTGGCCAGGAAACATTTGCTTACCACCTACCTTCATGTGATAGGAGGATGTTCACAACAGCCGAAGACCGGTATGCTACCTAGTACCTTTTCTTCCCCTTCTCGAATGAATAAGCGCAAATATACGACTTGAATTCTCTTTATTTTTATACGACTTGAGTTTATCATTCTACTAAACGTCAAATACTTTTTCACAATTTATTTCACCTGAACCTCAAGTTTAACTGTAAGAAAGCGATTTGGTTAAAAGCATCTACCGTTCCATTTATTTGAAGAGTAACAGCAATAATGACGTGTTCGTAACTAACATAACCATAGGGCACGTACAAAAAAAGGAGCACCCCCAGTACCTCTTACACAAAAGATATGTTTATCTCCTTAACATTAGATGTGCATACTGTTCAGTAATCTACAGTCAACTAATATATTTTAAAGTGCAGAGAACATCCAATATCCTGTGAAAATAGTATAGCTGGAATCTCAATCATATGGTTTAAAAATTAATTTGCATTCCCTGCACCCGAATCAGATTCATATTTTGGTCAATTATCTTGCTTACACCTCTGTTATCATGCCTTAAAAAAGGAGTAAATCATAACTGGAAATATCATGTAATTATGTCAGGTTTTCAGTTTATTGAACTGACTGGAACGACACTACATAAATCACAGAGTTGTGAAAAAATGCGTCTGACTAATGAAGTTTTACAGTTACTACAAAGTACAAGTAGGATTATTATATTGTAGGTGAGGGGACCTGAAAAAAACAAAGTTATCTCTGGAGAATCATCACTACTTAAAAAATGTGGTACTTAATAGGTTTATCTGTAGATCGCAAGTAGCTTCAGTAACCGCCCCCTCCCAAAAAAACCAGTTAAAATATCATTGGTAAACCACATCAATAAATTTCACATTACCTACCACTTGTATTCTTTAGGTACAAATCCACGAGACACTTCTTTCGCACCACACAGTTTGCAGATAAATACCTAACAGTTAAGTATTATTTTGTTTTCTTGTTACTTGATCAATTTGAAGTGATGAGCGACGACGAGCAACTCTCTTTTTAATTCGAATAGCTTTTTCAGTAGTGCTGTGCGCATGGAAGCAACTCAAGCATACTGTACGGCAACATGGAGGTTCTACATAGCACAAAAAAGATGACTCATTAAGTGATCCATGAAAGTATTAAGCAATTGTATACATGTAGTTGTGGGTAAATACAGTACAGTATTTTAGGTTGCTTCATACAATAGGTAAGGTCTCTACTTATTTATTTGAACAAATGAATATTGGTACAAAGTAGCACCAAATACATATGCGCCACACAAGTCAATTGATTTGTGTGTGGGCTGTGATACTGTCCGGGTGTCCAGACCGAAGCAGGTGGTTTTCTTAGGGAGTCACACTCGGAGTCTTCGGCCTAAAGGTCTGATACGCAAGGCAGTGGGGCAACGTCAAGAGATGCAGTCCCATTGTATCCGGCGGCCATTTGTTCCTTCAGGACCCTGGAGCCCATATACACCACTGGTCTAGAATCAGGTTTTTTTAACTCCCCTGGGCGGACGACACTCCGTGTCCATGTAAATGAGAAGATATGAGTATGAATAAATGCAATCTTTCTCCTATATATTACCACCTTTGACTTAACCACTCCTATGAATCCGGTGTTCATCTTGCTGTGCTAATGAAGTATGGCAACCTGGACCGATGTATATATGTGCCTGGCCCTACGTTGTAGCTGACTGACTGAAATGCTGAAATGTAGCTAAAAATATTGATTCTAAGCTGATAATCACCTAAGCTGGTAACTGCTTGGTTGTAACTGAAGGGACATTTACAAATTGTCTATTGCAAAAGACGACGTATATATGATCAATAAGACAAAAACGAAAGCTATCATTTCCTAAGATGTAATCAGGAATGAGTGACATCCTACATTTACTACGATAACACGATGCTTAAACATCTAAAGGACAATACTTTACAAGTTTTATGACCAGTTCCACTGCGATATTTGAAAAATCTTCTTTATAAGCTATGAGAACAAATAAATAGCTAACAAGTATACTCAGTATCAGGCAGAAAATTTGCAACTAACTTTTGAGTACTTCACATTCTTTAATTCTGGAGAACTCATACAACAATCTATAGATTGGAACAAGTTGGATATTTTAAACCAGTTACCGATTATGATAATGAGACAGGGGTGTATCTTTCGTAAGTTGACAAATCTTTTGAGTAAATATTAAGTTCCGTTTTCCCATACAACGCCTCTTCTTAAGTTCCTGGCTATACACAAGTTCAGAAAAGATATCTCAGTAGTAAAAAACATATTACAAATAAACTATATTCAAAGAAACAACATATTTAATGAGTTTTCAGCTAATTTGGTTTGATTAGTATTGAATCTTTAGAAATTAATAGACTTTATAAATCAATATAATATATGATAGGAGTATTTAACTTATAATACTGACATTTTGTTTACCACAGAATGTATATATGTGCCCGGTCCTACGTTGTAGCTGACTGATTGATCAATCTGTACATTACATCCTCGTTAACGACAAGGAAAGAAAGCAAGTTTTAGTCATTTCGAGAGTCAGTCAGTCAGCTACAACGTAGGACCAGGCACATATGTGCATCGGTCCAGGTTGCCATACCGCATCAGCACAACAAGATGAACACCGGATTCATAGCAGTGGTTAGGTCAAAGGTGGTAATATATAAGAGAAAGATTGCATATAGAAATATAGTACAAGAAGAAAGAATTGGTTCGTAGAAAGAAAGATATGAAGCGATTTTAATCTCTTAGTTTAAGGGGAGACAGGGAGTGTATACACCGACGCCATTGTGAACGATTCTGAGCCATGTCACCAAGAGTCTCCAACCATTGGTTACGATAGTCACGCGGACCCCAACCAAGTAGTCTGCATCTAATTTCGAGAAAATAGCTATTGAACAAATTTTTCTCAACATGATGTTACTGTGACCGATATTCTTGATTGTATTGATTGCGATAACCACTTTTCCTTGAGAAAATGCACAGTATTGTATCATTGTGGTAAGTTGTCATTTTAAAATCATTGCTTTCGGATGACTACCATATTGCCAAGGGAGTGAAAGTACCATCCACTGAAGTAATCAGTTACAAAAGTGCAAATGCACACGATGACACGCTGCCGTGTGAAACAGAGAAGCCGGAGAGGTAAATCGATAAACGTACGCAACCCACTTATTGTTAGGGCTATAAAGCGTACAATGAAGGACTACTCGTTCACCTTTGAAGAACTAGAGGTTGCTGAAATGGAAGCTGTATGCGTCCCAGTCAACTTTCCAGTTTTCAATATTTTGATTGGGAACTTTCCCCTGTAGCTAAATATCTTTTGAGTACAGTTTATTTTTTACCTTTCTAAGCTTCTATAAACGATAACGTTTATAACCCAACATTCTTGTAATTGAGGTTATGCTTATCTACCACGTTCGTTATCACACATACTGGCAAGATGAGGATACTTCAAATTGCGTTCATTTTGCAAGGTCCTCTATAAAAAATGAATATATGCGTAGTTAATTGTGAGTGTATTTTATTAAGTTAGCAGACTTTTCTGGATAATTGGTAGTCCAAAGGTTTCTCCGAAGAACGTGGATGGGTTTCGCCGAAGTTTAGGAAAGTATTAGAGAGAACTAAAAATGTGCAGAACGTCGTCCAAATGAGAGAAAAGATTAAGGTTTAATCACAGAACTTAGATGGGACACCCCAAAGTTGTCTAAAATTTCGAGGATATCACAGAGAAGAGCCCCTCTTAAGAATGATTCTGGAGATTTCCACCGAAATCTACCCAAAACGAACAATTTTTCCCGAAGTCAGGAGATTAATCACCAGAATTCTGGTGACCAGGTTTTCTAAAATCGAGAATTTCACAAGTATAGCATCAATAACTTTACTACCACTCTATCCAAAAGGCTGATAATTTGTGTCCGTTGTACTGTTGAATGTCAGTATGAAAACCGATGTATATATACCTTCAAAACCAGCTATCCTACACTACAACTGATATTCCTGAAAGTACTCACAAATTCATTTCAGGTTCCAGCCATCTAGGTCACACAACAGTAGCGACATACTTGTAAATGTTACCTATAATCCAAAAAAATATAGTGAACTGACCGTTTTTTTAAATCCACTTTTATATTTAAAAAAATATTCATATGCGTGAAAACCACATATCAGGCATTGCAGAGATGATTTAATCTATGCTAGGAAAAACAAAAAAGGAAAATTTGTTATCAGTTTCAGTTTTGGAAGGACAGGAGGCTCGATGGCCTATGTTAGTCCTGGCAATGGTGGTCTCTGAGTTGATCCGACTTTCTTTTGAAAGCGTCGACAGATGGATCCTCAACCACGTGCTGAGGTAGTGAATTCCACTCGTTGATGATTCAATGGGAAAGTCGATAGTCACCTGACAAGTAATTTGTTCTCGACTTATGAACTTTTTTGGAGTGTCCTCGTAAATTCTCTGTTTTGGAAGACAAGAAAAATGAGGGCATATCAGATGCAAATTTATCACTAAGCAATTTGTAGACTGTGATGATGTCACAGGTATTCAGTGTTTGACAACGCTTCTACCAGTAACATCTTCTAACATATTTCGTTTCCACCAAGAGAAATCAAAAGACAGAGTCGAGGAGATCGAAAGAGTATATTTGGCGATGACCAATATATCGGAATTCTCTGATCTAATCTGGCTAGCGATTGCGGTTGATGTTGAGCACGGCGTTACCACACGTGATCTGGTGCGGATGCATGACCGAGTGCCTTCAGCTAGATGAGTCCACTAAAATATATGGTCAGCATCCAATGTCGAAAACTTACAGAGCTATTTATTTTGGGGATTTATTTACCGCTACAGATCACTCCCCCCCTAGTAGGGCAGTGACGACCCTAAGATGTGGCCAGCCAGAAGTTTCAACCCAACGAGTTTGTCGTTGGTAAACACTCTTCTGATAGCTTATCAAGTGTAGCAGCGTCTGGTCGTCTTTCCTTACTATATAGGACCGAGGTACAACATAGTTACAACGAAAATTTCGACTCTTCGTAAACTGCATCGTTCTTTTCCAGCCGTCCTGGAAAAGAAAAAAGAAAGTGTAAGTGCATGTCGAAATACACTCGTATGTGCGTAAAAACACAATATCGGCGAAAAATTGGAAAATATACTCAAGCACACGTAATAGCGTTAAAAAATGTTTTTTTGTTTTGTTTTTTTAAATAAAAATAAAAATATATAAGCATATTAAAATCGTCTTTTTTTAAAAAATTATATATCGTTAAAAGAAAGATCGAGATAATATAAAAATCTCGAGTAGTTCCTTACGTGCAGTAGTCGTTTAAATGTTCTGGAAATCTTACTCTTCTTCCAGAACGCGTCGTTTTAGGTATATTTTCAGATACATTCGAAGTATCATCGCTAGTGTTGGTTGTCGGTTGAGGAATTATGAGTGGAGTCGTATCGTTCGATTGTACCGAAGGAAAATCGACGTGGATAGGATTTCCTTCTAAATACGCTGCTTTTAAGCGATCTATGCTGATGCTATCGTTTGTTCCGTTCTTATCGACTATATAGTACTTCGGTTCGCGTTGAAGAACTTTGAAAGGTCCTTCGAATGCTGATTCGAAAGGTCGTCGATGCGAGTCTCGACGAATGAAAACGTGTGTACTATATCGTAAGTCAGGTTGAACGAAAACATCAGTTGATTGAGGTCGAGTGAAAGCAGGTTTAACTGAACGCATTGCGTTTGTAAGCCTGTTCGTGTAGGAGGTTAGATCCATGTTCATTGAAGAGGACGAAGGATCCACGAATTCTCCTGGAAGTCGAAGTGTCGTTCCATAAACCAGTTGAGCCGCAGTGTATCCAATGTCAGCTTTCACTGCATTGCGGATACCTAGTAAGACGAGTGGAAGAGCGTCGGTCCACTGTGAAACGTTTGCAGCTGATAGTGAAGCTTTTAGTTGTCGGTGAAAACGTTCTACCAACCCGTTTGCTTGTGGATGGTAGGCGGTCGTTCGGAAGCGAGTGATTCCTAAAAGTGTGGTCAGACGACGGAAAAGTTCAGATTCAAACTGAAGTCCGCGGTCTGTGGTGATGGTTGAAGGGCAGCCGAAGTTTGCTACCCATCGTTCAACGAAGGTGCGGGCCACTGTTTCAGCAGCGATGTCCTTAATAGGTACTGCTTCTGGCCATCGAGTGAAACGGTCTACGCAGGTTAAGAGATAAGAGTATCCATTTGAATCTGGTAAAGGTCCTACCAAATCCAGATGGACATGGTCGAAACGAGCATCGGGAGTTTTAAATGAGCCTAAAGGACATTTATTGTGTCTGATAACCTTAGATTTTTGGCAGCTTACACAGGAGCGTGCCCACTCCCTCACGTCTTTATTCATTCCAGGCCAGCAAAACCGTTCTGCTATAAGCTTGATGGTTGCACGGACGCCTGGATGCGAAAGTTTGTGCAATGTATTGAAGACATTGCGTCGATAATGTTTCGGCACGATTGGGCGATTCCTACCTGTAGATGTGTCACAAAGTAGAATTTCCTTACCTGTTCCCATCTGTTTGATGCGTAGTTTAAGTGTTGTGGACGATAACTCGTGCTGAAGATCACTGTCTTCTTTTTGAAGCTCGGCGAGTTTAAGAAGGTCGATTCCTTGGAAACTGTTCAAGGAAGTTATGCGAGATAAAGCGTCTGCAACTACATTGTTTGCTCCAGAGATGTGTTGAATGTCTGAAGTAAACTGCGAAACGTAGTCCAGTTGTCGAGACTCACGGGGGAGTACTTGTCAGAAGGAAAGCTTAACGAGAAAGTGAGCGGTTTATGGTCGGTGAAAAGAGTGAATTCACGGCCTTCGATATAGTGTTGGAAATGCCGTACAGCACAATACATAGCTAGGAGTTCCCTACCGAATGTGCTGTACCTCGATTCGGTGTCTAGCAACCTTCTAGAGAAAAATGACAAGGGTTGCCAAGAGTTGTTAACCCATTGTTGTAAGACGCCTCCGATTGCCGAGTCCGATGCGTCTACTGCGATACTAATGGGTGCTTCGGTGTCCTGATGTCCGAGCATTGTCGCTTTAGCGATCAGTTCCTTAACTGTGGAGAATGCTTTTCGTGCGGTGTCGTCCAAATTAATGGATTTCGCATTTCCACGAAGTTGGTCGGTCAGAGGTTTCATCAGTAGTGCACATTTGGGTATGAAACGTCTATAGAAACTTACGAGGCCGTTAAACGTGCGTAATCGCTTGACGGTGGTCGGTTCTGGGTGATCCAGAATGGCCGCCACTTTGGTCCTAAGAGGTCGAATGCCTTGAGCATCGATAGTGTGTCCCAGAAAGTCTGACGAGTCGGTTCCGAATTGGCATTTCTGAACGTTTACAGTAATGCCATGTTTTTGTAATCGTTCGAAAACAAGATCCAGATGCTTGAGATGTGTTTCTCTGTCCGGACTTGCGATTAGACAGTCATCAACATACGCGTGTACGAAGTTGAGACCTTGAAAAACGTCGTCTATGAATCTTTGGAATGTTTGAGCAGCATTCCTTAGACCGAAAGGCATTCGCAAAAATTCATAGAGTCCGAAAGGAGTTATGATAGCTGTTTTCGGTATGTCGTCAGTAGCCATAGGGATTTGGTTATACGCTTTAACCAAGTTGATTTTCGAAAAGACAGTTGTATCTTTCAAGGTAGCTGTCAAATCGTGAATGTGAGGCAACGAGTAACGATCGGGAATGGTTTTTGCATTCAATCGCCGATAGTCACCAGTTGGACGCCAATCGTTGCTGTCCTTTTTAGAGACCATGTGCAACGGAGATGCATATGCGCTGCTTGACGGTCGTATGATCCCTAAGTCTATCATGTGATCGAATTCGTTTTTCGCTAACCTTAGCTTTTCGGGAGCTAGTCGTCGTGCTTTAGAAAATACAGGTGGTCCTGTAGTCGTGATGTGATGTGTAACATTGCTGGTTACACACGGTAGTTTCGGTTGAGTTTGTTGTATCCCAGGGTACTTATCGAGTAGTGGTTGATAGAGTGGGTCTATCATATGTTTAACTGTGACTGGGGATAATTTGCAACCAGTAAAAGAAGTTACGCAAACGGATAAATTAGTGTTTCCGTCTACTAGCCTCCGTTTGCGCGTGTCGATGATCAGATTATGGTGTTGTAGAAGATCCATACCAATGATTGGCATAGAAACATCAGCAACAACGAAGATCCAGTGTATGGGTTTGCGTAAACCCACGTTAAGGTAAACGTACGTTTTGCCATACGTGGCGATCGGTTCTCCGTTTGCCGCCTGTAAGTTTAGGGTCGATTCGTGTAGTCGGTCGTTAGGATTTGCTGGGAGAACGCTAACTTCTGCGCCAGTGTCGACGAGGTAGCGAACTCTCGTTGTCACATCTGTGACGAATAACAGACGGCTTTGTTCGCCGGCTACGGTTGCCGTTAACGCGTGCCGGCTTGGTAGTTACCCGAGTTGTTTTTCGAATCAGTCGGTTTCGTGTTGGGAAAATTGCAGGGTTTTCTGCAGTTTCTGGAAAACTTTCCATACTGGTTATGATACCAACACCAGTCGGGGTTATCTGTCTCTCGTGGTCTAGAGACAGATCGCTTACGTGAAATGCTTCTACGTGGTGTGAGCGATCTCTTACGGTCGGTACGAAGACTAAGATAACGCGTGTGTGTGTGACATAAGTCGGTTATATCATTCTGAGTCGTGTGAGGCTTTTCTTTGACTGAAAATACCTCGGTAGTAGGTTTCGTAATTTCTAGAATACGGTCGGCAGATGCAGCCAGCTCGTCTAAGGCGTTGTTCTGAAACGAGACCAGAACTGCTTGCACCTGTTGGGGAAGTTTTGACAAGAAGAGTTGTTTGAATAGACCTTCGTCGAAAGTTCTTGGGCCTATAACCTCTCTCATCC
Source organism: Schistosoma haematobium (assembly GCF_000699445.3). NCBI lineage: Eukaryota > Metazoa > Platyhelminthes > Trematoda > Strigeidida > Schistosomatidae > Schistosoma > Schistosoma haematobium. Next base: position 13,042,187 of record NC_067199.1, on the reverse strand, counting down.
GTTGCAACATGTCTGTCGCAGAACCGTGTTGCAGGTCGATGTTATTGAAGGGTTGATCTAACCTTTGTCGATCGGTTAGATCTCCTCGTTTAAGAATCGAGCGTTTTAAGATTTCGTAAGGATCGGAAACATCACTAGTAAACATACTAGGTGTTACGTACCTGTTGAATTCGCGCGGTAGTGCCTTGACTACTGCGAGGAATTGTGCACGTGTATCGATCACGCCGTGCTCGGAGAAGTCGGCTTCTGCGCAGCAAAACCAGGCTTCGATGTTGTCGGGCCAGAAAGGCATCAGTTGAAACGAAGGTGGGGACAAAGTCTTAAGCTTGAGTACTTTAGGTGTCTGTTCAGTCATGATGAAGTATGAAGTACGATAATGAACGAGGGGAAAATATATATATATCCAAGAAAAAACACGAAAAAAATCACAATGTTTTAAAAAAAAATAAAAAATAAGGCAATGATATATGAAAATCCCAAAAAGGAACAGACTCACAGTTGCAATTAGGTGTACCAGATCACGTCGGTCTCACCAATGATGATGTCACAGGTATTCAGTGTTTGACAACGCTTCTACCAGTAACATCTTCTAACATATTTCGTTTCCACCAAGAGAAATCAAAAGACAGAGTCGAGGAGATCGAAAGAGTATATTTGGCGATGACCAATATATCGGAATTCTCTGATCTAATCTGGCTAGCGATTGCGGTTGATGTTGAGCACGGCGTTACCACACGTGATCTGGTGCGGATGCATGACCGAGTGCCTTCAGCTAGATGAGTCCACTAAAATATATGGTCAGCATCCAATGTCGAAAACTTACAGGGCTATTTATTTTGGGGATTTATTTACCGCTACAACTGTAATCAAGTCGCCTCTAGTTCTGCGATATGACAACGGGAAAAGGTTCAGCTTGGCCAGTCGAGATTCATACGGAAGCTTCGCTATTCCGAGAACCAGCTTAGTTGCCGTTCTCTGAACCTTTTCCATAAGCTCACTGTCTTTTTTTAAGCAGGGGCTAGCCGCTTGTATGCAGTACTCAAGTTTAGGACGAACGAACACTGTATACAAAGTCAAAAACGTTTTAGCGTCTACATGACTAAAAGCTCTACGTATTGACCATAAGGTTCTAAAACCTTTGGCGGCTATTGCACGGCAGTGTGCAGTCGTCTTTAAGTCTTGACTAACGATAACCCCTAAGTCATTATATGTCTGGACGACAGGTAGCTCAGTGTTATTCATCGTGTATGTATCTGTGCCTTGATGACCGATATGCATCACAACACACTTGGAGTATTTATCGGCAACCGCCATGTTTGAGATCATTCAGATAACTTCTTCAGGTCATTTTGAAGTTCTAAGCTATCACTCTTACATCGTATCGTTCTCTATATCTTGACATCGTCAGCATATAGCAAGACCGATGATGATAGGAGACAAGGAAGGTCATTTACATACAAGAGGAATAGCACTGGCCCCAAAACTGTATCCTAGGGCACTCCACTAAGCACAGTTTCCCAGCTAGATAACTTTGAGTTCACCCTTACTCTTTGTTGACGCCCAACTAAGAAGTCTTTTATCCACATCAATAAATTGCCTCCAATCCCGACTTTTCTTAACTTATATTACAGCCGGTTGTGCGGAACTTTGTCAAAAGCTTTACTGAAATCAATGAAGGCGACGTCTACAGGTAGCTTTTGGTCCTTAAAAGCGCAGCAGCCTTCACGAGCCACTAATAAGTTAGTGAGACAAGAATAACCTATTCTGAAGCCGTGCTGCTTCTCCGAGAGGATCCGGTTTTTATCGAGATACTTAAACAGCTCCTTCCGAATAATCTTTTCTAAGATTTTAACGACCACACTAGTTAGGCTAAAGGGGTGGTAGTTCTCAGGTTCGTGTTTTGTATCTGTTTTGAAGACAGGACTTACTATGGCGTTTTTCCAGTCTTTCGGTAAACGACCCAGCTGAGAATTCTGTATTGTACCAAAAAGATAATATTGAATAAAGCCATTAATAATAATAATAAATAATAATAAAGGGCTTGCAACGAAGTTAGATAATTCCTTCAGTAGCCTAGGATGTAATTCATCGGGCCCCGAAGATTTACCTATGTCAAGCTTATTTAGCAGGTCAAAGACATCGAGTTCTTTAATGGTCACGCTATCCAGTGTATGTATGGGGAGATCTGTATACGCTGAAAATATTCATTAGGTTTCATTAAACTAATATTTAGTACCTCTTCTAGAAACACTAACGATCTCAACCCTGAGTAAAAGAGGAGTGTTAAGCACGGAGTCGGCAACACCGTCCGATAGAAAAAATTCTTGCTAAAATACGCCAACCAGACTGAACAAATCACACCATTTATACTCTGCCCCCGAGTTCAAAGAAGAATTATGACGCCTCAGGATGAAAGTTGAAATTCTTCACACGTCACAACGTCGATGCCAATTCTAACAACCAGAGCAACAACTTTAGTAGGCACATGGAATGTTCGGACAATGTGGGGGCCTGGGAGGACCAGTCAAATAGTAACAAAAGTGAAGAGACAAAACTTGGCAGTACTCGAAATCAATGAAACGCATTAGGCACAAGCTGGATGGCAAAGGCTAGATAAGGGAGGAATGCAGTTGTACTCCGGTCACGAAGAGGAAAATGCTCCACACACCCGGGGGAATCGCTCTAATGATGTACAAAGTAGCACGAAATGCACTTGTAGGATGGGAATCTCACGGATCTAGAATCATCAAAGCATCATTCAAAACAAGGAAGGAGCGGATCACAATGAATATTATCCAATGTTATGCACCCACCAAGGATAGCAATGACAACGATAAAGTTCAATTTTACGAGACACTGCAATCGTTCAGGGAGAAGTTCTCAGGAAAGGTCCTGACCATCCTGATGGAAGATGTAAACGCCAAAGTCGGAATGGATAACACTGGGTGTGAAGATATCACGAGAAGACATGGACTGACGGAGAGAAAAGAATGAAAATGTGGGGAGATCTTCAAATTTATATGCATTCAACAAAATGGTTATAGGTGACACAATATTCCCCGAAAAACGCATACACAAAGCTATGTGGGTCTCACCGGATCACATTACGGATAATCAGACCGATCATATTTGCATCAGTAAAATATTCACAAGGCCAATGTGTGACGTGAGAACCAGGAGACAAGCTGACAGAGCTTTAGATCATCACCTGTTGGTTGCCAAGATGAAAATGAAGCTAAAGAAGCATTAGACTACTGGACAAACAACATTGCAATGTTTCAATACAGCCTCCCTTCGAGCTACTGACGAACTCAACGAATTCAAGATAACTCTCAACAAGAGTTTAAAGCTTTATAGGATCAATTCTCAGAAGAAACTGCTATGGAGGATAATTGAAAGAGGATTAAAGAAGCACTAATTTCAACGTGTCAGAAGGTTCTAGGTCACAAGAAGCATCATCATAGGGAACAGATCTCTATGGAAACCCTGGAGAAGATTCAAGAAAGGAAGAACATTGAGACAGTAATTAGCAACAACCGAACAAGAGCAAAAGAAATCTAGGCACAAGCCGAATACACCGAATCAAACAATCAAGTCAAGTGGAGCATTAGAAAGGACAATCAGAAATACGTGGAAGTGCCAACAACGCCAGTGGAAAAAGCTGCAAGAGAAGGAAGCTATATGACGCAACGAAGAAACTGACAAGCAAATATAGTAAACCACAAGGACTGGTCAAGGACAAGAAAGGCAAGACAATCACCGAGATTCAGGAGCAGAGGAACAGACGGATGGGATATCTTGAGGAACTCCTGAATAGATTAGATCCACTGAATCCACCAGACATCGGAGCAGCACCTAAAGACCTTTCAACAGATGTCACCCCCACCAACGACGCAAGAAATCAGGATGGTTATCAGGTAAATCAAGAGTGGGAAAACAAAGGGACCTGACAATAAACCAGTTGAAGCTCTGAAGTCAGGCATAGAAGAAACTGCAAGTATGCTTCATGTTTTATTCAGGAAAATTCGGGTGGAAGAACAAGTGCCACCAACACACTCGAAAGAAGGACACCTCATCAAGATTCCAAAGTAAGGAGATCTGAGAGAATGTGAGAACTACAGAGAAATCACACTACTGTCAGCACCAGAAAAAGTTTTCAACAGAGTGCTGCTGAACCGGATGAAAGACGCAGTAGACGCTCAGCAGAACGGATTCCGTAGTGATCGGTCGTGCACAGGGAACATCGCGATACTACGGATCATCGTTGAACAATCAGCTGAGTGGAATTCGTCACTATACATCAAATTCATTGACTATAAGAAGGCGTTTGACAGTGTGGATAAGAGGATATTATGCAATCTTCTTTGTCACTATGTGCAACAGCTGCATTCCCACAATTGAAGAATATAAGGGACTCAAAACAACTGTCAACCAATATCAAAGTAACAATCTTCAATACGAACGTCAAGACAGTTCTACTGTAAGGAGCTGAAACTTGGAGAACTAGCACAACCATAATCAAAAAGTACAAATATTTATAAACAGTTGCCTACGCAAGATACCCAATGTCTTTTGGTCGGATACCATCAGCAACAGCCTCCTGTGGAAGAGCTTCGGGAGTTTTGCTTGAGCCCGGGGGACGATTTGTGTGTTTAATCACCTTAGATTTCCGGCACCTTACACAAAATCGCGCCCACTCCCCCACTTCTTTATTCATAACAGGCAAGATACGAGACTGATGGTTGCACGGACACCTGAATGAGATAGTTTGTGCAATGTATTGGGGATGTTGCATCGATAGGGTTTCGGCAAATTTAAAGGGTCCCTACCAATGAGTGTGCCATATTGCAAAGTTTCACTACCTGTCCTCTCTGTTTAATACATTGTTCCAGGGTTGGGAAAGATAACTCGTGTTGAATATCAGTGTATTCTTTTTGAAGCGGGGCGAGTTTAGGTAGGCCGATTCCATGTAAAATGTTCAAAGAAGTTAAGCGAGAGCGAGCGTCTGCAACTACATTGTTTACTCCAGAAATGTACTGCATTTCAGAAGTAAACTTCGAAATGTAGTCCAGTTGTCGAGATTCTTGAAGAAAATAGTTGTCTGAAAACAAGCTTAGAGTGAAAGTATGAAGCTAACTGTCGGTAAATGGGGTGCATTGTTGGCCTTTCACAGTGTTAAAAGTGCCGCAAAGCACAAAATGCGGCTTGGAGTTCCTTGCTGAAAGTGTTATGCCTTGATTCAGCATCTTGCATCCATCCCGTAAAGAATGCTAAAGGTTGCCAGATGTTGTTTACCCACTATTAAGGAACACCTACGACTGTCGAGTTGGATGTGTTTAACGCGTTACTATTGGTTGCCCTGATGCCATAGAGTGCGAGCATAGTTGCCTTTCAGATAAGTATCGTGTGGGGGTGCATTTTTGTGGTGTCATCCAGAGTTGTCTGTTGTGGGTCTGGTGGGGGACACAAACTCTAGTGTGAACCATCGATAAAAACTTATCAGCACGTCAAACTTGCGTAACGGCTTGACTGTGGTCGAATCTCGACAGACCGGGTTTGCTAAAACATTGTTTTGTAGAAAGCGAACACCTTAAAATCGATAGTGTGCCTGTAGGAAGCGATTTCCTACAGGTTTAATTCTGAGCTATTCCCTAGACCGTCGAATACAGAGTCTTGGTTTGGCCAAAGTCAGAACAAGCAAGCTATTTGACTAGATAAACTTTATCTGTTTCTAAAACATAAATTAACATCGTTAGTGTACAAACAAACAGTACGGTCTATTAACACAGGGAAAAACAGAGACAAATAACATACCGAACAGTAGCCAGAGAATAGGAAAAATGTGTCAACAAAGCAAATATTGCTTTACAATGAACACCAAACTGCGATTGGTTGATAAAGAGATACAGTCGCACAAGGTCAAAAGGAGTTAATGTGGTGGTGGGTGTTCCACTTTATTATCATTGAGTTCGTCTATCGATCACATTTTACAGTGTCCGAGGTGGACGGCACCGGTTGGACTTTATATACACTTACAGCAGTTCCATGCTTTCGAGTCATTAGAATACAATATTCGGTTACTCCAGCTAGAATTCTCTGTTTGACTTTCCAATCAAGCATTCATCAACTTATGGGTGCATAAAATTGAGACCTTAGAACGCGTCATCGATGAATCTTTGAAAACTTTGTGCAGCCTTTCTCAAACCAGAAAGCATATCAAGAATTTGTAAACCGAATGGAGTGGTGATAGCCGTTTTAGAAGTGTGGTTTTCAGTCAAAAGAATTTGGTTATACACGTTTATTAGATCGATTTTCAATAAAAAATTGTACCGCTTAGTAGTAGCTGTGAGGTCTTGAATGTGTAACAAAGGATAATGATCAGGCGTAGTTTTTGTATTTAGTTGCCGATAGTCACTAGCTGCACGCCGATCGTCACTGTCCTTCTTAGAGGCTACGTGCAAAAAAACATCCCCTTGAAATATTTGATTGTCGGATAATTCTCAGTTCTATCACACGTTCAAATTCATTTTCGGCCAAGCCTAGCTTTTCAAGAGCTAGTTGGTGTTTTGTTAAGTTCAGGGTACCTGTTGAGTTCCTGTTAGAGGAATGGATCGGCTATTGGCTTAAAAGTGACTAGGCATAACCTATGACCTGAAAATCCAGTTCTACAAGCAGGCAATCAAGTATTTACGTCTCCTAATTTCGGTTTACCTGTGTCGATAAGCAGATTATGGAAATGTGTGGAAGCCACACTAATGTTTGCCACAAAATCTTCTGTAACAACGAAAGTCCAGTGAATGGGTTTCCGTAAACCTGTGTTAGGATGAACATCTTTCTCCTCATGAGCAGTGATCGGTTTTTTATTCGGTACCAGTAAGTTGGAGACCGGTTATTGTAGACGGTCAATATTATTCATGGAGAAAACGTCTAAATTTGTGCCGGTGTCTATTAGATGGCGAACGTTCGTTATCGTATTAGTGTTATATAATAGACGGCTATGTTGTCCCGCTGCCACTAAAGCATGCCGGCGAGCAAGTTTCCCGAAACTTTCGTTGCGGCAAAACGTTTAGGGTTTGAAAAATTGTAGGATGTCCTGAGACTTCTATACTATTTGTGATGCAATGCAAATCGGGGTTATCTGTCTCGTAGTCTGAAGATAGATATTCTCAGTGACGGGCTTCTTTGTGATGTTTTGGTGCGTCTGCGATTATGATGAATATCAAGATAACGAGTGAGAGTATGACAGAGATCTGTGATGTAATTTCAGGCCATATGAAGCTTTCCTTCTGCAGAACAAGCCTCGGTATTGGAGGTCTTGGAGATCTTCAGAATCGAATCGGCAGATTTAACGAGTTTGCCTAAAGCGTTATTTTGGAATGAACCGAGAACCAATTGAACCTGTTGGGGGATCTTAGATAAGAAGTGTTGTGTAAAAGGCCTTTATCGAAAGGCCGTTGACCAATGACCTCCAGCACACTTAGCAACATTTTCGTTGCTAAGCCACGTTGCAATTTTATTTTGTAGAAGAGCTGGTCTGACTTTTGGCGATCGGTTCGATCTTCCCGTTCAAGCATAGCCATTTTCGAAGTATTTTAAGATTTGAAAACATCACTAGTAAGCATATTAGGTGCAACTTGCCCGTTAATGTCGCGAAACAGTCCAATCACTACTGAGGGGAATTGTTTGCGTGGGTCTATAACGCCGTGCCCGTGAAAGTTTCTGGTCAGCGGAACCAAGCTTCGATATCATCGGCTCTGAATGCCATAAATTGAAAGGCGGGGGTGTAACAGACTTTTCTTGAACAGATTGAGTGTCTGTTCCGTCATTATGAGGATAAAATATATAAGTGACTGAATGAGTTCGGCGACATATCTGGAAGGTTACCGGTATGTCAAGAAGCGTTTGCTTCAGTCTTGCTAGGAGTCGCATGGTGTACATAGCACAGTGCACCTACTCATGATCTGGTGTGAGTACGCGACTGAACGCCTCCAGCTAGGGTGCGTCTGGTAAAACTAGTGAGGTCACTTTCAATGTGGAAGGCTTACAGTATTAATTGTGTCGGTAAATTGTTCGCTGATACGCTTTCAGCTATAGAAAGACAAAGTGATTTGGAGGCATGAGCGCCTTATACAGGAAGATTCAAAACAATTAAGTTGGAAACATTCAATGCACCGCTAACAGAAATATAACCCAGTATAGAGGCTACTTTGTCTGGTCCCTATTGGGTGCATCGATCTATGTTTCATAATGAGCCCAATTATACTGTCAAACCCCTATTACTAGTGTTCAGCCCGAAACTCTATCTGAAAAGATTACAATTTACAATTTTCGGATCAGACAATATTACATAAAAATCTTGGACAAGTCCCTACTTAAGAGCGTTGGTCATCTACCCTACTGTACTACTGCGTAAGGAGCATCTTATGTTTAGTGCGGTACTTCTGATTTTGGTGAGTGGTTCAAGGTCGGTTTGGGATCAGCTACTGCTGAGCTAGCTTTCCATTGGATCTCACTAGAATTGAATTACTGCTTTTACTTATGGAGTCTTACACAGTCTTATTTTTAAGATTGGTTACACATGCATTTGGAGAAGATTTGTGTTATTAAACAAGAATATAAGATGCATATACCGTACAAAAGACAATGCCTATTATATATATATATATATATATATATATATATATATATATATATATATGGTGTATCTCAATCAATGAAGGTCAAAGTATTTTAAGAATCTTAGGATATTGTCCGAATCCTTTCCACTTGGCTTAACAGTCTTGTAGAGAAATGCCAGTGATTTCCCACGTTTTCCAGTTAGATTCAGGTAAACGCACCTATAAGTAATAGTATGGTATGTATTCCGAACGAAAGACATGTTGGAGACCGAGACTTCATTCCTGGTTATTTGCTTAAAGAATTAACTACCCTTATAATTTAGAAAACAATAAAGTTTTTACCATACAGCTGCGCGCTTATTGGAGTTCGAAGTCACTGAATTTAGTTTATCAAAACTTAGAACAAATAGAGAGACTGGGAAACAGCTAGAAAAAAGACGCTCTATTCCACGGCCATCATAGTATTGTGTGGGACAATCTAGAAAACTTAGTGTAAGCTCTGCGGCAATAAATACGCTCTACACTAGAATTGTAAAAATATTGACCTCGTTTACATTTTAAGGAATTCCCGAACTGTTAAGGATTGAAACCCTCAACATACAAAGCCAGGAAATTGTCCCCAGTATTTTCAGTGAGTAATCATACTAGGGTTACCTAGTTTTCTAAACATTTAAGGTGATAGTTTAGTGTCCCTTGTACTCATCATGTTTTAAGCAAGAAAACAGTAAATTTCTTGACAGGATATATATTTAGCTTACAGCTCCGAATGCCCTGGTACGGCCGAGGGTGGGAAGAGTCAACTCTCTCTCTCCAAATATTCTCACATGGTCAGTGACTGACTGACTTGTACAGCAACTGCCAGAGAAGTCCTACTCAATACCTCCTCAAAATCAAAAGGACGAAAAGCGAATGTCCGGCGCTTTAACCGGGTTGGTAGACACGGAGGGTCCACCTAGGGGAGTTGGAAAACCCTGACTCCAAACCAATGGTGCACATGGGTCCCAGCATCCGGAAGGAACAAATGGCGTATGAACCAACCGTTGACCGCCAGATACCATGGGACCGCATCTCCTGACGTCGCTCCACTGCCTTGTGTATCAGACCTTTAGGTCGAAGACTCCGAGTGTGATCCCATGAGAAAACCACATGCTTCGTTCTGGACACTGAGTAGTATCACAGCCCACACAAAAATCAAGTGACTTGTATAGCGCATATGTATTCGGTGGCCTTTTGTACCAATATTTATGTGTTCAAATAAAAAGTTGCATATAGTTTTTTAGTTCATTTTATCTATAAACATGTTTCGTAGTATTGACAAGAGGACAAATGTAGTATGTAGAAGCTCGCGAAATATTGTCAGGTTTCGGCAAAAGTACTTAACTTCATATATATGACTGCACTCTCCGAAAACTGCTCAAAAGAATTTTCAAAAACGAAAGAAAAATCTTACTAGCTTTTTATTTAACGTAATGGAGTCCATCTTTACACAGTTTTGTCCTCACTGTATAAAGTTTCATCATTTTTAGTACACCCTTCGGTAGCCAATTACTTAAGTCATCAGGGTTTAGATTTGCTCATTGAATTCTCCTGCCTTACAATAAGCGTTTAGTATCTTTATTTTCTATCTTTCGTTGGATTTTCCTTAGTGGCATCCATTCACGATTTTCTGATCTAATTTATGGCCTCAAATGAAGCTTCGATTGAGGATTTAACAAAATTGTTGGCGGAATTCCATGGTCCTTCAACCAGTCCAACTCGACGTCAGGAAATACAGATTTTATTAGTAAATTTTGAAAGTTCTCCTAATGCCTGGTATCATGCAATATGTTATTTATCCATGTCGAGAAACCAGTATGTTGTTCTCTATTGTCTAGGCGTTATTGAGACAACTATTATTCGTCAATGGTTACTTCTTTCAAAAGATGATAAGTTAAAAATGCGTTCATTTTTAAAAGATTATCTTCATGAAAACGTAATGGATCAACCTAACTTCCTATTAAAAAAGGCCTCAAAATTACTATCACTGACTGCTTGCTTTGATTGGCCTGATCAGTATACTGATTATATGGAGTTCCTCAAGTCTCATATCTTCATTGATTCATCTAACAATTCAACCAATCTCAGGACATCGTTGATGGGTTGGTATTGTCTCAAGTCTATGTATGAATCATTTTTAAATCCACCAGAAATGATAAGTTATTCAAAGAGGAATGAGCTTCAAAATTTTTTACGTAAAGAAACTACTACATTCTGTGGATTATTGTGTTCGTTTATTTCACATTTATGTGGCGATGTTGAGTGCGGAAACTTAATAAATCTATCGCAGTCTTATTTATTGAGACAAAATTCCCAGTTGAATCAAAATAGTCAGCATTCTCTTTGGCAACCACTTCTCATCTTTTTAGAGTCTTTAGCCAGTGATTGTCTAACAAATTCTGGGACTAAATGTTACACATTGACTGAATGTTTTGAGTGCTTACATGAAGTGTTAAAATTATGGCCTGGTCAACCTGATCTCTTGGTAGAAATTTTGATATTGATATTTCTTTTCTCATTGATAGGATCTCCTCAATGTTTATCAGCATGTGTTGAAGCAGAGGTAGCTCTTGCATTATCATCTCACGACTGTGATCTCCTCAGGTTTATTGGTTTGACTGCTTTGACTTGTTTACATGAGTTGGTTGAAAAACGAAACGTAGACAGTTTGATGACACATCAATCTAGCTTTGTCTTTCAGCTTATCACTTGTCATCTTAACCTAGCTAGTGGTCGTATTGTACTCAACAAGATTTCCACACAGAATGGTGGAAACAAGTTCAACAATAATAATCATGATATTTCTAGTGCTCTTGCAATGGATAGACAAAAACAGGCTAAATGCGACGATTATGAGATGAAGTTAGTCGAGATTATTCGTTGTATACTACCAAGTTGTCTTAAATTTGTTTATACAAATAATAATTTAGATAGCAAATTTTCAATGGATGGTTTAATCACATTTTTACAAGCGTTTCGTGAATTCACCTTTTTCACGTCAAATTTCGAAACATATTTATCTTGCATTAATATTTGGTCTAGCGTATTCGAATCTCTTCAGTTTTCTACGTATCAGTCATCTGATTGCTTACTATCTAATTCAAATGTACATAGAATACTCAGTGAATTCGGGAATGCTTTATTTTCTAGGCTTTTTTATAGTGAATCTTCGGCTTATTTAGATACATTGGATTATGATATATTCGAAAATGAAATGTTATGTGTGTCTTATCCCGCTAACAATGAGAATAGTTTGTTGTCCATTGTTTTCCCAGAGGAATTCCATACAAATAATTGCCAAAACAATGAACCGTGTGAATATGTAGTATTTATTCGTGAAAGTTTATCAACATTTCATCATTTAGTGTGTTTATTACCTCACGATTTTACTGTACTACTTTTTCAACGATTTCAATGCATTTTAAATGAATATACTTCACTGGTGAATTCAACTGGTCTATTGTCAGGTGTATTTAATTACCCCAAGGGTCAACCAGTCTATCGTGTCCATTGGATCTTAAGAGATTTTGCTTCAATTGTACAGGTGATTGGTTTTATGTCTGAAAAGTTTTGCTGTGAAAAATATCAAGAATGTGGTCAACAAATTCTACGTGCTCTTATGTATTGTTTACGTTTAAATAGTGTGATTTTTCCCGCTCTTCACAATATTAACGAGCGTCTTATACGACTGAGTTTTGTTGAAGTTATTGTTCAGGTATTTCTTGTGTGGCGTGCTTTAATCGTATCCGGTTCTATTGGATTTATTACAGACTGTATTAATTTGTCACATAATAAAATTTATCTCTCATCTACTGAATGTGAACATTTCTACTCAGAACTTATGGATATCTTTCAATCTTTCTTCAAACCACTTAAAGATACCACCTTGTCCTCCTCCTCCACTCTAATATCTTCAAGAATTATATATAGTTGTACTCAATTTTTCAACTGTTTATTTACGTCATCATTTCGTGATATACGTCCACCGAGCTCAATTATATTCAATGTAAATTCTAGGATTTTTGCCATATTTAACAGTATATTTGACTCTGTCTGTGAACAAAAGTGTCAAACATCCATCAATTATAATATATTGAACTCCTTGGTATCTTCATTTCTATTTTATTTAACTTCTGAAAATGAACCAACATCTCATTTATCTAACTATAATAATACTAATGATAAACAAAACAAATGGATCACCATACGGGATTCATTGCTTAATCGATTAATTGTACAATTATTTTTGCCTAATTTAAATCAGAACAATTTTGAAATTGCTCAAAAACAACATATTACATATTTAAGTCTACTTAATCATTCTATATTATCTCTTGAAAATGCTAAGAATTCCACTCGTCAACTTGTTTATACAATACTTATAAACTCAGGTCTAATGGATAATCTAGTCAATTGTTTATTGAATAAAATTTTAACAAATAACTCTTACTCAACAAATATGAATTCAGATTTAAAAATAAAACTTTGTACAGCTTATTTAATATTTTTAGCTACATTTGTTCGTATTTTATCAATTTCTAGTAATTCTTTATCATCAATACCACAATTAATTGGTCAAATTATTCATTCATTATGTACAACTTCATCATTAATGACTATATCAAATTCTTTTTCAGTTCATGTCATTGGTCCAATAATTGATATATTACTATTGATAACACATCAGAAAATATTTTTACCAATTTTAAAAGATACATTTGAGTTATGTATTTGTGTTTTTCTGCCTATCTTGTCAACGATTCCAAATGCAGTCTATACTGATGATGTACAAATTATACATCAATTAATAATGAATGCTTGTGCAAATAATAGTCAATTAATACAACAATTATTTGGATTAATATTTACCATTTTATCAAATAATTTTTCTTTCTTTTTTACTCGTAATAATTCTGACATAAATATTAGCCCAACTATTTCATCTTCAGTAATGAATAGATCAGTTATGTCACGTTATTCTTTAAATAATCCGGATATATTTCATCGAGTTATGTATATCTTTTCTGTTGTATTACATCCAGAACAAGTAAATTCTAGCTTGGTTAAATTTATTATTGAAAAACTAGTTCATTTGAATGCATCACATAAACTGTTTGATTTATATGATTTTAATAAATCATGGTTATCTGTATTTACTACATCTATATTCAATCTATTAATTGATAATAAACATAATTCATGTAAAGATACACTAACTGAAAGTGTATATTATTTTGCTGTTTCGTTTACACACTTATCTTGTCCTCAAAATAGTAACGATCCTAATAGAAATAACAATAGTTCTAATGATCATTGTACTATCAATAATAATAATAATAATAATAACGAACATCAATCTAATGGTTTATTTCACTTTGTGCAACATTTTCTTCCATCATATTTGAATACCGTAGGAAATTTAGACAATAGTCAACGTGACTCAATTTTATCCTGTTTCTATGATACAAATCAAAGGGAATTCTACACTAAAGATATTACAGTATTTAATCATTGCATAGAATTACTCGTTTACAATATACGATATTATCGTACCATTAATTTGGCGATGACAACAGTTTCACTGGCAAACTCTCATACGTAGATTTTCCATTGTATATCCCAGTAAGTTTTATTATTTCGAAGTATTTGGTTTGTGTATGATTATTGGTATGATAAAGCTCTCACATTTTTTTAGTTGCTTGTGACATTATTGTTTTTTGAAGTCGTACGTGTATACCAGGTATTAGAAAGTTACCTCAGCGATATATATATATATATATATATATATATATATATATATCCTTATTAGGAGTGAAGTACAGGCCCGTTCACTAACATATGAACCATCTCTTTTTAACAAAGCCAAATGATGCTAACCACTTTTCGTTTGTGAGTTGGGTGAAGATAACTAAAATATATGACCCTATAAGATGAGATTTGAGTTACAAACCATTGAATCACAGCTTTTTAACATAAACACAAAGCGAATAACTCGATAAGACTGAACTACCTCTGTTTCGCATGATTCCTAGTTGTATTCGTCCTATTAAGGTTTGGCCAAGTACGTAGTACAAATACCTCTTGTGAAAAGTGTAACTACTATTGTGGTGGACGCTCTTCACAAGATTCCTTCTAAGTAGTGTGTAGCGGAACGCGGCCTTGAATATGTCACAATCATCAGACGGCGTAAATAGTTTCAGTACATCAAAAGCACAGCGTAGGCAGAACACACCGCAAGATAGAAATGGATGGTCGGTTATATATATGCCGATTGTGCTAATCTACATTACTTCATGAAGCTGCATATGGTCACTAACTTTAATTGGTATTTAAAAATTGGTGAAACAATATTTACGATCTACAAAACATTTGTAATCCATTTATTTATTGGAATAGATCACTATTATAAATTGTCATAAGTTATTTTACTATACCATCTAATCCTCATCTCTGTTTTGTGTTTTTCTTCGTAACACACAATCTCTGGTATTCTTCAGTCATGGAGAATTACATTCACTTAGCCCTGTCAGTGAGTATACTATCGAATTTCTCTATTATTCATGTGCTGTTGATCACTAATCACTTGTTATTTGTTCTGTGAGTACAATATTGTTCAGTGTTTATGAGTTATCTTATTAATTTCTTTATTATTGAAAAGTTCAGTTTATAATCTTCACATTTTAATGCATTTCCTCGATACACCTACACACACACACACACACACACACTTCTAATTGTATTTTTCTACTGTTAGTTATTTACACGTTTTGTTTTTGACAAAAACGAAAAAATTTTGCCTTTGATTTTGTTTTACTCTGATCATATTTTTCTTTCTATTTAATCTTTATTTAATTATTATTGTTATCATTATTGTTACCATTATTATTATTATTATCGACCAATTTGGTTGTTTGTGTTTTCTTGTGACCTGAGTCTTGTAACATTGTTAGACAATTAGTCAAGTTGTTTGCTTATGTACTCAGTGAGGAAGACCATAACAGAAACAATAATTGCGTTTATACATTCTTTCTCCTTAATTCTGTATTTTATTATTTGTTTGTTTGTTTGATTATTTTTTTTCATTATATAAAATAATTTTTCATGAAACATTGTTTAGTTTCACTATTGTTGTTATTGTTTAACGATTATCTAGCATTCCATGTACATTTTGTTGCTTTGATAGTTTATTGAACGTAGTAATATTGATACGATTGACTGAGTGATTAGATGAGTTCTCACCATACATTATTTATTTATTTGAACACATAAATATTGGTACAAAAGGCCACCGAATACATATGCGCTATACAAGTCACTTGATTTTTGTGTGGGCTGTGATACTACTCAGTGTCCAGAACGAAGCATGTGGTTTTCTCATGGGATCACACTCGGAGTCTTCGACCTAAAGGTCTGATACACAAGGCAGTGGAGCGACGTCAGGAGATGCGGTCCCATGGTATCTGGTGGTCAACGGTTGGTTCATACGCCATTTGTTCCTTCCGGATGCTGGGACCCATGTGCACCATTGGTTTGGAGTCAGGGTTTTCCAACTCCCCTAGGTGGACCCTCCGTGTCTACCAACCCGGTTAAAGCGCCGGACATTCGCTTTTCGTCCTTTTGATTTTGAGGAGGTATTGAGTAGGACTTCTCTGGCAGTTGCTGTACAAGTCAGTCAGTCACTGACCATGTGAGAATATTTGGAGAGAGAGAGTTGACTCTTCCCACCCTCGGTCATATCAGGGCATTTGGGGGACACATCATACATAACAAATAAGTTGATAGATCTATTGAACAATAACCAGTGTCATGTTTCTCTTGCCTTAAATGATACAGGTTCGAATCTCATAGGCATCATTAATCCCCTTAAGATTTTAGGAATCGCTTACTGTGATAGAAATCAGCTAGCATGATATCTAAGTATAGTTGGATTTCCTCCTTACTATTCTCAACCACTTAATATCAGATAATAGATAAACATACTTAAACTGTCTAAATATAAATAACGATCCGAAGTGTACAATTCATCAATGAATCGTTCAACCGCCGTATTCAAAACTACAATAAAATAAAAATATATTGCAAGTTCACTTACATACTATCTGTGTATTTTTCTAAAAACTATCTGTTTAATGTAACTAAAACGTAGTTCACTTAATTTTGCGTTGAGTAATCCTAATTTTCCCGTACTCAGTTTGTTCCTTTCTATATGCTATAAAGGTAAGAACTTATCTTTCCTCACAATTGTTTAAATTAGATTTGAGAAGAAAAACAACAGAAAAGATACATCTGAATCTTACCAATAGAATGCCACAGCCTAAGCAAATGTAAGAGTTGACAGTATTGTAGACAGTCTATTGTCTGTAAAACACTCTCATTGTGATATATAGGAGAAATTCTAAAATCGAATTTTTCGGCTGTCATTAAACATTTAAAATTCATGAAACCTCATTATAACATAATTAGTCAAGTAAATCAGTCAAATATAGTTATCCATTTTGTCATACAAACTAAAACAATACTATAATCATACTCAGTAATCTAATAGTTGTAATTTAATTGTTTGCACCGCTGAGCCACTACTTCAGCACAGAGACCGGAAACATTGTGGTTTTGTATTTTTTGAACTAGATGATTCAGTTGAGAAACTTTCATTATCGTACTTGACTACATCATCAGTGCCCACTTCATGCAGATGTGAGCTTTTCAGTTGTCCCATAAATGTTATATCAGTTCGCTGTACTTCCCATTTTTATAATTGGTTGTCTTAGTAGGTTTAATTTTATTCATTGACCTTTTTCGATTGATAGATTGTATCTACTTCGATGGGTTTTAAACTATATTACAGGCTGTGAGCAGCTACAGAAACCTAGCGAAATAAAATAAACTCATTATATTCCGCTCATATCTTTGTTTCATTTTCGTTTCAAGACAATAAAGGGTATCGTGTATATGAAACTAAAATTTAATTCGATTTTAACTTTTCAGTAATGAAAGACTTTGTACGCAAAGTAGTATACCATGGACTGCCAAAGTAGCGACTTGATTATTATTGTTAACAGAGTTCTGTCAAGTGATATGAATTAATAGTACAATATATTTTGTGTTGAACAGTTGAGAATATCACAAAAGAATAAATTCATTCAGCTTTATATTCTGTTAATCAGTTACAAACTTGAGGAGTATGTTGAACTTCAAAATATCACACGATCTCGTTTAAATTCCAGCCAACAATATTACAGCTAAATACATTAGTACTCAGCTAATCACTAATGTTTCGTCGTAAATCCTGATAATGCCCATGAATCATTTACTGAATACGGCAATTCATAATGACGATTTACTAACCATATGAAATATTAGTAATTATCCAGTCACAGAAACATCTTGGTGTTTTGTGTTGAAAAAAAGTCTTTGTTTGAGTAATCCTAGTTAATCCCCTTCATAACCTTTTTTTCACAATTAATTCTGTCATATATGTATGTATATGATTTTTATTTCCTGTATTTCTAAAAGAAGGTAAATTGCATTACGCAGATTTTAGTTTTTAGATAGCCATTTCTTCACGTGAACCAACCAAAAATGGAAATAAACCATGAGACAATTTCATCTTTTCAAGAAGTTCTACAAATAGTAACATGTGACCACCAAATAATTAGTTCTTGTTGAGATTTAAGTTATTTAATAACATAAACACTAAATAAAGGAAAATCCATCTAGATTTAGAGTTTTTGTGAAACAATAAGTTACAGTTTTGATAGTTTAGGGGATCAAAAGTTAACAGTCGAAACTTGAACCTTCAAATTTACTTTTAATAAATACTCATAAGTTGTTGTCTAAGCTAATTTTTTAGGCAGGGATATTTTTGCACAGCTGCTACCTACCTAACTCCTCCTGTAGCTCTTCTAGAGTTACTGCCGGTCCCGAGCCCGCGTAAAGGAGAAGGGTTGGGCATGGGGTCAGCGACCCCATTCTGTAGAAAACAAACTCGCTAAAAAAGAACGCTGACCAGAAAAAAATAATTCAAACCATTTAAACTCTGCCCTGGGAGTTAGAAGGTCTTCATTTAGAAGAATTATGACGCTTCATGGTGAAAGCCGAGTTCCTTCGGAATCCACGAGACCGATGACCCTTCTAACAACCAGAGCAAAACTTTTTATAGGTACATGGAACGTCCGATCAATGTGGGAGACCAGGAAGACCAGTCAAATAGCAAAGGAAATGAGGAGATACAACTTGGCAGTACTGGGAATCAGCGAAACCCATTGGACCCAAGCTGGGCAGCGAGGGCTTAATACGGGAGAGATGCTACTATACTGCGGTCATGAAGAGGGAAATGCTCCACACACTCAGGGAGTTGCTCTAATGCTGTCCAGAGTAGCACGAAATGCACTAGTAGGATGGGAATCTCATGGATCCGGAATCATCAAAGCATCATTCAAAACAAAGAAGGAGGGGATCTTAATGAATATTATCCAGTGTTATGCACCCACCAATGATAGCAACGACGACATTAAAGATCAATTCTACGAGCGGCTACAGTCAATCATAGAGAAGTGCCCAAGAAAGGACTTCACCATTCTGATGGGAGATCTAAACGCCAAAGTTGGAATAGACAACACCGGATATGAAGATACCATGGGACGACATGGATTGACTGGGAGAGAGAAACGAAAATGGGGAAAGATTTGCAAATCTGTGTGCATTCAGCAAATCGGTCATAGGAGGCACAATATTTCCACACAAACGTATACACAAGGCTACATGAATCTCACCGGACCACACTAAAGAGAACCAGATAGATCATATTTGCATTAATAAAAAGTTCCGAAGAACAATGGAAGATGTAAGAACCAGGAGAGGAGCTGACATAGCTTCAGATCACCACCTAGTTGTGGCCAATTTAAAACTGAAGCTAAAGAAGAACTGGACAATACAATAGACAGCTCAGAATCAATTAGACGATTTGGACTTCGCAGATGACCTAGCCCTCCTATCACGTACACACAAACAGATGCAGATGAAGACAGCCAGTGTAGCAGCAGTCTCTGCATCAGTAGGCCTCAGCATACACAAAGGGAAAACAAAGGTCCTCAAATTCAAAGCGGAAAACAGCAATCCAATCACTCTTGATGGCGAAACTCTGGAAGACGTAGAGTCCTTCACATACCTAGGAAGCATCGTCGATGGACAAGGAGATTCAGATGCAGACGTAAAGGTGAGGATTGGCAAAGCAAGGGCCGCATTCCTTCAATTGAAGAACATATGGAACTCAAAACAACTTCCAACCAATATCAAAGCGAGAATCTTCAATACGAACGTCAAGGCAGTTCTACTGTATGGAGCTGAAACTTGGAGAACTACAACAACCACAATCAAGAAAGTACAAGTATTTATAAATAGCTGTCAACACAAGATACTCAACATCCATTGACCGGACACCATCAGCAATAGCCTTCTGTGGGAGAGAACAAACCAACTTCCGGCTGAAGAAGAAATTAGGAAAAGACGATGGAAATGGATAGGACATACATTACGCAAATCGTCAAACTGCATCACGAGACAAGCTCTAACTTGGAATCCTGAAGGGAAGCGGAGAAGAGGAAGACCAAAGAACACATTACGTCGGGAAATAAAGGCAGATATGGAAAGGATGAATAACAACTGGAAGGAGCTAGAAAGGATTGCCCAGGATAGGGTTGGATGGAGAATGCTGGTGAGCGGCC
Organism: Schistosoma haematobium; assembly: GCF_000699445.3. NCBI lineage: Eukaryota > Metazoa > Platyhelminthes > Trematoda > Strigeidida > Schistosomatidae > Schistosoma > Schistosoma haematobium. The sequence continues at coordinate 13,021,810 of NC_067199.1, read as the reverse complement.
TATGCTCCTTCACGGCGAATAACAGGCGTAAGTAAGTAATGGACTCATAATGAAACGAATTCTGTTTCATTATTCCCGAATGAATAATATTCAAGAATATACGAAAACTCGACCAAAAAGGTGAATAAAAAATAACTGGAATATCCAGCTTATCACGTAAAAATTATGTAATTGTCGGCTAAATCACTTGTTTCTCAATTACAGGTCTTAAACCTGGTCCAATAACTACATCTTTACGTTTCAGATGACCGTTTGACTTAAAAGCGCCCAAGTAAACCTGTAAGTGATAAATTGGTTGCATTGATGTTAATATATAGGCCTCGAATTGTTTATCAGTAGAACAGTGTGATGATATGCTACAAACAAGATATAACTCCCTTTTTGTTTTCATTAGTTAGAGGGGGACTTTTCTGTGTTTACATCCGATTAAAATGAACGGTTTTCAATAAGTAAAACTGAAAACAAATAGCTATACGTCATATTCATGAACATAATTCAAAAATGGACCAAAATGTTCTTTCTAAACTTATACGTATTTGTTAGACTAAATAATATTGGTTCCCAGGGATTTCAACATGAAGGTTGTGTTCAAATACTTCACCGACGCCTATTAGTTCTTTACAAAAAATTATACAGGAAACTCACACTACTTACAGTAGTTAAATTTTAAAACTAAAAATATTTATTCCAATACATTTCAACCCTTTCCTTGGATAGATTGGTCAATCTGGTGGAAATTGCTCCTTCGGTAGTAAGTTTTAAACAGCTGATTTATTGATGAGGAAATCAATATTGCATAACAACAACCCCAACAATTGCTTCTTGGGTTCTTATTGTGTATCATTTGACCAGTTAGAAAGAAAAGGGGAAATTTTAGGTCTAAATTCTCCACAAGTCATAATGAATGTACTTTAGTGTCAATGACCGAATAGAGAGGAGTCACTTGTCCTTTAAAGTTGTTTCTTTCAATACACCCGTCTTATTTTGATGGCTGTATACGTAATCTGTAACCTTCCAAAAAAACAGTTAAGGGTTTGTACAGTTTTCCAGCTTGTCTAATAATAAAGCTGTATGGATAGTAGTGAAGCTATCAATACATACATCATACATATCTTACCTATATTTTGTGCATCGTTCATCTGTAAACGGATATTTTAAGATTTTGCTTATCCAATAAATAAGTCCTACCCAATTATCTTCAAAATAGTAACATCTACTTTGAACATTCCCTATTACTTGAATACTAATGATTGATTAAATAAATTACTGAATTTCACTACAATTGCCTACAAACTGTTTATAGATTTTATGTAAAAATCTAATTCAATCATCAAGTTGTACATAAGAATTTCGGAGGTAGGATTACTGTTAAAGCGTGGTTTTAATAAACAGATGAAATTAGATTTCATATTTACTAACTCCAAAACTTGATGTATTCCAGCATTAATCACATGAATGTAGGATCGAAATGTCTTTAAGTAAACGGATAAGAACAAAGTTATCAGAAAAATTTCCACATATCTTCATTGAATGTGGTAGGGGGCAGTGACTGATTATGTACCTTTATAATAACAAACAAATTAACTAAAATAAACAAGTGACTGGAAGAAGACAAAAAAATCGAGAAGAAAGAATAAATAGAAACATAAGCGTAAAAGATAAAAAGAATATGGCAAATTTGACAAATAGACATTTATTCAATTGGGTCCATAAAAAAGAATCTCCATTACTCATCACAGTTTGAAAGCTATTTGAGCGATTGAAATCATAAGATCTACTGCAAATTAGTAGAAAATAATTAATATGTGGGCGAGAATGATAATGATTGATTGTCTGCTTAGTTGGACATGTAGATAATCTGACAGTTGCCAGATGAGTTATATATTCCCCTATCCTTATAATTATTATTGTTGATTGTTCATTGTTGCTGGGTTTTTGGTGTAGAAATATACTTACTTTGTAGTCAGGCTAATCACGTGTTCGTGATCTGAGTTGTGTTGAAGTCCTGTAGAATAGACAGTGGGAGGGAATCTAATGTAGATATTTCGTTTAAGGTAAATTAACGTCCCATATGTGTAAACGTGGAAAACCAATCGTCATAAAAGTAATATATAATGGAACCCTAAAATAGTGGTGAATGAAGATGAAATAAAGTTTAAGGTTACATGAATTTATCAGTGAAGTACAAACTTGTATGAAATTTCAACTCACTCAGCCATTTAAATGGCGTTTATTTATTGAAAAATAACTTGTAACATATTGTGAAGTCATTGATCTAACGACAAATTCTGATTATTTTATGTGTAAATTTTAATTAGTACAGAGTGCTAAATAAACTATTTATAGTTATCATCACTGTACGTGGATCATGTACTTTAACTCACCTTTTCTATACTGTAATTTTAAAAACTAACAGAATATCCATGTTTGATAATGAAATGTAAAAGTAAAATTTATTTAAGTGCATTCCATCATAGTCTTTTCAGCTTTATTATTCAAATTCTATATCTTAATCAATAATGAACAATTCTTCACTGATTCCAATTCTTAGTTTTACGTCTAATACTACACTTTTGAATGATTTGCACCAAAATTATTTACATATAACTTTATCAGAATTAAATTCTGAGCCAGTGATTTGATGTAGAGTAAAATCGTCACATTCAAAAATGACTCATATTTTTTGTATCATGTTAACAAAATTATTCTTTCTAAAAGAATAAAGAGTCATAGATCACCTATTCAATTCTAGATTAACTTTCAACAGTTACATGATTTGTGTTTTCAGATCTTTCATGAATGATTTCACAATTTGGTAGTTTAATTAAATATTCATATCAGAAGGGAGTTTTGTGGAGATTACAGTAATTTCATTAGTTGAGATCATGAGTCAATAGAAGTTAAACGGGATCATGAATGCACACTGCTGAGCAGTCCCATACTACAACGAAACGGCCATCCAGTGCTTCTAGGTTTTCTATGGTAGTCTAGCTTCAATTGACTCATGACTTCAACTATTGAAATTAAATATTCGTCAAATATTTATTCCATTGAGTATTATCAAGTAAACAAAAAAAATAATTTCAATAGTTGAAATCGCGAGTCAATTGAAGCTAGACCACCATAGAAAACCTGGGAGCATTGGACTGCCATTTCGTCCTAGTATGAGATTCCTCAGCGCGCAATACTGATAGATCCTGGGTTCGAATCCGGTGAGGGGTAGGATCGCGGATGCGCACTGCTGAGGAATCCCATACTAGGACGAAACGGCCGTCCAATGCTTCCAGGTTTTCCATGGTGGTCTTTCTTTAATTGATTCATGATTCCAACTACTGAAATTTCTAAAAAATCTCCACAAAACCCCTTCTGAAAAAAATTAATATTGAGAATTAATTGCAGAATAATGTTATTTTGTAATCATTAATCAGAACTTCAATATTATGAATTCATTAAATCGGAGAATAAAGATTTTAATGAATTGTGTATTTTTTTCTTTTAACTGTAAATATAACTATAATAAATACAATTCAGAACAATTAGTCCCCTTGATAGATTTCAATAATGTATTGCGAGGGCGAAGTTTATCAGAATTATGTAATATAGTTATATACACTTTGTTCTTACCCTTAACCTACCCTGGTAATACTGATTTATTATTCAGAATGCTTATCATAATGTATCCGTGTACTTTATTTATTTATTTATCTTTTGTTATGGCTTACCTTTAACCTGTCTAGTTGACCTTTTAATGTTTTATATAAAAAAGATATCTCAACAAGTAGATTATTTGTGAACAGATTGTTCGAAATGTATTACACAATTATATTACATAATTCTGATGCACTTCATCTTCTTATTGTATTATCGAAAGATATAATAAATAAAATTATAATCTATGTTCAGGTATTTATCAATAAAGTAAATGCAATGATCAAGATTTTAATTCATAACTTAACTATAGTTGATCCTTATTAAATTTGTCAGTTATCAAGAATTTTTAGTCAGTGACAATTATAGACATTTAAATTCATAAATGATTCAATTTAAGAGACTGAAATTACATTCAAATTGTGTTAACAGTTTGTTTCATCAAATTTGTTAATTTAGTTTTTACCAGAAGGGGTTTTGTGGAAATTTTAGTGATTTCAATGGTTGAAATCATGAGTCAATTGAAACTAGACCATCATGGAAAACCTAGAAGCACTGGACGGCCATTTCGTCCTAGTATGGGACTCCTCAGCAGTGAGTATCCACGACCCCGCCTGGAGAGATTCGAACCCATTATACCAATTAGCAGGCATCCAACGGTGTTAATGTTTAACTTTAACCAATCCACGAGTTTTTACAATGGAAATACATCGTTTTGTTGTATTTATATAATAATAATAATAATTTATATTCTGAAAAAAAAATAATAATTACAGAATTCACGCCAGTTTACAGGCATGATCAATTTGATATAAATAATAACATTAGACGTGGAGAACAAACATGTGATAAAAGAAAGTTTTAAGTATACTAGTTCAGTAGTTGTTTAAGTAGTACATATATTACAGCGATCCAATGCATCAGCCGGGAATTTTTAATATTTCTTAAATGGACAGCCTGTTGATTTATGAACAGTGTAATTAAGGTCAATTCGTGTGCCAGATCGAAATAATGATGATTCCCTACAACTAGAGAAATTAAAACGAAAACAGAGAGCGCGGAACAACAAAAAAGTAATTACCAAAATATATCAATCCGGTCTACCTAAATGCGTGTGTCATGTGACATAGTGATATACTGGTTATGCTATTCAAATTAGTTAAAGTTGCTAGGGGCGGTGTTAACATATTGACAGCAAGTGGGTGGTTTTACTAAGGGAATTCACTAATAAAGATGGCTAAACATGTAAGGTTCCTAAAATATCACTTGTGGAGTGAGATACACTTAAAGGCGCTAAACCATTCAATGCATTTTCAGAGGAGCAGTATGCATCGATGCAGCGAACAAATAATGGGAGTGATTTTATCGTGCGCATAGATTGTGGTAGGTTATTCCAGAGTCTAGAAAATTTACAGGTGAAGTAATTCATATAAAGAGATGATTTAGAATGAGTTTGTTTCACTAGTGCCAAGGAATTACGGATGTAATAATGAGAGGTTTCTGCATATTGAATCGCGTGATCGGATGTAAACGATAGTTTATGAAGTAGTTTGAAGAAAAAGATAAGATTTAGTTTGAGTCTCCTCCTCCATAAAGGGTCTAGCCCAAGTTTATTGCATCTAGAATTATAAGTTAAGGTACAATCTGCTCCAAGAATACGAAGTGTAAATCGTCTCTGTACTGATTCCAGCCTTAATTTATCCTTTATGAGCGCACTGCTAAGAATAAACGTGCAGTATTCCAGAAGAGGTCGAGCACAAACTTTGTACATTAGAATACGTGACTCAGTGTTGTAAAGATTTCGAGTTATGTAACCTATTAGACGTTGAGACTTAGAGGTCTGTTTTAATATATGTTCTGTAAACGACAGGTCTTGGGAATATCTAAGTCCTAAGTCTACTACTGTATGTAACCTAGGTAACACTTCTCCATTTATGGTAATGTCTAGGTTGAGTGATGTATTGCCGAAGCATATCCATCCACATTTAGCCGTATTAAGCTCCAGTTGCCATTTTAAGCACCACTGTGCTACCTTGTTAAGCTCCATGCTAATGCAATTTTGCATATTTTTCAGGTCATGTGGAGAAAATGAATATACTACTTTAAGATCATCTGCATATAGAAGGGGCTTACCGACACAAAAACTTTCACAAATATCATTGATAAACACTAAAAGGAGCAAAGAACCTAAGACACTACCTTGTATTACACCACTTCTAACAGGGACAGCGTTAGACAATGAAGAGTTAATTTTAACTATTTGATGTCGATTGCTGAGAAAGGAATCAAGCCAAGCAAGCAAAGGATTTTGAACCCCATAAGATGCGAGCTTACCTATAAGAAGTTGGTGGCTAACCATGTCAAAGGCTTTAGAAATGTCCAGATATAGCACTAAGACTAGATATCCCTGGATACGTGGAGAATAGACTAAATTAAAGAAGTCAAAATGACATGTCATGCAAGAACGATTTTTAAGAAATCCATGTTGAGTGTCATTGATAAATTTTCCAGCAAGTAAATAGTTGGAAAGTTCATCACTTATAATTTTTTCCATAATCCTAGAAATAACTGGAGTAATATTTATTGGCCGGTAATTGTTCATGTCAGTCTTATCTCCAGATTTGTAACGAGGTATGATGTACGCGGTTTTCCAGCAGTAAGGGTAAGAACCGGTTTCCATAGAGAGAGTAAACAGCTTTAGAAGAAGAAGTGGAATATCTGGACCACCATATTTGTAGAGAAATGATGAAATCCCGTCTACTCCATGACCTTTCGAAAGCTTAAGTGTATTTATAGCCTTATTAATTTTCATGCATGTGAAGGAGATAGATTTTATTGAGTTGCTAGTCACGCACATAACTCTTGAAGCATAGCCACTTATGTTTTCTACACCATTCGCGAATATACTACTGAAAAGGTCGGCCATGGTTTTAGAGTCGTATATAAAAGTGCTATTATGCTGGATGCACGGTATATCAACATTTCGAGTTGCTTTAGTGCGTTTATTGAAAAGGAGAGTTAAGTTTTGTACTTTCGAGTTAGTATTAAGGGCTAACAGCTCCTCATTAATGGCTTTTAACCTATGTTCCTCTTTAATTTGATTAAAAATTATTGTTATTTGTGTAACTGCTGTGAAGTCGTTTGACTTAAAATAACGATTCTTTAGGCGTTTTAGTTTATTACGATATTTAGCTGGTATATATAATTCGTAAGGTTTACTAAACCTGTACGTTTTAAGAGGTACACTGGAATCTAAACAAGAGTTAATGATCAGACAGAATTCGTCGATAGCATCCATGAGACTATTACATGAAAAAAAGTTGTCCCAGTCTGAAAGTTTAATCAATGAATGCAGGAGGTCCCAGTCAGCATGCTTATAGTCTCTATATTGACAGGTTTTTTGAATGGGTGGGTTATAAGAGAGATAGATAGGGAGAGCGCAAACTACTATCTTATGGTCACTGCTTTCAAATTCATCATATACTATATGGGTTAACTTTAAAATTATCTGTAACTGTTTATAGTTCAATTAATAATAAATGTTATAGTAAATATAAATTTATCTAATACTTTTCTAATTGACCATCCTCAAGGTCACCATTAGGCACTATCATTTCACCATTAATTGTGTACTATAATGATGGAAAATAAATTTTTAACAAAAAACACTGTACAAGGAAGTTCATAGAATGAAAGTACATTTCATGTATAAACAAAATAATTTTGTACAATATGAATTGAAGTGTTATTTAATTTGAAGTTCCTGTTTTATTAAGATTAAGAATAAATAACAACAAACTTGACCACATGGTGAAAGTGAAAGATGAAAGTAGTAAATATTAAGTTTCAAAAAAAAAACAAATTTTATTCTATGTGACATTAACACTTTTACTATAGCTGATGAACAATTAATCTTTATAAATAGCTAACGTTTATTATCACATGATTAAATGAGAAGATTTTGTAAGTTATCTTCATTCGAAACCCAAACAGGAACTTATTTGAACGTTTTTATTGTTGGTTTATTGATAACAATACTGATTAATGTTATGATAGATATTGATAACTTTCAAATCATTGAAAGAACTTTCTTCTCAATATGGAGTAGTATAATTCAATGACAGTTATATAATAAATTTTATATAATCGTTTAAAGATCCCCATCATATTAAAAGACTAGTATTTGGACGAAGAACATCCTTTTCGATAAATTCTCTTCAGATTCTACAATTCATATATCCAAATTAATAATCCGAAAAATGGTCAGGTTAAAGGCAAAGTAAATCGTTTAAAGCATGTGAATTTAGGATTGTGATAAACAAAATACAATAAAATTGTTAATTATCAGTTTAGGAGTTGTGGAGATTGTTAAGTTTTTGATTGAGATCATGAACCAATTGATGTTAGACCACCGTTGAAAAGCTGGAAGCACTAGACGGCCGTCCAGACTAACATCAATCAGTTCATGATCTCAATCAAAGATTGTTAATGTTGATATGACTCATATAGAATGTTGACTTGAATCTGCGTATATGTTAAGTGAGATTTAAGATCCATGATCGGAATAAATATGGGTCAAATAGGGTATTACGTCTTACTTATTTGATCGAATTGTAATTGCACTATTATTTCTCTCTCACCCTACTTGACCCATATCTATGTAAATGTAATAAGGATATTTCAAATTAGTAGCATTATTGCATGTAATATATGAACTATTAATTTCTAGGGTTAACTAATACATACTCTGTAGGTGTCATTACCAAGGTTTGATTTGATCATTTCGAATAAATTGAGCATTGGGTTGACTGTTATAAATAAAAATAATATATTTGTAATATCCCAATGAGTAGAAAATTGGATTATTTATCCTCTGAAGAAGTGACTTACACTAAGTCACGAAACGTCAGAAAATCCAATTTTCTACTCATTGGAATATTACAAATATATTATTTTTATTTATAATACATACTCTTTTAGTTACAATCGTAATAACACAAGTAAGAAATAAGATTGTATATACAAATGGTTTCATTGTATTAAAATTATAATTAAACAGTTGGGTACATACAAAACAATTTTTACGTGATAGAAATATTATAGTACTCTGCCTAAGGTTTAGTAGTCAGACGAAATAAAGTTTCCTTAGTGCGCTAAAGAGTTCAAGTAAGTGACTCTTAACTTTATCAAAATGCTCGTTGATATTTGACGCTTGTGAGTAGAACTACTTAACACACTACCACTGTATTTCCAATTTCTAGCATAATATGTATATATAGAGAGAAATATCCCACACTAAGTGGATATATATATATATATATCTGATGGTCATCCTGATTTCTTCGATCGTTGGTGGGGGTGACATCTATTGAAAAGTCTGTAGGCGCTGCTACGATGTCTGGTGGATTCAGTAGAGCTGATCTATTCAAGAGTTCCTCAAAGTATCCTATCCATCTGTTCCTCTGTTCTTGAATCTCGGTGATTGTCTTGCCTTCCTTGTCCTTGACCAGTCTTTGTGGTTTACTATATTTGCTTGCCAGTTTCTTCGTTGTGTCATATAGTTGTTTCATAATTCCTTCTCTTGCAGCTTTTTCCACTGGCGTTGTTGGCACTTCACGTATTTCTGATTGTCGTTTCTAATGCTCCACTTGACTTGATTGTTTGATTCGGTGTATTCGGCCTGTGCCTTGATTTTCTTTGCGCTTGTTCGGTTGTTGTTAATTACTGTCTCAATGTTCTTCCTTTCTTGAATCTTCTCCAGGGTTTCCATAGAGATCCGTTCCCTATGATGATGCTTCTCGAGATCTAGAACCTCCTGACACGTTGAAATTAGTGCTTGTTTATTCCCCTTTCAATTGTCCTCCATAGCAGTTTCTACTTCTGAGAGTAGATCCTGTAAAGCTTTAAACTCTTGTTGAGAGTTACATTGAATTCGTTGAGTTCGTCAGTAGCTCGAAGGGAGGCTGTATTGAAACATTGCAATGCTGTTTGTCCAGTAGTCTAATGCTTCTTTAGCTTCATTTTCATCTTGGCAACCAACAGGTGATGATCTAAAGCTCTGTCAGCTTGTCTCCTGGTTCTCACGTCACACATTGGCCTTGTGAATATTTTACTGATGCAAATATGATCGGTCTGATTATCCGTAATGTGATCCGGTGAGACCCACATAGCTTTGTGTATGCGTTTTTCGGGGAATATTGTGTCACCTATAACCATTTTGTTGAATGCATATAAATTTGAAGATCTCCCCACATTTTCATTCTTTTCTCTCCGTCAGTCCATGTCTTCTCGTGATATCTTCACACCCAGTGTTATCCATTCCGACTTTGGCGTTTACATCTTCCATCAGGATGGTCAGGACCTTTCCTGAGAACTTCTCCCTGAACGATTGCAGTGTCTCGTAAAATTGAACTTTATCGTTGTCATTGCTATCCTTGGTGGGTGCATAACATTGGATAATATTCATTGTGATCCGCTCCTTCCTTGTTTTGAATGATGCTTTGATGATTCTAGATCCGTGAGATTCCCATCCTACAAGTGCATTTCGTGCTACTTTGTACATCATTAGAGCGATTCCCCCGGGTGTGTGGAGCATTTTCCTCTTCGTTACCGGAGTACAACTGCATTCCTCCCTTATCTAGCCTTTGCCATCCAGCTTGTGCCTAATGCGTTTCATTGATTTCGAGTACTGCCAAGTTTTGTCTCTTCACTTTCGTTACTATTTGACTGGTCCTCCCAGGCCCCCACATTGTCCGAACATTCCATGTGCCTACTAAAGTTGTTGCTCTGGTTGTTAGAATTGGCATCGACGTTGTGATTTGTGAAGAATCTCGACTTCCATCCTGAGGCGTCATAATTCTTCTTTGAACTCGGGGGCAGAGTATAAATGGTGTGATTTGTTCAGTCTGGTTGGCGTATTTTAGCAAGAATTTTTTCTATCGGACGGTGTTGCCGACTCCGTGCTTAACACTCCTCTTTTACTCAGGGTTGGGATCGTTAGTGTTTCTAAAAGAGCTACTAAATATTAGTTTAATGAAACCTAATGAATATTTTCAATGATGACAAATTTTCCCTCTTTGTTTTTCCTCGCATAAATTAAGTCATCTCTGCAATTCGACAAAGTTATGTGAGCTCGGTGATTTAATCGTGAATAATTCACTTCTATTTATTTAGTTTTAAGTAAGCTGTTAGTTATTTGTGGCGAAATCCTAATAACTCATTTCTATTTACAGACATTGAAAAGTTTATATATAAGATAATTCTTCCTTTGTTACATGTTTTGAAATTCAGATAGATTAAATTTCTCAAGGACACTAATAGATGAAAAGTATAATCGACGCAGGCGATTGTTGTAATTAGATTGTTCATTTGGCTTAGGTCACTAGTCACTTTTCTTTGGTTGGATCAGTACCAAATATAAACAGACTAACTGAGTATAGATTGCCCAACATAAGTTGAGTCACATCTCTGCTCTCTTCAATCCGATCTTCCCAATCTTCTAATACAAGACATTCCACTCCTACTGGTGCTGCGTACTACTAATATTTATCGACATAAGTAGCATATGTCACAAACTTATTAAAAATATTATTTTTTTATTTTTACGTTAAAACAGCAGCCAAATAGAACTTGTTCTCTTAAAATATTAAATCTAAGATTTGGCTACCATATAAAATAACGAGATTTTTTGATTAGACCAACATAATGAAGTATCAGTGAAATTTACTAAGGTTAGGTAACAAAACTAATCTGTACAGTTCCTTTAAATTCAACATACATCAGTTAAGGAATTACAGTATGAACTATGTTAAGCCTAGATTTATTGTTCTGAGTGAAATTACGAGGAATGTTCAGAACAGAAAGCTTCTATTTATATACGATGAACATATCCACTTACCACCTACGTCGACAAACTATCTTGTTTCAAATTAATAATACGTGATGAAATTATCCTAAGGCTAATTAGAGAAAAATTTAGCATGATTCTAACAAGACTGTTTGGGTACTTGTGATCTTGTTTGGTGGAATGCCAAGAAAGATGAAAATCTTATTAAATTCTTTCTGAAAAAATCTATCTATCATTTTCTTTCATTCTCGTATCCATTTAACTTAAAATCCATTTTAGTAATTAGCTAAGAAAATGCAATAACAACACCATTTGATATATATTATTATTTTTGACATATAGTATTGAAATGTTTATTCTTAATGTAACATATTCGGTTTGAAAGCAAATAGAATGTGCCTGTTCGTTTAAATAACATTCTATTTGTAACTACAGCATAATTTCGAACCTCAAAACTATATACAACAGCCATGCAAAATGCATTGGAAAAATGAAATCTTGATCACTGAACCGGCCCAGTGGTCTAGAGGTTAAGTGTTCACATGCGAAGCCAAAGGTCATAGGTTCGAGTCCCACGTGCGGGATCGTCGATGCCAACTGTCGAGGAATCTCATACTGAGGTGAAACGGTCTTCTAGTGCCTCCAGATTTTCCATGATGGTCCAGTATTGATCCAGTGATGGTGTCAATCTAAACTCAACAATCTCTACAATCACGTAATGATAATAAGGAAATCTAACAAAGATACAAAAACATTCAGACTTTAGTAGCAATTTCCCCAAATGTTGGACAAATTTACCATAAAATTTCTTTATGTAATTCCAATTTTTAACGGAAAAAATTCCACAATTTTTATTGATTTAGTTAGACAGACAGATGGGACACAAATGTTTCCAAATTAAACCTTTATTACACGATAAAATAATCTTTATGGAATCTTTGTTGTATTATTGATTCATTGTATACCAATCAAAAACATTTCTTAAACTATCCAAATATTGTAAAAGTAAAAAAAAGAGAATAAAATAGAAAGAAATCTAACTGTTCAGTCTCTCCATACACAAACACACACCATACCCCCTATATAGTCACTATGCCTTACCTATGTTCCCTCTTTTCAATATATTGAAATAGATATGCACAATTGTTAACAAACATTTTAAAAATCATAATAAGAATTATATAGAATACATAAAGTATAATCATTATATAATTTTGTTACCATAGAGAAAAATAGATTTACACATTATTATTAATTAACTAACTATATAAACTACAAGAACATTGTGAATAGTGATTTGAAGTTAATTAATCCATTTCTTTTGTTTTAATTATTATAAACTGTTTGTTACTATTTGAATATAACAATTATCCATTAAATCTTACAATTATATATATTACTCAATATAGATTCTTATTGATTCATTATGCCTTCTGAAATTTGTCCAAAATGTCAAAAAGCTGTTTATGCTGCAGAAAGAAAAATAGCCGGTGGTAAAGCATGGCATAGTATGTGTTTAAAATGTGGTAAGTTATTTTTTCTTTTTTTAATAACATTCAAATAGATATTGATACTTTATAATTTATATCATTTCGTTAAACTACTAACTTATTAAATAGTAGGATAACTAGTGTTTTTGAGTTTTTTGTTTTGTTTAAAGTTTTGAACTATTCTGTAGATTTCAACAGTTTAAACATCCTCATAGAATATTCAAAAAATGAAGAATAACTGAGCGAACAATTGTTTTCAATAACTTAATCATCAGGCTTTACAGTTATTAGTTCATAATGATTGTGATATTTTACAAAGGCCAAAAATAAGGCATTCCCAATTCGTTTATCGTAATTACCTTGATACCACCCTCTTTATGACATATTATATTCACACAACAATCTTATTATTATTATCTCAATTGACAAGGTGAAATTCCCCTATTATGCATTTTATTCACACAAGTTTTTGCATTTTCATTTTTGCTATAATACTTATTGTGACTGAACACTTTAAATCATCCTGACCTTTATTGAATGACCTTCCTAATTTGCAAATAATATAATTTTGAAGTATATATATATCGCAACAGATGCAAATGTCCACCATTTTCAACATATAACATTGTCAAATTCATTAATACATGCCTTAATTTTGGCCTATGTAAATTTTTATAATTATGGACTTATAACTGTAGAGCCTGATGATGAAGTTATTGAAAACAATTGTTCTCTCAAATATTCTACATTTTTGACTATTCTGTAGAGTTGATCATTCTAAACAGTAAATTGATCAATTTAAGAAAGAGTTTAGAATTTCAAGTTGTGTTGAAAAGAATTAAACACTTTTGATTTAAACTAACTGACTTTTTCAGTAACTAAAGGTCAACGTCATGTGATGTACTCATTAATACATTTACCTTTTCACGTAAAGGTACTTTGGGGTTTTATGAAAAGATAGTTAATTAGAAATAACAACTTTGTTTTAAAGAAATATATCATAGTAGTCTTCAGAGTAGTGTTATTATATTTCGAATGAATCTACTTGAGATATAGCTGAGTATCTAATCATTATGAACTTTTCGATAACAAATATGAATCTATGAAACTAGAATCAATTTTCCGCCCATCGAAATCATCTTTCTGAAGTATTGAATTAATACTATTAGCTAAAAAAAATAGAAACATTTGTATGTAGATTGTTCAGGACACTACTAACTGATAAAGTTTCATCATAGATGGTGGATACGGAGAGAAGTTACGACCGAACACTCATCCTAATCATTTATACTTGGAAAGACAGCCTGATTAGTTAAGGTGTATTGAAATTAAGTGTCAGTCTTCCTAACATGTATTAATAGAAGCTATTCATATAATATTAACCAAATCCCAATGTATTTTTACAGTCTAACACCGAGTATATTTGTGAAATATGGGAGAAACAGTGTTCGTCTATTAACTAGAACTATGTGACAGTAAACTTATCAGTCGTTTGTTACTTGAAAACATAAGGACAGCCATACCATGTTCTAAGTGTATTAAATAAATTGTGATTTTATTTGTATGAATTACAGTCAAGCGATAAACTTCCAGTAAGATTTCAAAAGAATTTAGATAGTCTTCTATCAGCAATTTCTACTCATTTGCGCTAATGACCAAGTACACCTCGTAAATGAATCTGAAGTTGAAATTGAGAGTTATACTCCACCTTCGATTAGTCTGTTGACCAAAAACTTATTCCGTGAAACTTCTGTATTTGATGCTAGAGTGGTCCACCACTTTTACTTAACAAAAAAAGGGTTGTCAAGTATACGTTGTATACTTTAACTATGAGTTAATGAAATCAAAATATCACTATAATAGCCATAAGATTTGAAAATTTTACAAAATAAATGAGATGAATGTGTAATGAACGAACAATTTTTGTATCATACTAAATGACAAAGTTCTTTCTTAAAATATGAAAACCGTACATTAAATGCTTTATTTGCGAATTTTCCTCCTTCAATTGTCCTTTACATTCTTTATAACTCTTCCAATTCCCAATTCCTTTATGTTTTCTTCAGATCAATCCTGTCAAAAGTCTTTTGTCAGGGATTCCACCTCTGATTAGTGTTACATACTACTTATATCTGTCAACATAAGTAGCATACATCACACATGTAACAAATACTTCTATAATATTTGTTCTTTCTTTATTCAAGTTTATAAATGGGAAAAGTTGTACGAAATTGAGATCTAATTGATGTATATTACTTTAAAAAGTAGTGAATATATATTCATGTATAATGTAGATTAATGTCTTTATTCCAGTAGGCGAAATGAATCTGGCTTATAACCATTTACAGAGTATAGTATATTGTTTAAAACATCTTTATTACTATAAGGAATACTGTTTTTTTCATTAAATATCATATTTTAAGATATATTTGAGTTTATAATGTCTGAAGTAGTTTCTAACATCAAATCAGCGTAAAATCTGATGGATAAGAGTTTCTTTTCGTGCTCTATAGTCAGCAGATAACTTGCTGACTTCTGTTATCATATTTTACTAAATAACTGATAAACAATCAGCCCTAGGTTAAGGTTCAGAATTACTTATTAAAAAGCTTCAAAAAATAATCTAAATGAGTGAACTATTCATGGAGGCAGTTAATTCTATAAAACTATGTAGTTTCTGAGCAAGTAAAATGTTTTTAACCCATACTAAATGTCCATGTGGTGAAATGAATTTTCTTTGTTTCTCCAGACAATCTTAATTAATAATAAAGTTAGAATGAGAATGAGGATTTTCGTGGCGTTTTATTCTCTGAGCTGGATGATTTAGTTTTGAAGCTTTTATAGTGTTCCATGACAGTACACAATTCAATAAAAAGGGATTAATTTAAATTTCTCCTAAATTAAACGGCAACTTGTTCTGTTGACATGAAGCTTGGTTGTTGTCCACAAGTGTGTGGTCATTGCTATGCCATGACTATGGTATGGTTTCTCTAATAATAGTGCACATGGACAAAGAAAAAGAAAGCTTCATGATTAAGCAAACCAGCTCACATAACAAAGCATCTCCAGAAACAATGTCTTTTCTGAGTAAACAATTCCTTCTCATATAGATTATTATAGATTACATTGTTAACTGGTAAGCACGCGAAAAATACAATTTTCAAGACATTTTTGGGCATTAAGAATATGACTGGTGATGCCAACTATTATTATCAGTTAACATTAAAACAAACACCTCTTAATAATCAGCTTGTTAAAAGCTTATGAGAAACAGTATTCAAGATTCAGTACTATGTGCATATTAAATGTTGGTCATTCTAACCCTGATTAAAAGTACTTACATAAAGATAAGACTTAGAGATAAATAAAATTAAATCAAAGACTTATTAATGACATCTGGGCTGTTAGAACAACAGCTAACAGGACATTGTTTTTTAATCAAGTCACCAAGTAAATTAATCAATTTATGAATGGAATGTGTGACCACTTGCTTAACGTTAAGTAAATTGGTTACATAAGGCTTCTCATTTCAGCATTCTACAGTAATTAATACTAATGAACTTACTTCAATAGAATGTTTTAACAGTTAGATGAATACACCGTTATCTTTCTGTAATTAACCTATAAAACTTGTCTCCAATGGTTTAAACAACTCATAATTCTCATTCTTGTGTTTATATATATATATGTTTTGTTTTACTAAAGTTAGTTTTTGGTTAGCTATTTTTACTGTCTTATAATCTCTACTTATTCAGTGATATTTTTCCAATAATATCGATTATGATAAGTAGTCACTTACTGAGGCTTAACATTAACTGATATAACTAATGATGTATTCATACAAACATAATATTTCTTATTTTTACACAGTTAACATGCTTCAAGTTTTAAACTGTCATTTAAAACTGCTTTGACTGCATGCATTAGATAGATTTCCCTGTGCTTTAACCGGAGTTGATAAGCCCTGATTCTAAACTAATGGTGTACATGGACTCCAGGATCCTAAGGAAATAAATGGCGTATGAACCAATTGTTGACCATCGGATACCATGGGACTGCATCTCTTTACGTTGCTCCACTGCGTTGTGTATCCGACCTTTAAGTCGAAGACTCCAGATATGGCCCCCCTAAGAAAACCATTTGCTCCGGTCTGGGTGCTCGGGCAGTATCACATCCCTCACATAAATCAATGATAACTACTACTGGCCTCATTGTTATTGTGTGGCGCATATGTATTTGGTTCCCACTAGTACCAATGTTTATGTGTTCAAATAAATAAATAAATAAATTTTCTTTTAAATAAATCTTAACAATGGTCACAGTTCAACTCTTGGGAGACATATATTTCTAGTATCATAGTAAGCTAAGTACGATATTCCTTTTGAAAATAAACAGGAAGGTTTGCGTGTACATTCTCAGTATATTAATCTATCCTATCTTTGGATAGTATTTTATAGAAATTTTCAGCTTCCAATCATTACACACAGTGTTCAGTAGAAATTTATCTTCCTGCCTTTATAATTTTAAGTCGGTGAACCAAATACTAGAATTATTCTTAATAGACCCATAGTATATATTTTAATTGATTGCAAAGTCAGTTTATATATCGTTTATACCCTTTCAAACTTAAATACTTTTCATAAAGACATATTACTAATCTATGTTTGGAGAATACTTGGAAATTTTAGGACATGACAAAAAGTCATTACTTTTAAATCTGTGAATCAGTCTTTAATTGTGATACTACAAGTTATAATCTAATATGAACATTATGGAGATTTAAGTATTTCGACTCTAATATATCTGTATTCAACAATGAAACGGATGTTAATTGATTTATTTTAATATTCTAAACAGATTTTAGATTGATAATTATTTGTAATATAAAATTGTCACTATATTGTTGTAGAGTATTTTGAGTTTTAATTGATATCATGAATGGATAAATGTCAGACCACTGTTGAAAATCCGGAAGCACTGGACGACCGTCTCGTCCTAGTATGGGACTTCTCGGCAGTGCGCATACACGATCCCGCGTGTGGGACACGGACCCATGACCTTTGGTCTCGCACGCGAATGCTTAACCTCTAAACTACTGAGTCAATAACTGATTTGATTTAAAACAAAACAGAATGAATATTCATCCGGTTGGTTTCATTTACAGAGCAACAACTTGATTAATATTAGATCCGCTCTGAAAGTTGATGTTATTTTTTTCATTCCTCACAATCGAATAGAATATTTTGAGAATAAATAAATGGTGACTAGCATCTGAACCTGGTACTTGCGTTTCGTTCTATTTGGGACTCGTTAGGTGGACATACCAATATCTCAGTGTTGATTTTCACACTGAGATTCAATGATTCAGTTGTTATCGTCTTAAGTGAAAGGTATGCATCTCGAATCTCAGCGCGAACATCAATGCTACAATTTGGGTAGATTTAAATGACTAATCCGAAACAGGACAAAACGAACATCCTGGGTTCGATTACTAGTCATGATCCATCTATTCCAACATCTTGCGACAAAATGATTATAACAAAGTAACCAGCTGAAGATGCATATATGCCGAATATAACTGACTAAAATTCAATCCTGAATACAAACAACGGCTCAATTAAAACTTTATCTAATCGTAAAGTGAGTATCAAAAAATATATTTTAAAAGCTATAGGCTTAACATTAATGAAATCCACAAAAGGTTTATAAAACTATTTACTTTCATTTTCTTGTCGAATATCAGACCATGTTTACATAAATATACATCTTATTTTTAAAGGTTTGTGCAATAAAATGTTAGACAGTACTACAGTGGCTGAACATGAAGGAGAAGTATTTTGTAAAACTTGCCATGGCCGTAAATTTGGTCCTAAAGGTTATGGATTCGGCGGAGGTTCGGGAGCACTGAATATGGATACCGGAACTCATGTTGGTAATAAAGAAACAGAAATGTCGTAAGTTTTTATAAGAGATGGGATGAGCTGTATACGATACATTTAATGACGGGATAATCATTTTTAAATTATATTACTTATCTGTCCTAATAAAAATCAGACAATCCATCAATACCACCTCATATTTAAACTATGTACGCTTGATTGTATACAAGCTCCAGGATAAAGAAAGTCTTGACTTATGTATGTGGTTCATCCAGAGGTTGAAAAGAGTTATATGTAAACCGTACCAACGTCTGTAACAAAACATAGTCTAAGCTGAGATGGTGGATACGATTTGTAGCTTAGGTGAATGATTTTGGTGGAACTTCTTTTTCTAAGCTGGATGGTTTAATCATGATGCGTTCATTATTTTTCTGAACATCATCATCAACACAAAATCTAGGTAAAAATGTGTTATTCGGATTTCTTGACATATGACTAACAGCTTATCCTGTCGACCTTGATCTTGACTGCTTACTATTGACATTTAACCTGACGTTTTCTGAATATTTATTTTGATTGTCTCTTCCCTCGAATCGATTTTTGATCCCATATTCGTCCATAATTCTTCTGGTTTGCTGATAAATTTAATCAATCGCTATGTGCTTGTTGATTGATGAATGACCTGAGTTCCAAGCTTATAACAATTCTCTGGTATTCTTAGTATTCTCTATATCCAAAACCCCAAAATTTTTCCCAGCCTATAATTGTTCATGAGCACTGATATAAACGAAGGTGCAACATGATGTTTGATAGCTGGTTCCCGTTCATGAAGATCAAGATAACAAAGGCGTCCACTTTGTCCGACCTAGTGTTTCTCTCAGTTAAAACTGTTTATTTTGAAAATAATGTCCTGTTTTTATTCTTCTGTTATTTTATCCTTCACTTTGCATAAGACTGATTGGTCATTTTGCTTATTTATATGCACAATCTTATTGTGGTTTTTGATATGTCCTTTATGTATGGTAGGATGATACATTTGTCGGTCTTCATATTCAATTTCATTTTCGCCGATAAGCTGAAGTGATATTTAAGCAAAGATGGATAGTGGCTAGCAGTGGAATCCAGGACGCACATTTCGTCCTATGTTTGCTTAAAAAGCTTGTGATTAAGGCAAAATCAAGTCAATCCGCACATATACCAACAAGAGACTGATCAATTTCAGTCCTAAATAACAATAGAAAGATACAAGTAAAACAACATCAAGTGAATTTAAATTGATATTTGTTAGTGGAAATTTTCCAAAATTTTGAGCTTATACTTTATTCATTGAACCAATAATTTTAACTTCAATTATCAAGCAGACACAAAATATGTTCTTCAGTTGATCTTTACTGAGCTAACTAATCACTGAAACAAAATATTAGAAATATTTTCAGAAATGTGTTGATACCAGGAGATAAATTGAGTTTATCTTTTTACAAAAGGAAAATATACTTGATAAAATAGCAAAGAGATCACATGATATGTGAAATCTTCAAACGATCAGTCAAATTTAGTCATAAATCTCAAGAGTATATGTGTGTGTGATAGATTAAGAGAGCACTGGTAGCTAAAAATGATGAAGTTCAACTATCTAAATATCATTCATTAACTTAAGAATAACATTACCATCACTAAACTCAGATGTTCTGACTTTAATTTGGAAACTTTCATGATGATATATATATATATATATAAGAACTGATTCACCTACTTCTTTGAAGCCCTTTTATGACTAAAAAGTTAATTTCAGTTTAATAAAACACCTATTCGTTTACTTACTCATAAAGTTTACCTGTTAAGAGTTACATGATTTTCAAAGTAAAAAGTTGTTACTTCAAACTTAAGTTTGATTTATAACACCCTCTTTATTTCTATGTATCTATAAAATATAATTAAACAGTTGGATATCATTAATCTTAAACAGCCTAATCACTTTATAACAAATTAGAACTTTCATCTAAATTTGATTGAATAGTTTCACAGTATTTGGGCACCGAGTTAATGTAAGACATTAAAGAAGAAGAATGTATTTGTATAATCTCAGTCAAAGAATTTGAAAAAGCTCGGACCACATTGCCAGGCGAAACGTTGGACTTCAAATTTTTTGGTTGAGATTTTACAAATACATTCTTCCTCTATTCACTTTATATTTACTTATTAGTGATCTAACACTAAATCTCAGAAAGATTTATTACTACATAAAAAGCAACTGCTGGTAGCTGATAGATAAAAATAGATTTTATTCTTTATCCAATAATTTATCTATAGTATCTGGCCATACGTTTATATATATTGTCCAGATTTTGTAAAAATCCTATTTCAATAAGTTATTGTAAATCTAACTATTTTTCCCAAAAACCGTTAACCTAGAAATAAACCAACAGCTGGCGCAATGGGTGGTAAAGTTATACCTCCGGAAGAAGGTGGTTGCCCACGTTGTGGTAAACGAGTATATGATGCCGAAAAAGCTATTGGATGTCCAAGTGGAGTAAGTTTATTCAAATATTTCAGTACTAATAGTAGTGTAGTGGATGTTACTTACAATGTTGTATGTAAGTAGTGTGTAGCAGAACGTGACGTCGAAGTTGTTACATTTATCAGACGAAGTGAAGAGTTTCAGTGCATTGAAAGCACAGCGTTGGCATAACACATGGAGACCAGATAAGAAGACGGGTCATACTGCAGAACACACCAAATGATGCGAATGGGAGATTGAAAGCCATGTACATGTATTATGTAGATACTTTATAACTCCTCACAATAAATTTACCTTCATCATGCCTAATGCTATGTTTCACAGTAGTAGTAGTAGTGGCACTACGATATGAATTACTATTATATTTTTCGCATGAAATGTTAGAGCCATAGACGCCCAATAGTATAAACTGGTTTTGTTGATCATTCATTAAATAACTATTACTTTCGATGATCCATTTAGGCTGTAATAATTTACTTTATATTTGTTTGAACTCGTTATAAAATCAGAAACATTTGTCAACAATTTACAATTTCTGCGTCTTATGAGACTGTCACAACTTACGGAATCTCCAAGTCTTGAAACAGATAAGCCTGAAACTTTATGATAGTAGAATGTAATTGGTTTATTTAAAAGTCAGTAATTAGTTAACGATAAAGACTGTTTCATTCACTATTCAAGGTACGTGCTTGTGAACTAATTTTTCTGTATTTACTGGTACTATTTTGAAGTATAAATTAGCAAATAAACTTGACATATTGTTGAAATTCTTGATTATCTTATACTTCTTAAATTAGTGAGAGAAGCGATCATATTGTGGTGGACCAAAAATTATATTAACTCAAAAATGGCAATAAAGTTATTACGTCAGAATGTTAATGTTATAATATCTCAATTATAAGTTATAAACACAAATAAAAGTTAAGGGATGTTACTTAAATCGGCAGGCTTGTGAGTATTCGAGTTGCGTATGGTAACAGAATCCACAATTATAGATAATTAATAATTCTAATGAGGTTGTTATGACTCCAGTAATATAGCCAGATGTAGAATATAATGGAAATATGGCTGCAGTCTATAAATGTAGATGATAGATATTTCAAAGTTCATTTATCATAACCACATGCAATAGAGAACGAGAAACATGTGTGTAGTAATGTATTTACGAACAGTTAACGGCGTATGTCATACTACGAGCAATTTAAAACGGAAAAGAGTGAGTTCAAATTCATGCACTTAAACAACATTTACAATCATTTTATGGTAAATGTACAAACTGTGAAAATAACAAAATAAATGTAAATAGTATCAAAAACTATTTACAAAATAAGTTTGTCGTACCTATCTCCGCAATATAAACCAGCAGAAATTGTTAGAAAACAGATGAAGTACAAATCAGTGGTGTTTTAGATAACATTTTCTCGTAAACTATGCTAGAAAATAACTTACTATAGAGTAAGTCAAAGATGAATACAAGTTGAAATCATTGCATTTCATACAGAAACTTGAAATTATCAAATTAAACGCATCAAATCTCACTGTATAAAAATTTACTCCTACCATTGATATTTTTGACTCAGCTATCCCAGTTTGTTGGAAAAATTGTTACAATAGTATCAGCAACAAGTGAATTGTAATTTTTCTCTCTAACGGTTTAATTTTAACAATAGAGCAATTACCGTGCCAACTAACAGTTACTTATTTTCTAGGTAGTATTATCAGGTTCGGATCTTAGACATAGTCCCAATTAGAACCAAGATTCATTAGACAACTTATTTGTCTTGGCTCAAGTATGTTAGCGGTGAAGCAGTCATTACTAATGACACTAACGGATTCTTTGGGTACATAACAAAGTAACTCCAGCTGGCAATGTGTACCATTGGATACCGCAAGACTAGCTCTGATTGTTAAGCGCTCTTATCAAGACCCAAATGTTCTGGTTTCGATTCTTTATGAAATAATAGACTAATTCTGAGGCGGCTCATACTGAGAGAATACAGCTGGTAAGTGTTTATCGATTTCCGTAAAATCCAAACTCAGTTTAACCCCCTACGAATACCACCTAGAACTTAAAGTAATCTCCACAAAATCCTTACAGAAAAATTATTTTCATTACTTAAAATATTTTAATGCTGCTTATACACCACTTATTTATCATTATTTTTGCTATAATTCTATAATTAGCTCAACTTTCATAAAGCATGTTTCCGATGTAAAGTATGCGGGAAATCACTTGATTCAACCACCTTGTGTACTCAAAAGGAAGAAAAAGAAATTTATTGTAAAGGTACTGTATTAAATATTGATCGTAACTGTTTCTTTATTTAATCTATCTGAATACCTATAAATATACGGTTTATTGAATGAATAACACTCATTAATTTGATCGAATTATAGGTAAATTATTTACTAAAAATCTAGCTACAATCTTAATAACTTTTAATAACAATGACTTCATCTCTGAAAACTTTCGAACTTTAAAATATTTCTTGTTAAATGATTAAGAATAATTTACTGAAAGTTTTGTTACATAAATGAACAGTGGAATGACTTACTCCTTAACATAATAACATAACAGTTCTAGTGAGAAGTGGTGACCAATGGAGTTCAACCAGGTCTGTTGTGAGATAGGAACTCACTGAAGACAATGGTGGATGTGTCGCTCAGTTTCGTGGATTAGTTGAAGTTAGACATTAACACCGTCGGATACCGGCCAGCTCAGTGGGCTAGTGGTTAAGTGCTCGCGCGTGAAACCAGTAGGTCCTGGGTTCGAATCTCTCAGGGCGCGAGGTCATGGATGCGCACTGCCAAGGAGTCCCACAATGGAACGAAACGGCCGTCTAGTGCCTCCAGGTTTTCCATGGTGGTCTAGATTCAATTGACTCATGATCTTAACCATTGAAATTACTATAACAACAATCCTCTGCAGGTTCTACAATTATATATCCAAATTAATAATCCGAAAAATGACCAGGGTAATGGTTACGACCTTTCGTGGTCAATTGTAATTATCTCTGTTATCTTTATTCACAAATCTTTGTATTATTATTATTATTATTATTGATTAAACATCATTATTAATCTCCCCTATACATGATTCTTTCACTTCACATTTATCCCTCCTTATTACGTCTTACTAATTTTTCGCACAATATATCCTTCCACTAAACATTTGACTGAATTGTAATTGCACTATTATTACTCTCACCCTATCTGACCCATATCTATTCTGACCATGAATCTTTAATTCCACCTAACATATACGCAGATCCAAGTTAACATTCTATCTGAGTAATATCAACGTTAACAATTTTATAATATTTTGTTTAACAATCCTAAATTCAGATACTTTGCCCTTAACCTGGCCATTTTTCGGATTATTAATTTGGATATATAATTGTAGAACCTGCAGAGGATTGTTGTTATATTAATTTCAATGGGACTCCTCAGAAGTGATAGGTCCTGGGTTCGATTCTCGCGGGGGTGGGATCGTGGATGCGCACTACTGAGGAGTCCCACAATAGGAAGAAACGGCCATCCAGTGCTTTCAAGTTTTACATAGTGGTCTAGCTACAACTGACTCATGATTTCAATCAGTGAACTTTCTAAACTCTCCTCAAAACCCCTTCTGATAACATTATGTTATGGCCGTTATGGTGCGTAATTAAAATTATTGTTAGTATTATTATTATTTTAATCGTTCAGTTGTTAGACAAATTGAACAGGAGAATAGACACTCATTCTATTTTAAGTGTAGTTCGTTATTCCACTTAAGTTTTAGCTCTAGTAGTCAAGCTACTATGTATAAACTTACTACTTTCTAAATAGTAATAATAATAAATGAATTTTTTATTCTTTTTTATTTGTCAGCTTGTTATGGAAAAAATTTCGGACCAAAAGGTTTTGGTTTTGGACAAGGTGCTGGTGCATTAAATATGGGTTGATTATTACATTATAAAATTATTCACAATCAATATGATTTCTGACATTAGTTTCGGCAAAACACAAAAAAAATGAAACGAGCCAAATACAAATCGATAATTCATCTTGCTCGATAGCCTTTTTTTTCTACTTAAAATAAAATAAATTTTTCGCCTTTTAATTTATAATTTTCATTTTAGTCAATAGTTAAACATGATTGTAACCATGAGAAATCACAAACACACACACACACACACACACTCAAAGTGTTTACTTATCTCTCTACTAAAACATTTTTAAAATAAACAAATCAACACTGTTTTTTTCGAAAAGAAAAGAAATAAATAAACAATGATATTTATTATTGATTGTTTCAAGTTTTGTAGAGTTGCAATTTTTTATTCTTAAGAAATTAGCAAACTCTATCTCTCGATAAACATTTTGAATCAATTTTCATTTATCAACTGAATATTTTCTCAATCTTCTTCTTCTTTTTCTTCTTCTTCTTCTTCACTGGTTTAAAGTAAACAACATTTATTGAATCCAATAAATTATCATGTTTATTCATCTTGTTAATGAATAAAATATTTATTTAATTATATATTTATTAATACATATCAATTCAATTGTTATTTTATTATTATAGTTGTCAAGGTAACTAGACAAATTTTCTTTGATAGTTTATCAAATAAAATAGAGATTCATGAAATTAACCGGTTAAATGAGAGTTAGATAACACGATGTGGTTACGTTGATCATTTTATTTTATTGAAAATTTAAAAGAAATTTGACAATACTACTGAAAGTTTGTTATTAAAGTTACTGAACCTATGTTAAGATATTCGTATTGATAGATGGAGTTAAAGAGTTGATTAGCAAAATACTTATTTTTAATGTAGTTACACATTATCAGAAAGGTATTTTGTGGAGATTTCATTAATTCAATAGTTTAATTCATAAATCAATTAAAGCTAGACTACCATGGAAAACCTGGAAGCAATGGACAGTCGTTTCGTCTAAGTATGAGACTACTCAAAAGTGCGCATCCACAATCAGGCCCGCGAGATTCGAACCCAGGAACTGTCGATTAGATATACTGTTTATCTGAAACAAAGCACCATAAACAATGCATTTATTCTATACAGCAAATGTAGAAAAATTGGCATAATCATGATGGATCATTAGCTAATTTCTGCATTATATCATTGTTGACGTTAGGGGCCATTTTTAACGTCATAAAATATAGATAATTAAGTAAACAGAGTATACAGCAATTGTAATTTCACAAAAATTATGACACATTCATATGATTGTACATAACACAAAAAATATTTGAAAATTGCTGTTGTAGTGAGCAGCACACGAGTGGGGACAATCGAATGTATTTAACACAAAATTACAGGACATGTTAATAAAATCTAACAATCATAATGTAAATGCTTAATTTGCAAAATATCCATCAATTGTCTCAAAATGACTCAGACTTCATTGTTCTTGCATTTTCATACAAGTTGCATTCTGTTTCCATTCTTTACTGTTCGATCCTTTAGTTTCTCTACTGCCAGACCTTCTGTTCACAACTAACATCATCTACTACTTATGTCGATATAAGTAGCACACATCACACTGTAATTACTTTTAAAAATTATTGATATTAAACCAATATTATTATTTATAAGGTAGAACTATGTAACTCTACAGTTCAAAGAGGAAGAATGTATTTGTAAAATCTCAGCGAATGAATTGAAAGTAAATCCAACGTTTCGACTGGCAATCTGACCCAAGCTTTTTCAAGGAAATATAGTTAAACATCAAAATTATCGAAAATAAATAGGTACATGGTTCTCCGGTTCATTGTATACTGAATAAGTCATTTAATCAGTGTTAACAATGTTTAAAGTAGGTAATTACATTAGTGTGTAAGAGACATGTGGTGTTTTCCTAATATTCACAGATCGAAGACAATATAGAGTGAATGAAATTTCTTCTTCTCACTTACGTATACACACAATTTGTTATCTTAACACTTTTCGTTTCACACCATATATCTCTTACAAACCAACGTAATTACCTACTTTAAACATTGTTAATGTTGATTAGTACTAGCTCCCAGTTTAGTAGTCTAGAAGTTAAGCGCTCTCTGGTAAGCCAAAATTCGTGTATGTGGTCTTCAGTGGTTTCGTGGTGACATACTGGTGAGGAGTCTCATTCCAGAACAAAACAGCTATCAACAGATTTTTAAGTTCTTAAGTGTTGTCTAAGACCAGTCTGTCATATAGACTATAGAACTTCAGCAGTCTCCACAGGCCCACTATGCTAAAATATAACTAAGCTGAAGACAGTCAACTAACATTACATATTATTCATTTCACCGTGTTGACAAGCATTATTTTACCACATCGTAGACAGACTTCATCAAGTTATACAGCTAAACACTTTAGAATAATTTGTTGAACTTCGCATGGTAAAATTTAGTGAGCAAAACATCTCTTGATCTAAGTTTCCTTTTTTATTTAAATCGTTCATTAGCGGGGTGTTTTGAACATTGAAGGAAAAATATTACAGTTTTGAGATTCTCATGAGCACTGTTGACTCACTCTAGGCAAATCTCTATAAAAATTCGGCAATAATACTCATCAGCCACTAAATAATGAATAGAGTCAATAAAATATTTATCCCTTTTCCTAAAATTATTTTCAATAACAGGAAGATTAGACGTAATTTATTATCTTTCTACCGATTTCTTTTAAATTAACGACAGTAAAAAATATAGGTAATGAAACAAAGACTGAATCAGTTAATTGAATAACACATCAGTTGAATAAAAAGATAAGCGTTTTTAAGATACGTATTTGACAAGAGATCTCTAATAGTTGGTTCGAAGTGCTCAAGAGAACATAACTAAAGGCAGCGAAACAACATTAGGGTAAGAATATAGCTAAAGGACATGTTTGGTCATTTCGGGAAGAGTCAGTCAGTACGATGAATTTAGGTCAGTGGGTACCAGAAGTCTCAGAAGTTAGTCTCTGGAAGGAGATATTGGTAAGTTTCGTAAATTCATATATTCATGAAACGTCATATAGTCAAATAAAAACATTATCAAAAAATGGAGCCAAACTATTATTCTAGGTTTTGAAAAGTGAAATTAAATGCTAAATCTAAAACTAAAAAGAATGTCTGATGACTATTTCTGTTATGAATTCCAACTATTTGTTCAGTATCAGTGACGAATCAAATTTCAATGTTGTATAATCAATAATCTTTTTTAAAGGGAAAAACAAGTAAATGTGCGATTACGATGAATTTGACAATATATATATATATTGAGATGGTGGAGAAGATTTATAGCTCAGGTGGATGATTTTGATGGAGTTTTGTTCTCTGAGCTGGATGGTTTGGTCGTGGAGCTTTCATCGTTCTTCTGAACGACATCATCAGCACAAACTTCAGATAGAAGTGAAGTGTTCGAATTTCTCCATATGTGTTTCACAGCTTGTTCTGTGCACCTCGATGTTGATTGGTTCTTGTTGACCTTAAATTTATCATTGTTTACTTCTTTGTTTTGGTTGTGTCTCCCATTGGTTTGATTTTTGTTCCCATATTTATGCATGGTTTTCCTGATTGGTTGATAAATTGGATTGATTTCAATATGTTTGTTGATTGCTGATTGACCTGAGTGCCAGGCTTCTAGAAATTCTCTGGTGTTTTTGGAGTTTCCTCTGTCTAAGATTTCTACATTTTCCCAATCGAATGAGTGTCCGTAGTTATCCACGTGTATTGAAATAAGTGAAGAAATATCATGGCGTTTGACTGCTAATTGATGTTCATGTAGGCGTAGGTGGAGGGGATGTCCGCTTTGTCCGATGTAGTGTTTGTCGCAGTTGGTACAGTTTATTTTGTAGATAATGTTTGATTTGTTCTCCTTTGTTATTTCATCTTTTGGTTTGCATAAGATTGATTGTAGTGATTTTGTTGGTTTGTGTGCCACACCTATCCCGAAGGTTTTCAGCAGTCTCGTTGCAGTTTCTGATATTCCTTGTATGTACGGTAGGGTGATCCTTTTACTGATTTTTGTGCCTGACTTGGGTTGTGATGCTGTGTGCCGTTGGTGCTTTTTGATAAAGTTGATTGGGTAGCCGTTCTTTTGAAATATGTCCTTCAGGTATTTCTCTTCATTTCTTCGTGCTGCCAGTGTGCTGCAGTGTGTCCTCGCCCTCTTGAACAATGTGTGTACGCAGTTGATTTTGTGAGCTCTTGGGTTGTTGCTGTTGTAGTTGAGAATTTGATCTGTATGGGTTGGTTTCCTATATACTTGAGTTTCCAGTTTTCCTGTATCAGTTCTAGTGATCAATATATCCAAAAATGCTAGTTGGTTGTTTGACTCCTGTTCCATTGGGAACTTGATGTCATTGAAAACGTTGTTGATCAGTTTGTATGTGTTTTCCAGTTCATCCTTTTTGACGATGACGAAGGTGTCGTCTACGTAGCGAATCCAAATTTTTGGCTTGATCACTGGTAATATCGTGGCTTCTAGTCTTTGCATCACTGCTTCTGCGATCAGTCCTGATATTGGTGATCCCATTGGTGTCCCTTTTGTTTGTTTGTAGATTTTGTTGTTGAATTGAAAATATGTTGTTAGGCATACATCGATGAGCTCCAGTAGACTTTGAATTTGAAGCGTCGTGTATTTGGTGAGATTTGTGTCGTTGTTGAGTAGTAGGGATATAGTTTCTTTTGCTAACTGTGGTTCATTTGAGGTGAACAGTGCAGTTACGTCGAAGGATATCATGAGTTCGTCGTTGTTGATTTGAATGTCCCTAATTTGGTCCAAGAATTGTGTTGGGGATTTGATGGAGTGTTTGGCTGAATCTACTAGATGTCTCAGTATTCGTGAAATTTCTTTTGACAAATTGTACGTTGGCGTTCCGGGGAGTGCTACTATTGGACGTAGTGGAATGTTCGGTTTGTGTATTTTGGGCCTGCCGTAGAATCGAGGGAGTACTGGTCCACTGGATTTCATTCTCCATTGGTCTTGTTTTGTTATTTCTCCTGCTTTGACTAGCTTGTTTAAAGTCTTTGAGATTTGGTTGTCTAATTTTTTGACGGGATTTGTGTCCATCAGTTTGTATGTGCTCTTATCTTCGAGTAGTTCTTCGGCTTTGTTGATGTATTCTTCTTTGTCCATGATTACTGTGGTGCGTCCTTTGTCCGCTGGTATTATGACAATATCCTTTCTATTTCTGAGTTCTTTCAAGGCCTTTTGTTCTTGTGGAGTTAGTTGGTTGTTTTCTTTCACCTGTTGAGTTATCGGTACTATAGTTTGCCTTATTTCCTGTTGTGTTTCTTCACTGATTCCGGAAGTTTTGAGTGATGACTCTAGTGCTGCGAAGAACTCCAGCTTTGAGGCGTCGCTTGTATTGTAGTTTAATCCATTTTGGAGCAGGTGTTCTTCCGTATTTGTTAGTGTTTGTTTTGACAGATTGATCACGCAGGAGTCAAACAACCAACTAGCATTTTTGGATATATTGATCACTAGAACTGATACAGGAAAACTGGAAACTCAAGTATATAGGAAACCAACCCATACAGATCAAATTCTCAACTACAACAGCAACAACCCAAGGGCTCACAAAATCAACTGCGTACACACATTGTTCAAGAGGGCGAGGACACACTGCAGCACACTGGCAGCACGAAGAAATGAAGAGAAATACCTGAAGGACATATTTCAAAAGAACGGCTACCCAATCAACTTTATCAAAAAGCACCAACGGCACACAGCATCACAACCCAAGTCAGGCACAAAAATCAGTAAAAGGATCACCCTACCGTACATACAAGGAATATCAGAAACTGCAACGAGACTGCTGAAAACCTTCGGGATAGGTGTGGCACACAAACCAACAAAATCACTACAATCAATCTTATGCAAACCAAAAGATGAAATAACAAAGGAGAACAAATCAAACATTATCTACAAAATAAACTGTAACAACTGCGACAAACACTACATCGGACAAAGCGGACATCCCCTCCACCTACGCCTACATGAACATCAATTAGCAGTCAAACGCCATGATATTTCTTCACTTATTTCAATACACGTGGATAACTACGGACACTCATTCGATTGGGAAAATGTAGAAATCTTAGACAGAGGAAACTCCAAAAACACCAGAGAATTTCTAGAAGCCTGGCACTCAGGTCAATCAGCAATCAACAAACATATTGAAATCAATCCAATTTATCAACCAATCAGGAAAACCATGCATAAATATGGGAACAAAAATCAAACCAATGGGAGACACAACCAAAACAAAGAAGTAAACAATGATAAATTTAAGGTCAACAAGAACCAATCAACATCGAGGTGCACAGAACAAGCTGTGAAACACATATGGAGAAATTCGAACACTTCACTTCTATCTGAAGTTTGTGCTGATGATGTCGTTCAGAAGAACGATGAAAGCTCCACGACCAAACCATCCAGCTCAGAGAACAAAACTCCATCAATATATATATATATATATATATATATATATATATATATATATATATATATATATATATGCATGGGTACAAGAAGGATTTAGACAAAACTGTTCCCTTTATTAAGACGGCATTATACATTAAGTCAACTATCATTCTAAAAATGGAATCTAACATTATGTGAAAAAAAGATATTTTGTTAGTAAATTATTATTAAAGCACGGAAAGGTCAGATTTTACTTGGTGCATGTAAATATATCAGATCTAAACTGAATGTTTAGGATGGTGAACGTTAAACTAGACTATTATTTAAAAATGAACTACACTGTGAGAAATGCAAGCTGTAAACAATATATGACCTTATTTTGTTGCACTTAACACAAACAAAGGCAAGTGACTCACGTCTAACTACGAGCCAAAGGTTTGGGGCATTGTCCGTTTTGATAAAAAAGAAATAAATCGAATTATCTTTAGCTTACTAAAATGGGAGATATTATATTCTAATGGTGTAAAAACTCAAGTTCAATCATATTAAATACACTGGTATGATACATTCGTATGGTGATCACAATCATTTTATTCGGGCTAGAGATTACCGTGTATTTGCAACTATTTATTCAGATCAGTTGTACTCGAATCATGTCTGTTTCTTGAATTCATTGAGCTGACAACATTAAATAGTATTCTTTATAGATATGCTTATTTGGTCTAACGTTTAAGTGACTTGTGAACTCAGTTAATACGTCATCTTTTATAGTTTCCCTTTACATTTGAAATATATTGTAGAGAAGATCTGTCACTGGATGACTGTTGATTGGAAGTCATCGACAAGAGCCCCTATGACCATGCTTTGAGGCAATAGGCACTCGTCAGCATAGCATAGCTACAATCGCGAGATATCTGATTCTCGGATCTCTCGGTATTGTTATGTCCTTGAGCCAGTAAACCAACATGTAACAAGATCACCAATTACAGGGACGACTTATATGACCTTGGTACTGTACCAAACCAATGACGCCTTAACCAGTACGAGAAGTCTAGAGTCAAATCTGAGTCTGTTAGGATATTCTGAAAAATGTACCAATAGTTATCATGTTAAGTCTAATGGTGTCCTTGGAATTTAAATGGACATTCCCTATTGGTAAATATTTATTTCACTTTTTAAATATTGTACAAATGTTGTTTTCTATTTTATGGTACGATGTGGTCTGTTTGGTTGGTATATAAACAGAGTATGTCTGAAATATAATGATTCATATCTCAGAGGCTGGGACTTGTGTTCTGGACTCAACTGGCTGGGCTAGGCAGCGAAGCAGAGCCAATCGAGGCTCTAGGTTGTTCTCACGTGTTTACGCGTCTTTGGTCCAATCGATAATTCGCTGCGCATCTAATCTACAGTCACAAGACACAACATAGTCCTTATTGGTTTTCCTTGCCTTGCCCTGCCCGTCAGGTCCAGAATAGAATCTCAGCTTCTACTGGATGAATTATGGATTCCAGACATACGCAGTTTATATACAAGCAAACCAGACTGCATCATATCATACAGTAGAAAATAACAATTATACAAGATCAATCCCAAAGTATCTGTGAGAGACTGTAACTAATAGACTGGGAATGACCTCAGAATAATAATTCAAATACTAATAGCCAATAGGTCGAATGAATGCTTATAATAGGAGAAGATTCGAAGCTTAGATCCTGATTAAAAAATATAGGTACCTTTGAATCTCCGACATTATCCTCCCTCACGAAATGATGTTCGATCTTCATACGCCCAAGTTAAAAACAATATGGCTTTATTTAAAATATATTTTTCCCATTGATTAGAGAAGCCTCTAAAAGTGACTACATGGCGAGGACAACTAACATTTATCATGACATCACTAGTACTACAAAGTAGACAAACACGAAACTGATTATTACTCAGTGATTCGTAAGCATATAGGTCTATATTTACTATAGATGAAACATGAAATTAAAACTATCACATTTATACCTGGTGAATTATATGAACGATGAATATTCTTTTCAATAATTTCTCATCAGGTTCTACAGTTATCTCATATCTAAATTAATAATCCATAACATTGGCCAGATTTAAGACAGAGTACATCATTTGGAAATTGCAACATGTGAATCAAGGATTGTTTGTCATATACAATAAAATTAAGTCGTCAATGGCGGGCTGACTAATATGAAGTGTTAACCTGAATAAGTTTATCCAATAAATGAAATCGTTAGATAAATAATCAGAATAAATATGATTGACATCTGTTGAGAGAGATAATAGTGCAGTTACAAACCAGAAATTACGTAATATGTAGAATAATATGAATTAGCCAAGAATTAGTAGATAGGGGTGGATGCTGAATAAATGTCTTAAAGAGGTTAGCAAGTGCAATAATAATAATGTTAAGATGTATGGACAAGTTTAAGAAATAAAGGTGAACACTAATCCAATTACGCCACCATACCATAAAACTGATTATGAACTAGTTGGGTCCGAAGCTGTCCAGGGTAAAAGGAGCGGCTGACCATATTTCTTTTGGATGCAAAACTCTGGCTTTTTGATCCGAATAGCAATTGTTTCAGCCGTCTGCAGGATGCTTACCCTAAAAGAATTAGGCAGATTGATGTTAACACGATATATTATTGTGAAAGATTACTGCATGTTGGTTGTATGTCTCGTTTGAATTAAATAAACTAGAATGGAATTGTTAACATTTTTAACTACACCTTTACTTAACCACACTGGGAGGTGCTCATCAGTCCGAATATATAAATTGCTAGAACACCTGCCAATATAACTCGCTCCACATGAGCTGTTGGATTGATAGATACAGAAAAAAGTGGCTAGTCTAGTCAATTGATCTTTCAACCTCGAAATGACTATCGGATGGGTAGAAAATATTAATTGTAGTTTACCTGCATCAAACGCTTTTTGACTTGATCTGCGAAACTTTAGACTTAACATTTCACTAGGTGCCTCGCCTGTGAACTTTAAGCGTACATACAGAGACTCTCTGTTCACGGTTAAGCATTCCTTATGATCTCTTCTATTGGTTAAATGTTTATTCATAAAGTCCTCCGGATATCCGTTTCCTTTCAGGGTTGTGTACAATGCCTTTGTTTCGTCTTCAACCACATGTAGAGAGCATATGGTCTTAGTTCTATAGTGAAGTATCTTAATCGTATTCCTTTTATATTGTAGAAAAACAAAACTAAGAATTGTCTATTTGCCAGTCTAATTAGTTTTCTTGCCTAAGTTCCTTCTTAGTGACCCATCTATTCCTGTTGTAAGCAGAACATCTAGAAAGGCTATTTTACGTCTATTTTTTCCTCACATGTGAATTTTGAAGACGGATGAACTTCATTAAATCGCTCGAGTTTTTCTATCAAGTTAGTATGGTCGTTATAAAAGATGAACGTTTCGTCTATATATCGGCAGTAAAATGAAAACTTGCCAATCTGTTGTGCCAGTGGACCGTTTTCTATTTTATTAATCTTACATTACATGGTATGAATTTTGATAGTATAATAAAAAGACCGAGTTGATCTAAAAATTGACTTATTTATCCTATAAATTTCGAGTAATCTGATCGTACATAAACTATTCAAAGCAATTTTACATGAATCCGAATGTTGTGTTAAGGTTAACAGCTGTCATCATCAGTCAGCTACAACGTAGGACCAGGCACATATGTGCATCGGTCCAGGTTGCCATACCGCATCAGCACAACAAGATGAACACCGGATTCATAGCAGTGGTTAGGTCAAAGGTGGTAATATATAAGAGAAAGATTGCATATAGAAATATAGTACAAGAAGAAAGAATTGGTTCGTAGAAAGAAAGATATGAAGCGATTTTAATCTCTTAGTTTAAGGGAAGACAGGGAGTGTATACACCGACGCCATTGTGATCGATTCTGAGCCATGTCACCAAGAGTCTCCAACCATTGGTTACGATAGTCACGCGGACCCCAACCAAGTAGTCTGCATCTACCAACATGGCTCAGACTAGAAGTTAGTGACTCAAAGCACTGATGCCACGTTTTGGTTTGGCCGCCCCTAACTTTCTTCCAACCATCTCCAATACCGGATAGCATTGCACGTCGTGGTAGTCGGTGTTCAGGCATGCGTAACACGTGGCCCAACCATCTCAGTCCATGAAGATTCACAACCTCATCAACTGATTTACCATCATTTCCTAATACCATGCGTCTAACCTCACTATTACTTACCCCGTGATCCCAGCAGACGCCAGCAATATTTCTAAGGCATCTGTGGTCAAATACTAATGGCTTACGAGTGTCTTCTGCTCTTAATGGCCATGTTTCGCTGCCGTAAATTAAAACATAACGGACTGCCGCGCAGTACACTCGTCCTTTTATTGATAGACGGATATCTCGCCTTCGCCATAGGTGACGTAAGTTGGCAAAAGCCAAACGAGCTTTTTGAATCCGTACTGCTGACTGTACAGAGGTGTGACAGCAGTAAGGTGTTTCCTTCAGACAACCAGCATGACAGCGATGCTGCCTTCCCACAAGGAGGGGTGGGGTTAGAAAAGGTCGACCCTAAAAATGCACACCTCACGGATTTCCGTCTCCGGCGATAAGGCTCTTCGAAGAACGGAGCTAACACGTCAAAAAACTCCCACGAAAAGGCCGTGCGCGACCGGCCTCAAGCAGTCGTCCCTTGGGCACTGCGGTCACGCTCTCAGGTCACTGAGACCGCCTCTAATCCAATTTCCTTTTCAGGTACCTCCAGAAGAACCCTTCCACGGTGTGGGCAACCGGGAAGTGATAACCGCCCTCATACCTCTAACAGCACCCAAGCTGTCATCATCAGCTGTATTTATACTTCATAAACCCATTCATAAATGATAGAAATATAAATATACTTTGTACGTTGAAAATATCGCTAAACTACAAACTTACGATACGTCATTCAAAATATGGATCAAAATCATTTAACTTCTAGCACACTATAAAACATACACTTCAATAATATATACTGAGTATCCGCAAGATTTATCAGATATTAGGAATTTGTTATTACTAATGGAAATTTTCTAACAACAATTTGTAACGAAAATTATTAGACTTCAGTACTGACTGTGCAATCTTTGAAAGGTGGGGTTGAAAAATGACCAAATGATTTTCTTTTTCTTACACGCAAAATTGTGTAGTTATATATATATAGTTTTATGTTAGCCACTGTCCGATGCTTCTATCTCGTTTCTAACTACTAAGATTAATTCGCCAGACATAAATTGGCAGCTCCTAAGATTACCATTGTTCGATACAGCACACTTCGAGACGATAGATTTAATTTTTATGATGCTTAAATGAATATTCGTCATAACATTTGTATCATCGGGTTCCGACAAACAGCCTGCGTAGAACTTGCTTATTATAACTATATTCCTCATGAGTAACTAGTTTAAATCATATGATCCCCTTCCTTTTATTTCATTGGTTAGACGTAAAAGAGCTGTTCTCCTATCAACCGATACATTTCTATCAGTTTGGCCACTATTATGATTGTCTGAGTTGAGAATAACTTGTTTTTGAATTTAACACATTGATTGTGGTTTTTAATTTAAACTAACTACTATCCATTGTAAAGCCACTTAATATCTATTTATTTACATCCACATATTTCGCGAACCCAATATGATCTTTTGTATTTATTTGATTCAGTATGCGTTATTCAGGCGAATTTTAAAGTCTGAAGGTAACATACGATAAAACCTGAATGTCCAGTATATGCTCCAATATGACATCATAGGGTATACAAATCGAATGAGTCAAAAATTGATACCAATTAGTTAAAGTCCTTCTTGGCTATTATATTATATGGTTGAATGTTGTCCTGGGTGTCGATCCGATTATCACCAATCAGGTAGTATTGTATGGTCATTTTATTTAATCCGATGACTTTAATCTAATCATCAGAGTGAATAAACTGAAGACTGCATGTTATTATGAGAGATTGAGTCGTCCTAATGTAATTGTAAAATAAACAGAAAATAACGAGCACACACCAACTGGTGGAGTCCGCATGATAAACACGGCTACCGTTTAGAAACGTTAAATGATATCGCTTGAAATTTATCACAACGGCCCAAATGCATTCACTATCGATTTTGAGTTCCGGTATTTCTATATATATACCTTATCATTCCGTTATTAAAAAACCATATGCTCGATATTTAGTATTCCTAACCAAGTGATATTACTACAGCTTCGATTCCTTTGCTACTTATCACGTTGATTTTGTCTTATCGTGCTGATATGGCATAGAAACTTCGACTAACTCACATTTGTGCCAGGCTGTGAGTTGAATAGAACTAGCTGGGGTCCATTAATAATGAAGTTACCATGAACTACAAAAATGCATCTGTCAGAGTAGGTTTAAATGCGCATATCTATTAAATGTTAGAACTTCATTTTATACATGGAAGAACATTTGCGCTATAGGGGGTACAAGTCGGTCAAGAGACCTTTTGGTACATGCCCGATTATATAGGATATGTGGTCAACGTGTTTGACTACAATATTCCTGAATCCGATTTGAGGCTGACGTACATAAGTCCTGAGACGAAAATTTTCACTTAGAGGAAGAGAAATTATCCCAAACATCCTTGCACTATGGTAATTAAGTTTTTTCCAATGGCTCCGCTACATTACGTATTTCTTCACGGTAAGCATTAAAGACTGTGTAGAAACATCCATTATTTTTGTATTATATATATCTAGCAAGAGTCCATTCACTGAACTTTATAGGTGTCTCAGTGACTATAACGATTATTAAACACCACTGTTATAAGTCCCAGATGAAACGAAATGAATCACCTAATTTTATCTTTGCTAATATCTAAATCTTTTACATAATAAAAGTGTCAAATCCACCTAAGTGTAAGTGTACTAGTTAATCCAATACATTGAAGAAAAAATAGGAAAAATACAAAAGAAAACACGGAATAAATAGACGATTCGATTGATTAGATAGCAAAAAAACCAACAGCATTAAACATTAAAAATACCACTAATGATCTGTACAATGAAGGGAAACACTCACATTGTTTTCAAAGCATATAACATGTACAAAATTAAACGTATACAAAGTACACATACACCAACATATATCGAGAGACAAACAATCAATGAACAATACGAGAATTAACTGCGAATGACACCTTGTGCACCCCACCAATCGGAGGGGAGTTTACAAATGGTGATTTATGTACAGATGGATTGATATTAGTTATTGGATTATCTTCCATAACTTTTAAATTGTTTGTCATTTCAGTGATAAGTCGTTGCATTTCACGAATACCATTATGACGTTGAGTTAAATACTGAGGATAAAAATAATACAAACAGAAAGGTGATTATAATCATCCACTAATGAAAAAAAGCAACAAAATAATCACTGGTTATATGACTAAGATTGGTAACTGAATTTTAACGAAATAAAATAACATAAACAAATGATTCAGCATAGCGGGCACTATGTTTTGATGATGTGTATGTATGTATCCCAGTTTCTGGATTAAGGTTTCTCATTTGCAAGCGGTGTCTGTAATCCTCACGGAATTGATGATCCCTCTGTGAATCCAGCTCACTTTATCCGCTATTATATTGAGAGGCTCTAGCACTGATTTATCCTGAATTAGACTTTCATATAATTGCTTCTGATTACATAATAACGTGAAAATGTAAGTCACTATGTTTATTTTATTTATTT
This sequence comes from Schistosoma haematobium, assembly GCF_000699445.3. Taxonomy (NCBI): domain Eukaryota; kingdom Metazoa; phylum Platyhelminthes; class Trematoda; order Strigeidida; family Schistosomatidae; genus Schistosoma; species Schistosoma haematobium. The sequence goes on along the minus strand of NC_067199.1, from coordinate 12,982,264 downwards.
AAACACATAAACACAGGTACAAGAAGGCACCAAATAGATATACACCACATAGATCATTAGATTTGTGTGAGGGCTATGATGCTACCCGTGTGCCCAAACCGAAGCAGGTGATTTTCTTAGGGGGCCATACCACGAACCTTTGACATAAAGGTCTAATCCACAATGCAGTGGAGCAACATTAGGAGATGCAGTCCCATGGTAGTCGGTGACCAACGATTGGTTCATACGTCATTTGTTCCCTTAGAATCCTGGAGCCCATGTAAACCATTAGTTTGGAATCAGAGTTTTTCAACTCCCCTGGGTGGATCCTCCATATCCACCAACCTGGTTAAAGCGCCGGACATTCGCTTTTCGTCCTCTCAATTTCGTAAACAATAGTAATGCAGTGAGAAGGCAGTGAGTAGGACTTCTCTGGCAGTGAATGTATGCACGTGGCCACTTGAGAGCATTTCGAGAGGGAGAGCTGATGCTCCCCACTCTCGGCCGTATCAGGGCATATGGGAGGAGTCACTATGTTATAGGACTGAGAACCATCAATATGTCCCACAATCAACATCTACGATCAAAATATTTTCATCTACGATGCTTCTGTTTCTTAGATTCAACTTTAAGTGAAACGACTCATTGAAACATACCAACATTTCATTAAAAATTACTTGAGCCTGGGCAGTATATACAAAACAGTAATTCAAAACACAACGTCAGTACATTACACCTAAGTGAAATGACAAACTGAGTGCCTCCAGATTGTACCCAAGTCAGTAATCGTTTACAGCTCTATAAACTGTATTATGCTGCGTGAAGATTAAAATCATTAGCCGAGTCGATGGGGTAGAGAACAAACTAATGACTGAATAATACGAAAATGAAGTATTAAAATCAAAAGTACAGCTTTACATAGGAATTTCTTAAAACGATCGATAGAGACATTACAGGTAGGCACGAAATAGAACTACTAGGTTTCTTAAGTTAAAAAAGAAATCACAATCTATATTAAATTTCAAAAAGACACCTAGAGTCTAGTGTAGAAAATGTGTCTGTAAAATGTTTACCAAATAATTTAGGCTACTTATGAGTAGAATGGGTAGAAACACTAAAATTACTCGCAGATCAAAGCTATACTTTTTACACTAAACATACCTAGCCGCTTTGATAGATGTTAACAAGCACGAAAACACCTTAATACAGAGTCCTATCCTAATTACTAAAAATACATAATTTTAAATAATTATAGAAAAACATAAACTGAATATAAAGTGCATACTTAAAAACTTGAATATACACTTAACTAATAAAGTATAAACACAATTTACCTCTTTCAGTTCATTTAACGAATCCGGATCTAAACTCCATGTTGACGGATAACCATCTCCAGATTCTAATGAATGAGCACCTTTATAAACCGATCCAACATTTTCTTTATCTCTTTTGTTAAACTCAGAAGAATTACGAAGTGTAGATAATGCTTCTTGAAAACGAATACGTAAACCTCTTGGAGCGACAAGTTCTGACCAAATTCTTTCAAGCTCACAACGCATTCCCTCTTCTTCGACACTTATAGCAAATCCACATCGTCTATGCACTTCTTGGTGCTTGAGAACCTTAGAATTAAAAATGTGTTTTGGAAACAGATAAATATTAGAGACTATACAACTTAAATTTTATTTCAATTTGCTATTTAGAAAGAAAAATGGAAAGTATTTGGAAGATCAGTTGTGTTAGATATCTAGACGTGGACAACAGGAAATCTCGAACTTAATTTTTGTTTTAGCTGTTCATTATCAGAAAAAAGTACTTAGGAACTTTAGCGAACTGATACTCCCTGTGTGGTTCGAAATTGCACAGCTTAGCTCCATAACCTGACATACTACCATAGGAGTTATACGAGTCATGACTGATCAACAGTAGGATTAAAATATTTACAAGTGATTGGTCTCTGAATGGTAACCAATATCATATTTATCAAGTCTTTTAGTTATTTGGACTAGTGACCACATTACCACTTGATGGATAGAATTTCATCACCACTAAACAGACAGGACATTGGTTACTCAATGACCAATCAATGGTTTAGTAGTATTTGCCGACTGGATACACTTTGGATTCGTTAGTAAACGGATCACCAGTCTATTTATTGGTTATGGTAGTTATTTATTACAACGACATTAATAAATTGTGCATGGATGATAAGTCACTGATAAATGAGTTGTAGACAGTTGAAATTTACTCAACTATTGATAAATTTCCAATGTATTTTCGGTGACAAACAAATCTATAACAGCCAGTCATTCTTCACAATCACATCGACTTGTATATATGATTTTTGAACAGTAAATAACTCTGCAGCATTCATTGCGTAATCTCCCCTAATGGTGTTGTATAAATTATCGTGAGCAATCTAATTCTCTGTTCACAACCCATAACAATTAACCGCCCATAAAAAAACTTCCTTTGATCAAATATTACATAGTTACTTTAAAGTTTATAGACTGAATTTTATTTATTATGTTTATAACTAAATCAAATGTACTGGCCTGTTGATCATTCGAAGTGAGATATCTAAAGTAACTTATGTTGAAAAGACATTTTTATACCTTTGAACGAATAGCGATTCACTAATCGAGACTACTGCATAAATTAGATGTTTGATTTCATAATAGAGCAGGCTTTGAATTTATTATTGAGGAGAGAGATCGATAACAGATTTCTATTGACTACAGTGGTTAGGGTGTGTATGATGTATAAACTAGTCATTTCTTACAGATATATACTATGCTGATTGAAGTGAAAATAATAATGATGAAAATAGCTGGACGAATGTCAGTATAAAATGTCACATCAGACGTCTGACATTTGGTCAGTATTGTATAGAGAAGTAAATACTTTCTGGTCAAATGTTTTTTAAGTAACTGAAACTGTTGACTGAAAATTTAAAGTAACAAGGTCTTACATTAGTTGTAATAATACATATTTATTCATTAATTTTAGTCTTTGTTTCTGTTTTAACTAACTTCTTCTTTTCAATTTCCCTGTGGTTAATTACTTTTGATAATATCAATATGTTAAGCGCGGTTATTTGAACCGAAAAAAAGTGCGCCAGATTCGCTGTCAGTCTACAGTACCCAAAATAATGATTTCTTGTCCTGAACATGTAAATTTATTTGTTATGTACAGCAAATCCTTGACAATTAACCAGTATTTGTTGAAATTAGCTTTGATAGCTAGTTTCCATAGTAATAAACAGATTCAAAGTACATTTTAGAAACTAAGTCACTTGCATAAATTTGAACTTAGAACAAATGCACTTTGGACCAATTATCTATACTTCACATTGATACATTGAAAACAATATATATGAGAAATCAATATGAGGTAAACAATAAAAACATTTGCTCAAATATACCTGATTTTCAAACATATCTATGCATATATTTATATTAAATAATAGTGTTTAACAATAAAAGAACATATAATTAACTCACTTTCAATACTCTATGACTTAATTCAATTTGTTTACGTTTCAATTGAATAAGTCGTTGTGACATAACAAGTTGACCAGTGCGTAGTTTAGACACTAACTCAGTGATATACTAAAAAGGTAATATATTAAACACATATAAACTACCACGTGAATGAATATGAATAAGAAGACTTTGATGAAAGTCATTTTAGAGAGGCATTTTAAGACAATGTGGTGGAGGGAGGGTGGACGCAGTATAGATGAATGAACAAAGAAAAGTGAAATACAGTTGTGGAAATATGAACATAAGTAAATAGATATACTGATAATGTAATATTTTCAGCAACGTTAATATCGATCAGAAGATACTTGTATGATAATGAATGCTTGATAAAATAATCAATGAGTTTAAATAAACTTTATTGAGTGTCGGGTGATTAAAGCAACCATGGGATATACGTACATTATCAACAATGTACCTAGATAGATGGTTAATTATCTGACCAACAAACACAATTAAGGTCCGAGGGCAAAGCCGTACTGCTAATTGAACTGGAATGTGGTAACAGTGAGGTATTTCCTCATATGACCAGGCATCTATAGCACTGTGAATAGCTAAGCTTTAAAATTAGCACGCCCCACCTTGCCCCACAAATTTCTGTTGCCAATAGTAAAGCCTTTAACGTACAGAGCTAATACATGAAGAACTACTCGGATAAAGGCTACGTGTGATTGCGTTTAGGCAGTTGTCCTCTGGGTCGCCAAAACCACTACCGGTCTAGTTTTCTTTTCGGGTACCTCAAAAACTATTTTTTTTGCGATGGAGCCAGCTATAAGGTCCCAGCTATTCACATACTTCTAGCAGAAAACACTAACGGGTACAAACATACTTCAACAAAAAAAGATAAGATGTTTATTTGTTGATAAAAATAAACTGATAGTGAAACAGTCTACAAAAGTTACGCAAATAAAGCAATTCAATGGAAAAAATAAGATATCATACCTTAATCATACTGCTCTGCTGTTCACCGTACGCAAGTTGATCACATTTACGTCGCTTCAAGTCAGGAAATCCAATAAATGGAATTGGGATCATACGATCAGGATGTGGATTGTCGAGACAGGCCTAGATATAGTTCAGAAATTTCAATTTTGTAAACAAAAAGAGTGACCAACGTTTCGATAATATACATATAGTTGATAAAAAGTGATGAAGTGAATCTCTCATACAGAAATAAGTAGAATTACTGAGAATACATGGAAATAACGAATAATTTTTTTAAAAAACATGAGTAAAACCCCATCTATTGTTGCGAACATAAGCTTTCGTGGTTATTTACTGATTTTATGACTCAATACATCAATTCAAACGACTTGAAATTTATACATTACGTCAAACAGGTTACTGAACACTAAATATTTAAAAGTACATGTATTAGTTTATATATTATACCGATTGTACTAAAGTTATTACTTAATTTTATACAAACTGAAGATGGAACTAATGTGGAACAGTGACGATACCCGATTTTAACAATAATTTGATCCATTTATCAAGTACAGGTTTATGTAGTTGACGATGAGTCACATTTAAGGTTTGAGAGCTAGCAACACTAGCTAACTACCTAAAGTGAAATAACTGAAAAAGACTTTAAACCGTCAACCTAGTGATTGAAAACCGACTATTGTTTAACCACTACACAGTGGTCAGATAATTATTTTATTTATTATTTATTTTGACACATAAATATTGGTACAAGGAGGCACCAAAGACATATGCGCCACACAAATCTCATTTGATATGTGTGAGGGCTGTGATACTGCCCGGGTGCACAAACCGAAGCAGGTGGTTTTCTTAGGGAGCCACACACCCGGAGCCTTCGACCTGAAGGTCTGACCCACAAGGCAATGGAGCAACGTAAGGAGATCCAGTCGGTCAGACAATTAAATGCTGAATGTATAAGTTGGAGCAATGAATCAGGTTGAGGCCTCCCACTTTCAGTCAATGTGTTGTAGGTTTGAATTTGCTCCACTTTATTAGGTTTGAGTAGTATCACTAGTCCATTTACTTAGTATGTGGCTCGAAGCCAAGTACAAGAATCTGTATCCGGCAAAATAATTAAGAAATAATAAATGCACAAAAATATCTTAAAAAGTTCAGGAAAATGAAAATATTTCGCACCTAATGTGCTACAGATTTACCTGTTGCCATATTAGTCTGTCAAAGCCAGCTGGTGGATTCTCATTATATGCAACTATCTGCGCAGCAGATGGAGATATTTCCGGAATTAAACGGTTCACACATAATTGTGATTGGAGTTGCGGCACAACTGATGGACTTGATAAATACTTTGCAAGTTCAGTGGCAGATATAGTCGATGTTGTACCTTCAATAGGAAGAGTGAAATACAATTTCAAAACGCTAGAATATTAATTAAACTAACTATTCGAGTTAGATCACTAAAGATGTGTACTTGCACACTATACACTTTAAACCATACCTATTTGTAAACATTACTAAATGATTTAGGATAAATGTGAATCCGTTCAACTTGACATACATCACATCAACATATTGAAAGTCAGTTAATACGATGTTGACAAAAATAATACTAGCTGTAGTAAAAACCAAAAAGAGAAGAATATAGGCTGTCATATTATCATCAGAAACACACCTCTTATTTGATGTCTGCAGGTACCATATCTGTACAAAGTTAAGTGGATTCTTTCTTTTAGATTCAGAAACAACTGAGTGTAGAGCTATAGAACCGACAAAAAATTCAGGTAAGTGGAAATATGTCCGATGGATAGAAAGCCGACGTTTATACGAAAACTGTAGAGTACTGTGTACACAAAATCACCAATTACTTATGAAACAAATAATTAGTTATGAAGTAAATAAAATCCATTTTGTATTTTTACAAATAACTCAGGAATTATTGAAGTCAGATAAAATTAGGCCATCCCTATTTTATCAATTTGTCTATAATAACTATTGTGGAAGACAAAATGAATGTTCAGCGTACATCTTAGGAGTAATTCTACCAAACTATCCTCAGAGGACTCACTGTTGATTTGATTTTCCGATATTTGCTTATATATATATATATATATATATATATATATATATATATATATATATATATATATATATTAGTTGAGTGATTGAATTCTTAAAATTATTATTATTATTATTATTATTATTATTATTGAAATTAGAAATATAGAGGAAAAGTTAAAATATTAACTCCCAGATATTAGTGATGGTGAACCGCGAAAAAGTCGGACAATCATGATATAGTCAATTAGAATAATTATAAAGGGCTTTCTGTCTGAGCAAGAATCATGCTTTTGCTTTTGATCAACAAGGCTTAAATACATTGATTTCTAGTAGAAATATGCGATGTGTCCCGTTGGGTGAATGACATAAGATACCCTGATCTAATGGTCTCATTATATTAGATAATAGTTTCACAACACTGTCGAACAAATTTTAAGAGCTATTCGGTATTCTCTATGTTCAATAAACATATTTCGTATAAATTTATTGAAATATACTGCTCTAAGATACAACTACTTAAACAACCGAGAAGAATAATGTTAACACAAGAGCCTACATCTGACACTTACCCAACGTATTTTTCCAGAACAACTGAATGAAGAAATCTTGATTTTAGAAAAAAAATTAATTAGATAACGCTCAGGAGGACTAGGAATAGTGAAAGTATAGGGTTGTAAATTTTTATGATTAATTAATGAGATAGCTCAACAAAATGATACTACAGCCATATGTTAACTAAAAACGCATTGTGACGAAAATTATGGGTCATAATATCCCTCAAAAATGTTAGATAATATTATGCTGACGAATTCACACTGAGTAATATGATCTAACTGGGAAACAAATGACAGCTAAAACTACACCAAAAAGGTGTGTAAAACGTTAAACACTTACTAAAAACAACAGCATACTAATAATTTGATACAGTTTATAGACCAAATGAACTAACTTACCAGTGGCTAATCGTTCCACAACTTTCAATATGACCTCAGTACTATCTTCAGCTTCAGCACATGGACGAATTTCTTCCACCATCAGCTGTAAATTAGGACGACCACCTAATAGTCTGAATAAAATATCTTGTACAGCTTGACGTTGATTTGTAACTTCAGAGAATGGACGACCAATATATAAACAAACAAGTCCATCAGCATCAGTACTTGTAGGCAAAACATTGTATCCAATAGATTTTAATCGAGCAAATGTATTCTCTGGCGTATAATTCACCATACCTACAGCACTGTAACCAATACCAGTACCCCACATTGCTTGCAGTTGATTCCAACGTGCTATAACTGAATCACGTTCATCACCAAATAGCATAGGCTGAGATAGAGAAGCAAAAAAAGCATCCACTGTATTCTGTTGTGCAACTTGTAGCTGTTGTTGTTGCTGCTGAGCAGTTACAGGAAGACTTTGATCAAAACCGAAACCTTGCGCTATAATAAACGAAAAATGTTTACAGTCAGCTGCTGCATAACACACAAAATACAAACTTTAATTATGGAATGAAGAAACGCAATGTCATTAGCAAGGTGGTAATAACCCACATACTTAAAGTTGAAAGACTTTACTAAAGTAACATTCACGATATGTCACAAAGTCTGTAACTCAGTAACCAAGTACAGTTGTTTTAAATTCACTTTGAATTAATCTTAGGGGAATGCTAGTGGCATGAATTTGTTACCCAAATAGAAGTAAGTAGAGTGAGTTTTGAGCCTACAAACAAACCAACAAGCATTTCTTAGGATACTTTTCATAATTTTATCAACAGTTGGAGAACGAAAAAGTAGGACTGACGTGACCAATTCAAATTATGGTTCAAAACTAACAGCATAACGATAACAATTTATGGCCTCATTTAGTATTATGTTGCTAGCACAATATGGAATTCCTAGTATATAATTTATCAACAAGTTTCTCTTACACTTCTTGTATAGAAAAGAATAGGTAACTCCATACATATATACATAAAATAAGTAAATAAATTTCGCGCTGTTGTTTAACAAGATATAAATTATAGCTGGCTAAATAAACATTTATTAAGACATTTAAGCCGACAGCAAAAGCTTTTCTTCATTAAGATAAGTACATTGGGTTCCTTTATTGAGAGTACAGTAACATAAAGCTTCAGAGGTACCTTCTCAAGTTCTGGAACTAATACAAAATTAACCACCACATATAATAAGTAATTATTAAGATAACTTTAAGGCGAAACTTAATACAATAGTGCTTACAACAAATAGCACTTTTAACCATTGCGTATCTCATGCTGAACATCGAAAACTCAACAAAATCTATCGTAAAACGACTTAGACCAGTCACGTAAAATTAAAATAAAAAATAGAATTAATCACAAAAGTTTATCTGAAGATAACGATAGAGCAACTCACTTTTTGGGATGTTGAACAAACTTTGAGTTGGTTGTGTGAAGCTAAATCCAGTATTCTGAGACGCTTGTTGACCAAACTGTGATCCGAATAGATTTAAACCCATCTGAGTACTAGTGGTGGGAGCAGAAAAAGTAGAACCAAACAACCCAGTGGATGTTTTCGGAGTGTTTAGGTTAAATCCTTGAAAAGGAGTTGAATTTTGTCCAAATCCAGGGAAGGTTGTATTGGTTGTTTTTGCCGCTGCAGCTTGAAACAATCCAGAACTCATAGTTGAAACAGTAGACCCCAAACCAAAGTTTCCAAATGGTGTCGTTGTACTGGCAAGTGATGGCTGTAATCCGAAACCAAGAGTTGGAGCTGCACTAACAGCGCTTGTCGTCGGTTGTGAAAACCCGAATAACTTAGGAGATCCAAATAAACTCATCTGGAAATCAAGCAAAACACTAGTCCTATGATTTTTTTATATATGGAAAACAAGTTTATATTATGTCACGTTACACTTAAATTCCACTTTCACCACTGTAAATTGAATCCCCAACATGCATGAAGTGTATGGAAAATACTGGTAATAAAACGTTTACCTAAACACAGGTTTACAGAGGAAATAAAGGTTTAAATACTCGACCTTTAGATAAACTTATTGTGAGGATTGTACATGTAAGCCAACTAACTAAAATGAATTCAGGACTTGAAATCAACGTTGAAAAGTCAAGCGTCGAAACTACTAGGCTACAGTTCGCTGATAAGTACAATCGAAGACTCATAGGAAGGTGGAAAGTCAGGGCCAGAAAAAATCGCCCATCAACCTAATTTACTAAGCTCCACATTAAAACAATTATAATGTTAACAACACTACTCCAATGCTAAACAACAAGGAAAGCCTAAGTGGTAGCTGAGCGTCCATAATATTTGCTACACTACGTAATCATACCATGTTTCCTTAGTACTTTTAAATAAGGACTAGTTTTGATTTAAGGATCACCATAAAGAGTCAAGTTTTTGGGATTAGCTTCTCTAGTTTCTTGACATCAAGCGATTTGTACATATAATCAAAGCACCCAAACTTCAGGTAAACATCAACCCCTAACCCAGAGAAATTTTTCTTCAGTCTATATTGCCAAGAACAAAGTTGGAATAATTCCAATCCGAAGGTAGCCAGGATATCTTTGTTTGATTCTCCAATTTTCAATAACACGGTATACCTTGCTTTAAAACAGATAATAGAGTCAACCTAAGATTTATTTAAAACTATTTTAAGTGCCAAGATACTACCGAATACTAGGCAATTCGAAAAAAGACTGAGCATCTAAAACACATACAGTATTAAACAATCGTTCGGACATCTGAATTTATAACTTGTAGACATTACTTTTAACCATTCATTGAACAGAACTGTTGTGGAGAAAACCAGTAAAACTGGAAAACTACAAGTTGTTTTGGAACTCTACTCAAATTCTTTTTTTAGAGAACCACTGTTTCATTAGTGCCTAGATTTTTCCATAATTGTTGACGAACAGCTCTATCAGTTGAGTACCTTCTCGGACAAAAGATTGCTTAAAAACGAGCGGCAAGTTTTCTGACTTCCATTATAGTACTAAGAGAATGGAAACATGAAGCCGAGAACAAAATTTAAGGAGTAAATAAATACTTACATCATTCAGTCATTAGTATCACATTTGTAAGTCCGAATTTATGAATGAAAGTGGTGTTATTTAAATCATGCGTCATTAACTAATGAGTACCCAGATATGCTGACAGAAAGTCAGTTACTCAGAAAAGTCATAAAGCCTATAGGCTTCACCAGGCTTACCTACCTAAGCAAACAAGAATACGGAAATAAAGGTGGACTTAAAATGACTCATTATCTCCCCATCGTGAACAAAAGAAGGAAGCTCTTAATTACAAATCCTCCTGAATAATGTCGCTTATATTCGCCCCAAGTTCACCTTTATTTCCCTATTACTGTTTGCTTGGGTTAGTGTATTGACGGCTTTCTATAGTTGATAATTTATGAAAACCCGCAATTAGATTGTCAATTTTGAAGTTAATGAACCTTCGGGATAGAAACTTAGTTAAGTGATCCAAACGACAACAGACAAAACCTAACAACTATTAAAACCCGAACACGCTAACCTTGAGGTTTGAGCAAGTTTTCTGTAGAGGCCTTGAAATTTTTCATTTTTAATGCCCAATCCTCAGTTAAATATATTCGAACTTTAACTAAACGATAGAAATCGATATTTTTCGAAATATTCATGGCGGAAATAACAAACTGCCATTTCTGTGTAATCTAAAGTACGTTTTAATGTCAAAGCGCATTATCGATCCATCTAAATAAAAATGAAAATAAGCAAATTGACATATGACTACCATGTCCCACAACAAAACCTTCTGTACGAAACATATCACGAACTCGTAACTTACATAAGGGCTAATGGAAAATTGTTTTTAAGCCAAATAGTTTTATGGTCATTTCCCTTTGAATGAGTTACAAATTTAGCTATATATAACTCCCCGAAATCAATATCTCTGTAAGTCTTCGACATTTGATACTGACAACATTAGTTTTGATGGACTCACCTAGCTGAAAGCGCTCGGACACGCATTCGCATCATATCGCGAGTGAGTACACCATGCTTCACATCTCCTACGACCGCTAGCCAGCTTAGATTGATCACTTCTCGATATATCGATAGTCTATGAAATATGTCTTTGAACCTCTTCGCTCTTGACTGGGTTGGCACGTTTACATTTTAAAAAGTGTTACTGGTTAAGGCGTTGTCAAACTTCGGATACTTGTGGCATCCTTTCAAAAAGGTAACATCTTTCCTTATATGAGGTAAATGGTGACGAATTTTTTAATGAGATCATAAGGGTGTAGTGAATGTGATTTTTACTAACGTTACGATGATAAAGACATGACAAAGGGGAAAAATACTGGCAATCAAATATCATTTAACCAACTGACCTGAAGATAAACATAGATAAATAAAATGATGGATAGAAGGGAGCTATATATGATATTAACGTTTGACTGCTAAGCTATTTTCCAGTCAGTCTTAGAGTTCTATGTCGAAACTGGTTTGAACGCCTTTCCAATCTCCTTTGTGCAGTCAGCTTCCAGTAAAACTAAAAGGTCAGCGTCAGTGTCGAATATTTAAAAAACCTGTTGTTTTAGAGAATTCACAGCCAAAACTCTAGAAATCAAACTGTGGAAGATAAAATAAACATGTGCTTTACGACAGTGTGAAGGACATACTGATTATGTAAACCGTAATTCCGAAACAACATAAAATTAATAATACTAATTTGGTACTTATGGTGTGAGTAAACTCCATTTCTCCATTATGTCATACAAAAGTATCTATCTACTCTCCCCAAATGTAATTAGATAAAACCAACAGTTCATTTCATCTGGTTAAAAGAGTACATTATTCCTCCCAAATAAGGGAAAAGCTTGTCGGTTTAAAATCTTTTACATGTACTACAAACCGTTCGGATGAGAACAGGCAACATAAATTCCCAAGAAAAATGAGATCTGATGTAGGAAGAGAAAAATGTGTGAAGCAGAATGTAATGATAAGGTTTTTAATCTGAGGCGTACGATTTTCTGATTTAACCACCACTGAAATTCACAACCGTATAAAGAAACAGAATTCAGGGATATATACAACCGCTGATCCATTTGTCAACATAATAACGTATAGCTTTAGCAGATTTAGCGATGACGCTGTATGTAAATCGCTTTTCAACTATGACTGTACTTAATTCAGAGTTCGTAAAATATTGAGGTAACGTAAACTAGTGCGAACTTGAACGCCATATTAAAAACTGACGGTTAAGTTTAATATCTTGAAGAATAAAAATTTAAGGGGCTGACAAAAAATTATGTATATATCTAGTTGGAAAGCAGTGTTGATGATTATGAACGTTAGACCCCTGCCAATATCGTGAGTCTGTAGAATTATGGTCTACTATGAAGACTATTAGAATAATGGGTTTACACAAATATAGTCAATCGAGAAAGTTAAAGTGGAAATACGGATTAATAATAATAGTTTGCGTTTCTTTGGTCGGGCTTACCAATGTAGAATTACGGTCTACTATGATATTAGTACTGCTCTAATATAAGACCTAATCCTAAAACTGCACATTTGTCATGATATAACTGCCTAATATATAAGATCTTACGTGGAAGTCACATCGTCGTCTACACCAACTCACTGTATCGTAACAATTACCAATACATAATGGAGAACAAGCTTAGGCTAGAGAAAGAACAATATATTTAAAATGAATAAAAGACATAAGGTAACATTCCGCAGGTATCACGCCTGCATGGTCGAGCCATGTCATCCGATCAACTTCAATTAATCCAACTAATTGTTCCCGCCTTTTCCATCGTTAGGTAATTCTCCGCGTTAAATATTGAATATCTATTTTCTGAGTAGTCTCGTGTTCAGCTTTGAGGATTGTGTGGTTATGGTCCAATGCCAATACAAGTCTTATGTCTACTCGGTGTGCTTATACTAGCAAGCAGATAAGTTACCAGTTATGAGTATTTCATGTGCACGATTTCCGGACGTTCATATGAGCGGATAGATCGAGAAATTTAACTAGCTTCTGCAAGGAGGATAGGTGTTACTGACCTACATATTCCAACCATATAAAATTCTTATTATACATGAGAAACAGATTATAAGTGCAAATAACGGTAATGCACATAAAATACATTTGTCTTTACAGAAGAAACATAATCTAACTTAACGAGGGTAAAGTAGTATGCTTATTAGTTAGCTTTGTAAGTATATAAAAAATGACGAAGATTTAAGTGGTTCGTCTGTGTTATAATCTCATTCTTACGGTAATGACCCAAGCTATTCCTATTGCTTAGTATTCTCGGACACCGATTCACTCGACAAGTCCCCAAATCAGAACACGGTTGAACAGGAAAGAGATTATATTCCAAATAACAAGGTTAGATGGAAATAAGAAGCACAATAGGGAAAACGTTAGTATATTTATAGTTTTTACATGAGAAGATTCTAGAGTATTCTCTAACTATCGGCTAGTCCTGATTGGATAAAAATAAGCCAATCAGCGTGCACCAAAGCAGTCGTGCACTGAGCATGCTTTAATCCAGTCTGTGTCCCGCTAACAATCTGTCCAGTGGTTTTCTAATTGCTTTTAACACTTCAGATGACAGTGAATTTGCTCAGATGTTATAAAGTCAATACAAAATCTAGACGAATGGACGATAAATACCTCACTGCCAAACATGACATCCGTCGAATTTCTTAAGACTTAACAGATCTGTCATTTTCGTTCTGGATAAAAAATTGTCTGGATGGACTATTTTATTCCAAGCATTCTCGTCTTGACTGACCTTATTTTAGTAACCTTACGAGGGGTTAGTTACGTGCCAATACGACCTAGTTATTTTTTATGAGTCTGATGAGAGTAGGACCGGTGCTTTACTGTTGGCTTTCACCACCAATTCCATCAAGATCTATATCTTTTATGAATGATAACTATAATGAACAGCAGATGGGTTTCTGATTGTCCAACCGTGTTACATGTTTTAAGACGTCGCAAGTGTAGTGAACGAAAAAACAAGTGCGAGCAATCAAATGTATTTGAGTATGAAATTACGGAACATCTTAGTAAAATCTGAAAGCCATACAGTAAATACTTCATTTGCAAAATGTCAATCAATCGTCTCAGACTTCATTGTTCTTTCGTTTACACATCAATTGTTCTTTGTCCTCGTTCTACTTCTTTAATTTCCTTAACGTTCTGCCTCCAAGCATTTCACTTTTGATTGATGGCATACACTACCTATATTTATCGACAAGTAACACACATCACACAATCACTGACTGGAAACCTCTGATCCATCGTCCTTAGTAAGAGGTTCTATGATGCCGAATAGCTAAATTTTCAAGTTAATTATTTGTTCTATTATCGCTTAATCATTGGCACACTTGTCGTTGTTAAAAAAAGCATTAAATTAAGGATCAACTTAGCAGCATGTTTGTTGCTTTTCAAAGGTGTTTAAAGTCACAGGCTACTCCGTTTATTATTTTCTATATCTAATGTTATATCTACACTTTTACAAGTGACACTGCTAGTAGTATGAAGAGAAAGCTGTTAATATCACGACCATATAACCAATTTTCACAGGCTTCATTTTTCTTGGTGCCACCACATGAGCCATTCATTTTATATCGCGTACCTTCATTACATTTCTGTATTGTTACTGTTTCTTCTAATCCAGTAATGTATATTAAAAAAGAAAGATATAAATTTTACGCATATTTGAAAACATAGTCCTAAGTCTCATGCCAAATGAGCTATTCACGAGAATAATTACTAAACTATATAGTAGAAGGGATGGTCTGAAGAGAGAAACCGAATCGTGAAAAATTGTGGCATATGCAAAAGCAATGACATTATCGAACGTACCTAGTTTACATAAGTACACATGTGGTATACTCTTTGTACATCGACTGACAATTACCTTCTCATAGTTATCTTGTAATAAATTAGCCGTGTTACCGATGAGTAAATGTAGGTTTGAGTTTGATACGATGACAGCCTTTCTATGGCTACTGCCAGACTCGAGCTCAGATAAACAAGGAGGGTTGTATACAGTACCAGCAACCTCGTCCATGACAGCTTGGATGCAGACAGACTATTTGGATTACGCAGACAACCTAGCTCTTCCATCTTATATACACTGGGGATCACTAATGTAGATGATCTATGTCGAATGAACGGAGGCCTACTCGGGTTAGACGGGAGTGGTGTGACGAGCCAACTAACTTCGAAATCACACCTCGCAGTCAGCACCTAACCTGGATTATCCTTCCGTCGTATCATGCCATGGCTGTTCTGAAGACGGTACAACACAAAGGACTTCATTAAAGAAATATATTACTATGAGTAGACACAAGGAAGAGATTGCAACCACCATCTCATGGGCCAGACTATGACGTGCGATTAATTAATGTGCGTTGGTTATGTGGTGGTCGGTATTCAATATAATCCTTAAATTTCGTATACAGTTTGTCTTGATAACAGTTCTATGTAACGCCCCAACGGTATATTAATCAGGCGAATACGAAGCGTTGATTACGTTTATTACGAGACCACACACATATATCCAAATGTACAGATGCGTTAAACGAGCATAGAAGAGTTGTGCCGAAAGGCAACAAGCGATCGAGCGAATATGAGTAAGCGAGTACAATTTTCGTGCCTTAAGGTAACCCTCGTGCTATTGATAGAAGAAACCAGAGAAGTAGTGAACAGATAATCCCACACTCCACTGTGACTGCGCGAAGATCGAAATAAAGACCTATTCACTACTTCTCTGGTTTCTTCTATCAATATCACGTCGGGCTCACCACTTTCGTGCCTTAAGGTAACCCTCGTGCTATTGATAGAAACCAGGGAAGTAGTGAATAAGTCTTTATTTCGATCTTCGCGCAGTCACATTGGAGTGTGGGATTATCTGTTCAGACAAACAAAGGCTCTCAACATTCAATATAAGATAATAGGGAATATAACGCTTATAAAAAATAAGGAAGTGGATGAATACTTGAACAATACTGTTTTGGCATATGCTTGGTTGTTTGGGGTCAACTCTTAACCAACCAACCTAAGCTGTTACACAATCAAGCGAGCGAGAGCCAGAGCAAGACGAATCAAATAAGCGGTTAGTAGTAAGACTAGCAGAGTGAATAAATACGTAGGCAGTAAGCACTATTCAAGCATACGTATTTCATACAAGCACAAAATAATAAGGGTACAATAAATTGTTATAGTGCGGATGACTTTGTCCGCTAAATAAGTTAGCAAAAGGGCTTAACTGAGTTAAGTGAGAATAAACTCAATTGCACGTGATTCGCTGTAGTTATTCTTGGCCTTGGAGATGATCAATGAACTGTTAGGTATTCAGTGACCCGACAACCGGATGATCTGGTTTTGGCTCAGTAACATTTTTATGCCTGCAACACCGACAAATACGAAGCAAGACAGCCAGCACATTAGCAGCCTCTGTAGCAGTAGGCTTCAAAATGCACAAAAAATAAAGCAAGATCGTCAAATACAACACAGAGAGCAGAAACTCAATCACATTTGAAGAAGCTCTGGATGAGATCGAGACTTTCGCACACACGGACAGCATCATCAGCGAACAAGAAAGATTTGTTGCAGATATGCACGAACAAATTGGCAACTCATTTCAAAAATTAACATATGGAACCCAAACTACTTGGTAGAGAACGAAGCAGCTCCCAGATGAAGAGGAAATTGGGAAATGACTCATAATATATTGAAAGAAATCGTGAAATTCTATTTGGATTTAATCAGTATAGGGGAGACATGAGAAGAATGAACAACAGTTGGACAGAACTAGAAATGAAGGCTCAGGACAGAGTTGGAGAATGCCGGTCGTCGGCCAATGTTTCACTGGGAGTAACAGGCGTAAGAAATAAATGTATCTACGAAGTAATAACAAATATCGTGAGTCCTGAAGACACAACGACAAACTAAAACACGTTAACAACAAATTAGGATTTTAACAATGTCAACATAATAATACGTTTGGATAGATGTCACAACTATTATTTCTACATATACCCATAAAATGGACAATAGGCGTCTATGTCAAGCGTTAACTACTGATTCATCTATTCACTTTTCATTCGGTAGTAGAGCAATATTGAAAAGCTGTGTAGATTACTTTATGATAACTGCACACATGCTGAAATATTGCTACATTCTTGATTGCTAAAAACACACACTTTCGAGTTTCTTATTCATGCCTGAGATCTGGTAATTAATTAATTATTTTATTTTAACACATAGATATTGGTACAAGGGGGCATCAAATACATATGTGCCACACAGATCTCATTTGATATGTGTGAGGGCTATGATACTGCCGGGTGCCCAAACCGAAGCAGGTGATCTGGTAATTCCGAGACTTACTTTCTGTGACGCGTAATTGCAAATAAGTAAAAAAAGATAATTTGTGTGATTGTATTCTTAATTATCAGTCAATGATAACTTTTAATTACAAAACTTAAACTGTGAGTTCTAGCTAATACATTTACACGTCTGAATTGGGGAAACAATCAATATTAGACGGAAAATTAAGACCTTAATTGTTGTACTAATATAAACAATAAATCACCCATCCTCATTCAATTTGCATTAACAAATTACAAGAAATAAATGAACTGGATATTATTTATTGTTGCCTTGATAAAATATACACAACAGCACTTGAAATGCGGAGTGACCTCTTTCATTGAATGTGGGTAATTCAGAGGAAGTCAATAAAAATACAAAGATGGTTATCAAGACTACTTCACATCTTATAAATCAAGAGTAGTGGTGATATCTGAATGTGTGAACATGGATCAAGTTTGCGCTTGTAATTTCGGCTCTTGGCTTTGCTTTTGATCTTGTTGAAGTTTACGATTTTGAATCCTGTGAACAATTCGTTCGAGTATCCGTCGAGCATCACAATCAGGGAAATTAGACATATCATAATATTGAGGAGCGATACGCACAAGCCTACGTGGGGAGAGAACATGAAATAAGGTAAGTACTGGCAATACAGTAAGTAGTTTGTGAGATAATATTAGGGAATAAGAGATAGTAGAAAGTTTTATTATTTTTTTAAAGTACTCAACACGCATTATCGAGCCAACTAGATTAGTGGTCACATTGCAACTTGGTCGACAGGATTCAATCTGCAATAAGAAGGACCTGACACATATTGATATTAATCACCACCCAGCGATCAACCAATTGTGAGTACATCTCAGTCCTACAAGAGGTTAGTCGCGGGCCGGATATCCCAATGGTAACGCCTCTGACTGTGAAGCTGGGTGACAAACACCGAATTCGTCAGGGAGCATCAGTCCCCTCAAGATTACAGGTACACCTGGCTGACAGGTGCCGAATAGCACGAAATTCAGGTTCAGGGTTTCCTGTTAACAACCTCCAGTCATCATCTTATCTCGACATATAGTGCACACAATGTCAAGTCACCTAGATTAGTGGCCACATTGCAACTTGATCGATAGAATTTCATGTGGACTAAGGAGGACATAACACACACGACATTGATCACTACCCAGTGATCAATCAGTTGTGATTTTTTGGAATCAATTGGATAATTGCAATTATAACTGAAACTACATACTATTCACTCCTTATAGCTACGCCTTAAATTAACAATCAAAATGGAATTTATTTCTATATTGACAGAATTCTTGGTGACTAATTCGATTCAACATTTCTGTAGAATATCTTAGTGCACATTTAAGTATTTTAAAATAAACTCATATGTTTCTATTCAAATGCTGAAACAAACAAAACCAATGTGCAATGGTATACTTATGAATGAATTTACATTCAAAAAATAAAGTTCATTAAAAAATCACCTTTGACCATAATAAGGTAATTTCTCATCTATTCATTTCACAGATTTTACTGAAAAAAATATATATGCACGTAAAAAACCGATAAAAGTATAACTGAAATACAGTTTTAACTAACAAAGTAATGATGTATTAAGTTGAGCGCTATGTGTGCATGGATGGTAATCAGAAGAATTTTCACTAGTTGTGTATGAGCATACAGGTTAGTATGATATTTAAAATATACACTTTGTGGACTAAGAATTATTTGCATTTCACTGAGTTTTACAAAAGTTAACTGAATATGAAAACTATAGAAATCTTACCAATCTGGTTTTACTTCAGTCACTGTACGTATGTAATTCTTTGTTGTAAGGACGAACTCATTGTACAACACCCATTCCGGTTTGTGATCCATTACTGTAGAGGGGTGAAGCTGGACCACTTGGTTGTCTTTTACAGTTAAATAATGTCCAGTACGTTCAAGATGCGCAACCTGGGGAGGGAGAATAAATAATAATTAAGTTGACTAATCTTGCTTCAGAAGTCCAGAGTAATAAAAAAATTTAGCAGTGACTACGACTATGCATATGTTTAGTTACAATCCAGGATACTATGAAGACTAATAATAAAAATACAAAAACAAAAGGGAATAATTGGATTGTAAATTGAACAGATGATACAAATGATCGAAAACAAAGTTTTGCATGTTAAATATCATTCGTTTGAATTGTAAGTACAGTATTTATTTAGTCCTGTGAGGAAATCATACTAATGTAGAACATTCCGGAAAGGATGAATAAAAAGTTCTATCTTATAATCGACAAAAGTAAATTCTGTAAAAAGATATATATTAAAGTGAAACAAAGAACTTTCTCTGTTATACCTGCATGAAAAAGCCAGATACCAAAGCTTTTCGAATGTTAATGTAATAATCTCGAGAAGTGAAGTCTGTACTTGAACGACGAAGAGAAAATCGATCCATAATACGTGATAATTGTACCCGAACGTTGTCAGCAGATTTTAATGAGCGGAAATTTATGAAATTATCATAACACCACTGTGGATCTTCATGATCTATGAATGTAAAAAACAAGTTGATTTGTGTTAGAAAAATAAATCCAAACTAAAAATGAATTCTTACAATAAACACATTTTCGGAACTATATTACTAGTATCATGTAGTGCTCTCAAGCGACAAACTAAATAGAAAACCTACGGAAAGAGATTTAATCTTATCTGGAGTGAAACTATGAGTTTGTATCACATTGATCTGAAATTACTCAGTCACCGGCTCGAAAAATTCACAATGGTACCTAGTTCAGTACCACATGTAGTCGAAAAACACTACAGATTACTTGTAACTACATCAATAGATTAACAGCTATGACTTTTCAGCTATTTATCATGAAACTGTCAGTGTCTTACTTTTCTCATTTAGAAAGCACTTATTCCAAAACGGGTAGTGTTATAACCCAGTGAAGTATAGTTACAGGTAACTTCCGAGGACTGTCAATAGACTAATATTCTATAAATATTCTTATTGTATAATTATTCAAAAATTACATTGTGTGTATTTATATTCCCCTTATTATAAGCTCTATTTTGACCTATGATTTATTACTATACGATTTACGGTTCTTAATCTATGTTCAGTCTATTAATTATTATCTCTCGCGTTCACAGCCACTTTTCGGCTTATTTGTGTACATATGTTATTTTCTATTTTATGGTACGTTGTGGTCTGTCTGATTGGTATATAAACAGAGTATGTTTGAAATACATAATTGATATTGCGGAAGCTGGTATTGTTTTTTTGGACTCAAGCAGACGGGCTAGAAAGACCTCGGACCAACAAGGCGCTAGACTGCTCACACCGGTTGAACGTCATTGGTTGGTATAGAGTGAGGATTTGTATAAGTCGTATTCTGATTGGTGGATAATTCGCGTGGTAGAAAGGCCAGACATCAAGGTCATAACAGGTAGTGTTTGATTTAACTCTCTACGTTATGATAATTTGTGGGGATGATGTGCCTTAAAGGATGTCCTATAAGTGGTTCGATATTTTACTTCACATAGCTGTAAAAGTTTATGGAGGAAAACCATATGAAATGACAACAATCATGTGGATAACAGAGAACCTGGTGAACAAAGTTTAAAAAATGCTCAGCGGGCAATGCATAGGTCACAACTATCGCTAAACTACACCGGTTAGCAGAAACGGGAACATTGTTACTATCATAGCGTTTAGGTAAATTTGTGATTGCCTGTTGATTTTGTTATCATTAAGACAAGAAACGTGAGCCATGGACCATACAGACCTCGTATCCACTGGCATATTTGGTGATCCCAATATTTCCTTTATTTGAGGGGACTTCTGATGCTGGAGAATATCAAGTCAAGTAATAGACAAGCGTGGGAAAACTGATTTACTTGAACTATAACCACGAGACTTTGCAAATCTACCGAAACGTTAACAGTAGTGACAGTCAATTCGGGAAGGTGCGTTCACATTGAGAGGTTGCACCAGGCCCCTAGCTTTATCATAATCATACTGTTGGTGAGCAGAAATTGGTCGGTTAATGTATTGGACATCCATCAACGGAATAGTGGGAGTGTTAATTGCTTCCAACTCTTCTGTATGTTAAACCAAATTCCTATTTCTTAGCAGTATATAGAGACGATGGTGGATTCCTGTACATCTACAGATAATCACTCTAAATTTCTCCACATTTCAGTCTATGTAGACTTGACGTGGTCGATTAAGGACGGCGCCCCAGGTCCTCTATGTAGTTAGTTACACAGTCAATCAGCCATACGCAACGCCGAACAGGGCGATTCCCAGAGTAACAAAGGTAGTAAGATTATGTGGTAATACAAAAGATTAAGTAACCAAGACGCAATTTGAGAAAATATAAATTGGAGTAATTGAAAATAATTTATGAGGAATTTAGAAAATTAGGATCTAAAAGAAGACAAAGAGTGGATGCAGTTGAGCAAACCATTTGAGGCAGGTCACCTAGTCTTTGACCATAATAACTGATCCCATGTTTTCGTTTGGCCGCCCCAATATTTTCCAATCAACACCAGATAACATCGCTCGTCGAGAAAGACAGTGGTTGGGGATACATAACACATGTTCCCAACCACCTCAGTCAATGAAGATTTGTTAAATTATCAAAGATTTACCATCTTTACCTAGTACTTTATCCCTAATCCCGGCATTGCTTACTCGGTAATCCCAAAATACACGAACCATGCTTAGAAGACACCTATGATCGAACTAGTGTCTTCACTAGATACTTATTGAAGTTTCAAGACCTTAACACGTAGTAGGGACTTCGACCGTTAGACTCATGAAAGTAAGTGATTCGACAGACGGTATGTTTAGTTTGGTACTGGTACTGTCACGACATAGGCCCATAAACGTCCGCTAAGACGATCGATCGTAAGAACGCTGTGTGATGGGAATCACAGCACAATGTAGGATGAGACCTCTCGCCAGGACTTAAATTGTCTCATTCCTAGCCCGCAAGACATAGAATGCCAATGATTCCATGACAAGGACTGTTGGATTCGGGGAAGCATATTGGCCAGTGTCCCCATTTTTGTTGACTGGTTTGGTCTGATAGTCTGCACCTCTTTTGGCGTGTTTGTTTGAGGAGATCGATATCTTATAGCATATAATCTACTGATTATTAGTAATATGAAATTATTAGTGTCAAAATGACTAATACATAATGTTAACTTGGATAAGTTTGTAAATCAACTGGAGATGTGAAACTATCAATCAAAATAAACATAGGTAATATATATGCATAAGAAATAATGTCATTACACATCAGATAAGCTCGGAATTTATTTTTCTCATTACCTAATATCTTCGATGAAGCCCACCAACTTAGCAAGGGTCATAAAATAACATTGCAGTTACATTTTTGGTGAGACTATAATTTATGGACGACCTTTGAGAGACGCTAGACTGACCGTGAGTGTCCACCTAATAACCAATACCAAATGAGAGTTATAAAAATGTATGAGGAATTAGAATTATGATATACAGTTGATGATTAAGGTTAGGAACTAGATTTAGGATTTTCATCACGAACTAACATCAGCTATGCCTAAACTCTATTTAGCCAAATGAATTCCGAGCCGAAATCCGAGACCTGTTATCTTATACGTGATTGGTTCGCCCATAAATTATAGTCTCGCCACATTTTCAAATATAAATTGGGATATTAATTCTCGGAAATCGGGTTTGGGCAAATGGAAATTGTTTTTCTGGATGAAATGGAAAATCAGTTTCAAGAAATGGTCTTTTGGCTTACTCTGTTTGAAGGCATGATATACATTTAACATAGTCAAATGGTCACCATCAATGTGAGCAAAACGCATTTTGGCTTCGTCTGCAGTTTTCTTGGAGTCGGCAGGGCGTACGAAGCATTGGGGTACTGAAATAAATAGGAACAGTTCCATATATTATAGACATTATCAGACGAGGAATCGGTCAAATTAATGAAAAGATCTATCATATATTAGCTAGAAATAATGAAACAAAGAAACAATTGAACTTGCCTGATAACATTGAAGTGATACTCAGGATTTCATTTGAGCAGTTGTAATCGCAAGAGGCGATAACCATTTTGGCTAATTGGGGATCAAGTGGGAACTCAGCCATCATACTTCCTAGATCGGTTAGGTTACCATCATCATCAAGGGCTGCCAAATAATTCAATAACTCTAGAGCACGCATCAGAGTTTCCGGAGCTATTACATTCAACAAAAACTCATGATAAGAAAACTGGTATCGTAAAATTTTGGTGAAATGATGATCAAATTAGTGAGAGAAAAAAGCTGAGTCTTTCTGTTTCACAACTGTTATTCATACTGAAGCTTCTAAATACTAAGTGAAAAGAGCAATTTCATTAGCGAACTCCTATAACGCGGATAAAACCGAAGATTTTGAAATGGTAAACCTTAGTACTGCAAAATCTACCTTTTAGGTATCGTAAAATATGCAGAATTTAAGACTACGTATATTACAATACTAGACTGAGAAGTGTTACTAAAAATAGATTAATGAAACGAATATTTGCAGAAATCAGAGTCCGAAGGTTCATTTAGGGTAGTGTTAATAAGTGACATTTTAAATGGTCGAATGATGTACAAGTCACAACTTTTATCCCCACTTTAATTACACTCGCAATCCTTCACTAATTACTAAAATTGATTCATTTTACCGAAATTTTGAGACAAAACATTTACCAAAAATATTTACCGACTATATTTCTATTTGACTTAAGAAACTTCAAAAATGAAATTCATACGGATTCATTAAGGTGTAGTTCAAACGCCAATATGAATGAATGTCCTGAGCAGCTTATACATAAAAAACAGCAGTGCATGCTAATTTCCACTAATATGGACCCAAACAAAATATTAGTTATTCATAACATGGTTTTGAAAGATAGAAATGAAAAATGGCACATCATTCCATTACATTGACATCGGGTATGTGTCAGACTCGGTCAGCCAATCATCTACAACGTATGACCGAGTACATCCCGACCATAGCTGCTACCTTGACGCGGTGGTCGGGGTTGCATATCGTGATGACCCAACCGAGCTATATTGGCTAGAACATATGTTCTTGTAGGCTCTACTATGCCAGGCAGGTCGATTGTAGAACGGTAAGACTAAAAGCAGCAACTCAAGGTCTGAGGGCGAAGTCGTACTGCTGACTGTAGAGGGGTGTGACAGTAGTAAGGTGTTTCCCCCGGACAACCAGAATCTGCAGCGATGCTGCCTTCTCACAAGTGAGGAAGGGGTTAGAAAAGGTTGACCCTAAAAATGCCACACCTCACCTTACCTCACGGATTTCCGTCTCCGGCGGTAAGGCCCTTTGAAGAACGGAGCTAACACACTAAAAAGCTCCCACGAAAAGACCGTGCATGACCAGCCTCAATCAGTTGTCCCTCGAGGTCTGCAGTCACGCTCTAAGCTCGTTAAGACCAACAATAATCCAAATTCCTTTTCAGGTTGCTCAAGAAATACCCTTCCACGGTGTGGGCAGTCGGGAAGTGATATCACCCCTCATACCCTTAACAGCACACGAGGCCAAGTCGGTCACACTCAAATCCCTCTTACACCTCTAAATAAATCTCTTATCTCCACGACTAACTCTTCTCACGTTCCTTTATCACCTCGCACCGCTAGGGTAAACTATTCGAGTACGCGGAACGTTATTCCTGATCTCCTGAAACCACGCTCTAAACTACACGTAGGAGCTTTCAACGTCCGAACACTGCCAAATAGGACAACAGGCTTCCTCAGCTAGGACTTTAGAATCTCGCGCCATTGGTGTGTGCTGCGTCTCCGAAACGCGCATACAGGAGCCGAGTAGTGTCATTCATTTGACCTCACCATGTCAAAGTAACGAACCAACTCGACTTACGCTTCGTGTATCTGGATGTCCTGATGCTGCTTCCCGTGGCCTAGCTGGTGTAGGTATAGCATTGAGTCCTAGGGCAGAACTAGCTATCTTAGACTGGATCCCAGTAGACAGTCGTTTGTACGCTGTCCGACTAAACGGAACAATAAGGACTCGAAAAGATAGGGACACTCGTCGTCGCCTCTGCCTATTTTCCCACTGACTGCAGCTCAGATGATGTAAATGATGAGTTTTACAGAAAGCCTTCCGGCCTTCTCAGAAAAGCTAGGCGCTCTGATGTAGTAATAGTGGCTGGTGACTTTAATGCTCAAGTAGGTAAACTAAGCGAAAGGGAAAGACACGTAGGTGGATCTTATGGTGTCGTGGCTCAAAGAACAGATAATGGCGACCGTCTGTTACAACTATGCTCAGGTAACCGTCTGTTCCTTGCAAATACTTACTTTAAGCATAAGGAAAAACATCTTTTAACATGGCGACCCCCTAATTCGTCCCAACGCTGGAGGGGCTCGATAGAAGACTGTCGCTCATTCTAGAGCACATGCTTAGATTCAGATCATGCTCTAGTACGAGCGCGTATTTGCCTGGGTCTTACTGGACGTAAGACGCTGCAAGGAAACTTCTTAGGGTCCTGTTTAGTGATAGTCAAACTAAGAGTATGTTTGAGGAAAAACTAGAAAAAGTTAGGCAACCATATAGGTGATACCCACCCCGAGGCAGCATGAAATGATATCCAAAAAACTGTCGAAACAGCAGTGATATCTGCTAGTAAGGTAAACCACAAGGTTAGGGAGCAACACTGGATCTCAGCAGCATCTATCGCACTGATAGATGCTCGGAAACTCATTCCGTCTGGATCTGAGCATGACGAAGAGCGGAGTCAGCTTAAGCCCAAGCTGACAAGAAGCCTACGCAATGATCGTGAACAGTGGTGGGTAGCGAAAGCAAGAGAGATGGAAAAGGCAGCGGCAATAGGTAATAGCAGACAATTGTTCAGACTCGTTAAGGAAACCGGTATTAGTAACCCGACTGTTAGCGAAACAATCTCAGAGAAAGATGAACATATTATTCATTCTCAATCCAGGAGATTGGATCGATGGGCAGAACACTTTAGGGGTCAGCTCAACTGGCCTTCATCCACACTTCAATTCCCCACGATCTCCAGTCAAGTTAATGTAGGTCCTCCGTCTCTTTACGAAGTTGAAAAAGCCATAAAAAATCTGAAGCGAGGGAGAGCAGCAGGTCCTGACATGTTTACTCCTGAGATTTTTAAGGATGGTGGCCCAGTATTAGCAGTGAGATTAACTGAGGTCTTAGGTAGAATTTGGGAACTGGACGTAATCCCATCTGACTGGTCTCAATCACTGATTGTGCCAGTCTATAAGAAAGGACAAAAGTCCTCTTGTGACAATCACAGAGGAGTCAGTTTGACTAATATAGTGTCTAAAATATTAGCTTCAATAATACTTCGACGCCTAACTAAAGCTCGTGAAGAACAGACTAGAGAAAATCAGGCTGGTTTTCGACCTGGACGTGGTTGTATAGATCAGATATTCACACTACGTCAGGTTCTAGAACAGACACAAATTCAGACGCCCCACAATCGTAGTATTTCTCGACCTTAAGGCAGCATTTAACTCTGTTGATCATAAGGTTCTATGGCAGTGTTTGTCACTGATAGGAGTACCAAAGAAGTACATTAACCTTCTAAAGGCTCTCTACTCGAACACAACTGGTTGAGTGAGAGCTTATGGCGAACTGTCATCAGAATCGATTACCTCAAGTGGTGTTTGTCAGGGCTGTCCACTCTCCCCATTCTTGTTCAACTTTGTCATTGACGTGCTTTTAGAGATGACAATTTCCTCATCTGAATTTCCAGGGGTTGAACTTCTACCAGGAGATTTACTTTTTGATCTAGAATATGCCGATGACGTAGTTTTATTTGGTGAAGACGCTGACAAAATGCAGAGTCTTCTGACCACTTAAAGCAACAATGCAAGTATGTTCGGGATGCGATTCTCCCCCTGGGAATGCAAAATGTTGCTTCAGGATTGCGTTGCATCGACACCCGAACTAATGATAGGGAGTGAAGTAGTTGAGCGTGTCGACCGCTTCACTTATCTTGGAAGTCTGATCAGCCTTTGTGGTCTGGTGTGACGAAATCTCAGCACGGATACAGAAGGCTCGACTAGCTTTTGCCAACTTGCGTCATTTATGGCGTAGGCGAGATATCCGTCTATCAACCAAAGGATGTGTTTACTGCGCAGCAGTTCGTTCCGTCCTACTTTATGGCAGTGAAACGTGGCCGGTAAGAGTAGAGGATATTCGTAGGTTACTAGCATTCGATCATAGGTGTCTTCGAAACATTGCTCGTATATCGTGGGACGATTGAGTAAGTAACGGAGTTGTTAGGAAACGGGTACTAGGTAAGGATGGCAAATCGATTGATGACGTGGTGAAACTTGATCATTTGAGATGGCTGTGACACGTGTTACGTATGCCCAACCACCGGCTGCCTCGACGTGCGATGTTTTATGATGTGGGAGTAGGTTG
Source organism: Schistosoma haematobium (assembly GCF_000699445.3). NCBI lineage: Eukaryota > Metazoa > Platyhelminthes > Trematoda > Strigeidida > Schistosomatidae > Schistosoma > Schistosoma haematobium. The sequence continues at coordinate 12,953,907 of NC_067199.1, read as the reverse complement.
GAAGAAAGTTAGGGGCGGCCAGACCAAAACATGGCACAAATCCATAAAGTCACTGACAAGTAAACTGAGTCATATTGATAGGTGTAGACTACCTTGTTGGGGACCGCGAGATGATGGCAACCGATGGTTAGAGACTCTGAATGACATGGCTCAAAATCGTTTGCAATGGTGCAGGTGCATCCACTCTTTGTGTTCTCCCAAATTTTAATCTTCTGAATTCGTCATGTCCTTTATTTTCTTTCCAGATTTATTTCACTGTTTTATACTCTCTAAATAACATCTCCAAACACTAATGTTTCCGATTACTGCTTATACTCTTACTACCTGTAACACTACGGGATTTGAATCGACCACTGCATCTCTGTGCTAATGTGGTGCGGCAACTCGAACTGATGTACGTACGTACGAAGTTCTACGTTGTTACCGACTGACTGACCAAGTACATATATGCATCAGTCCAAGTTGCCATACCTCATTAGCACAAGATGAACATCAAATTCATTGAAGTAGTTACTTCAATGGTAGTAATATATAAAAGATTGCGTATAAGCATATAATAGACGAAGAAAGAATTAGTTCGTAGAAATAAAGGTAAAGAGCAATTTTATTCTCATAGTTTAAGGGAAGACAAAGTGTGAATACACCTACACCAGTGTGATCGATTCTGAGCTATGTCACCCAGAGTCTCCAACCATTGGTTACAAGAGTCGTGCGGACCCCAACCAGGTAGTCTGCATCTAAAACATGGTTAAGAGTAGAAGTTGGTAACTTAAAGCACTGATGCCACGTTTTGGTTTGGTCGCCCCTAACTGTTGGGATATTCAGAAAAATATCCCAAAAATTATCCTGTTAATTCCAATGCTATCCTTGGACTTGAAATTACATCATTTTCCTATTGGTCAATTTTTATTTCACGTGTCGTTTCCTTACTGATCAATATTTATTTCACGTGTCATTTTCCTGCTGGCCAAATATTGTACAAATGTTATTTTCTATTTAATGGTACGTTGTGGTCTCTCTGGTTGAAATATAAACCGGGTATGTTTGAAATAAATGATTCATATCGCAGAGGCTGAGACTTATGTTCTGGACTTAACTGGCTGGGCTAGGCGGAAAGCAGGACCAATCAGAACTCTAGGCTGCTCGTACGCGTCATTGTTCCGATCGATAAGTCACTGCTCTCTAATCGGCGGTCACAAGTTGTAACGCTAACTTTCTTCCAACCGTCGCCAACACGAGTCAGCATTATGGTAATCGGTTTTTAGTCATACGTAACACGTGACACAACCATCTCAGTCGATGAAGATTTACAACCTCATGAACTGATTTACCATCATTCCCTAATACCATGCGTCAAACTCCATTATTACTTACCCGGTGATCCCAGCAGATGCGAGAAATATTTATAAGATATCTTTGATCAAATACTAGTAACTTACGAGTATCCTATATGCGTTCGACCACTTCACTCCCTATACTTAGTTCAGGTGTTGACGCAGACCAGTCCTGAAGCAACAACTTGCATTTAGAGGGAGAGAAGCGCATTCCAAGCATCCTGGCATTGTTGCTCGGTGCTACCGAAACATTGCATTTTATCAGCATCTTCACCAAACAGGATTATGTTATCTGCGTATTCTAAGTTGACAGGTAGACCTCCTGGAAGGAGATCAATTCTTTAAAATTCAGTCGAAGAGAATTTTATTTCCAACAGTAGGTTTATAATGAAATTAAACAGAAATGGAGAAAGTGGACAGCCTTGACGGACACCACTTGACGTTGCAAAAGCAGTTGACAGTTCGCCATAAGCTCTAACTCTACTGGTAGTGTTCGAGTAAAGAGCCTTCACAAGATTTAGGTACTTCTCAGATACGCCTTTCAATGACAGACACTGCCACAGAACCTCTCGGTCTACAGAGTACAATACTGCTTTTAGGTCAATAAAAACTATCATAGTCGGGTGGCGATAAACACTTCTGTGTTCCAGAACCTGACGAATGATGAATATGTAGTCGATGCAGCCACGACCATGTCTGAAACCAACCTGATTTTCTCGTGTTTGAAGTTCAAGAGCCCTTATTAAGAGTCCGACAATTATTGAGGCCAGTATTTTAAATACTATATTAGTCAAATTAATCCCTCTATAGTTATCACAGGATGATTTTGATCCTTTCTTATATATTGGGACGGTCAGTGATTGCAATCAGGCGGACGTGATTACATCCAACTCCCAGATTGTTGCTAAAATATTAGCTAACCTAAGCGCAAAATATAGACCGTCATCAGACTGTTGGATAATTCATCAACATGACTTGGAAACAATTACTTTAAAAGTTTGGTATGGACTTAGAAAAGATTAACTAAGCATGGGAATTGTAGGCACGTAGTACTAAAGAAAAATAATTAGTTTAGTGTATAACATGAAAAGTTTTATCTTTTTAGTATCGAATGTTGGGACGGTATTAATATAAAAATGGCATAAAGATGGGTAAATTGAGCCCACACAATCAAAGAATTGTTTCTACAAGAAACGGCACAAATATTAGGCAAATAGAAACAAGTTAGATAAATTCAAAAGCATCAGCAGTTCCAAAACATGAATTCACACTTAATACCCACCGGGAGGATCCATAAAGTCAAAATGCACCAAATCATCAATTCCCAGTTTTTTCAACTGGAGGACAACAGTACCCAGGTTTGACCGGAGAATTTCTGGATATGTGTTCTCTTGCATCTCATTTGTATATGCCTTTTCTGTATACAATCTAAAACATTTTCCAGGTCTTGTACGCCCGGCCCTCCCGGCACGTTGTTGTGCAGAAGCTTTGCTGATAGCAGTGACTAAGAGAGATTCAACACGAATACGAGGATTGTAGACTTTCTGCTTTGCGAAACCTGGGTCAATAACAAAAACCACTCCATCAATTGTGAGGGATGTCTCTGCAATATTTGTGGACACTACAACCTATGAGGAAGATCAACAAGGTGAATATATTAGAAACACTGGAAAGTAGTACTAGTATATCCATGTTATATCAGATAGGTTAACTATGATAAACCTATTTTTTGGATGAAAAACTGTCTACAGTCGTCTCTTACATCGATTCAGAATTTTAAATCATTTACACTGCAGAACAATATAATTGATAAGCCCAAGGAACGATTGTATTACACTGATTATTAAAAATAAACCACCCATATAACACATGTTCTTACAACACCCAGTGTCGAATCCTCAAAATATAAAACCTTAAGTTCAGTGTATAGATACCGACTCAGAAACCTTTTTTTATAAGCAATAGATATTATAAGAGGGGATTTTGTTTGAAGTGTAAAATATCTGGTTCTGTTAAGTGAAAAATCAAAACAAATTTAAGACAACAGTAAACATCATCAATAAATACATTTTCTCCGTAGTATATTAGGTATGTTGTATCTTTATACCACCTATGAGTGCAGAAACACATATTTCTAAGGAATCCAATACTGTGAAATGGCACATCGTAACAATAATTATGGTGATAATATTAGGATATGTCAGTCGTCCAAATAAGCTAATTGGATATATGTGATGGAATGGCATAAAGCTTTACTTTACCTACAACAATTTCGGTTCACTTTCAAAATAATTTATTGTTTTTTGTAACTATCTATTAACTGTAGTAACTAGGTGAAGTCAAACTTCATACGGCAAAATTTATCGTAGATTGTATTTTATGGAATACCATTCAGATTGTTCATAGCAATCAAAGTTGCACTTTTTATGGGGTGTATGCTGAAGGCAAAAGATAAAATATACCTAATATGTTAGTCACGTAACTGAGAATAAGTTATTCTTAGGTACACAAATCACAATAATAAGGTTAAAATGCAAAATGCACTCCACCAAAAATTGTTCTAACAGGATGGCTACTGTAAGTGGAATCATCTAAAAATAAAAGAAATATATTAAAATCCTATCTGCAGAGTAGTGAACTACCACCTCATTACAGCACTTATTACATTTAACTTGATCCAAGTCGTCACTAAACTTCGTTTCTAACACCCAACTTTGGGTTAACGGTTCCGACAGGATCTGGTTAGGAAAAATCTTAAACCAGAGTACACAGGTCTGTATTTAGTTCGCGAGTTACATTACTTTTTTTCAAAATAGAAGGAATAAAAGAAAAACAGAGTTAGCCTGTAATCAATACTGAAGTTTACCTAGTTTGATTCGTTTGGAGTACTATTTTTGAATTCTAATAATGACGTCTTCTAATAGTCTTTTTCACCATCCAATTGTGATTAAGTGTCACGATGGCTGATAAACACTTGGATAAGCTTCACTTGAATCGCTAGTCGCTTGATATTAGTACCTACACCAGCTAGGCCACGGGAAGCAGCATCAGGACATCCAGATACACGAAGCGTAAGTCGAGTTGGTTCGTTACTTTGACATGGTGAGGTCAAATGAATGACACTACTCGGCTCCTGTATGCGCGTTTCGGAGACGCAGCACACACCAATGGCGCGAGATTCTAAAGTCCTAGCTGAGGAAGCCTGTTGTCCTATTTGGCAGTGTTCGGACGTTGAAAGCTCCTACGTGTAGTTTAGAGCGTGGTTTCAGGAGATCAGGAATAACGTTCCGCGTACTCGAATAGTTTACCCTAGCGGTGCGAGGTGATAAAGGAACGTGAGAAGAGTTAGTCGTGGAGATAAGAGATTTATTTAGAGGTGTAAGAGGGATTTGAGTGTGACCGACTTGGCCTCGTGTGCTGTTAAGGGTATGAGGGGTGATATAACTTCCCGACTGCCCACACCGTGGAAGGGTAATTAGTACGAATTAGGATCAACCATCAATGCAAACGCATATTTGGGGTTTCGAATCAGATAAACTCATAAAATCTAAGCAAGGTTTAGTTAAAACATTTGGCTTTCGATAAGCAGATCTGTGACTTGAAACTTGTTGGATGAATTTTTGGTTGGGTAGTCGGATAACATTATTAGCCGCCTCAAAACTGTTATAATTTACGTAACAAGTATCAGTTATTTCTATTTCAAAAAAAGTTTAGAGTACTTACTTTACACTTCAAGCAACATTCTTAAACAAATAAAATACTTTTAGAAGTGTTGTTATTTTCTGCTACCTTTCCACCTGATCAATTTACGTTTGCTATCCTTACAATTTTTAAATTTTTTTGAGTACTATGTGTTAATTTGGGATGTATGACAAAGCTCATGTTAAGAGAACAGAAACTCGGTAATCTTTGACAGGACAGAGTCATTTTAGTACGGAATTTAGCAGTCAAAAATACGAAGACAATAACGACGGGAGTACAAAAATTTGAAAGTTAATTATTTTTCTGACCTAATTTGTGAAAAGAATGCAGGAAACAATGAACTGCATGCGTGGCTTACGAGATAGATACTCAAGAAAATGCCATTCAAGGTAACGGTTAAACAAAGATTATTCAGGTGTGCAATCTCGATAGACCAAACCATATAATGAAACAAAACAAAACCGAATTGTATTTCGAAAACAGTTCTAACCTTTCGACCAACAGCCCCATTTGCACGTTTTGGAGGAGGAGATTCAAAAATTCTTTGTTGAAGATTTGGTGGAAGGGTAGAGTAGAGAGGAATGCAACGGAGTTCACCAACGTCCGGGCCCAACCCATCTACTTCTCTCTGGATACGTTTGCATGCTTCCTCAATCTCCTCTTGTCCCGTCAGAAACAGTAATATGTCACCCTCGATCTCTTCGCACATATGAATCTGGATTACAGTACGGATAGCCGCTTCGAGATAATCACGTTCTGGTTCTGGAGTATAAAATATCTCCACTGGATGAGTTCTACCGGGCACGGTCATAAGAGGTGCTTTGTGAAAGTAATCCTGGGTCATTTCGAAAAGGGAAGAAGTAGATGGCTTCATCCAACTCCAAATAAAATGTGATACAACTAGGATACATTTAACTAAACAAATACTTTTAAGATCTATTCATCAAACGGATAAGAACTATGTACTAACTTGGAATTTTCCAGCGTCCAAAGTCGCACTCATGACAACTATTTTTAAATCTAATCTTTGCTTTGTGATTTCTTTAAGTAGACCCATTAAAATATCAGTAGCCAAAGTTCTTTCATGGGCTTCATCCAAGAGAATAACACCGTATGCCTCGAGCAAAGGATCAGACATGCCTTCACGTAAAAGCATACCATCAGTCATGTATCTAAAGCAATTATGGAAAAGTCTAAAAGTTACTTCATCACAGTCCTTGAGGACGTGCAATCCTCGAATCGAATACTGTATCCTACTTCTTGACCAAGTTCAACATCCATTTCCTCGGAAACACGCTGAGCAACAGACATAGCTGCTACCCTTCTAGGTTGAGTGCAGGCCACTGCCTTTTTGGTAGGATACCGTCCAGTTACCCATTCCAGGCACCACTGAGGAATTTGGGTCGTTTTTCCAGAACCTGTTTCACCAACTAAAACAGTGACTTGGTTCTCCGATAATGTCTGAAAAAAATTCTCTTTGTATTCCCAAACAGGTAATTTGATACGCTTCCTCAGAAGTTCGAAGTATTTGGCACTAAATGATTTGCCTGAAACAAGGTACAGATTAGAACAATTCGATGGACAGTATTTAGTATTTTTCGCCATTAGTACACAATTCATACTGGTCAACTGTATACATAAACTGAATCATAACATCAAAGACAACATGAAAAAATAAGATATAATTCAAATCAATATAAACATTTCCGTTAATCCATTTTTCCCTGAGTACCCGTAACGATGTCAGGAGTAAATGATAATTAGGACCTTAGCTTCTAAGTACAAATTTGCCTTTAGGGGCGTAACATTAGTGATCTTGTGGAAACATGTATTTCTAAACGCTGTGAACTCGAAATGCACAATTGGCATAACTTGCAAGCATAAAGTATTTTTCTAAATTCTTATCCGCTAAAGAAACAGACTTAAAATTATTTCTAACATTTTCAATGTAGCCATCATATTCGAAACACTAAGTCCCAATAAGAGAAAGATAACCTACAAAAGCCAGTCTTATAAATGCAGATCAAATGTAATTTATAATGGAAGTGCCTGGTTATAAGTAGGAACAAGTTAGAAAAACGAACTATTAGTGCCCCTTTATCTATTATTAGAAGGGATTTACAATCTGGCTAATTAACATAAGACGACAGTTTAAGATCAACAAACAGACTGAGATAAACGCAATTCCATTTGACTGATTTTGATCGCTTATCGTCCCAATTTATAAGAAACCACAAGAAATCCTGAGTCAGGTTCAAATTTTATTCCAAAAAGAGTATGCTATAAAGCCCACAACACAAATCGCTTATCGATTATATACCTCAAATATTTTGTTTGTAAGCATGTTATTTTACTCGAAAACTTGAGTTGTACTGTATTTTGATAACAATTAATTTGACGATCTACGTCGACGATTTAGTCTCGCGACTTGTAATCGACCTGCCACATCGTATTATCGCCAACCAACCATTGAACAGTTTTTTATCTAGTTTAACGATTGCCCCGGGACAACCGAGAGTAAGGAGAGCCAGCTCTCCCTCTCGAAATGCTCTCATATGGCCACGTGCATACAACCACTGCCAGGGAAGTCCTACTCACTGTCTTCTCGTGGAGGGGGTGCTGTTTACGAAATCGAGAGGACGAAAAGCGAATGTCCGGCGCTTTAACTGGGTTGGTGGACATGAAGATTCCACCTAGGGGAGTTGGAAAACCCTGATTCCAAACCAATGGTGCACATGGGCCCCAGTATCCTGCAGGAACAAATGGCGTATGAACCAATCGTTGGTCACCGACTACCATGGGACTGCATTTCCTGGCGTTGCTCCACTGCCTTGTGGATCAGACCTTCAGGTCGAAGGCTTCGAGTGTAGCCCCTTGGTGCCTCCTTAAAAAAACCACCTGCTTCGGTTTGGACACCTGGGCAGTATCACAGCCCTCACACATATCAAATGAGATTTGTGTGGCGCATATGTATTCGGTGCCTCCTTGTACCAATGGACATTCGCTTTTCGTCCTCTCGATTTCGTAAACAGCACCCCCTCCACGAGAAGACAGTGAGTAGGACTTCCCTGGCAGTGGTTGTATGCACGTGGCCATATGAGAGCATTTCGAGAGGGAGAGCTGGCTCTCCTCACTCTCGGCCGTACCAGGGTATTTGGGGGCACAGTGAAGGCTAGGATAGAACCAGGCTTGAAAAGCTAGGGCCAGTAAAGCAAAGTCACCGACTTTCAGTCGGACATATTTCGAAGATTGAAGACTTCTTATATGAGACTTGCACGATAATCGTCATATATAATTGAAGGCATTTCAGTAAAATTTAATAAAAGGGGAACTGATCAAGTTAAAGAGTCAACCTAATATAACCAGGAAGTGAGTGGTCTTCATGAACTACATTCCCAAGCTTGGTGTCATCACCAGATTTCCACAAAGTACAAGTACTATTGAATTAACAAAAATGACCACTAATCACAATATCAGATCAACGCTGTCAACTATCGTATTAACATATTTCAAAAAAAGACGAAACTGACCGTTGTAAGGATTTGTTTGTGCTGTGAATGGAGACTTATTTGAAGCATTCTGTTTAAGTTTGACGTGATTATCTGGGGAGCGTGAGCGATCACGTGCATGATTATCCGGTCCATCAGAAAACCTGTGACAATAATACAGTAATAATGCGAAATAAGATGAGAATATGTCGACGAGACAGGTACTAACAAAAAGCGAAACACGTAAACTTGATACCTCCGCTACATTGCTTGTGCAAACTGTTTACTGAATTCAAAAAAGATACAGAAGCCTATTCGTCTTCAATACAAGGATGCGAGAAATTTATAGTGAATACATTTGCTGAAAAACTACAAAAGGGCTAAGTAGTCATTGTAAACGATGATTACTAACATTATGAACGAAAACCCCAACCACAAATAAGATCTTATTGATGTAGTGGAGCGCATTAAAAACGGAGAAACTAAATCACATTCTTTACAAAAAGCTACCAAATATGAATATTTGACACCAAGATACAATTATGAACTGGGTTATAAAATTACTTAACTAAGTACGACAGGGGAAACTAGTTTACTTTCTGATCTAATAAAAAGTGCACTTGAATAAAGGCTTTGCTTGCTGCAAAGGACAAAGATTTACCAGACTGCTTGAAGCGTAGATGGTGCTGTGTAGTTTAAGTACATAAAAAACAAGCAAAATGTAACCCTAAACAAAAAAAGCTTGATAAAAAATGTTTTAAATCTACTCATTGTTCATGAAACTTATTTTCGAAATCAGCCTCATGAACGACAAGAACTTAATATTGCATATCATATTACATTTTCAACACCTCAGACTTATCGCCCATCTAGAGTCCAGACAATGAGCAAAACTTTAGGTTTCTAACACGTGGCAGCGTTATAAATTTTTTTATTGATCCTCAAACATGATGGCAGATACCAGACATGGTCCATAGTATTAAACTATCAATCAATCATTTACTACGTACGTCATGTGCTCAGCTTTGAGATACATCTTTATCTTAATGATACCATTCAGTTGCACAAGCCAGAATAGATAGGACGAATTTGAACCCAAAAGCTACTAATTAGGAACATGATGCTTTAACCGTTGAACGACCACCACCAACAAATTAAATATTTTTGCATGATTACCTAATAAGAATTTTATATTTCCAGAGGGTTGAAAATCATATACAGAAATACTAAACACAGGGTTCGATGGTGTTAAGTTGGAGGATCTCGTGTACCTACCCCAAGATAAAGTGACCCTCTCATATGACAATAGTGATTTTACGTTTAACACCAGACGAGGATAATTAAGTGCCAACCTTCAGGACTCTGATCCCTGTATGGTGGCGATGGATTTCATGTCCGTTTATCATTGCAATAGGGTTACCAAGCGTTGGGTCGTCAGAAGTCTCAAAGAAAAATACTAATGTGAGACCTAAATTTCTGTTGATGCCTACAACTTGAAATGTTATGGAACAGAACTTAAAAACTGGTCAGTGCCGTCACCTCTATTTTCTACAAGATACTAAGTTATCATACTCTATTATTTTACATAGGATTTTCTGTTTTCTTTCGCAGCCGTACTTTTGAAACTATGTTAATAGACAGTGAAGTCTTACCACAGCTACAAAGTACTTAATAAGTACTCATTCACCGTACTTATATCCCTATAACTCGTTTAACCTGTCCAGTGAGTGTACGCAGCCAGAATAATCGCTTCAAAATAACTGGCCCAAATTACTCCAAACGACCCTGACTAGCAGCTTCGCAGGATTAACCGTGCATAAGATTGGACGAGAAACATGGGACGAAGTGCATGAAAAATATGGGGCTACATCTATTTGTAGTCACACGTTACGACAAATCTGGTGGATGACTACTGATCTGAGGGTCAATTCATAAGAGTAGTATGAAACGAATAAAGCATAACTCAATTAGATATAAAATACTGAACGTTTTTAGTAACTACCTTGACCGTCTGGGCTTAGATTCACCGATATCAATCCTATGCCTTGACGACATCACACTAGGGAAGTACGAAAGCGCGGGAAACCCAGCCTGTTTAATAAAACAACATCAATTTTCTTTTTGAAAAAGAAAACCCATAATCTGGAAATCACGTCTTCAGAAGGAACAAAGAGCTTATATTCAAACAAACAGTTTTCTTGTCAGCTAGTTCTGGAACAGGTTAAAGTTTCCTCTCGATGTTTTGTTTCATGTTCAGATTTGTGTAGTAAGGACGGAAGGACTACGGCCTATGTTATTCAATTTGTGGTAGTTTCGTGAGTGTTTGTTCTTCGGTTGAATGAGTCAGCTGAAGGTGCGGACAACTCCGATTCGGGTAACATGTTCCATGAACTGATGACTTGTGTGAAAACCTGTATACCACAGGAATTTTGTCCGTTCTTGACTCTCCTACTCGCCTGTTATGTCCTCTGAAATGTCCCGATCTAGTGGGAAGAAAAAGAGGATATTGGGTCCAAAATCACTTCTTAGTATTCAATACGTAGAAATCAGACCATATCTTAATTTCGCTCCAGGACAAGGTAAAGAGGTCTAGCTTTTCCAGCATCTCTTTATATGGTAAACTCGGGAGTTCCGGAAATCCAGGGGTAGCTGCCCTCTGTACGTTCTCCAGGATATCCCAGTCATCTTTCAAACAGGGGCTTGCAGCCTGAACGCAATTTTCAAGATTGTTTCTCACCAAGGTTGAGTAAACTGTAGTGAATATAGTAGTATCAAACTCGGTGAATGTCCGTCTTAAAGCCGATGGGGTTATAAACCTCTTGGCTGCAATCTCTCAGCAGGGAGCCGTGGCTTTAAGATCATGACTCACTGTCACGCTAAGATCATTGTGGGACCGAATTACGAGTACTGGCATTTCCCCTATGCTGTACTTATTTAATGTCGTATCCTCAATGTGCATGTTGGCACATTGTTCGCGCTGATAGGTACCAGCCACTTTATTTAGACCAGCTAATCAGAATATTTAGGTCTGCTCAAAGTGCACAAGCATCTGTGTCTTCTGCTGTCGCTTGCCAGTGTTTTACGTCACCAGGGTATATTAATATTGGAGACTGCACTATAATTGGTAGTTTATTTACATACAGTACGTAGTGGATCTAGGACAGAACCTCTCTGTACTCCACTAAGTACTGGTTTCCGGGTGGACCACATCGAATTTATTCTTACTTTCTGTCTAGGACCTACCAGCAAATCATTAAGCGATTTCAGGAGATGTCTGGCAATGCCTGGAATTTCTAGCTTCAAGAGCAGTCTACGTTTTGGCACCTTATCAAATGTCTGTGTAGACAACATCCACTGATTTTCCATTATCTAGAACTTCTATTCATTTCTCTCTTGTTGCAGGGGAGTTATTGTGCAAGATAAACCTAGTAAGATAAACGTAGTACTATGCAAACGATCCAACATGAACTCAACATGGTAGACAACTGGCGCGAACACTAGGGATTAGGGCTGAACACATAAAAATTCGGTTGGTTATGTATAGGAGACACGTCTCTTAAAATAAAACTAGCACTTAGCAAGAACACATTGCTCAAATTGACATAAGTAACTGACCTAGGCGTACATTACTCACACAGTCTCAACTTCTGTGAGCATGTCTCAACTGAAGCATCTAAAATGAGAAAATTGCTTGGCTTCATTCTTCATGATTTTCTTCAGAATGAGTCTAAAATCATTCTTTATAAAGTCTGTGTAAGACTTATTGTTTAATAATGCTTGTTCTTATTTTCCAACCTACACTTATCCGATATACTTAAGGTGGAAGTAATATTCCTTGTACTGGAATTTATAAATTTGTAGTATCTTTTAAAATCACTATTTTAACAGTCAGACACTGAACCACACTGTGAACTTGCGTTTAGTCAAACACGACCTTACTGTCAATAGTCCGGCAACATGCAATAGAAAATTAGGTAGCAAAAGGTAAGTCTTTGATCAAAATCACATAATAAAAGCTTAGACGAGGAAGACCGAAAAACACAAAGTGTGATCAAAAGAGATCTGAACAAAGATTAAAATACACAACAGGGAGAATAAACAAGTAAATGACAGTAATGTCCAACTTAATGCAGTGGAGGGATTTTCATCGTTCTCTTTCCGTCACAATATATTTATTACGAAATGAATCAGTAGAAAAATCGTCAATGTAGTAAGATTCTGATGGTAGAATAAGAGTTTATGCAACGATAGTTCAACATCGTGCGATATAAAATCTTAGATGTGAACAATAATCATCAAATATCAACTTGCGCGGGTCATATATGAGTGAAAAAGACAAAATGATTCCAAAAAGTCAGTTTATGTATGCATGATACGTGATAGTATGTCCTTAATTATAAACTTTGGATGGTTAAGAATTACAGATGATGTAGAAGAAAAACAGGGGAGAAAAATATTGACCTAGACCATAATCCTACATTATTATCATCTTTTGATTTTACCAAGTGCCATAGGCATCAGGTGAGATTATATGTATTTTAAATGGCCTAGATAAAGTTGTAGTATCCTCCAGTACAAGAACTTATTCAACATTTAACAATACGCAAAGTCATTAATAATACACGAAAAAATGTTAATACTTTAGACCAAAGTAGTTGTCTGTGGATAAAAAAAGGTAAAAAATAGCGTTTATAACAGAATGGTTTATTAAACAACAAAGACGGTAAAACCTGTTATGGAATGAACGTTGCTTGTAAATCCCTCTCGGGATAACAAACACAATCACAGTTAAGTTGAATGAAAAATGTACCGTTTTATGTTTGGAACCAATGGCGTGGATCAAAATATAAGTCCGATAGCGTTATTGAGTATGAATACAGTCCAAATATCCGGCGCAATGTAAAGTGGTCTAATAGGCTGTTTTAACACTATTATAATTTTTAATTACAGGCCGTGGCTAATAAAGCAAAAATATGAATGACGGAGATATTAGTTATTCGAATACCAAAGGTAGTGTGCATATTAATCAGCTGGTTAATTTGAGATGAACACAGATAAACAACAGATATAGTCTCAATTTGGCTACACATAGTGTCACACACAAAGAAAAGATGTGGCCTTTATTTATTGCATATACGTTTCACTATGTAGATACTCCTTAGGGCATAATCCAGCACAGGTATGCCCTACGTAAACTTCAAGTGCTTGAGAGGAAAAAGTCACACAACACATGACGAAGAGAACGATAAATAAATAAATGGTATCGCAAAATAAATGTTTTATATGCCATATATATATTGACAATGAACAAGAAACGTGATTTGCTGGAAGAATGTGTTGTTCTTGGAGTTTTTACATATATAAGAGAATATGTATGTACAAAAATTGTACAGTAACTATAATCCAATGCTTACTAACGATGATAATGTCAGTTATAACAACGGTAACTATGGTGACAGTAAATAAAGATAGTCTGTGAGAAGAATGTCTAGTATTTTTATTATTCATAAACGGTTTATTGGTACATGCATGTTGTGAAGAAACAATTCTGCATTTCTTCAGAAATGCAGTTATACACAAGTTGCTGACCATTTGGTTATTAACTTCTGTATCATGTGCGTCACGTTGATTTGAGAACGAGTACTGTCTGATAATATACTCTTTAATTAAAATGCAAAGAAAAACCATACTACATTGTATCTGTTTGTTTAAGGAAGCGGTATTAGAATTAGAATTACACCTGACAATCCATGTTTCACTGAAGACATTGAGCTTTCAAGGATCAGTGGAGTCAGATAATGATCGATCATTTTCCCTAACCGCTTATGGCAACCACTACGTCTAAACAGTTGCAGCAGGACGTTCTTAACGCCTACTATGACATATAATGGCTCGTTGTTCTTCAAACTTGAGCCAAAACATTATTTTGGAACTATAAACGACACAATACCAAGTGGTTATAAAAAATATGCAGAACAATTAATTGACCAGATTATGCAGCCATTGAGTTATTCAACAAGGTTTTTGCAATCAAACCTAGAATTTATGAAGTATACGAACTGATAATGAACACAAAAATGGTCGCTTGTCAAAGGAGATATGCGTTTCCAGGACGTTCATCTTTCATGCAGGTAGGTAACCCTCGTTCTATTGATAAAAGAAACCGGACTAGTAGTAAATAAGTCTTTAGTTAGCTCGTGTGACAGTCACAGTGGAGCAGGGTGTTACCTGTTCAAACACACAAAGCTTTTCGACATTCAATATATGATAATAGGAAACGTAATGCCCATAAGAAATAAGGAAGTGAATAAATACTTGAGTTCTACTGGTTTGACATATTCTTGGTTTTTTTGAGGTTGACCCTTAACTAACCAACCTGATCGAATAAATCGATTGTTCAGACACAGACAGCCAAGGAGTTTGTACAAAACCAATACAATCTATCTCTCAATTAACTATTAAATAAGCATTCAAAGAATATAAGCTAGTTCTAACATAATCACTGCCGTAAAAAGTCTTTGGAGATGCGCTGATTTATAACGTAAGAAGAATCACACTGTTCTCTGACAACATGATTCTTGAATTTGAACTTACGTTAGCCGTTGAAAACTTGGCGAAAATCATATAAGGTGAATGCGGGAACACTTAATTTGGAATATAAGACTCGGTCATGCAGGCGCTATCACTTGGTAATAAACAAATCATTCTATTTTCAGCACAAGTACTTGATCATCAACTTCTCACCCTATAGATATATAGGGCCAATGAAGGGCAACTGAGCAATAGCCGAATCATCCAAAAGGCAGGTTACTGGAATCGAACAGTTGACTGAGCCTATTCAATGTAAAGACAACCAGATCATATTGGCCAACTGCATGCCATGAACTGGCTCATGCGGCATTGTTCGCAATGTGTTTCTTCAACCTATTCTAATGAATACTTCATTTCAATAACACAATGTTTGTTTAGTATGTTCACCAAAGTCGCTACATATTTCGGTTACTATGGGAGAGTAACTCGTATAAAGTATTGGCCGCGTAGCGTACGCTTGGAGGCTACAGTCTGGGCAAACCTCGATTATCGGCACAGATCACCAAGGTTGGTGGTTCACAGGTATAACAAAAGCATGTGAACTGAGTGATATGAAATACTATCACAAAACCAACATTGGCCGAATTTCTGACTACTATAACTTGGCACTCACATATTATTTATGTTAAAGAAAGCCCTCTTTATCCTAGGACTTTCCTCACTAAGTATCATTCACTTTTGTCTGTCGTGTGACGTGAGATATCAACGGAAATAATAATAATAATAATAATAATAATAATAATAATTTATTCTCAAATAACAGTTTGTTACATGAGGCATGCCAGTTTACAGGCAAGATCAAATTGATACAAATGATACAATATCCACTGTAGTAAATTACACAGCTGGGTTGATAATTTATAAGATATAAATGTAGATGGTTTTAATCAGTATCACAGTTGGCGCGCTTCACGAAAGTTGTGTTGCGAATGTGCAACTGATGGTCAAGGATAGGTCCATTGAAGTGGGAGCTTCTAAATGTCGCAACCTTAGGTCCCTTTGGAATGTCTAAGGCTTTGAGGATGGTGCAGGATAAAATCTTTCGTTCCATATCACAAGGGGGCTGAAAGAGGGAGCAAGTAAAAGAAAACACGAGGGGCAGAGTAGCCAATATTCATGAAGGAATGTTTAAGGTATGATTAATCATTCTAATTTTCTTTTATTAAGGTATTTGTCAAGAAAGAGCATTTTAATAGGTTAAAGAAAATAAGTGTTAACAAGGTGTGAGTGGACATACAACGGACAAATGGAGGCGATTCGGAAAGGAGCTGAGAGTATGGGATTATGTGTGGTTATAAAATAAAATATGGTGTTAGAAACAGTATTGTGATATACAGTTGGCTATCTTTTTTATCGAAGCAGTTGGAGCCCTTTTCTTTTTGTTTGTATTATTACTTTTTTTCAGGTATAATAGGGTCTTGAGTAGGCTTCGTATATTAGCGAATTGTCTAGTTTGCTTGTAATAGGATTTCCGGGTAGGAAGTGAAACCAATTCAACGTTCGTAACACGATTTAAAGAGGCATTTTGCGTGATGAATCAGCTTCAATACCACAAGTTCGTGACATCCCACTAAACCATAAGGAGCCGTAATTAAACAAAATGTTCTGCCCTACAGACATGGGTGGATTGAATTTTTCTCCCCACCATCATGTTTGCTGGTCAGTAACGCCACCCTCCCTCTTTTTGTGATGTTAGGCTCTCTTACGTTTATGGTAAGTATGAATACTGCTTTAATCAAAGCCCATAGTTGGAATACACTGTCTCTACTAGGTCCATGTTACAAGCAAATCAGATAGTTGGAAAGTTTTTTTTTGGGTTAGATGTCCATATAGTATATCACACTGCTATGAAAATAACTAATGGTTTCAAGAAGTAAGGACTAATAACAAATCAAAAGATATGAGAGGGTATAAAACTGTAGAAAGAAAAAAGAAAAGAAAAAGATTTCAGGGTAAGACAAATAAAACATTGAGAAACTCACAAGACTTTGTGGCCAAATTTTGAGCTTTGTATGATCGGCCTTAGTAGATCAGCATCCATAAGATTGAGCTATCTGTCTACTTGCAGTAGAAAAAAAAGCATGACTTTTAGGAAGAATAATGTACATTTAACCTGTAGAGATTTGGGAACTGAAAGCTAGGGTTAGGAACATCAGGTTATGATTAATAAACAATGAATAATAGGAAAGGATAAGCCGTATATTCAGTGGTTTGGCTATATTCGTATTAGTAACAGTCGAACTTGTTATAATCTTGTTCTTTCTAGATACTGGGCGGTCCGTAATAAAGTGCCTCATTGGTGGGCGGGAGTTCAAGGAAATGTTGAAGCTCTTTGGAGTCTAGAAATAGAGTTATTAGCTTTTTGAATCTGGTAAACGTATCACAGTTGCGGATAGGCATTGGCAGCCTGTTCCACAATAAGCTATACCGTACTGTAAAAACTTACAACGCATTTGTTTTTGGTGTTTTACGGTAAGTAGTGTATATGCGTTGTTTCTAAGTCTACAGGCTGGGTTGTGGGTGATAGTCGGGCAGGAGGTTAGAAAGGAGAGCCCATATATCGCTTTGTAGAGAAATATCAAATTGTTTTTTAGCCTACGGTGCCATAAAGGTTGTAAAGATAGATGCTTACATCTGTCTGTGTAATCGAGACTCGGGTTACATCCTAGTAGTTGACGTGTGAAACGTCTTTGAACATCTACTCTTATCTTGTCTATGATATTCATATTAGAGAAGACAAAAGAGCAGTATTCAAGGGAGGGTCGTACACATATTTTGTAGAGAGTAAGTTTACCCTCTGTTGTGAAAAAGTTTTTCATTATAAAACCAATTTGCCGTCTAGATTTAGAAATAATAGAGGAGGCATGTTCTTTAAAGTTCAGGCTTCCTGTGTAATTACTTCCTAAATCGTGTACTGGTTCAAGTGTTTGGACTCTACTTTCATTTAATTGAAGTCGCGGTTTATAGGGATGCTTTCCAAAGTGCATGATCCCGCACTTGTTGAGGTTAAATGGTAATTGCCATTTTTCACTCCATATAGTTAGGTTATTGAGGTCCTTTTGGATCTGGGATATACTTTCGCTTAGTGTCTCAGGCTTATAGCTGTATACTATTTTGAGATCATCAGCATATAAGTATGGTTTCCCGAATTCTATGGTGTTACATATATCGTTTATATACATAAGAAACAAAAGTGGGCCTAATACGCTTCCCTGGATGACTCCACTGGTGATTGGTCTAGGGGACGAGAGACAGTCATTGTACTTTACCATCTGTTTACGTTCTGTTAAGAACGAAGCAAACCATGAGTACAGTGGGTTGTGTATTCCGAAGAACTTTAGTTTTACGAGTAGCCTTTGTGTGGGACCTTATCAAAGGCTTTCTTAAAGTCTAGGAATAGGACTGATACAAGGAGTCCGCTGTCGCGTTTCAGAGTTATATCATTCGGGTAGTCTACTAGGCATGTATCGCATGATCTGGACCTAAGAAATCCATGCTGGGAGGTCGAGATGAGATTATTAGTTAGTAGATGTTGGACTACAGCCGCCTTAACTACTTTTTCCATCACTCTGGATACCACTGAAGTTATGTTTATAGGCCGGTAATTTTCAACGTTTGCTTCAGGTCCTGTTTTAATTTTGGGAATGATATGTGTAGTTTTCCAGGCAGTAGGGTAACACGCTGAAGAGAGTGATATCGCGAATAGTTTGAGAAGCAAAACACACATATCATCACCTCCACGTTTTAGCATGCAAGACGGAATACCATCTGGTCCATCAGTGTAGGAGTGTTTCAATGTACTGATTGCTTTGGAGATATTTTGTACACTGAATTCTACATTAGTAATTTCACGGAGTTACTGGGATTGGTTCTGAATCATTAAATGGTTTTTCGTTAGTGAGAAACAAAAATGTTCACTAAATAATTCTGTGATAAGTTTGGGATCTTCGTATACTTGTTTGCCTTTAATGAATATACTCCCTCTCGATTTAAAGCGTTTAAGTTTATGTTGGAGTAGTATGGTGAGTGCAGAGGAGTTATTATTAAGTTCGACTGCACGTTTTTCCTGTGCTACTGCTTTTTGTTTAGTTATTGCCTCTGTTCAGACAAGTATTTCTGTCATCGTTACTAAAGAGGAAAAGTCATTTAAGTTGTGGAATCGAGTACAATGTCTTTGAAGACGTCTTCTTGTACTGACCGGTATATAGAGATCTTTGGAGAACGTAGGTTTACAGTATTCTAAAGGTGCGATGTTGTTGATGATACTTTTGATGTTGTGATAAAATATATTGGTTAATGTGTCGGTATTGTTTGAGGTAAAGAAAGTTCTCTAATCAGTGCTTCTTAGATAATTGTGGAAGTTATTCCAATCAACCTTGCGATAGTTTCTACGAAGTGTTACGGTTTTACTTCTATCGGTTGTGGTTTTTACATTAAGGCTGCATATGACAATGTTATGATCACTACCTGGGAACTTTTTTCCAATATGCAAAGTATTGGGGATGAGGCCACTGGTAAAGACTAAGTCTAAGATGTTTTGATGTTTGGTAGGGCTATCGACATACTGAGTCCATTGTCCAAGCTCTAGACATTCAATAAATGATTCATAACGTCTCGGCGCTTTGACTGGCAGCCAAGAAATTTCGGGCATATTGAAGTCACCACAAATGAGCTTGCCTGTGAATGAGAGGGATGATGCTAGTGTGAATACCTCCGATAATACTGCTATTTCATCTGTTGATGCATTAGGTTGACGATAAACACAGCCGAGCAGTAAGGTAACGGAATTCGACGGCTTTAATACAATCCACACCGAATCCTTCAGTTTGTTTAGTTCAGGCATATCACATAGCAGTGAGTTTAGGCTAGAGTGAGCGTAAGTAAGGCATCCTCCGCCTCGTCCATTCAATCTGTCGCTTCTATATAGAAAATAGTTATCAAGAGATATGCTTTGGTCGGAAATATTACTGTTAGTCCGTGCTTCAGATATCATAATAAGTGATGGTTGATATATGGATACAAACAGGGCTAAATCCGTCTTTTGTTGCAGATCGATCGAGCGTTGATAAGACATATATTAAGCAAGTGGCCTACTAAGTTGAAATGGGTGAGGGTATCTCGGATAAAATCGTCGTAACCCTCGCGGGTGTGAGATGAAAATGATATGAACTTTTGGTCAGTATTTGTGTAAAGGTAACTGTGGGAAAACAGCACCATTTGTGTAAATAGTCATTAGTCAGGTTATTGACTGCTTTATCTCTTAGTTTCATCGCTGAAGCCGACCATATTACGTGCTTATCAAATCGTAAGAAAGCTTCATGGCGCTGTCGAGAAACCATTTATGAACAGCCTTGATATGGGAATTCGCTATGGGAAATAAAATAGGTCGTGCTGTTTTACACGCTCAAGGTTTTTGATGGTTCAGAACACGTTCATAGTTCTTGATTCGGAAATGCCAGAAAGTAAAGAAGCAGTAGAAAAAATCGAATGGTGCCAATGAAACTGAGTTATATGATTTCATTAAAAATAATTCTGCAGGTGTATTCGTTAACTTAGTGCATAACCTTTGTAAGAAGTGTAAAAAAATTATGACAATGAGAACCACTAACAATTATTTAACCATTATTAAGCATTATTTAACCATCTATAATGCTTAGTCTGAAAACCACTTGTTAATATTAGTATTGGTCGTATAAAACTATTAAATATATCTCATACTAAAAACCGTTTAGGGAGTAGTTCGTATGAAATACGTACAGCCAATCTAGGGTGAAAATATATATGGGTTAAGAAATACTAAAATCATAGCAAATTAACGGGAAAAAGGTGAAACTCGCCTGGATTATCTTGTGAATTTGTCGTCAGAACATGCCCACATCACTCACCTTAGTAGAAGATTCTTCGTTCTTTTGTGACTTACTTCTTTTAAAGTTTTCGATTTATATTACTCAACGGTTGGTCACAGATGACTAGATTATGTATTCAGTATTTAAATAAAAGAAGTATAACGCTCATTCATCGAAAGCAAAAGATCCGAGGTGTGGGTAGCATAATATTTCAGATTGCTACTTTTTGGCAATGTTTTTGTTAATTAAGGAAAATAGGTGAAACAGTACGAGAACAATTTTTTAGTTAAATGAGCACAAGATCTTGTAGCGGTAAATAAATCCCCAAAATAAATAGCACTAAGTTTTCGACATTGGATGCTGACCATATGTTTTAGTGGACTCACCTAGCTGAAGGCGCTCGGTCAGGCATCCGCACCAGATCACGTGTGGTAACGCCGTGCTCAACATCAACCGCAATCGCTAGCCAGATTAGATCAGAGAATTCCGATATATTGGTCATCGCCAAATATACTCTTCCGGTCTCCTCGACTCTGTCTTTTGATTTCTCTTGGTGGGAACGAAATATATTAGGTGTTACTGGTAGAAGCGTTGTCAAACACTGAATACCTGTGACATCATCATTGGTGAACCCGACGTGATCTGGTACACCTAATTGCAACTGTGAGTCTGTTCCTTTTTGGGATTTTTATATATCATTGCCTTATTTTTTATTTTTTTTTTAAACATTGTGATTTTTTTTTCGTGTTTTTTCTTGGATATATATATATTTTCCCCTCGTTCATTATCGTACTTCATACTTCATCATGACTGAACAGACACCTAAAGTACTCAAGCTTAAGACTTTGTCCCCACCTTCGTTTCAACTGATGCCTTTCTGGCCCGACAACATCGAAGCCTGGTTTTGCTGCGCAGAAGCCGACTTCTCCGAGCACGGCGTGATCGACACACGTGCACAATTCCTCGCAGTAGTCAAGGCACTACCGCGCGAATTCAACAGGTACGTAACACCTAGTATGTTTACTAGTGATGTTTCCGATCCTTATGAAATCTTAAAACTCTCGATTCTTAAACGAGGAGATCTAACCGATCGACAAAGGTTAGATCAACTCTTCAATAACATCGACCTGCAACACGGTTCTGCGACAGACATGTTGCAACGGATGAGAGAGGTTATAGGCCTAAGAACTTTCGACGAAGATCTATTCAAACAACTCTTCTTGTCAAAACTTCCCCAACAGGTGCAAGCAGTTCTGGTCTCGTTCCAGAACAACGGCTTAGACGAGCTAGCTGCATCTGCCGACCGTATTCTAGAAATTACGAAACCTACTACCGAGGTATTTTCAGTCAAAGAAAAGCCTCACACGACTCAGAATGATATAACCGACTTATGTCACACACTCACGCGTTATCTTAGTCTTCGTACCGACCGTAAGAGATCACGCACACCACGTAGAAGCATTTCTCGTAAGCGATCTGTCTCTAGACCACGAGAGACAGATAACCCCGACTGGTGCTGGTATCATAACCAGTATGGAAAGTTTTCCAGAAACTGCAGAAAACCCTGCAATTTTCCCAACACGAAACCGACTGATTCGAAAAACAACTCGGGTAACTACCAAGCCGGCACGCGTTAACGGCAACCGTAGCCGGCGAACAAAGCCGTCTGTTATTCGTCACAGATGTGACAACGAGAGTTCGCTACCTCGTCGACACTGGCGCAGAAGTTAGCGTTCTCCCAGCAAATCCTAACGACCGACTTCACGAATCGACCCTAAACTTACAGGCGGCAAACGGAAAACCGATCGCCACGTATGGCAAAACGTACGTTTACCTTAACGTGGGTTTACGCAAACCCATACACTGGATTTTCGTTGTTGCAGATGTTTCTATACCAATCATTGGTATGGACCTTCTACAACACCACAATCTGATCATCGATACGCGCAAACGGAGGCTAGTAGACGGAAACACTAATTTGTCCGTTTGCGTAACTTCTTTTACTGGTTGTAGAGTATCCCCAGTCACAGTTAAACATATGATAGACCCACTCTATCAACCACTACTCGATAAGTACCCTGGGATACAACAAACTCAACCGAAACTACCGTGTGTAACCAGCAATGTTACACATCACATCACGACTACAGGACCACCTGTATTTTCTAAAGCACGACGACTAGCTCCCGAAAAGCTAAGGTTAGCGAAAAACGAATTCGATCACATGATAGACTTAGGGATCATACGACCGTCAAGCAGCGCATATGCATCTCCGTTGCACATGGTCTCTAAAAAGGACAGCAACGATTGGCGTCCAACTGGTGACTATCGGCGATTGAATGCAAAAACCATTCCCGATCGTTACTCGTTGCCTCACATTCACGATTTGACAGCTACCTTGAAAGATACAACTGTCTTTTCGAAAATCAACTTGGTTAAAGCGTATAACCAAATCCCTATGGCTACTGACGACATACCGAAAACAGCTATCATAACTCCTTTCGGACTCTATGAATTTTTGCGAATGCCTTTCGGTCTAAGAAATGCTGCTCAAGCATTCCAAAGATTCATAGACGACGTTTTTCGAGGTCTCAAATTCGTACACGCGTATGTTGACGACTGTCTAATCGCAAGTCCGGACAGAGGAACACATCTCAAGCATCTGGATCTTGTTTTCGAACAACTACAAAACATGGCATTACTGTAAACGTTCAGAAATGCCAATTCCGAACCGACTCATTAAACTTCCTAGGACACACTATAGACGCTCAAGGCATTTGACCTCTTAGGACCAAAGTGGCGGCCATTCTGGATTACCCAGAACCGACCACCGTCAAGCAATTACGCACGTTCAACGGCCTAGTAAGTTTCTATAGACGTTTCATACCGAAATGCGCATTACTTATGAAACCGCTAACCGACCAACTTCGTGGAAATGCGGAATCCATCAATTTGGACGACACCGCACGAAAAGCATTCTCCACAATTAAGGAGCTCATCGCTAAAGCAACAATGCTTGCACATCAGGACACTCAAGCACCCATTAGCATCGCAGTAGACGCATCCGACTCAGCAATCGGAGGCGTCTTACAACAATGGGTTAACAACTCATGGCAACCCTTAGCATTTTTCTCTAGACGGTTGCTAGACACCGAATCGAGGTACAGCACGTTCGGTAGGGAACTCGTAGGTATGTGTTGTGCTATACGACATTTTCAACACTACATCGAAGGTCGTGAATTCACTCTTTTCACCGACCATAAACCGCTCACTTTCTCGTTAAGCTCTCCTTCTGACAAGTACTCTCCCCGTGAGTCTCGACAACTGGACTTCATTTCGCAGTTTACTTCAGACGTTCAACACATCTCTGGAGCAAACAATGTAGTTGCAGACGCTTTATCTCGCATAACTTCCTTGAACAGTTTCCAAGGAATCGACCTTCTTAAACTCGCCGAGCTTCAACAAGAAGACACTGATCTTCAGCACGAGTTATCGTCCACAACACTTAAACTACGCATCAAACAGATGGGAACAGGTAAGGAAATTCTACTTTGTGACACATCTACAGGTAGGAATCGCCCAATCGTGCCGAAACATTATCGACGCAATGTCTTCAATACATTGCACAAACTTTCGCATCCAGGTGTTCGTGCAACCATCAAGCTTATAGCAGAACGGTTTTGCTGGCCTGGAATGAATAAAGACGTGAGGGAGTGGGCACGCTCCTGTGTAAGCTGCCAAAAATCTAAGGTTATCAGACACAATAAATGTCCTTTAGGCTCATTTAAAACTCCCGATGCTCGTTTCGACCATGTCCATCTGGATTTGGTAGGACCTTTACCAGATTCAAATGGATACTCTTATCTCTTAACCTGCGTAGACCGTTTCACTCGATGGCCAGAAGCAGTACCTATCAAGGACATCACTGCTGAAACAGTGGCTCGCACCTTCGTCGAACGATGGGTAGCAAATTTTGGCTGCCCTTCAACCATCACCACAGACCGCGGACTTCAGTTTGAATCCGATCTTTTCCGTCGTCTGACCACACTTTTAGGAATCACTCGCTTCCGAACGACCGCCTACCATCCACAAGCAAACGGGTTGGTAGAACGTTTTCACCGACAACTGAAAGCTTCGCTCTTCCACTCGTCTTACTAGGTATCCGCAATGCAGTGAAAGCTGACATTGGATACACTGCGGCTCAACTGGTTTATGGAACGACACTTCGACTTCCAGGAGAATTCGTGGATCCTTCATCCTCTTCAATGAACATGGATCTAACCTCCTACACGAACAGGCTTACAAACGCAATGCGTTCAGTTAAACCTGCTTTCACTCGACCTCAATCAACTGATGTTTTCGTTCAACCTGACTTACGATATAGTACACACGTTTTCGTTCGTCGAGACTCGCATCGACGACCATTCGAATCAGCATACGAAGGACCCTTCAAAGTTCTTCAACGTGAATCTAAGTACTATATAGTCGATAAGAACGGAACAAACGATAGCATCAGCATCGATCGCTTAAAAGCAGCGTATTTAGAAGGAAATCCTATCTACGTGGATTTTCCTTCGGTACAATCGAACGACACGACTCCGACACTTACAATACCTCATCCGACAACCAACACACACGATGATACTTCGACAGTATCCGAAAATAAACTTAAAACGACGCGTTCTGGAAGAAGGGTGAGATTTCCAGAACATTTAAACGACTATTGCACGTAAGGCACTTCTCGACATTTTATATTATTTTTAAAAAAAAAAATTTTAATATGCTTATATATTTTTATGTCTATTTAAAAAAAACAAAACAAAAAAACAATCTTTTAAAATGCTATTACGTGTTCATGAGTTTATTTTCCTTTTTTTCCGCCGACATTGTGTTTTTACGCACATACGAGTGTATTTCGACATGCACTTACATTTTCTTTTTCTTTTCCAGGACGGCTGGAAAAGAACGATGACGTTTATGAGGATCCGAAATTTTCATTGTACATTTTCTTTTTTACTATGTTGTACCTCGGTCCCATATAGTAAGGAAAGACGACCAGACGCTGCTAAATTTAGTAAGCTATCAGAAGAGTGTTTACCAACGACAAACTCGTTGGGTTTAAACTTCTGGCTGGCCACGTCTTAGGGTCGTCACTGCCCCACTGGGGGAGTGATCTGTAGCGGTAAATAAATCCCCAAAATAAATAGCACTAAGTTTTCGACATTGGATGCTGACCATATGTTTTAGTGGACTCACCTAGCTGAAGGCGCTCGGTCAGGCATCCGCACCAGATCACGTGTGGTAACGCCGTGCTCAACATCAACCGCAATCGCTAGCCAGATTAGATCAGAGAATTCCGATATATTGGTCATCGCCAAATATACTCTTCCGGTCTCCTCGACTCTGTCTTTTGATTTCACTTGGTGGGAACGAAATATATTAGAAGGTGTTACTGGTAGAAGCGTTGTCAAACACTGAATACCTGTGACATCATCAGATATGAGAGGGTATAAAACTGTAGAAAGAAAAAGAAAAGAGAAAGATTTCAGGGTAAGACAAATAAAACATTGAGAAACTCACAAGACTTTGTGGCCAAATTTTGAGCTTTGTATGATCGGCCTTAGTAGATCAGCATCCATAAGATTGAGCTATCTGTCTACTTGCAGTAGAAAAAAAAGCATGACTTTTAGGAAGAATAATGTACATTTAACCTGTAGAGATTTGGGAACTGAAAGCTAGGGTTAGGAACATCAGGTTATGATTAATAAACAATGAATAATAGGAAAGGATAAGCCGTATATTCAGTGGTTTGGCTATATTCGTATTAGTAACAGTCGAACTTGTTATAATCTTGTTCTTTCTAGATACTGGGCGGTCCGTAATAAAGTGCCTCATTGGTGGGCGGGAGTTCAAGGAAATGTTGAAGCTCTTTGGAGTCTAGAAATAGAGTTATTAGCTTTTTGAATCTGGTAAACGTATCACAGTTGCGGATAGGCATTGGCAGCCTGTTCCACAATAAGCTATACCGTACTGTAAAAAACTTACAACGCATTTGTTTTTGGTGTTTTACGGTAAGTAGTGTATATGCGTTGTTTCTAAGTCTACAGGCTGGGTTGTGGGTGATAGTCGGGCAGGAGGTTAGAAAGGAGAGCCCATATATCGCTTTGTAGAGAAATATCAAATTGTTTTTTAGCCTACGGTGCCATAAAGGTTGTAAAGATAGATGCTTACATCTGTCTGTGTAATCGAGACTCGGGTTACATCCTAGTAGTTGACGTGTGAAACGTCTTTGAACATCTACTCTTATCTTGTCTATGATATTCATATTAGAGAAGACAAAAGAGCAGTATTCAAGGGAGGGTCGTACACATATTTTGTAGAGAGTAAGTTTACCCTCTGTTGTGAAAAAGTTTTCATTATAAAACCAATTTGCCGTCTAGATTTAGAAATAATAGAGGAGGCATGTTCTTTAAAGTTCAGGCTTCCTGTGTAATTACTTCCTAAATCGTGTACTGGTTCAAGTGTTTGGACTCTACTTTCATTTAATTGAAGTCGCGGTTTATAGGGATGCTTTCCAAAGTGCATGATCCCGCACTTGTTGAGGTTAAATGGTAATTGCCATTTTTCACTCCATATAGTTAGGTTATTGAGGTCCTTTTGGATCTGGGATATACTTTCGCTTAGTGTCTCAGGCTTATAGCTGTATACTATTTTGAGATCATCAGCATATAAGTATGGTTTCCCGAATTCTATGGTGTTACATATATCGTTTATATACATAAGAAACAAAAGTGGGCCTAATACGCTTCCCTGGATGACTCCACTGGTGATTGGTCTAGGGGACGAGAGACAGTCATTGTACTTTACCATCTGTTTACGTTCTGTTAAGAACGAAGCAAACCATGAGTACAGTGGGTTGTGTATTCCGAAGAACTTTAGTTTTACGAGTAGCCTTTGTGTGGGACCTTATCAAAGGCTTTCTTAAAGTCTAGGAATAGGACTGATACAAGGAGTCCGCTGTCGCGTTTCAGAGTTATATCATTCGGGTAGTCTACTAGGCATGTATCGCATGATCTGGACCTAAGAAATCCATGCTGGGAGGTCGAGATGAGATTATTAGTTAGTAGATGTTGGACTACAGCCGCCTTAACTACTTTTTCCATCACTCTGGATACCACTGAAGTTATGTTTATAGGCCGGTAATTTTCAACGTTTGCTTCAGGTCCTGTTTTAATTTTGGGAATGATATGTGTAGTTTTCCAGGCAGTAGGGTAACACGCTGAAGAGAGTGATATCGCGAATAGTTTGAGAAGCAAAACACACATATCATCACCTCCACGTTTTAGCATGCAAGACGGAATACCATCTGGTCCATCAGTGTAGGAGTGTTTCAATGTACTGATTGCTTTGGAGATATTTTGTACACTGAATTCTACATTAGTAATTTCACGGAGTTACTGGGATTGGTTCTGAATCATTAAATGGTTTTTCGTTAGTGAGAAACAAAAATGTTCACTAAATAATTCTGTGATAAGTTTGGGATCTTCGTATACTTGTTTGCCTTTAATGAATATACTCCCTCTCGATTTAGAGCGTTTAAGTTTATGTTGGAGTAGTATGGTGAGTGCAGAGGAGTTATTATTAAGTTCGACTGCACGTTTTTCCTGTGCTACTGCTTTTTGTTTAGTTATTGCCTCTGTTCAGACAAGTATTTCTGTCATCGTTACTAAAGAGGAAAAGTCATTTAAGTTGTGGAATCGAGTACAATGTCTTTGAAGACGTCTTCTTGTACTGACCGGTATATAGAGATCTTTGGAGAACGTAGGTTTACAGTATTCTAAAGGTGCGATGTTGTTGATGATACTTTTGATGTTGTGATAAAATATATTGGTTAATGTGTCGGTATTGTTTGAGGTAAAGAAAGTTCTCCAATCAGTGCTTCGTAGGTAATTGTGGAAGTTATTCCAATCAACCTTGCGATAGTTTCTACGAAGTGTTACGGTTTTACTTCTATCGGTTGTGGTTTTTACATTAAGGCTGCATATGACAATGTTATGATCACTACCTGGGAACTTTTTTCCAATATGCAAAGTATTGGGGATGAGGCCACTGGTAAAGACTAAGTCTAAGATGTTTTGATGTTTGGTAGGGCTATCGACATACTGAGTCCATTGTCCAAGCTCTAGACATTCAATAAATGATTCATAACGTCTCGGCGCTTTGACTGGCAGCCAAGAAATTTCGGGCATATTGAAGTCACCACAAATGAGCTTGCCTGTGAATGAGAGGGATGATGCTAGTGTGAATACCTCCGATAATACTGCTATTTCATCTGTTGATGCATTAGGTTGACGATAAACACAGCCGAGCAGTAAGGTAACGGAATTCGACGGCTTTAATACAATCCACACCGAATCCTTCAGTTTGTTTAGTTCAGGCATATCACATAGCAGTGAGTTTAGGCTAGAGTGAGCGTAAGTAAGGCATCCTCCGCCTCGTCCATTCAATCTGTCGCTTCTATATAGAAAATAGTTATCAAGAGATATGCTTTGGTCGGAAATATTACTGTTAGTCCGTGCTTCAGATATCATAATAAGTGATGGTTGATATATGGATACAAACAGGGCTAAATCCGTCTTTTTGTTGCAGATCGATCGAGCGTTGATAAGACATATATTAAGCAAGTGGCCTACTAAGTTGAAATGGGTGAGGGTATCTCGGATAAAATCGTCGTAACCCTCGCGGGTGTGAGATGAAAATGATATGAACTTTTGGTCAGTATTTGTGTAAAGGTAACTGTGGGAAAACAGCACCATTTGTGTAAATAGTCATTAGTCAGGTTATTGACTGCTTTATCTCTTAGTTTCATCGCTGAAGCCGACCATATTACGTGCTTATCAAATCGTAAGAAAGCTTCATGGCGCTGTCGAGAAACCATTTATGAACAGCCTTGATATGGGAATTCGCTATGGGAAATAAAATAGGTCGTGCTGTTTTACACGCTCAAGGTTTTTGATGGTTCAGAACACGTTCATAGTTCTTGATTCGGAAATGCCAGAAAGTAAAGAAGCAGTAGAAAAAAATCGAATGGTGCCAATGAAACTGAGTTATATGATTTCATTAAAAATAATTCTGCAGGTGTATTCGTTAACTTAGTGCATAACCTTTGTAAGAAGTGTAAAAAAATTATGACAATGAGAACCACTAACAATTATTTAACCATTATTAAGCATTATTTAACCATCTATAATGCTTAGTCTGAAAACCACTTGTTAATATTAGTATTGGTCGTATAAAACTATTAAATATATCTCATACTAAAAACCGTTTAGGGAGTAGTTCGTATGAAATACGTACAGCCAATCTAGGGTGAAAATATATATGGGTTAAGAAATACTAAAATCATAGCAAATTAACGGGAAAAAGGTGAAACTCGCCTGGATTATCTTGTGAATTTGTCGTCAGAACATGCCCACATCACTCACCTTAGTAGAAGATCCTTCGTTCTTTTGTGACTTACTTCTTTTAAAGTTTTCGATTTATATTACTCAACGGTTGGTCACAGATGACTAGATTATGTATTCAGTATTTAAATAAAAGAAGTATAACGCTCATTCATCGAAAGCAAAAGATCCGAGGTGTGGGTAGCATAATATTTCAGATTGCTACTTTTTGGCAATGTTTTTGTTAATTAAGGAAAATAGGTGAAACAGTACGAGAACAATTTTTTAGTTAAATGAGCACAAGATCTTGTAGCGGTAAATAAATCCCCAAAATAAATAGCACTAAGTTTTCGACATTGGATGCTGACCATATGTTTTAGTGGACTCACCTAGCTGAAGGCGCTCGGTCAGGCATCCGCACCAGATCACGTGTGGTAACGCCGTGCTCAACATCAACCGCAATCGCTAGCCAGATTAGATCAGAGAATTCCGATATATTGGTCATCGCCAAATATACTCTTCCGGTCTCCTCGACTCTGTCTTTTGATTTCACTTGGTGGGAACGAAATATATTAGGTGTTACTGGTAGAAGCGTTGTCAAACACTGAATACCTGTGACATCATCATTGGTGAACCCGACGTGATCTGGTACACCTAATTGCAACTGTGAGTCTGTTCCTTTTTGGGATTTTTATATATCATTGCCTTATTTTTTATTTTTTTTTTAAACATTGTGATTTTTTTTCGTGTTTTTTCTTGGATATATATATATTTTCCCCTCGTTCATTATCGTACTTCATACTTCATCATGACTGAACAGACACCTAAAGTACTCAAGCTTAAGACTTTGTCCCCACCTTCGTTTCAACTGATGCCTTTCTGGCCCGACAACATCGAAGCCTGGTTTTGCTGCGCAGAAGCCGACTTCTCCGAGCACGGCGTGATCGACACACGTGCACAATTCCTCGCAGTAGTCAAGGCACTACCGCGCGAATTGAACAGGTACGTAACACCTAGTATGTTTACTAGTGATGTTTCCGATCCTTATGAAATCTTAAAACTCTCGATTCTTAAACGAGGAGATCTAACCGATCGACAAAGGTTAGATCAACTCTTCAATAACATCGACCTGCAACACGGTTCTGCGACAGACATGTTGCAACGGATGAGAGAGGTTATAGGCCTAAGAACTTTCGACGAAGATCTATTCAAACAACTCTTCTTGTCAAAACTTCCCCAACAGGTGCAAGCAGTTCTGGTCTCGTTCCAGAACAACGGCTTAGACGAGCTAGCTGCATCTGCCGACCGTATTCTAGAAATTACGAAACCTACTACCGAGGTATTTTCAGTCAAAGAAAAGCCTCACACGACTCAGAATGATATAACCGACTTATGTCACACACTCACGCGTTATCTTAGTCTTCGTACCGACCGTAAGAGATCACGCACACCACGTAGAAGCATTTCTCGTAAGCGATCTGTCTCTAGACCACGAGAGACAGATAACCCCGACTGGTGCTGGTATCATAACCAGTATGGAAAGTTTTCCAGAAACTGCAGAAAACCCTGCAATTTTCCCAACACGAAACCGACTGATTCGAAAAACAACTCGGGTAACTACCAAGCCGGCACGCGTTAACGGCAACCGTAGCCGGCGAACAAAGCCGTCTGTTATTCGTCACAGATGTGACAACGAGAGTTCGCTACCTCGTCGACACTGGCGCAGAAGTTAGCGTTCTCCCAGCAAATCCTAACGACCGACTTCACGAATCGACCCTAAACTTACAGGCGGCAAACGGAAAACCGATCGCCACGTATGGCAAAACGTACGTTTACCTTAACGTGGGTTTACGCAAACCCATACACTGGATTTTCGTTGTTGCAGATGTTTCTATACCAATCATTGGTATGGACCTTCTACAACACCACAATCTGATCATCGATACGCGCAAACGGAGGCTAGTAGACGGAAACACTAATTTGTCCGTTTGCGTAACTTCTTTTACTGGTTGTAGAGTATCCCCAGTCACAGTTAAGCATATGATAGACCCACTCTATCAACCACTACTCGATAAGTACCCTGGGATACAACAAACTCAACCGAAACTACCGTGTGTAACCAGCAATGTTACACATCACATCACGACTACAGGACCACCTGTATTTTCTAAAGCACGACGACTAGCTCCCGAAAAGCTAAGGTTAGCGAAAAACGAATTCGATCACATGATAGACTTAGGGATCATACGACCGTCAAGCAGCGCATATGCATCTCCGTTGCACATGGTCTCTAAAAAGGACAGCAACGATTGGCGTCCAACTGGTGACTATCGGCGATTGAATGCAAAAACCATTCCCGATCGTTACTCGTTGCCTCACATTCACGATTTGACAGCTACCTTGAAAGATACAACTGTCTTTTCGAAAATCAACTTGGTTAAAGCGTATAACCAAATCCCTATGGCTACTGACGACATACCGAAAACAGCTATCATAACTCCTTTCGGACTCTATGAATTTTTGCGAATGCCTTTCGGTCTAAGAAATGCTGCTCAAGCATTCCAAAGATTCATAGACGACGTTTTCGAGGTCTCAAATTCGTACACGCGTATGTTGACGACTGTC
This sequence comes from Schistosoma haematobium, assembly GCF_000699445.3. Lineage (NCBI taxonomy): Eukaryota > Metazoa > Platyhelminthes > Trematoda > Strigeidida > Schistosomatidae > Schistosoma > Schistosoma haematobium. The sequence continues at coordinate 12,920,878 of NC_067199.1, read as the reverse complement.
TAATCGCAAGTCCGGACAGAGGAACACATCTCAAGCATCTGGATCTTGTTTTCGAACAACTACAAAACATGGCATTACTGTAAACGTTCAGAAATGCCAATTCCGAACCGACTCATTAAACTTCCTAGGACACACTATAGACGCTCAAGGCATTTGACCTCTTAGGACCAAAGTGGCGGCCATTCTGGATTACCCAGAACCGACCACCGTCAAGCAATTACGCACGTTCAACGGCCTAGTAAGTTTCTATAGACGTTTCATACCGAAATGCGCATTACTTATGAAACCGCTAACCGACCAACTTCGTGGAAATGCGGAATCCATCAATTTGGACGACACCGCACGAAAAGCATTCTCCACAATTAAGGAGCTCATCGCTAAAGCAACAATGCTTGCACATCAGGACACTCAAGCACCCATTAGCATCGCAGTAGACGCATCCGACTCAGCAATCGGAGGCGTCTTACAACAATGGGTTAACAACTCATGGCAACCCTTAGCATTTTCTCTAGACGGTTGCTAGACACCGAATCGAGGTACAGCACGTTCGGTAGGGAACTCGTAGGTATGTGTTGTGCTATACGACATTTTCAACACTACATCGAAGGTCGTGAATTCACTCTTTTCACCGACCATAAACCGCTCACTTTCTCGTTAAGCTCTCCTTCTGACAAGTACTCTCCCCGTGAGTCTCGACAACTGGACTTCATTTCGCAGTTTACTTCAGACGTTCAACACATCTCTGGAGCAAACAATGTAGTTGCAGACGCTTTATCTCGCATAACTTCCTTGAACAGTTTCCAAGGAATCGACCTTCTTAAACTCGCCGAGCTTCAACAAGAAGACACTGATCTTCAGCACGAGTTATCGTCCACAACACTTAAACTACGCATCAAACAGATGGGAACAGGTAAGGAAATTCTACTTTGTGACACATCTACAGGTAGGAATCGCCCAATCGTGCCGAAACATTATCGACGCAATGTCTTCAATACATTGCACAAACTTTCGCATCCAGGTGTTCGTGCAACCATCAAGCTTATAGCAGAAAGGTTTTGCTGGCCTGGAATGAATAAAGACGTGAGGGAGTGGGCACGCTCCTGTGTAAGCTGCCAAAAATCTAAGGTTATCAGACACAATAAATGTCCTTTAGGCTCATTTAAAACTCCCGATGCTCGTTTCGACCATGTCCATCTGGATTTGGTAGGACCTTTACCAGATTCAAATGGATACTCTTATCTCTTAACCTGCGTAGACCGTTTCACTCGATGGCCAGAAGCAGTACCTATCAAGGACATCACTGCTGAAACAGTGGCTCGCACCTTCGTCGAACGATGGGTAGCAAACTTTGGCTGCCCTTCAACCATCACCACAGACCGCGGACTTCAGTTTGAATCCGATCTTTTCCGTCGTCTGACCACACTTTTAGGAATCACTCGCTTCCGAACGACCGCCTACCATCCACAAGCAAACGGGTTGGTAGAACGTTTTCACCGACAACTGAAAGCTTCGCTCTTCCACTCGTCTTACTAGGTATCCGCAATGCAGTGAAAGCTGACATTGGATACACTGCGGCTCAACTGGTTTATGGAACGACACTTCGACTTCCAGGAGAATTCGTGGATCCTTCATCCTCTTCAATGAACATGGATCTAACCTCCTACACGAACAGGCTTACAAACGCAATGCGTTCAGTTAAACCTGCTTTCACTCGACCTCAATCAACTGATGTTTTCGTTCAACCTGACTTACGATATAGTACACACGTTTTCGTTCGTCGAGACTCGCATCGACGACCATTCGAATCAGCATACGAAGGACCCTTCAAAGTTCTTCAACGTGAATCTAAGTACTATATAGTCGATAAGAACGGAACAAACGATAGCATCAGCATCGATCGCTTAAAAGCAGCGTATTTAGAAGGAAATCCTATCTACGTGGATTTTCCTTCGGTACAATCGAACGACACGACTCCGACACTTACAATACCTCATCCGACAACCAACACACACGATGATACTTCGACAGTATCCGAAAATAAACTTAAAACGACGCGTTCTGGAAGAAGGGTGAGATTTCCAGAACATTTAAACGACTATTGCACGTAAGGCACTTCTCGACATTTTATATTATTTAAAAAAAAAATTTTAATATGCTTATATATTTTTATGTCTATTTAAAAAAAACAAAACAAAAAAACAATCTTTTAAAATGCTATTACGTGTTCATGAGTTTATTTTCCTTTTTTTTCCGCCGACATTGTGTTTTTACGCACATACGAGTGTATTTCGACATGCACTTACATTTTCTTTTTTCTTTTCCAGGACGGCTGGAAAAGAACGATGACGTTTATGAGGATCCGAAATTTTCATTGTACATTTTCTTTTTTTACTATGTTGTACCTCGGTCCCATATAGTAAGGAAAGACGACCAGACGCTGCTAAATTTAGTAAGCTATCAGAAGAGTGTTTACCAACGACAAACTCGTTGGGTTTAAACTTCTGGCTGGCCACGTCTTAGGGTCGTCACTGCCCCACTGGGGGGGAGTGATCTGTAGCGGTAAATAAATCCCCAAAATAAATAGCACTAAGTTTTCGACATTGGATGCTGACCATATGTTTTAGTGGACTCACCTAGCTGAAGGCGCTCGGTCAGGCATCCGCACCAGATCACGTGTGGTAACGCCGTGCTCAACATCAACCGCAATCGCTAGCCAGATTAGATCAGAGAATTCCGATATATTGGTCATCGCCAAATATACTCTTCCGGTCTCCTCGACTCTGTCTTTTGATTTCACTTGGTGGGAACGAAATATATTAGAAGGTGTTACTGGTAGAAGCGTTGTCAAACACTGAATACCTGTGACATCATCAGATATGAGAGGGTATAAAACTGTAGAAAGAAAAAGAAAAGAGAAAGATTTCAGGGTAAGACAAATAAAACATTGAGAAACTCACAAGACTTTGTGGCCAAATTTTGAGCTTTGTATGATCGGCCTTAGTAGATCAGCATCCATAAGATTGAGCTATCTGTCTACTTGCAGTAGAAAAAAAGCATGACTTTTAGGAAGAATAATGTACATTTAACCTGTAGAGATTTGGGAACTGAAAGCTAGGGTTAGGAACATCAGGTTATGATTAATAAACAATGAATAATAGGAAAGGATAAGCCGTATATTCAGTGGTTTGGCTATATTCGTATTAGTAACAGTCGAACTTGTTATAATCTTGTTCTTTCTAGATACTGGGCGGTCCGTAATAAAGTGCCTCATTGGTGGGCGGGAGTTCAAGGAAATGTTGAAGCTCTTTGGAGTCTAGAAATAGAGTTATTAGCTTTTTGAATCTGGTAAACGTATCACAGTTGCGGATAGGCATTGGCAGCCTGTTCCACAATAAGCTATACCGTACTGTAAAAAACTTACAACGCATTTGTTTTTGGTGTTTTACGGTAAGTAGTGTATATGCGTTGTTTCTAAGTCTACAGGCTGGGTTGTGGGTGATAGTCGGGCAGGAGGTTAGAAAGGAGAGCCCATATATCGCTTTGTAGAGAAATATCAAATTGTTTTTTAGCCTACGGTGCCATAAAGGTTGTAAAGATAGATGCTTACATCTGTCTGTGTAATCGAGACTCGGGTTACATCCTAGTAGTTGACGTGTGAAACGTCTTTGAACATCTACTCTTATCTTGTCTATGATATTCATATTAGAGAAGACAAAAGAGCAGTATTCAAGGGAGGGTCGTACACATATTTTGTAGAGAGTAAGTTTACCCTCTGTTGTGAAAAAGTTTTTCATTATAAAACCAATTTGCCGTCTAGATTTAGAAATAATAGAGGAGGCATGTTCTTTAAAGTTCAGGCTTCCTGTGTAATTACTTCCTAAATCGTGTACTGGTTCAAGTGTTTGGACTCTACTTTCATTTAATTGAAGTCGCGGTTTATAGGGATGCTTTCCAAAGTGCATGATCCCGCACTTGTTGAGGTTAAATGGTAATTGCCATTTTCACTCCATATAGTTAGGTTATTGAGGTCCTTTTGGATCTGGGATATACTTTCGCTTAGTGTCTCAGGCTTATAGCTGTATACTATTTTGAGATCATCAGCATATAAGTATGGTTTCCCGAATTCTATGGTGTTACATATATCGTTTATATACATAAGAAACAAAAGTGGGCCTAATACGCTTCCCTGGATGACTCCACTGGTGATTGGTCTAGGGGACGAGAGACAGTCATTGTACTTTACCATCTGTTTACGTTCTGTTAAGAACGAAGCAAACCATGAGTACAGTGGGTTGTGTATTCCGAAGAACTTTAGTTTTACGAGTAGCCTTTGTGTGGGACCTTATCAAAGGCTTTCTTAAAGTCTAGGAATAGGACTGATACAAGGAGTCCGCTGTCGCGTTTCAGAGTTATATCATTCGGGTAGTCTACTAGGCATGTATCGCATGATCTGGACCTAAGAAATCCATGCTGGGAGGTCGAGATGAGATTATTAGTTAGTAGATGTTGGACTACAGCCGCCTTAACTACTTTTTCCATCACTCTGGATACCACTGAAGTTATGTTTATAGGCCGGTAATTTTCAACGTTTGCTTCAGGTCCTGTTTTAATTTTGGGAATGATATGTGTAGTTTTCCAGGCAGTAGGGTAACACGCTGAAGAGAGTGATATCGCGAATAGTTTGAGAAGCAAAACACACATATCATCACCTCCACGTTTTAGCATGCAAGACGGAATACCATCTGGTCCATCAGTGTAGGAGTGTTTCAATGTACTGATTGCTTTGGAGATATTTTGTACACTGAATTCTACATTAGTAATTTCACGGAGTTACTGGGATTGGTTCTGAATCATTAAATGGTTTTTCGTTAGTGAGAAACAAAAATGTTCACTAAATAATTCTGTGATAAGTTTGGGATCTTCGTATACTTGTTTGCCTTTAATGAATATACTCCCTCTCGATTTAGAGCGTTTAAGTTTATGTTGGAGTAGTATGGTGAGTGCAGAGGAGTTATTATTAAGTTCGACTGCACGTTTTTCCTGTGCTACTGCTTTTTGTTTAGTTATTGCCTCTGTTCAGACAAGTATTTCTGTCATCGTTACTAAAGAGGAAAAGTCATTTAAGTTGTGGAATCGAGTACAATGTCTTTGAAGACGTCTTCTTGTACTGACCGGTATATAGAGATCTTTGGAGAACGTAGGTTTACAGTATTCTAAAGGTGCGATGTTGTTGATGATACTTTTGATGTTGTGATAAAATATATTGGTTAATGTGTCGGTATTGTTTGAGGTAAAGAAAGTTCTCTAATCAGTGCTTCTTAGATAATTGTGGAAGTTATTCCAATCAACCTTGCGATAGTTTCTACGAAGTGTTACGGTTTTACTTCTATCGGTTGTGGTTTTTACATTAAGGCTGCATATGACAATGTTATGATCACTACCTGGGAACTTTTTTCCAATATGCAAAGTATTGGGGATGAGGCCACTGGTAAAGACTAAGTCTAAGATGTTTTGATGTTTGGTAGGGCTATCGACATACTGAGTCCATTGTCCAAGCTCTAGACATTCAATAAATGATTCATAACGTCTCGGCGCTTTGACTGGCAGCCAAGAAATTTCGGGCATATTGAAGTCACCACAAATGAGCTTGCCTGTGAATGAGAGGGATGATGCTAGTGTGAATACCTCCGATAATACTGCTATTTCATCTGTTGATGCATTAGGTTGACGATAAACACAGCCGAGCAGTAAGGTAACGGAATTCGACGGCTTTAATACAATCCACACCGAATCCTTCAGTTTGTTTAGTTCAGGCATATCACATAGCAGTGAGTTTAGGCTAGAGTGAGCGTAAGTAAGGCATCCTCCGCCTCGTCCATTCAATCTGTCGCTTCTATATAGAAAATAGTTATCAAGAGATATGCTTTGGTCGGAAATATTACTGTTAGTCCATGCTTCAGATATCATAATAAGTGATGGTTGATATATGGATACAAACAGGGCTAAATCCGTCTTTTTGTTGCAGATCGATCGAGCGTTGATAAGACATATATTAAGCAGGTGGCCTACTAAGTTGAAATGGGTGAGGGTATCTCGGATAAAATTGTCGTAACCCTCGCGCGTACGAGATGAGTTTGATGTGAGGGATTGGATGTTCTTCATTAGCTCGGTATTTTGATAGCTAGACTTATTGGGAGATGTATCAAATGAGCTAGTGAAGTTGATTGGGGAGTTTACCCAGGAGGAAAGGGTGGGAGTACTCTCTGGTGGAAACTGTACGGAGGAAACAAATTTATGGTTTGCATGTGGTTTGAAATAACCTGGGCTATATGCTTCAACAGAGGTGTCACTAGGGGTCTTATTCCAAAAAAATCTTGTACAGGCCTACTGTGAAGTGTATGGTTATTTACAAAATAGTCTTGATGGTTAGACTCGTAGCCCCTGTTATGGCTATTTAGGTAAGCGTGAGAGGGGTCTGCTACGCGTAACTGGGAGGAGTTGCGACTGCTGTTATACATGGGAGCCGTTGTTATGTGATGGGTCGGTACTAAAGGGTGTGAGAAGTTTTCTTTCTGAGAGTAATTACAGTTGCGATCCTGGGGAATGTAGGTAGGGTGTGGAGTGAGAAACCTATTATTACCATTCTTATTCATGGTTTTAGGCTTCAGGGGGTGATTTGGGTGGCCAGTTCTCTGGTAGTTTTCGTTAGTCTGCGTGTAAGAAGGCTTGCTACGTTGAAGCCCACCACCCTTTTTGCAACTTGGAGGTGTTGAAGGCAAGTTATACGATAGCAGCGGGGAGAACCTGTTCACTGTTCTTGGGATACCTATAGAGCAGTTGGGTTCAATCGTACGTGTTTCCCTATTCGGTATTATGAGTTTTGTCTTCCCACCCTTTATTTTCAGAGCTGGAGTCTTTCGTTGTCTCTGTGAGATGAACTTACGTTCATTCAAGTCTACTTGTGGAATATCTTTAGGAGGACAAATTTTCAAGTGTATAGGTTTAGTTGGATGTGTGTTGTTACACGACTCACATTTTAGTACATTAGTGAACGAACAGCTGGGATTAGTCATGTCGTTATGGTTTTTGGTGTCAGTTGGGGTTCGTATCTTATCCAAAGGTTTCTGATTTGTAGACTCATCTAGATCAACAGAGTGATCAGCCGTATGTGGAGTGGTGTCATGCTTACTGTTCGTGTGTTTTAAACTATTTGCTGTGTTGCAAACTGTCTCTGGCTGATTATTAACTGTAACACTCCCATTCAATTCTATCGCTTCGCGTCTTCTTACACGACGTTGACAGGGCGTAAGGTCTGGAGTGACTTTTATATTCTTGTATGGAATTAGTGAGCTAATATTTTTGCTCAAATTAATAAACTGCTTAGCATCGTTACAACAGCCAAACATAAACAAAAGGGGGCAAGTCGATCTGTCTGACTTTTTTCTAAGGCGAATGACATTGCAGTTAACGTTCGGCATACCGCATGCTCTAAGGCAAATATCCCTTAACTTAGATGGGTGTGTGCGGTCGGGGAGGTTATACACAACTGCATTGTAGGAGGACATCACTCTCTTCGTCACTTCTCCAGCCACAAACTCCAAAATACATTCAGCTTTAGTGAGTTGCTCAAGATTTCTGTCTGTGTCAAGGCCCCATATATGAGTGAGGGGTGCTAATTGCTCAAGTTTGCCGTTAATTTCGGATAGAGAGTTTTGTAGCTGTCGGATGTCATTACTATATCTATCAGTATTTTGGTGTGTATGAGGTGGACCATTGGACCCTCTAGTTTTTGAAATATTAGATTTAGGCCTTGGTAGCACATACTGTCTAGTAGACTGTGCTGACTTTTCTATGCACGTAGGTATGGTGTCTTGTATGTCAACCAGTCTTACCGTTGGCATACTGCACGTAGAGATAGAGGGGTTGCGACATGGAGAGTCTGGTGACGATAGAGACATTTGTGTACAATACACATATTTTTCAGTAGTTGAAGGTCCGACATTGTCAAGCACTGAGTCGGTGGTTTCTGATACCATTGTTTGTGCTTTACAAACTTACTATCCACGGACAACACTTATTTCTAACCGTGATATGACAGTCAGAATAGATGAGCTGATTCAGAAGGACCAACTACGCAAAATACGAAATAATATTATGACAACCAGACCAAACTTTTGAGGTCCGTAAGTGCGGTTAAAAATTAAGGAAAAGTATGAAATATCTCCAGACAGTTCTTCTGCATACAAACAAATCGGAAATATACAACTATAAGGATTTCACGGACTAACTCAACAGTATACAACTGGTTAAATACAAGAGCAGTTCCGGTCACAACAGATCCCCACTAACTTGGACACATCCAGAAAACCTTTTTTAGCTACTTTTCCTTTACAAATGTCAAAAATTAGAAGGATTAATTTTTTTACGATATTAATTTATGAACTATAACAATGAAATCTCTCTATGAATCATTTAAACCCTTGGTTTGTTTTAGTGTGCCTTTTTATTGTACTGGCCTCTTCTATGTATTGGCGACAAAATGTATTCCGTTATTTACCGGATGAACAAACTTGCAAATTTCATTGGTAAAGAAAGAGATGAATATAAACTAAAGTAACCAGTTTTTTCACAAGCAATTGTTTAAGGGCTTCAATATGTTCTGGAGTAACTCACAAAAACAACCCTTCTCTACAGGAATTGTTTGATGTTAACACTAATCATTCTTTAATGCTTTCTGTTAATGAAATCAAAACATCTCTTTCATTCCTGGTAAGCGACAGATTCGTAATTTATTCTGCAGGCAAAGGATCTGAAGCTCAGCGAGGCGAACTCATATGATGCTTTTGCTGAAAAATGCAGTGTAGTTATTTACTTTTTAGTGCATATAAATATGCACAACTTTCGGCCGACATTGGAATGCATGGAAAGCAAAGAACTGAATGCTGCTTATGATAATCTGCTGGCGGATATACATAAACGGCTACTGCTCATCCAACAGCATACGTACAATATTGACAATTTTAGAAAATACAGAAGACAAATAGCTGACCTTTTGTTTGCAGAAAGGGAAGGAAAATCTGTATCTGTTAGTGTTAAGCCTCCATACTAGTAACGTTTTACTTAGAAATGTCTTTCAGATACGGAAAAATTTCTTCAGGAGTATATTTTTCAGGATAACTCAAACATCACTCTTTGTGAGATGCTTTCTTGGTGGAAAGATTACGTAAATGTTCTGTTTTGTCTTCTCGATGATTTCTACTCGTCGTCAGGCTTTAGCTTTCTGCACACTATGATAATCTACCTTAGAAAGTGGTCAAGAGTCACTCATTTTAAAGTAATACTGTCACAATTATATATTCAAGTGAGTAATGCGATATGTATGTAATTTAAAACCTATTTCAGTTTCAACTTGAGAACATCGAGTTCTTAAATGGCTGCAGTACTTTATGCTTCACTTTCTCATTGACCAAGTAGTTCAGAGTAGTTATGGTCAAACGCAGTTGATTTGACAAGCCCATTTTTATTTTTAATCACACACCCTTTTGTAGCCACACTCTGATTAGCAACAACGACTTGATGACGTGTTAATATGGTCATTAGTTTTCAAATAATAATCCAGTGAGAGGAATTTAATTGTTTCTCCAGGTTATGTGCTACTTATATTTTCATTCATGGAAACTGATATAATGTAATAACTCTTATATGTATATGTCACTACGTTTGTTTTCATCAACAAAACTGTATGTGGCAAGAATTATGTGCTTATTTACTTTTAACTTAGAAGTTGTGAACTTTGCAATCGTTACTGTATCAAAGAAGACGATAACTTGTAGAATATGTCGCCCACACTTTCTATGTAATTTAACGAAATATAAGGTTTTAGTCGATTATCAAAGCTTATGGGAGCTATTTTCATACCCATTTATTGTTAGACAAATGATTACTATTAAGTTCTAAAATGTGTTGGTGTTCGTTTTTCTGCCGAACATATTTAAATTAATTTCCAAAACGTGCACGATCGTCCTAATGATTAATGATATTTTACACAACTGCACGTGGTTTCAAATCCTACATAATGGAATTTTGATCTCTTCGTCCGATAAACGTTTTCAATTCTGGGTTTAATTAGCTTCAGTTTCATGGTTATATGTTTTGAATCTTTAACAGGTTATTTTATATCATTTTCAGAAACTACTAGGTGATGATTTCGGAAGGCTTTCTTTACAAGAATTACGTAACATCAATGAAATTTTAAAGATATGGTCCAATATATCAAAACAACTGAAAATAATTCAGCTAAACCTTTTAACTCAACTAGATTCTGCCAAAACAGATATTCATAGGGAAACATCACTTAGTGATAATTCAAGCGACCTGTTGGGTGAACAATTCGAAAGTCCAAAAACAAATCTTGGTACAATCTTTGATTTGAGCTTTTTTGATTCGTTTTTCTTTTATGATCAATCACATGAATACACTTTGGATACAAGGCGCCACTCTTCTAGCTCTCTTCAGTCTCATAAACCTAAAAGTAAGCCAGTATATTGCCAACGATTTTGATTGCATTTTATTTACACTTTAAATAATAAGGAACATACTAGAGACGTTAATTCCAAGGATACTTAACTATCAGTATGACACAAATTTGAACAAAAAGTGCTTTTGTGGCCCTCTACAATTTGGCCGATGGCATAGAACGGAAAGTATAAATACATCACACTCCAGCCTAGATGGTTCTCGGAATTGCTCCTTTATGTTTTCACACTAAAAGCTACAATATTCAACTGCTGGCCAGGTTTTTTTAACTAGTTCGTCAGATTCTGTCTCCAGCACTCATGAAAACAAAATATGGGCATATTTTTACTCATTGCAACAATAACTACATATTCAGTATCACATACCATGACTCGTGGAAAATGAACTGACCAGATGATTGACAGATTGAAATACTAGTATAAAGCTGATTTATCTAGTCAAACAGCTATATAGCAAAATTTATGCGGTGAATTGAATCAAACTTAACTTTTATTTGCATCAAAACCATTTTTTTTCATCACCTTATTTTTTTATACACTTAGGCCACAGCAATTTATTACTTCGTTCGATGAGCTTTTTAAATAGTTGTGCAATTTTAGAGTTTCTTGATTAGTTTTATTTGAAACAGTTTACGTTACTAAGCAGTGCTTTTGGAAGATCACAAAGTTTTGATGGTGGAGAGTTATCCAAGTTGGATGGTTTGATCGCAGAGTTGTCATTATCTTTCAGAACACCATAGAAGCCCACTTACGTAGAAGTCGGTAAGAAAGTAAATGTTTGCCGTAGAGATTTAGTGTTAAGATAAACTAATCTGATTTCAAAAAAATGATGTTATATATGTAAATAGGATTTGTGATAAACAAAATGGCAAAGGAACATCCAATTAAGCTTGCTATTCGAAGTTGACAGATCTGACTCACCTCTTTGCTCAGATTTTGATTTGTTTGGATCTCCTTACTATCTAATCTCAAAGACATCAAACAATTTACTAGCAATTATGAAAAGTCAAACGTCTGTTTTATGTCACTTCCTTTAATACCCTCAAATTTGTGAACTTCATGCAATGTATACATTCATATAAAGAATGTTAGAGTATTTTTCAAGAACCTTGTATCTTGAAAGGATGTATAAGGTTTATATACTCGTATAAGGTAAGGTATACTTTATACTAGATATTTGGTCTGTTCAAAAGATTATAAATGCAATTCCATGTAGCTGTAGAATGGTGCAATTTGTCTTCAGGAAGTGCTATGGCAAAAAGTTGGATCAAAACTAATCATTTATTTGTGAGGAACTTTTAAACCAAAGTCGTATATTAAGTGCAACGAAATCCACCAAACACCTGGAATTTTCATTTTTAATGCTTTACTAAAACTTTATTCATCAACACAAGGGGTCCCGGGTTTTATATACAAAATGATTTACCGTTCTTTTCAATTCGTGTTATTGGCTTACGGTCTTGAGCATATCTTAGTTGTTTAACTCTGTCCACATAAAGATATTGTTGACGCATTCATTTCGTTATTCTCCTTCACTATATCTTATTTTAGTTTATAATTATTCCACGGTGCTATGCAATATTTTGGTTGGGTGTAATAAGGCTTATCCAAACTGTGTGCCACTTTTGACTAATGTTCATGAATAGGTTTATGCTTTTGAAGAACACACCATTAACAAGACAGACGAATTAATATTATTATTATTATTATTATTATTATTAATGGCTTTACTAATACGATTGTTGTTCTTGTAGGTGCATTGAAAAAATCGGGTGACACATCAATAATTCCAGGTAAGACAACAATTTTCCATCTCAAAAGTACATTTGTATCCTACAAAATAATCGATGTTTTTCAAAATGCTGTCTCTCACTCCTAAGTAGATTTGATTTCAATCCAATGCGCAATTATCCAGTGTAACCTCACACCATTGGTCGACTCGACTGAATTTGACATAACGCTTGCTACCAGCATAAAAGCAGAGAATTTAAAGCAGGAAGTGATAGAGAATATTATATTTCAAGTGATCTAATCAACAGACCACACCGAGAGCGAAGATGAATGAATTATTTGCTAGTGTGCGGTTTACTTTTTATAGTATGTGTTGATCGTTGTATGAATCGTTGAGTGAGCCTACATGCTCCAGACGGTTAGTGCAACATGACAGAAAAACATATTAATAATCATATGTATGTAGAATGTGCACATGAATAAAACCTCATAATTAATCATATGAGTAAATACTAACTAGTTAGTAGAGTTAAAATGATACATTTAGTTGTCACATGATTGCTTGACCTCTAATCAGTTCTAACATAGACCTGTACATGATTATAACGTAAATTCATGATGTGAATGCGGCTTTCCCCAGGTGTATGCTTTAGATGAATGAAATAAGTCTACTACATGCTACAATAACGCTTGTTACCCCAAATTTCCTTCATAATGAAGTCATGATATAGACTTAAGTTACTTATAAGTAGATCGAAATCAGTTTTAAAATATCTTTTGAATTTCATTGGAGTCATGAACTAAGAAGAGGCATCAAATATTGATAATATGCCGTAATTTCTGACCTCCAGGTCAATAAAATAAACCTCACTGAAATGAACTTGAATATTATTTGATAAAGTTTAGCCTCATAATTCCAATTTATTTACTTCACTGAGTTGGAACGAAACTTTATTTATATAAAGATTCACCACTATTTGCGTTATCAAAGGAATATTCCTTTTAGAGTCCCTAGTTAGCTCTATTTATAATTTGGTCAGAGCTTGATTTATAAGACTTGGAAATGTTGGATTTCAGGAGGACACAAAATAAATAATAAAAATTATGTATCACAAATACCTAGGTATATTTCGAACAAAGCTACACCAATTTCGCACGTAAGATTAACGTTCACTAATTGAATATTTTTTAATATATCGTCTTATGTCTTACCTGTCACTTCTAGAGAAAGTGAATATTTCTAAAGAAACAGAAACAATTCTATGGGAACCAGTTTATACGATGAATAAATCGTTAATGAAATGTTTAATTCGCGCAACATTACAAACTCTACAAGATTATGCCAGTCAATTACAATTAGGATGTAATCCAACTGCGATCGACATTATGAATAGTAGTAAAAAAGATTCAAATCAATGCGGAAATAATCTGAATATTGAATATTATAACTGTTTAAATATACTTTTGCAAACCCCAGTATTTGCTACATCAGTACATGGACAGTTATTCAATCCAGCGGATTTATGTTTTAGTGATTTTTGGTATCATAAAAACCAAAATATACTCGATGAACAATTCAATCCCAGTTTCACAACGCAAAATATGTTGTGTTCATGGAATGGTGCTGTCGGAACAGGAGCAGGTTTACCTATGCCTAAAATTTATATTAGTAAGGTATGTAATGTTTTCAAGTAAAAATGATCACCTAGTCTTGAGTTTGCACAAAGTGGTTTCAGTGTTATTATTAGAAATAACCCCCACCATAGATGATATCCTCCTATAATTGAAAAAGTTTATCTAGGCTATGAAATTTCAATATAACCTATAACCAATGTTTTACTCATTTTATGTCTATCATTTATTTCCTGTGTGATTTTATCCAAATTTGAATGTTCTCTTGTCCGAAGTTCTGGTTCCCAACTTTCAGTTGTAAGCTAGTAACTGTCATCTATATATATCCATTAACTCGTAAACATTGTCCCGATAAAGATAATCAACTTGATTAGAAAAACAATTGTCAGTCAGAAAGCTTTGGATAAGACAAAATTTTAATCTGTGCATCCATAATGTCATCAAAATAACTAATCGTTTGAATTTATGGATAAAGTTTACTGTCACTGTGGATTATTTAACTGAGTTATTCGTTTTTCTTTCTGTTTTAACTTATAATCAGTCTTTACAAGCTTTCATCGCATTCAATCTTGAAATTCTTCTGCCTATGATACTGAATTTGTTACAAATTGATGTCGATGAACAACAGTCCAAATCTCAGTCAAACAACCGGGAAAATTCAAACAATAATTCTGAGAAATTCGATGATGATTTAAACAACAGGGAGTATACAGATAATTTAAATGATGATAGTCTGAGACTATTGATTTCTGAAGTGATCAATGTTTTGCTTACTATTTTAAATGGACATGGATTAAATAAGTCATTCAATGTTGATATCACTGACAACTCTGCTACGGAAAATAATGAAAATAAGAATGATACTATGGAATTTGTCGGTTTAACTGCACAACTGAGTACAATTACATTATCTGTTGACTGGGACTTAAGTGGGATTGAAAAATTAGCTCTATGTATTTCAGATTGTTTAAGTCTACGTGCATTGTGTAGCTTATTGGCATCAATATTTGATAGAGAAAATGAGTCCCCAGTTAAATCTTTCAAGTTTAATGGACAACATAATGTGTAAGTTTCAAGTTTGGTAAACTTTCTGAAAGGAAGGGATTTAAAGTAATTATACTGTAGGTTGTTAGATTAACCAGTAAGATTTATAAAAAGAATTCATTCCTAAGTTAAGTGTTTACTGAGCATTAGTTAATTCTTTCAATAGAGTTCTAGCTGCTGATCAATATATTATTACGTATGTACACATTTGGAATTCATAAATTTTGTCCGGGAATTCAGTAGCATCAACTTACTGGATGAATTCATTCGAGAATATTTAATTCGTGAATACTAACATTTCTACTAAATGCAATCTGAAAAGGCCATCTGTTTCAAATCCAACAGTTTATTTTAAGGATGTTGATAATAGTTCTGTTCAAACCTTAAACGTAATGAGCGCCAAATAGTTCAAAACCTGGATTCAAGATTGATTGGTGTCTCGTTTAAATAAAACTGATTCCAGTGATAAGCTAACTGTTAACTGGGAGTCGAGAAAGATTCCTTAATTTCTAGTGGGATCTTAATAGTTGGTTAAGTTCAACTTCTTGGGGAGCTACATAATTGCATACCAATGATATAGAATTATTATTACGCTATTAAGTGAATTAATTACTCACTGATTATTAATATTATTACCTCTTGGTCTATACATCTGTATGTAGTACTGTATTTAAATAACCTATCTACATTCATTTAGGGTTCAGTCAGTATTTGCCAGCCATCCCATATACTCAATATACAACTCTCAAAAACTGTCTATAAAACTGTTCTATGAACTGAAAGGTCTATCACTAAAATGCTTTAACAATTTGTCAAAATTTCAAAGCATCAATGGACGGCTTATATTTTTAGTCTTCATATACATGAAAATTATCATCTGACATATAACTGAGTTTTTTAAACATTGTTCTTACACCCGTTTCGTGAAAGAAACCTTCAGTAGTATATTATTTATATAGCTCGAAATTCTACTACTCTATTCATTTTGTGACACAATGAAGATCTGCCTAGAAGCAGTAAAACACGATATCTGACAGCTCAACAACTAAAATAGTTTTAACCACCTATCGTTAACATGATATTGAGTCACTTGTAATTATGGCCACATTGCGACTTAATCGATCGAATTCGACCAACAATAAAGGACTAAACACATACAACATTGATTTTTACCTAAAGATCAATCGATCATAAAATACAATTGTTTTCAATATGATTTATGAAATTACGTTAATATATAGAGAGCTTGATAGTGATTGATTAAGTGTATCTTCATCACAATGTGATACTAACTTTTACGGACTTCGGTTCAATATTAATTTGATCATTTGACTATTTATATCACTAACTGATATTGTCTGATCGATAATAAAAGTCAAAGAGTATTAGCAAGCTGTCGTCTTTTTTGTTTCAGAACAAGTCATTGTGTATCTGTGACCCACCTATTAAAATCATCCCTAAGGTACTTGAACTTTGTGACTTTCAAGTCATTCATCAGAGTTACTGTAACTGATTTCAGAGATTAACCTTTGTCAGTCCCAATTACTTTATAGATTCGGTTCACACTACCGTGATCTCACATTCCAATAAAAAGCTAAATCTACTCACCACAAACACGATATAAGTCAACAATAATACAAAGGAAGTCGAAGAACAATGTCTAGCTATATTTTGAGTTAATTCGTAATGAAAATACGAAATTTCAGTTATTGGCCACAGAACCTGTGGTTCTAGATTTCAACTTGAAATGAAGTTAATCAATTATCTAACAAATATCAACCAACCCAAATTAGTTGTGCACTGTTTTGTATATTATGTTCATTTCGATTTTTCTTTTCTTCTATAGAACATCCCTCTTCTTTGGATGTGCAAAAGAATACGATGTATCAATACGTTTATTGAGTGAACAAATCACCGACATCAGTTTAGTATATTATTATAATATTGGTTTCACAACTGAAGAAGATTTAAATTACTTAAACAAAATCAAATTACTGTTGTTGCCAGACCAATTTAAATTGCAATCAAATCAATCAATATTAGGCGCTCAATCAGATATTAAACATTTAAGTAAACCTATTCAATCAATATGGTGTATTTTGTCCAATATATGGTCAATATTAATTCAGACATGTCCTGGAGGTTTAAGTAGACAGATTATGGCACATGTTAGTTCAAAACTCTTAGAGTCTGCAGTACAACAACTTGATGTTTCTAAAATAAATTCAGGTTTAGATTTTTCTATGCAGTTTAGGTAAGTAATTATTTAAATGATTAATGAATTATAAATGTTAACTTCAGTAATTACCGAATGACTGATATAACTGACCTTACTAAGTTTTTGATGAAATTTCTTCAGTGCTTTTAATCGCGAATTGATATTGATATGAGTATTAAACCATCTAGACACTCAACAGGATTTTTAGCCAACCGCCGATCTAATAAAATGTAGTACTAAAAGAAATACTTAGGACAAATATCATCGTCTTTTCTTGTCACAACTGATTCAGCGTTCATATCACATACTATTCGACAACCCTGAGGCTTAGTTAAAAAAAGGAGAGAGATGGTCAGCTCATGAAATAGCACTGTAGAATAACAAAGGTTTCTATAAATCTGGTATCTTTAGGTTCGTTATTAGTAACCGAACAGGGGCCTAAGAAGCATTTAACTCACTGAATTGTAATTTTACCCCATATTGGTGTTCCTATTGCAGAATAGTCTCCACGTGTAAAGAAAAAATCTAACTACTTATAAGTAGAACCATATTTTCGTAAAATGTTTTTAAACAGCCCAGCAATCTTGTACAGGGCATTTTGTTTATACAGCATACAACTGTTCACCTGAGACCTTAGATTCAATATTCTGGAAGCATTTAATCTATAATTGAACTGATCAGCGTAAATCTGTCTAGAATGGTTGTATTTCCACAAAGTGTTAGGACTGACAGGAGTAGTCGTTATTCACTGTTTGTTAGCGTTATTTAGTGCAATTTATTTAATATCAGTCCGTTCAGTTATAACATTAATTAACTGAGAAGTTAAACTTCCAACGTAAACCAACAAATATAAAGAATCAAATCCACGCTATTTGTTGTGTCGAACTTAATATCATAACGTTAAATAACAACAATACAAAATATGAAAAGACCTAAATTTTATTGAGTAAATTGTTAACTTTTTTAATGTCGCTTTAATCAGAACTAGTTTTTACCCTAGTTCTTATATCGAACAAGAAAAATTTGTACTTTTTATTTCATTTTAGAGATGAATTATGGCTAACTCTCGCTATTGCGAAATTCGCGCTTTATCGATCAGCTGAATCAATATCTGAAGTACTAGGTGTAGGTAACCTATCAGTTGAGTTGAATACAATTCATACAACAGGTCTACTAACAACTCAAATGCTATTATCGTGTTATACTCCAAGACATTTGTGGGAAAAGTAAGTAATTAAAATGGTATTTCCAGAAATTATCATCTAGTGATGATTACTTTCGCTCATGATTGATAACATCTAACATTATTAAATTGTTAAACAATATTAAATTACTTACCGTGGCTATTCTAGATACCTTGCGAGCGTCTGTTCTACAAGACGTCAACACAACTCTAATCAATAACATGTGACTGACCTGACTAGAATGAGGGTATATCACCATGTCAACAACCGACAATAAAAACAATAATAAAGGGAAATATATATCACATCTAATACCTGTCAGATTATCTGCTAGTCTGACTAGGTAAATAACTAATCACTACTTTTCTCGCCCGCACTTACTTACACCCGTTACCCCTCGTCGAAGAGCATAGACCGCCCACCAGCATTCTCCTCCCAACTCTGACTTTGGCAATCCTTTCCAGTTGTTTCCAGTTGCTATTCATCCTATTCACGTCTGCTTCCTATTCTCAGTGGAGTATGTTCTTTGGCACTCATCTTCTCCGTTTCCCTCCAGAATTCCAATTTAGTGCATACTTCGTGATGCAGTTTGGTGATTTCCTCAATGTGTTCCCTATCCACTTCCAACATCTTTTCATAACTTTCTCCTCAGCTGGAATTTCGTTTGTTCTCTCCCATAATAGACTTTTTGCTTATAGTATCCGGCCAACGAATATTCAGCATCTTACGTAGACAATTGTTCATAAATACTTGTGACTTTTTGATTGTGGTTGTGATAGTTCTCCAAGTTTCAGCTCCGCACAGTAGAACTGTATTGACGTTCATATTGAAAATTCTCACTTTGGTATTGGTCGACAGTTATTTCGAGTTCCATATGTTCTTCAACCGTTGGAATGCTGTCCCTACTTTGCCAATTCTTGCCTTCATGTCTACATCGGATCCAAATTGTTTCTTAATGGTGCTGTTCACGGACCTAAAACTTTCCACCTCTTCCAAAGTTTCTCCATCAAGTGTGATTGGGTTGGTTAATACACTTTATGTTGTATTTGTGGATCTTACTTTGTCTCTTGTGTATGTTGAGGTTTACTGATGCAGAGGCTGCTGCTACATTGACAGTTTTCACTTGTATTTGTTGGTGTGTGGGGGATAGAAGAGCTAGGTGGTCTGTAAAGCCTGAATCATCTAGTTGTGTCCAAACTGTCCATTGTATTCCGTGCTTCTCCTGAGATGTGGATGTCATCACAATCTAGTCGACCACCAGAAGAAAGAGGAAGGGGGAAAGTAAGCATCGTTGTCTGACTGCGGTTCTTACTTGGAATACGTCTATCAGCTGTCCTCTATGCACTACTTTGCAATGTAGTCCGTCGTACGAATTCCGGATGGTGCTGACGATTTTTTCAGGTACTCCATAGTGTTGAAGAAGGTTTCATAATATCCTGCTATCCGCACTGTCAAATGCTTTCTCATATTCAATGAGGTTGATGCATAGTGATGAATTCTGCTCAACTGATCGTTCAACGATGATCCGTAGTATCGCGATGTGGTCTGTGCACGATCGATCACTACGGAATCCGTTCTATTGATCTCGAAGTTGAGCGTCTACTGAATCTTTCATCCGGTTCAGCAACACTCTGTTGAAAACCTTTTCTGGTGCTGACAATAGTGTGATTTCTCTATAGTTCTCACATTATCTCAGATCTCCTTTCTTTGGTATCTTGATGAGGTGTCCTTCATTCGACTGTGTTGGTGGCACTTATTCTTCCTCCCGAATTTCCCCGAATAAAACGTGAAGCATACCTGCAGTTACTTCTATGCCTGATTTCAGAGCTTCAACTGGTTTACTGTCAGGTCCCTTTGTTTTCCCACTCTTGATTTACCTGATAATCATCCTGATTTCTTGCGTCGTTGGTGGGGGTGACATCTGTTGAAAGGTCTTTAGGTGCTGCTCCGATGTCTGGTGGATTCAGTGGATCTAATCTATTCAGGAGTTCCTCAAGATATCCCATCCATCTGTTCCTCTGTTCCTGAATCTCGGTGATTGTCTTGCCTTTCTTGTCCTTGACCAGTCTTTGTGGTTTACTATATTTGCTTGTCAGTTTCTTCGTTGTGTCATATAGTTGTTTCATAATTCCTTCTCTTGCAGCTTTTTCCACTGGCGTTGTTGGCACTTCCACGTATTTCTGATTGTCCTTTCTAATGCTCCACTTGACTTGATTGTTTGATTCGGTGTATTCGGCTTGTGCCTAGATTTCCTTTGCTCTTGTTCGGTTGTTGCTAATTACTGTCTCAATGTTCTTCCTTTCCTTAATATTCTCCAGGGTTTCCATAGAGATCTGTTCCCTATGATGATGCTTCTTGTGACCTAGAACCTTCTGACACGTTGAAATTAGTGCTTCTTTAATCCTCTTTCAATTATCCTCCATAGCAGTTTCTTCTGAGAATTGATCCTATAAAGCTTTAAACTCTTGTTGAGAGTTATCTTGAATTCGTTGAGTTCGTCAGTAGCTCGAAGGGAGGCTGTATTGAAACATTGCAATGTTGTTTGTCCAGTAGTCTAATGCTTCTTTAGCTTCATTTTCATCTTGGCAACCAACAGGTGATGATCTAAAGCTCTGTCAGCTTGTCTCCTGGTTCTCACGTCACACATTGGCCTTGTGAATATTTTACTGATGCAAATATGATCGGTCTGATTATCCGTAATGTGATCCGGTGAGACCCACATAGCTTTGTGTATGCGTTTTTCGGGGAATATTGTGTCACCTATAACCATTTTGTTGAATGCATATAAATTTGAAGATCTCCCCACATTTTCATTCTTTTCTCTCCGTCAGTCCATGTCTTCTCGTGATATCTTCACACCCAGTGTTATCCATTCCGACTTTGGCGTTTACATCTTCCATCAGGATGGTCAGGACCTTTCCTGAGAACTTCTCCCTGAACGATTACAGTGTCTCGTAAAATTGAACTTTATCGTTGTCATTGCTATCCTTGGTGGGTGCATAACATTGGATAACATTCATCGTGATTCACTTCTTCTTTATTTTGAGTGATGCTTTGATGATCCTGAATCCATGAGATCCTCATCCTATAGGTGGATTACGTGCTTCTTTGGACAACATCAGAGCAAGTCCCTGAGTGTGTGGGGTATTTTCCTCTTCGTGACCGGAGTATAGCAGCATCTCTCTCGTATCTAGCCTTTGCTATCCAGCTTGGGTCCAGTGGGTTTCACTTATTCCTAGAACCGTAAAGTTGTTTCTTCTTATTTCTGTTGCTATTTGACTGGTCCTCCCAGGCTCCCACATTGTCCGAACATTCTGTGCACCCGTAAAAGTTGTTGCTCTGGTTGTTAGAAGGAGCGTTGTCCTCGTGACTTCTGAAGAATCTCGACTTTCATCCTGAGGCGTCATAATTCTCCTGAATGAAGATCCTTCAATTCCGAGGGCAGAGTTTAAATAGTTTACGTTGTTTATTCTGGTTATCGTATTATTAGCAAGGTTGTTTCCTACGGGATGTAACTGCTGACCCCATACCCAGCCCTCCTTCCTTACCCAAGCTTATGACCGGCCGTAACTCAAGAAGAGCCACGGGTGGAGTCTCGCGCCCACACATCAGAAACATATTGTTTGAATAAGGTTAGAGCCTTGTGGGGATGCGAGAACTGAAAAGTAATTAACCAAATGCAACTGAGATTATTACTGTCATTATTCTTATCATGAGTTTTATGCCATATGATAAATGATACCTCGCAATTGAAAGCTACTTCCAAAAAACAAATTAAACTTGAGAAGCCTAACCAATTAACACTTACTTTTATTCTTAAACAGATTTCCATTTGATATCGTGCTAATTTATTCTGTAAACAGACTCGAACCATTGTCGATTATTAATCTGAATTCAGTTAAAAGAAATCAGATCAGGTTAATTTTAAACAATTACTATTTTGATAATATGTTAGCGAATAGATTTGTCCGTAAATGAAGTTGGAATTCGAAGATGGAAGAATCTGAAACAAATTGTGTTGATTCTTTGAAAATTTGATGTCTATAGTGAGACATTTCAAAAGATGAAATGACAAAAACTATTATCCGGTCTCTAACCATATCTTGATGTCATAAAAATCTTTTTTCTAATAAAAGCCACTAATCACATTGATTTCATTTCGAATTCATTTAGAAATTGAATAACTAGACCTGAATGTGATATTTCTTATCTAAATATTCACAATGTTTAATTTTTGTTCATTTTCAAGAGACCTTCAGTGAGCTACATAACTTGTGCTAAATTTCATCTCCTTGGTAATTTTTTGCTCCAAAATATAAACTTAATATATTATGATCTCTAACTTTATACACTTTAAATAGGAAATTCTTTAAACAACACTAATTTGTGATATTATTCATTTTCAATAGTTGAAATCATGAGCCAATTAAAACTAGACCACCATGAAAAACCTGGAAGCAATGGACGGCCGTTTTGTTCTAGTGTGGAACTCCTCAGCAGTGCGCATCCACAAAACCCCTTCTGATTATTCATTTTGTTTTAAGGTTCCTCACTTGAAATTATGCTATTGATAAGAAATACACATTTATTTCATGAATAGTTTTGTAAACTTTTAATAAAATTCACAAAGATCCAATTCACAATGTAAGACAATTAAAGAAAGATAGTTATAAATAACATTCATCAAACTTTTAAATGTGTAGTTTAATAAGTAAAATCTACAAATAATACTTACCTATTCATTATTAAGCTAATAGTTTACCTCATCTCATTTTTATGTGTATCCATTATATTTTGATAAATGAAAAATCTAATTTAGATTATTTGCATCATTATTTTTTCTCTCTTCAAATTATAGACTTCATGAAAAAGGATTTTACAGTTATATGGTAGAAAATACAAATAAGACATTTGATTTCAGTTTATCAAATTGGTTAGCGATTGTTGATTCTACTCGATTCCATGACATTCCAATACATCTAATGTAAGTATTACTGTGTTGTTTGGTTTCTATTTATTATTAATTTACAATAATATTTTTTTGCTAAAAAAACAAAGACTACATAATTCTCGAGAAGTTAAAGAAGAATAAGAGGATGAATCACTCAGTTAGTCAGTCAGTTACAACGTAGGACCAGGCCCATACATGCATCGGTCCAAGACGAACACCAGGTTCATAGAAACAGTTAACTCAATGGTGTAATATATAAAGGAAATATTTTATGCAAGGATATAGTACAGAAAGAAAGATATGACATAATTTTAATCTCATAGTTTAAGGGAAGACGAAGAGTGAATACACCTACGACATTGTGATCGATTCTCAGCCATGTCACACAGAGTTTCTAACCATTGGTTACGATAGTCACGCGGACCCCAATCAAGTAGTCTGAATCTACCGACAGGGCTAAGACTAGAAGTTAGTGACTTCAAGCACTGATGCCACGTTTTGGTTTGGCCGCCTCTAACTTTTTTCCAACCATTCCCAACACTAGTCAGAATTGCGCGGGGTGGTTATCGGTGTTCAGACATACATAACACTGTCAGGAAGAGGATGAATATTATTCATGGGTCAAAAATATGAGAGATAATTATTTATTGAATATATATGACGTGGAAAAAAAACATAAAGGTTATAATAACAACTACGACAATTATCTACCACAGACAATGAACAGAAGTTGCACAGTATCGTGTACTGATCGAAGTTAGACATTAAGTCGTTGAATGCTGACTCAGTGAACTAGAGGTTAAGCGTTCGTGAGCAAAAATGAAGGTCATGGGTTTGATTCCCGGATGCGGCATTGTAAATCCACGTTACTGAATGGTCGTACACCAAGATTAAGCAACCGTCTAGTGTTAACCGGTTCTAACTTGTGGCCTACCTAAAGACCAGTTCTTAATTTAAATTATGAAAATTCTACAATCTCCACAAATTCCCCTATATTGACTGAATAATAATCATGAAAAATCTTTCGAGAATAATTATAACTGGTCATTATCTTTAAAAAGTACAAAATAACAATAAAGGTAAAACAACGTAGTGGAAAGTGTTACGAACAGGTAAGTATTAGAGATTGGACTTATTGTCCTGTATATAAAGTTCAGGGTTGAATCGGTGAGTTCTCAAATCATCAGCAATGCACACATATTCTATCCCACTAGCTAAACAGTGCAAATAATTTTGAAGAATGGTTTTTGTAGGCCAAAGCACTTAGAGTTGATAAGATGTTCCTGTACTGAGCTACTGATTGTTTTACACTCTAAAAGTCACACAGGTTAATCCTTTGAGATTTATTTAGAAAGTGTTCACTTCATAAAGCCCGTGTAAGCTGATCGACAAAAGCCCAAAGCGGAATTTGTTCTTTGACACACCCATGAATGATAGGCCCACTGGAGAAGGTAATACGGAGATTAGCGGCACAAAATGTTTTCATCATTAGATTTTTCAGAAGTTTGACTGTAGTATCCCTTTTCAACTCAATTTTCATGGAGTGAGATTTTTTAATGTCAGTGATATCTCAGGTTGTAGTTTCGTTCAGTAAACCTGAGTGATCAATTGGTTGTATATAACTCAGTCCTGCAGGAGACCAGTCACTGATCAAATGGCCCAGTCGTAAAGCCCCAGACTATGGAGTTGGGCGAAATAAATCTGAATCACTTACGCCTAATCAGTCCGTTTAAGATTGTAGGTACTCCTTATTGACCAGTGTCGACAAGCACGAAACCTAAGTTCAAAATTTCCCTCCAAGTACTTCTAACCACCTTTCTCCCTCTAAATTTCAAGTTTTTCACTAGCTTGAATAAAATCATCTTGAAGGATAGTAAAATTAAATTAATCTATCATTCCTTAAACAACCTATTCTGGTTCACAACCAGTTAGAATAGCTCTATACTTGTGAGATTAAATTAATGAAATTTAAATTAGAAATTCATGAATAACTTTTAAGTTCAGAAACCTCTAGTTTACAAGCAAACATTTGGCTTCTTTACACAATTTTTTTTCCATTTTTTCTTATTCTTAGGAAAGAAAATCCACGACAAACAGAACTAGAAATAGAAGTGGAACTATTTTCCGTATCAGGCCATTTTGATCCTGTTAGAATTATTAGTGTAAGATTGTAATTAAAATCATTTGAAACACGGAAACCATTTGCATCATATTTCTCGAACGAAAGACATGAGTAAATGGGCTAATTATTTTCATTACTTTTACAAATATAAGACACTGACTAAATTATTTTTTTTTAAAACATGTTCTCAAATAAATTTTGTTTATAAGGGACATTGCTCAAGGAAATATGTGTATGATACAATCTTAGCTTGAATACTGATGCGCTAATCAGCGTTATTAATAGTAAAGATATGTTAAATGAAAACGAATTATTCCATTAAACCGAAACTTACCACTCTATTTCCTCAATATTCTTATTATAATCAGAACGATTCAAAATTTTTCAGGACAACCCAAAAATCTGTTGGCCATAAAAACAGAAGTTGGAGAAAAAAATGCAAGTAACTTTTATAAAAACTATCAAATCAAAAAACTGAAGTGCCTAGTCCTATGCCACGACTTGTCAAAGCGAATTGGCATACCTGGGCGGGAGGTAAACTCCACGTAGTCATCTAAGTTTATCGTACTTAATAAATGCGGTTATGTTTTTGTTTAGTTAATCACATATTTGTAAATATTTTGCAGTAATTCCTAGTATAGAATTAATCAGAAATATTACTTTTGCTATGTTGTAATTTGTTCCCATTATGACTAACTGCGCTACACTTGATGCGCTAGTAGCATGATGGAGTGGTATTTTCACCGTAGAAAACTACATTTTTCATGTATGCAAGCAAAAACTACAGGGATCGAAACACGCCCTTCGTCATGGATTACGATAGTGTAAGTATTAATTACCGCCCCACCTCGGTTGGCTATCAGGTTCAAGGTCAAAATTACGAACGAGAGTAAAGATTATCCTTAGTCCTTCGGTTCGCTCTCTCGCTTTTCAGTTTTAATGTCTGCCTGAGTGAACAGGTTCATGAAATAAATCCATCCAACTCAATCCGTATTCGGTTTCTTATTACCACCGTCGCAAAAAGGGCCACCAAAAATTGTTGTTGGTTTTAGACTATTTGTAAATGTCAACAGGTGTTGCTTGTTTGTCATAATAGTAACAATTACTATTTCAAAAAAAGGAATCATTAAATTTTCTATATTTACATTAACAGTTTCTTCATTTAATGACAGGTTTCTTTTAGATTTAACTTGCCGTTTTTTGTAGACATTTCGGTAACACACTTTTCATGATCTGACTCATTTGGGTTAAAATCATTGTACACGAACAATAGGTGCAATTCTGATCATCTTTAAACCTTGATACAGTAAGCACAAACAGCTTTTCTGTCTCGTTTTCTCATCTAAACTGTAACTTCAAGACCACGTTCCAAGTTTTTCAATCTTTTATTGCATGGGGTTGTGGAGATTGTTGAGTTTCTATTGAGACCATGAACCGATCAATGTTAACCCGCCATCGGAAACTTGTGAGTACTGGATGGCCGTCCCATTCAGACATGGGACTCCCTGGCAGTACATCTACGATCCTGCACGCGGGACTCGAACCTGAGACCCCCATTTTCGCACGCGGACGCTTAATATTTAGACTATTGAGCCTGCATTCGACGGTGTTGGCGTCTGACGTCAAGTGGTCTACGATATTGCATTAGATAGACAACAGTCTCGCACCTAACACAGTTGAATTCTACTGGTCACGGCTTCTCATGATAACTCAGAGAACTATCTTTCGAACCTGATCACTAAAGAGTACATGATAATTATCAGTATAGGATATAGATGTTTAGTGTTGGCGCGATATCGAGGGTCCTCGCTTTGAATCGTGGATGTACACTACTGAGGGGTCCCATACTAGAATAGAACGGCTATCCAGTACTTTTGGGTTTTCAATGGTGGTCTAACATTGATCGGTTCATGATCTCAATGAACAAACTTTTATCGACTGAATCGAATCTCACCAAATAGCATCTTTTAAAATATTTATCATTCTCTTGTAGAATTAAGAATGTTTCTTACCGTAGTAATTTTTTGTTCTGATCTTCAAATATTCAATTTGATTCATAAACAGTAACCTTTCTCTATCAAAACTCATATTATAAACAAGGAGATAGTATTGTGTTTATAAATCTCACATTGATAATAAATTCCATACTTATTAATTTGTGTGTAATACATTTCAATCGTATTATGCACTTTTTCATCAGAATATTTTGAATAATGCAAAATTTTACTCTTGTTTTATTTACTCAAACAAATATGAATTCAACAGTTGTTAACTTCCTGGAATTACAAATTAAGTCTTTTAATACTTGAAGCATTGTATGCAAATCAATCAACTGATATTTTAACAGATAAGGAGAAACTTGTGGCAAAACAACTGTTCATCTCTATACTTCGTATACTGGATGCAGTACCGGAATACACAGATTTTTTAGGCAAAGTTGTGGAGTTAGTTATAATCCCAGGGTAAGATTATCATTAAATAATAATAATTTACTTTGATTTGTTTGTCTAAAACAAATTAGTGATTATCAGAACTTTGTAATTGAACATTGGAGTAGTTTATGTTTGTATTTCTTAGATTCTTAGGATTTTTCAAATGAGTTAACTTAAGAAATTTGAACTTGCTTTGACTAACATTCCTGTTTAAACAAAATCGTAATTTCTGCCGCTGGCAAAAGAAACTAGTGTCAAAATCCTAGATAACTTTGGCGAACTGAATAAATTTGTGTGCACACCATTGCATTTCGTTTTCATATATTTCTTCTACTTAAATCTTCAAAAATTTCATTATAAACGATTAAACTAACGAGTATCCAATATCTGTTTGGTCTTAGGATAAGACGAGTTAAGAATTGAGGAAATTAAAGACGGTACAATATGGTTTGAGAATTTCAGTCGGACGATATAAATGGTTGAATTATGGTTCAGTGGTTAAATTGTAAGAATACTCAGTACAAGACTTACAGATTTTGTGCTATTTCTCACATACGGTTGAAAATAATGAATTTTATTTAGTACTTAAATAAAAGAAAAATGTTTTTCAATGATTCCTGATTTTCACTGGCTCTTCAGTATATCTTTATTTATGATTAACTCTTGATTAGACTTGTTATTGGGTTCCGAAAATTCTCATAATGAATAGTAGAAGTCAATATAACAATCACTGTCTTAGTTGTGATAAATCTAAGGACAGAATATATATGGTTTTTTCGATACAATAACCGTCTATAAACACATTCATTTACCATATCTAATACCTATATTCACAGTGTAGAATAATCTCCATACTTAGATTGAAAACAAACAATACTTAGCATTGCAACATATCGATTTTCTGTAATATAAATCTATATTTTGTTTTTAGGAAACAATTTTTAATCCTTTTTTTACTTTTTTCAGATCAGAAAAATGTAAATTATTAAGTCGAACACTATTAGATCATAAAGAATGGCCTTTATGGTTTGATGCATTAGTGCAACTATTGGCTGAACCACTAGAAAGGTAAGTTGACACTTGTGTAATTTTCTCTTATCAACATTTTTTCACTGAGTGTAAGATGATCTCAATGATTGGCAAATTAACATTTTCAGTGATAACATTAACAAATCCACATAATGAAATATTCTACGTTGATTGTTAATTCAATGCATATTTAATCATTGGCAATTTATTTCATAGTCTACCATTGTTCAGTGGTTATGAGTTATAGATATTACATATTGACTGAAATATATTTCTCATTTAAAAATAGCCAAGAACAGATATTCCATTTAAAAGAATTTCAATAACCTGTATGTACTATCTTGATCAAATGCGCCGTAATACTAATTCATTCAGCTTAATGAAAAGTTCTTAAAGTCATTTTAATACTGATCATCAGATAGTGAAAAATTATCTACATTGCCTATTGATGTCTTGAGCGAATTCAGCCTATCAACAATAAATAAATTTAATGATGTTTATTGGGTAGAATTCTGGTTCATAACCTGCAGAATAAAGCATTCTAATAGTCGTCTTCAATCAAAGTATTTTATGGAAGTTTAGTTCTTCCATCTTAGTATCATGTATGTAAATATTTTGGATTGTATAGTTGTTGAGACGGCATCCTAGATGCGCGATGAGGCCTCCAGAGGCCCTAAAGCAGCCAAAGAGATTCCATCCAATCAGAACATGATAAAGCTTTTTAGAATGTCAACGTGGCATGCGACGATTATACGGTAGCATAACTTTTCTCCTTGTTGATTGGCTGGATTATAATGATGTTATAGCCAGCGCTAATAGCTGTAAATACATATGTTTTTCTGTACATTTTGATTCCTACCCATCACTCACTTCTCCTGCTTCTTCTCTCTTCTGATTTGAGACTGTGGGGTTTTGTACGTTCGGGCACCGTAAGTTGTATATCGTACTTCTGCGTTAATCAAGTAATGAACGTAACAACAGTACAATGAGCATCCCATAGTTCTGAAATTTAAAGGTTCCGCTGATTACCACTCAGTGATCTGTTGATGTTCAATAGCAGCTCAATTGTAACGGATCAGATTGTGAATCTGGGTGATATGGGTACACATTACTCATGGATCATTGATTACCTCAAGACTTTAGGTAAGCCCTCCTGACCACCAATCAAGAAACTTAGATTCAGGGTTTCCTAGTGATGACCATCAACCAATTGACACCAAAATTCAAATGTACCTAACTGTGAGGACAATCATACTATTCAATCCAAATGAATTTTGTGCAGATAAGTATGCTAAAGTAACTAAACGTTAAACCTTGTTACTAATTTATGCAAATAACTATCTTATAACAAGATTATTTTTCTAAAATAAAATGGTTCATGAAACCTAAGTCTTTGACAAAACGAGAGGTATTTTTCAGAAAGACAGTAAACTTTGGGGTAAAAATCTAAAATACAATAAAAGTTGCAAAACTACTTATTTTAATAATTGTACACCTCATCTTAGTAGTTTACTTTACGAAACTTACATTTTCATTCTGGAGAAAATACTTCCCACGTATACTGTTTTACTCATATTATCAAGCGATAATAAAGATAATAACTTTGTTCATTGGTGTTCAGTTATATATTAACTGAAAATTTCCACTACATTTATTCTGAACAATAGCTATGATGTGTTGTTTTTCATATTCTAGAATATGGATTCGTTTCAAAGAGTTAAAAGATCAAAGATTAGAAGAAGATGAATCATTTCATGATTATGAACTAGTGGATAAATTAAATGAAAATCCAACAAATATATTGAATAATTATACACCAAAACGAAGAGTTTATTGGGATCGTTTATTTCCATCTGGTTATATGCCATGTGGATGTTCATTACCTGAACCATTTAGTTTTAATAACATAAAACAATCTCATATATGCACATCACCAATTACTGACAGAAATCGTGACAGTAATAACAATAATAATAATAATAATAATAACAGTGGTAATACTAATATATCAACAAACAGTTCAACAAAACATCAATTGAAAATCACTTCAAAATTTGAATTAGAAGAAGAAATTGGTAATTATGTGAATTATTATCAAAAATGTGGATGTAGTCAAGAAGTATGGTTTGAATTAGCTTGTGATATTATACGTCTACCAGTAATGAATTGTTCAACAGGTTTACAATTAGCATTGACTAAAATTAATGATTATTTCATTACAATAATTGAAAATCAATTAGTAGAATATTCGGAACAAATAAATATTAATAATAACAATTTAATTAATGGACAACATTTTGCAATACACTTAGTAATATTATTCTTGAATTATCGAATACATGAAGAGATTAAAATAAAAACATTAAATAATGAATATAAAACTCAACAGCAATCCACAATTGAACAATTACAATATTCAATATTGTTGGAATACTTGAAATCATTATTGAATGTAAATGACGAAAATGAAGGTTAGACAATGTTTTAATTATGTAATTTATCAAAAGGTTAAAACCACTCATTTATAATAATAATTATTGACGTAAAACAAATGTAGATAATAGAGCTTCCATTTGAAAGAAATTGCCTATTAAATTCTGGAGAGTAATAGTATTTGTATAATCATCTAATCGAAAATATGGTATTCTGTTTATTAGCACAGTTTATTAATTTTCAAACTTTAAACAGACATTTTCAGGATAATAATTCTGATACATCGGCTTGTTATCAGAAGAGGTTTTGTGGAGGTTTTAGAAATTTCACTAGTTGAAATTATGAGTCAATTGAAGCTAGACCACCATGGAAAACCTGAAAGTACTGGACGGCGCAAGACTGATAGGTCCTGGGTTCAAATCTCGCGGGGGGCGGAATCGTGGGTACTCACTACTGAGGAGTCTCATACTGGGACGAAACGGCCGTTCAGTGTTTCCAGGTTTTCCATGGTGGTCTAACTTCAATTGACTCATGATTTCAACTATTGAAATATCAGCTTATGTTAACTGTAACCGTGTTCAGAGATAATAGTTTCCGATGCAGGCTTTTTAACCCTCACTCGAAATAAATAAAAAGTTACTTATTCATAATTAACGTATATTTCTGATTCATAAAGTTGACTCCATTAATTAGTTTTATAATAAACTTTTTACAGTGAACCTTAGATATTATTGGTTAAAGCATTACAATCTAATAACCGAAAATCAGCATTTTTCAGTCAATGTTAATCTTGAATATTTCCATTTGAATATGATTTTGAAGTTCATGTCAAATAAATTATGTGGGTTTGAATGGGAGAATTCGACTTCAATGTAGATAATGATAAGTAAACTATTGAATACGAACAAACTATCGTTACTAGTAATTTAAATCAATATAACGAAATCAATGAACTTTAACTAAGGAATTAAAAACTGTACATTCTTGATTGATCCGTAAGCGTAGGAAGTGAATTATTAAACTACTTATTTTAATTTACCCTCTAGTGTTGAAACTTGCTTTGTTTTTTTTTGTATATAAATTACAGACATTTACGCGTGTAAAAAACGTGTGAGGTCATTTTTAACTGAAAGAAATAACGATGTGAAGTTAGTTTATTTTTGCAAGATGAATCTTTGTTGAGTTTTACTTATTATAATTCTAATTTTTGTTTAATATGAAGATTTCTGGAGATCGAAATATTCTCACAGCTGGATTCACGATTCTATCTAACCTAGATGACCATTGAAAACCTGGAAGTACTAGAAGACCATTTTGTCTTAGTACTGGACTCCTCAGCACTGCACATCCACGATTCCGCACACGGAACTGGAACTCAGGACCTTCGGTGTTACGTGAACGCTAGACCTCCAAACCAATGGGCCAGCATGTACGACCGTAGATACTACTTCGGAGTCCCATACTAGGACGAAACAGCCGTACATTGCTTCCAGGCATTTAATGTTGGTTCAGCTCAGATCAATTTGTGAGTCCGATTGTTAAATTTTCTCAATCGCATTCGTGTTCACGTATCCTATGGGGCCATATAATTCCATAGCTGCAAATTCCAAATATGTTCCGGTTGAATAAATGGAATTGCAGCATGCCTCCTTAATTTCGGGCTCTGCAGTGTGAAGAATTATATAATGTCATCGTTTAAAACCATCGATATAGCACTTGATGAATTAGTGACAGTCTGTTGCTCGATGATTAGGCTTCAAATAATTAAATTACAACTTAAACCTCTTCATTATATCTATCCTTTCGTTGTGATCCAATGTTAGTAACTATGAACAAATCGGGGCCTCGTGAGCATTAGAATAGTTTAGACAATACACTTTTTCGTTACTCGATAAGGCGTGGACCTTAGTTCGAATTGAGATGAGTTTTCTATCTAATTATGTCTGAGCTTTGTAGCAACTGATACTATATTACAGTTGGTTTCTGCAAACGTCGTCCTGATGGAATGAACGGTCGTTCAGTAGCTCTGTCAAGAATGCTTCAACGGCTTATGTAAAGTACTAATTACCTTAGTGTGGCATTCTCCTTCTGGCAATAAAACGCTATGTTTTATAGCATCCTTCGCTATACCTTTACAATAGTGTAACAAGTACATGAGTCGTTGGGCCGCGATGCTTACTTTAAATCCTTTCATAAACGTCTAAAACTTAAGGGGATTTCCATCGAATTTGAAGTAGGCCCACTGACATCAACAGTGACCTAATAGTATCTACGCCTGACTTAAGTTCAACATCACTGCTCGTTAGTATATCGGCCGAACAACTGCAACTCCGGGCTTTATGTCTCTGGGTCGAGACAAAGATGTCTCCAATATTCGACCCTCGTTTTCCATATTGTGAAAAGGTTTCTATCTGATCCCTAAAAGTCGTTTACGAAGCTGCACAATCTCTAATTCAATCTTTTCTACTTCTGTATATATTTGAACTGCTTATTTGTCTTCTACTCTACATTTGGTATTCACAAAGGTGTCGACTAAGAGACAGCTATCTTTGCGGTGAAGGTTTACATTACTAAAAACGAGATTCAAGGAATAGGGTAAGTTCACCTTAGGAAGTTAGGAAACAATATTTTCATTCGCTGGATCATCTGTCTCTTCTGAACCGTCTGCATTGTGCTTCATTGTTCTGGTCCTTGTCCTTGTCATGCCACGATAACAAAAACCCAGTTTTAGACAGGAATCGGGTACTGTAGAGATTCAAATCAACTTGAACCAAAGTTGAGGACTGTTGGGTCTATCAAAGCGTTTAATTACACGATTGAGATACATTCGAAACCGAAGTCCATAAAACAGCGATTTGTCTAAAAGTGTCTCTTTATTTAGTAATATGCATAAATTAGTCACAAATCTCAACTTGTGAGGTATCTGTAGCGCTTAGTGTGTCTGTAAGTCCGGACGAATAAGGGGCCCCTTGCAAGAATAACATAAAGAATAATTGTGATATACAACAGTGTAAGTGACAGCTGATAGCTATGTCTAATCTTGATAACAGTTTTCCAACAAGCAAAGACGAAACCAAGAGCAAACGAAAATAGTAACTATTGCGTCTAAATAAAGATCAAACTACCATACACAACTGACAGCAGCTGCTACAGGTATTGAGAGAAAGCAATTAGAATGATAAATACAATAAATGTTACAAGTATATGTAAATATTTTAAAATATCACGATAAATCTGCGCTACAACATGCGCGTAGAAATTGCTAGGAATACCACTGTTTACTCAATAATAATAAGTAGTATAAAGCAATAAGGGAAAAGAGTTGACACGAGGAGAGTAAGGACAGAGAACGTAGACAAACCTAGCAGTTGATATAAAACTGTGAATAAAAGTTAACAGGATAATACCCATTTGAATTCACACACTAAATCAACCAAAAGCATGTTATGGAAAGTTAAACACGGAAAACCTTGAGTTCAGGTTTGATTTCTAACTCTGTTATATATATACTCTGTTATATATACACCATCGCTTCTGAATATCGAATTGTTTAAGCATTGTTTTCATTCTTCTATAAATAGCGAATGGCAGTATTTAATAACCACTTAAAGACTCATTTCCAACGGACTATTAATTGTTCCTTATATTGATAGTTCCGCCTAGTACGAGATTACCCAACCTGATTTTATTGAACATATCTGTTAGACGAAATCAGACCTCTTGAGATATTAAATAAATAAAAGTTAACGGTCGAATACTCTGAATTTCTATCTTGTGTTAGCTGATGCTTGTACGTTAGACGTACGTTTTATCTTGGTTTAACTGTTTCAAAGTATAATCACTCCGCGTTATACCCCGAAACTTTGCATTTGAGTTATTCTGTACGCAACTGACTTTCTGTAGGGTTTCCTGATAACTACGTCTAGCTACCTAATATCCCAACACAATATACTCGACATCGAGTCACTTTGAATGATGGTTACATTACAACCTGACAGATAGAATCTGTAACAGCACTAAAAGACTGGACAAACAGGATAGTGATCACTTAGCATTGATCATTCAATCATAACCAAATATCTATTAGAAAATGGTGAGAAGCATTCACCAGAAATATTTATAAAACCTAAATTTTCCAACATGAAGTAACTTTGATGAACAGTGTTCGAGTTAATCTAATGACCACACGAAACAGCATGGAATATCGTTATTGTAGCCAAGATTTGAATCATTTTAATGTTATTTTAATTGTATGTCGAACAATATTATATATTTATTACTTCTTTTCTTCACCTTATTTATAGTGATTCTGAATTATTTATCCCAGGAAATTCCAGTAGAATTTTTAAGAATATACAAAATCTACGATTTGTACAACATAAAGGTTAGCTAGTCATTTTTAACAAAAAAATAAATATCAGAAGGGGTTTTGTGGATATTATAGTAATTTCAATCGTTGAGATTATGCGTCAACTGATACTAGACCACCATGGACAACCTGGAAGCACTGGACAGACATTTCGTACTATTGTAGGACTCCTCAGCAGTGCGCATCCACGGCCATCCAGTGCTTCCAGGTTTTCCATGATAATCTAGCTTCAATTGACTCATGATCTCAACTATCAAAAAAATAAATCATGAAATTGTTATTTTCTTTTTCTAGCTTTACCAGACTTATTTTTCATGCATGAATTCTTACATGCAAATACTACATGGATTAATGAATTGATCCGTAATGAAAGACAATGCTATAAAACTCCAATGCACAATAAACCATATTTTCAATTAGATAAATTATTCATTCCTAATGTTGGCATCAAATTAATTGATTCTATAGAGGTAAGTTAGTTTTTTTATTCTTTATTATCATTAACAGTTGATACTGTTTTGTGACTTAAACTAATTTCATAATAATGATATTGGTCCATTTAACACTTCTATTATAACGATTTCAAATAGGCATTTAAAGCGGAAGTTATAACTTTCACAAAACATACTTCTATTCAATGAATGTTCATTATTTTTGTAAAGCTTGAATATAGATGTACAATTTTCATATATAATATAATTTTGTCATCATAAAAGTGTATTTCAGTAGTTTAAGACCTCACATACTTCATATGTTTAGTCACCATTTTAAATCCTACTCTACATTGTTAAGGTTGTACAATTAAACGTGATTGAATTCAATTCGTAAACTCATATATTGTATTTACTACTTTTTAACAGACTGGTTCCTTAATAAGGAAAAAAAATCCATGGAATTGATGAAATTGATTTATAAGAGTGATGATATAAAAAAAAGCATATTATGACCGATAATGAATAGTTAGACTGAGTTAACAAGAGTTTTTTTGATGTGTTAAGTTTAACGTTTGTTGAATTTAACTGTGTAGTGTGTATGTGCGCTTGACTAAGTTTTTATCCCTCTGGTAGTTCAGATCTAATTCTATTTACATTATGATTATAATCATTAACATTGAGTTTTTCGTAGTGTATTCCACTCTCTACAGAAAAGAATTATGCTTACTAACTAGTCAATTATTGAACCAATGTTATAATGATCAATCTCTATTGATATGAGTTATAAAGTTCACTAAGCTCAACCCTTT
Organism: Schistosoma haematobium; assembly: GCF_000699445.3. Classification (NCBI taxonomy): domain Eukaryota; kingdom Metazoa; phylum Platyhelminthes; class Trematoda; order Strigeidida; family Schistosomatidae; genus Schistosoma; species Schistosoma haematobium. The sequence goes on along the minus strand of NC_067199.1, from coordinate 12,883,955 downwards.
AGTAACCGATCAATCCCTACAGATAACTTTGATGAGCATACTTTCTACATAGATAATCAAAATAAGTTTCAACAAATTTGAAGTTATGACATAACAGTCAAACTGTCACCTTTGTAATTCTCTTGAATAAGATTATATTAAACAACTAGAGTAATTTTAATATTTAAACGATTTTCATTTAAGCCTTTTGTAAGCAGTGATGGACTCAGCAGCTGAGTGGATAACGCGATGGCGTTTGAACCGGATGGTACTGGGTTCGAGTCCCAGAGTGAACATCAACCCTGCGATGCAGGTACATCCAGCTGACGAGTCCCAAATAGGACGAAACGGGCGTCCTGGATTCCAATGCTAGCCACTATCCATCATTGCTTACAAAAAGCTTGTGAATTAACGCAATATCGAGGCATACGTACAGTATGCACATATGCCAATAACAGACTGATCAATTACAGTCTTAAGAAAACTCAATGGGAAGATACAAGCCAAATAACACCAAGTGAATTTAATTTTCAATTAATTTTCATTATTTATTATGTTTTAGGAAATAAACTGGGAAAAGATTCATTCTATTAATGTTGGTCTTCAAGAATTATAAATTAAAAAACCATTAAGAAACTTCACATATTAAAATGATATGTTAATCATTATAATCGAATTTATTTACTCTTGTGAACTATGAATGATGAATACATAATAGAACACATTCATTATTTGTCAAACTGTGAACAAACTAATGAAATAAACCATTTCAAAAATATATTTGAAATACATTTTTTTCCAGAGCATAATATTTCTGTTATCAAAATATCTTACATTCAATTATTCGTAAAATATATATATTTATGTTCATGAATTGATTGTATTTAATATTCATGGAAAACTTCAATAAAGAGGAAACTAGTTCAAGAAATTGGTTTTTTTGTTGATTTTTTTGTTGTTGTCTAAGTATTGACGAAGTTCTTAGTTTTCTATAAGTTCATCAAACTAAACACTGTTAGCTTGATGTTTATCTAGTCATGATATAAAACCTGTTAAGATATAGTTACTAAAACTTAATTACAAATAGGTACACTTAAGAAGTACTAGAAATGACTTTGAATTATACACACCGTTTATTTAACAATACGTATATAATTCGTTTACCACAAGGATCTTTCGCTGGAAATCTAATGAAATTGTTATATACATGTAATGGTTTCATATGGCTTATAAAATTTTCCATATTTATAATCGGCCTTCTCTACAATAAATCAGGCAATCATATCTTGAAACTTATGCATTGATTCACGAGATTTATTATTCGATAAAATGGCAAATGAAATGATTTTAAATAAGATCCTGATTCAAAAACCAAATACATTTAATTCTTGATATTTTTAAGCGAAGTGGCTGCTATTCAACTGGGGATTTAGTTCAAACATAGGAAGTAAATTATTTAAATTACCTACTTAATAGAACCTACATTTGTAAAAGTACATACTTCTTATAATCTCAGTATCACACCTTGTCATCCTACCAAAATAAAGAAGATGATGCCATAACATTTGTCCTTTCAAATCCTAGAGATTTGACCAGTAAGTAAAAGTATTCTTTACTTATATATTTTAAAGGTGAATAGAAGCTAACATTAATTTCTAGATTTTGAGCTAAAACTAAGTTGTATTCTATATCTTGATTAGACTATCTATAGTATATACATAGAGATAAAATCGATGGTAGTATCTGCTGTTCTTTTGATTACTGTATTTATAATAGATTTCATCATTTAATGTAGGCAAACAGTTCTTCCTTATCAGTTATCAAACACTTTTATCTGAGTAGTATTTAAAATTACATTCCCCTTCATCATGTTATAATAGGAAGACAAGTCACATGTAATACTCTCAGATTGGATCTCGAAATTATGGATATTCAGCTTTCAGTAGTATATTTACAGATTTTAATGTAATCACTCTTATTTCTCAATAGAAAATTGATAAATTCTACTAGGTGTTTGGTAGATTAGCTACAGTTCTCACAATTAGCCAAATTCACATATTCATAGAAATGAAAGAAAAATAGTACAGGATGATAACAAATAATGTATTTTGATACTTCAACAGTTTGTTCAGCAGTATGGTAAACTATAACGCTGTCTTAGTAATAATTATATGCTGAGAAAATCATGTAAATTAGAACACCTTGAAGTGAGGAAAACGGGAATCCCCTTCTACACATTTCTCTTACTGGACGCAGATTAGGACTGAATATGCTGGGAGGGTGAATACTTATTGAATTAAGAAAATATATCAAAATATCAATAGCTATTTATGAGAGTACACAATCAACCAATCATAAATTATAAATTTCCATACTATGTAACACCGGTGTAAAATACAACTTCTATAATATATAGTTACACTACTGACAAATGATAAGTAGTGAAATGCTCCAATACAGTTTTATATTCACCTCAACTAACCACAGACAATAATTGTGGCCAGGTTGGCTTTCATTATTTTTCGTAGTAAGAAATAATAATGATTTGTCCCAAGTACAAAGTAATAAAGCAATTAAATTAGTTCTTGCGAATGACGGTGTGACAAAACTAGTTTTAAAAGTAACGGATTAAATTATCAGTATAGGGTTAGAGAGATTGTTGAGTTTTTATTGAGACCATGAAACGATCAATGCTTTCAGGTTTTCATTGATCGGTCGATGGTCTCAATAAAAATTTAACAGACTAAGTTATTTGTTAACAGTGTTCCTATGAGTTCTATGTAAAACTGTTTGAAAATATTATTAACATCTATATATTAGGCAGTTATCCCACTTTAATTTTGACAGTTTTCGTATTGGAAATTCATAACCAAAACGAAATGTCTCTGAACTAGTGACCACAAGATCACAGTTTGTACTCGTTTAAACGGTGTGTGAATTACTCAACATTTTTAATGACTTACAACAACAAAAAGATTGAAGGCTATGCAGTCCGAAAGATTATTCATCTATACTCTTAATAAATTTATCTTCGCCTACCCATAAATAAACTAATTTAGCAACAAAACAAAATATCATATTTTCTATTCTTTGGCAGTCAGTTTGGCCTATTATATAACTATTTAGAGGTCTTAAAAACAAAAATGCTACACCATAGTATAATGTCATGACAATGACCACACATCACACCGATCAACCGGGTCACTAAGATACTTGGCATGACAAAGACTTTGCTTCTATTTTTTGCGATAGTAAATTCCTTAGAAAAAACTGGCTATGACCAGTATATTCATTCATCAAGACGAAAACCTGGATCCAAACAATGAGGGAAACGATAATCTAGTATTCATATTATTCTAGTTCAATAATCAACGAACCTGAGTTGCACATAACCTTTCTTTGTTTCTCATGACACTTGTATTGTGATCTGTGAATCCTGATTACATTAATAAATGGCATAGTACTTGAAGTAAAACACAGAAATCACAGGTTAAATCCCGTCTGCTAGGCTTTTTATCGGTACAGTTGAAGAATCTCAAATTAACATAAATCAGATGTCCATGTTTTTTCGGATTTTCAATAATTCTTCATCTGATTGCAATTTTCCATAATAATCACAGTGATCACATTTTCATAAAAACTATCTATTCAATAATCTTTGATGGATTATATAGTTGAATGGATGAAATGAATAGAAAAAAATTCTTGTTTCAATTATACAAACAACTTATTACTTCTCCTTTCCCTCCATTCTTTACTTTTCTTCTCTTTCCATTACACTGTCTCACTAACTTGTTAATACACAAACAATTAAAAGAGTATTCTTTTATCATTATTCTCACAAAGAAATTTCTTTATTTCTCCTTAAATTTATTAGTTTGTTAAAGTGATTAGCTCAAAAGTACTCAATTGTAGTTAGTAAGTCTCTACCCTTGTGGTATTTTCTAATCAGTCACGTGTAACCCGTATATTTAATAAACATCTTTTCTTGGCTTCATTATTATTATTATTTTCCCCATTTTTTTATTACTACATGTTTGTATTTAATGTAGACAAATTTATTTTACTATTAAATAGGAGTTTGCTATAAAATAACCCAAAAGTATTTCTACCCTCTTTCAATTTTCAAATTATTAATAACAAACGAAAAAGAATATCGATAATAATGTAAACGTAATTTTCTAGTAAACTATTTATTTATTCTTTATTATCCCATTCCCCTCCCCTCCACAAGGAAACGGAATCCTTATTAAAACCAAATAATCAATAATAAATAATGTTATACGGGCTCTGATAATAACAATTTACAGGATTATAAAAGAAAGGTATATTTTTTATATGGGAAATTTTAGAAGAAAAGTATTTTCTTAATGAAGAAATAATATATTTTATATATGGGTAGTTGATGGAATGTGGGCAAATTAACTTTCTAGAATAATAAGGGTGTTTAAATGGTTTTATTTAAGAATCATAAAGTGGTACCATCAGATAAACTTCTCTGAATGAAAACTATCGATAGAGATTAATTGGATTCAGTAAAGATATATCAGATATTTGAATAAAAGTAGCTTTACAGAAATAGATGAATGATTTTTTTCAATGATCATCATTGTTGGGTTACATTTGGGACACACTAAATATCTGTTCTATTCATGTAAAGGATTTCTTAATAGGGTATACCCATGCTTTCATTGAATCAGAGATCAAACTTAAAACTTTGAGGTCGCGAGGTAAACGCATTACCTTTGGACAACTGACTTAGAATCCAATAGTTTACATTTTCAAATTCAGTGGATTAGTGATATAAAGTGACGATTACCCATTGCATTGGGAATAAATATCTCATTTCCCGGATAGCTGAACTCTAACTGTCACAATTTTCAAATTAAACTTCAGCAGTCCATCACGAAATCAATGACGTAAACCATCTATAAATAAAATGAATCTCCATAAGGCTTTTAGAAGAATCTGATTAGAAAATCTATTTTTTATTTTAAATATTTAGAATCAATCAGTAAGAAATCACAGAGGTAAGTTTATTATCATTCAGATAGGTTATCAGGAATTTTGCTGTTAAGCTACTCGATTTACTAATGCATCATGAGTCATTGGAGTTTTAGAATAGTTAGTTATAAGGGAGTTTTACCATTTAATTTCATATCGTCAGATCATAGAATATCTGTTCGATAATAATGCGCTAGGGAAGATTTATTGTGAAAAAAAGTGGTTATCATTTATGGTAGGCTATTTTAATTAACGTGGAGTTTGGATGATGAAATATTATTCAGATGGGAAAGTTATAAGTGTGAACTGTGCATTTTCGAACGACAAAAATGAATAACATCAAAGTGGATATAAATAGTCCAAATTGTTATCCCTTTTTTATCAGAGGCTTTATGTGAAAGGAAATAATCTTTAATACTTTTGTTGTCATTGTTAAACCAGTTACTGTATAAGATCTGTGAAATTAATGTTGAATTTCACGCAGTATTTTTTTAGCTTACTATTGACTAGTTTCGTAAGGGAATTGTCGGAGTTCTAGTGAGAAGCCATAACCAGTGGAGCTAATCTGTGTCGGGTAGAGACAGGTATCTACCTCAGTACAATGGAAGATGATCGCGCAATTTCATGGATTGGTTAAGATTAAACATTAACACCGTTGGATGCCGGCCGATTCGTTGGTCTAGAGGTTAAGCGTTCGCGCGTGAGATCGAAGCCCCTGGGTTTGAATCCCGCGAGCGAGATCGTGGATGCATGTGGCTGAGGATTCCCACAATAGGACGAAATGACCGTCCACTGTTTCCAGGTTTTCAGTGGTGGTCTAACATCAATCAATTCATGATTTCAATGAAAGAGCTTTCACTTATCAAAAATGTGTTTAAAGTAACTTTTTATAATCATAATAATGCTAATGTTTAAAAGTATTTCCATTAAAAAATCCATTAGTCTCTTCATTGATAGATCATATTTCACTCAGTATTAAAATGCCATTAAAACAAAAATATGATACCATTTAAACAATCTTCTAAAACAAAAACAAAAAGAAATGGAAAGTTGTCTACATTCATTGTTCAATTAGTCATTAACCAATTTAAATTAAGGCTAATTTTTTATATTTAAAGTAGTCAATAAGTTTTACTTTAATAGAGATATAACTTGTCTAATTATTTATTCAATTAAATGATACTTATAATATTATCAATGAATGTTCAATTTGGTATGGAAATGGTTTTAATTTTACCATCAAAGTTTAATTGAGAGTACTTTCTAGAGTGGAAAATAAGCATTATTTATATGACTGATGGTTATATGAGATGTTATCTGTGAAAAAAATTGTAAATTAGAATGGAATTTGTGGAAATTGTAGTAATTTTAATAGTTGGATTCATGAGTTATTACAATCTCCTCAAACCCTATTCTGATCATAATCATCATGTGCACATTAGTGACTGATTCTAAGATGATTTTCTGGAGTTCTAGTGAGAAGCCGGGACTAGTGGAGTCCAATCCGTATTGGGTAGAGATAGTTATTTAACTCAGACAATGGATGAAGGGTCGATTGAAGTTAGACATTAACAACGTTGGGTGCCAGTTCAATGGTTTAGAGGTTAAGCGTGCACTCGTGAGATCGAAGGTCCTCATTTTGAGTCCCGTGTGTGGGATCGTGAATGCTCACTGCCGAGGAGTCCCATAGTGAGACGACAAGGACGTCCAGTGATTCCAGGTTTTCCATGGTGGTTTATGTTTAAATCAACTCATGATTTCAACTATTAAGATTGCAAATTGGACAACTTGGTTTTGTTTTTACAGTTTAATAAATTTGGTCAACATGATTATTCTATGGTATTGTGTACACATTGTATTATTTTGCAATCGAAATCTTTTTTTAAATACAAATTTTAAAGTTATCTTGAAGAACTTCATATCAGTTTTATCTTCTTTAAAGCTCATTAATAACGTGTTAACCACAGTTTCATTGTCTGTTTAGTGCTGCCTGATAGAATTTGCTTAGATGTTTAAAAATGGAATTTACATATGGGTATTATTGAGAATATTGTTGATAATTTTCTGAAGTTAATGTGATTAGTTTATAAGCCGTTTAAATCCTGATCATGAAGTCAAATAAGTGTTTCGAGGTTATGGCAATAATAGAATTATCACCACTCTGTCTGACCAAACATTTCTAGACCTATGTATTGTTAAAATGATCTCCCTCAGAGAAAGTGATGACCTAACACAGAGGGTTTCTGGGCACTCTTAGCGTGGAGAGGCCAGGTTTAGTAAGTATGATCGAGATCTTCACTAATCGATGGGTTGTATGATCACTTCTAACTATTACATACAGAGAATGCGAACAGGCACAAACTTCCGTTAGATTTGCAGAACTTTACATTTCGAAAGCGGTGAGATAAATGCTACACTTACAGAGACTTTTCACCTACTAATTATGTGTGGTCTGAATAGTGTGTATGCCACCTCATATTAAAACAATGCTGTCCACCTGATCGACTGAAACTTCCCTCTTCAAATAAAAGCTCAACGCTACCACTGAATGCTTCCTTCAGGAGTACTGCCAGAATATCGTCGGTATAGAAATTCGAAATGAGTGAAGAAAGTACGTAACCCATTCATTTTCTTGGGAAATTAATTCGTTTCTAAAGTGAACAATAAGTAAACTAAAAAAACAATCTGAGTTTACAAAATACTTCATCCCAAACTGACATCGGATAATCATTTAAAACCATGGAGTGCTAAATGTTCATTACCTCCTAGAATGGAATCTCTTAAACAGCGTCAGAACACACACCTACACAACCCCTGCAGAATTGAACCCCAGGCTTGTAGATCTCGAAGTTGGCATCACGTAATTCAGTCGTAGTGTTAAGTTACTGAATCTCAATTTCTAACTTCTGCCATCTTATGATGTAATGAGACTTTAATCAATTTCCGTGCCTCATCACTGATCTCACTCTTGACTATGTTTAACTTCGTGGGTAACAGATTCTTACCAGAATTTCGGTGAATTCACCTTAAAACAAATCACGTCTTATCATTATTATTGTTATTGACTTTGTGATTAAGTTTCATCTCATATTCGACTTAATTAGTATTCAGCTTTCCCTATTCAATCTGACCTCAATAATATATGAATTGATATGTTCAAATTATTTCTATGCCTCAGGTGTATAGAGAAATATTTGTTTATAATAATATGATGATGAAGTGAAAAAAAGAAAGACTCCTAGTTGTCATGTAAACATTTGCAGGTGTACACAATATAATACGTCTAGAATATTCAAGATAAACATATTTCTTTTGTGTATAAATAATAAGCATCTATTAATGCATAGAATCTTTAATCAACTGACATATTTGCATAGATTGAAAAACTTGAAAGGAGATTGGAATAGTTACTACTTCACTTTCGCCCTATCAGTGATACACGCAAAGTAAGCATACATACAACCGCACATATTCGTATACATGCAATACACACATGTCAAGTAATCTCCAATCTGTTTTCACATATATTTGTAAGTTCTATTATATAGCAAAAAATTGACATTTGACTGAAATGATTTCTTATCAAAGCCAAAATATCTTGAGGGCAAATGATTATCATTATTTTCGATTTAACACATAAAGCACGCCTCTTGATAAATTTAGACAGGTGAATAAATAAATAAATAAATAAATCAGTTACTGGGCTCATTGTATCAAAAATCTCATTTGAATTAGGTCAGTGATGATGATGTGATATTAATGGCTAATCTGATAAAGTAAACCTATTCAGTGAAATCCTTCTCTTACAATTCCTGTGCTATCATAATGAATTAGAGTGATTTTGATTTCAACATTTCCCTTTTCTGTATGTTTTGATTGAATTCGTTAGATATGAGGGTTAAAGTCTTGTAACACAAACCTACATTCATCTTAAATCAAGAAAAAAATGACTATTATTGTTACCATCATCATTTTAGATTAAATTCATATCAATATTTGTTATTATATGTAGTCAACAGACCATACGATTTTCTACACCTATGATCCACCCTGCTAAACCACCGCTACTATATACATATAACTCATACAGTGATGAAATAAATACAAATAGTTGAACGTCTGAAAGAAGTTTTTTTAAAAATCAGTACATTCAGTTAGTCATTAATCATTCATGTTTATTTGTTTATGTTGCTCAGTATGTGTGAAAGATCATATCAATAATTCAAAATCAAGCTACCACACAATATATTATATATATTGGCATAGAAACTAGATTTATTCTGATTAGTTCTTTTTAAATAAACCTTATGTTGAGATTATTCCGTTACAATTACCATTTCAAGTAACTGCTTGTTCTCCTGGCTATATATATATATATATATATATATATATATATATATATATATATGTATGAATCATATTGAACAAGAGTTAGAATTAGAGTAAAAGGCGGGCACGGGGTCATAAGGGCTTAATAATTCCGAAATTTATTAGCTATTTAGGCTTCAATCTTATTGAAACTGATTAATAAAACCGAATTAACCATTGGTTTCTAATTAACAGACTTACATTACTTGTATAGATACCAATCTATTATTACCAGCCATCATATCTTTACATAAGTATGTTTAAGTTACAAGTACAAGATAGGAAGAAATACTGATGATGGCTCCCGTTCCAAATTACTTATTATATATATATATACTACTGGGTTCGAGTCCTGGAGTGAACATCAACTCTGGGATGTAAGCACGTCCAGTCGACTAATTCCGAATAGGGCGAAACGCGCGTCCTTGATCCCACAGCTAATCACCATCCACCTATGCTTACAATATTCTTTTATTTTCATTACTATTTGTGAGTTAATGCTTCAAATGATGAGTAAAATAAATGGCTACCTTAGTGTCAGGAACCGATGAAATAACAACCTGTTGAAAATAATTTTCTTTAAATTGATTGTGAGTTTTCATTAAATTTGTAGCTTTAATGTTACTTCCATGAGATTCACAAAAAAAACTAAAATTATAAATTATATAAACACTGGGGTTACTTTTCGATAACACAGTTTATTTACACAAATGAAGAGATCTTAAAGCAGGAAACGGAATTTATAATGATCAGGATAAACTGATGTTGATCATCGGATGGTTTGGATAAAATATATGTGCATTTTTTTTACCATATATCAGTTATATTGTGATTCACTTTCAGTGAATGTCACCAATAAGATTTATAATCTATAGCGTAATGGTTAAAAAACAATTGAAAATCAAATAGTATTGAATAGCTGTTTTGTACACATTTGGGCTTTTTTGGTGTTATGTTTCAACAACACTCTACTGAATAGAGTCCCGGTAAATTTAGGCCTTTTAGTAACTACAACATCTAGAAATCTTTGAATACACTAATTCAAATGCTGAACTTCAATCAGCTTGTATTACAGCACGATTCTAACTGAACATAATTAGTGAATTATTGTCTCACTCTCGATTTGACTGACTCTACAAAGTAAGGCTATTTACTAGAACTATGAGGAATTCATTTGGATTATAGTCAGTAATACTAATAGATTAACATAATGTTTGATGGTTTTATATAGTGGTATATATTTCAAAAGTGAATTTAGTAAATAGTAATGAATTTCAAACTATGCTCCTCCATGAAGGGTAACAGGCGTAAGTAAGTACTCTTCAGAATTATTTATTTCATATTGCTCGTAATTTGCTCTAAAATTCATTCGATAATGATAAATTTCAAATGCATGTCGATCTTTAAATATTTCACAGTTTACAAAGTGGACAATGTTTAAATAATTGATATTTGTTAAGGAAAAACTGTATGGTGAATTACCTTTTATTTCAAATTTATGTTAGAGATAACATCGCTTTGAAAAATGATGAAAACTTTATGAATAAAATTATCTTTCTCAAATAATGTAATACAATCGAAATATTTACTCAAATACCTATAGTGTGTTTAACCAGGTCAATTAATAGTCGCTGCTTTTTGTAAAGTCATATGATAATGTTTAAGTACACATTTTTTAAATTTGATATAAGTTTAACTACCCCCAAGTGTCTTTCGGTACAAGTGTTAGTATCTAAAACAAAATTTTTGTATCTAAGTGTCATCAAGAACAATTATTGGCTGTAACATCTAATCTTTGAAGGGTTAAGTGTATGGCTTAGAGATTTATTATTATTATTATTATTATTATTATTATTATTATTATTTAGGAAGTGTGCTGATAGTTTGGGGTACTAGAAAGAAAAAATCAAACAGAAACACGAGCCAATAACTCAATAACCACACTGGATCCAGTTACACTTGTAGATCATAAATGTGGACGATCTGTGTTAATGAATTTGATCCAATCGAGTTGCATGAGTGTGATATAACTCGAAGTTATACTTCGTAGTTGATACCTAACCTGATTTTTCTCATCATGATAACTCGGTGAGTTGCCTTTCATGATGACTGTCTAGAATAAATAGGGTTCGACTTCGATAATTGGCATACATTAGTAAGAATTGCTTAGAGAAGTATAAAGTAAATCCATTGTTGTATGGTGTCATCCATAGCGCTCCAATGATTGGTTCGCGTTAGTCATCCTTGACCTTGGAGATATTTAGCCAGCTGTTCAGCGTTCAATGACCTCTCATTAAACTTAGAAACAACTTTAATGGATGATTTCGCTTGGGATCAGTGACATTTCACTTGTCCTACTCACTCAATAATAAAAATAACTGAAGATAATTAGCAGCATACCAGGCTAATTGAACTAGAATATTAAACAACCAGGATTTTGAGTATGTTGTATATCTAAATAATTCCAGTTAATAAACAATAATTCAAATTATTCATGAGCCAATGTTAACTTACAGCGGATTATGCTTTCTGTGGATTCATTTGAAAATATCATACGTAAAAATGTATTGTATCATATTACATGTGGATTAAAAAATTTAATGTATCAGTAGTCATCTATGTTATTTTTATTATTAGTTATTGTAACTATGCTATTGTCATATGTAGGCGAAAAATCCTTATTGTGAATATTACTAAAACTTTTGTTGTTGTTTCTACACACAGGTGTGTTAATTAATGTTCTCCTCCACTTATATTACTATAAGTATTATTAGTAGTCGTAGCAATGGTATTAAATATACAACAGACAACTCCCTCAATAAAATGAACAAAACTAGACATGTTTCAATCATTATTCCGATTAGTTGCTATGTGAAAAATATGATAAAGCTCAGATAAAAAATATACAAAATAGATGGGAAAAGTAATAAACTACTTTCTCTTTCTCCATGTCTCCCTACCTTTTACTTTACCGAAATTTACAGTCCATATATATACACACACATTAGAGAACAAAAAGTTAAGATGAAAATGATATACTTACTTTTCTCACCTGCCATCTACCTTAACAGTAAGATGCTACAGATTAACTATATTAAGTAGCTTTGTCAATAAAGTTTATTTGTCCATTTTGAAAAAATATATAACATACTAAAACTACTACTCTTACATCTCTCCTCCCTATATTCATATCAATTTTGCACTATTATTCATCATCTAAACTCGTCTCACATACCATCTGCTATGGATATACATATATACAAATTGACTGTTTTCACTAGAATACAATATAATCACCTAAAACATGTAACACAAATACTAAAATAAATTGAATATCAGTAGTATCCAACTTATTTCTCATTTTGCTCATTATTAATTTGCATTATAACGTTAGCAACAGTAAAGTCAATCATATTCTTTATAACTCAGGTGAATATTAGAAAATTTAGCACCATTTTCATTTCATTTAATATTAAAATTGAAGTCACATTTATAACGGTAAAAATCAAAATGAAATGTGGTTTACACTAAATTTTATATACAATTACATGAATTAATTTTAATAGTTCAATTCATGAGTCGATTTAAACATAAACCACCATGGAAAACCTGGAATCACTGGACGTCCTTGCCGTCTCACTATGGGACTCCTCGGCAGTGAGCATTCACGATCCCACACGTGGAACTCAAAACGAGGACCTACGATCTCACACGCGAACGCTTAACCTTTAAACAACTGAGTCAACATCTAACAGTGTTAATGTCTAACTCCAACCAATCCACGATATTGCGCAACTGTCCATTATTGTCTTCGGTGAGTAAGTGCCTCACAACAGACGCGGTTGAACTTCATATTAGGATGAAACGGTCATGCAGTGTTCCCAGGTTTTCCATGGTAATCTAGCTAAAATCGGCTCATGAATTCAACCATTAAAAATTACTAAAATTTCCACAAATCCCCATTCCCATAATAACCATGAATTATTATTCAAATAATAAGTAAATTAATGAAAAATACGTTCCACTTCTGTTCAACAAATATTGATCATAAGTCACAATCCACTTTATTATTCAAAGGTGGAGACATCTTGAATTTGTAAAGCAAACCAATAATTTTGTGACTGACTGATCTTTAGGATAGAACTAACCAGAAATACTTAAAGACGATATTATTAGATAATGAAAGTAGTAAACTATAAAAAATTACAGACAGTGGAGCACAATACAGTACTTTAATATTAGTTTATTAACAACTTGTTACGCATATCTGCGGTTCAAAGGTTCGATAAATACCTGTGAAGTATATCACATCAAATCTATATGAACCATGACCTATAGCAAGTACAATCCATTCGAAACAGTGAGCCGAAATTCACTTGTAAATGTTTCGAAGTATAGATAATTCACAATATAGCCTTACTGTAATCTACCCTCACCAATTGGTTTATCATTTACTTCTTAATTGGGAGATTCTACAGTTCATACACCATGCCACTAGTAGTTAAAGTTACCCACCTTGAAGCAACAGAGTGAATGACTAAAGTTGGAAAATGTAAACTGGTGAATTCTTACTCAGTGAATGAACTGTGTGGTGCTCATGATGAAATCTAAATGTCCAGAATTTGATTTTACATAGGATTGTACTAAATCAGTAACTCATTGGTGATATGACATAAGAACTGTGCTGTATTAAAAATTGATAAAGGTAAAATATGTTAACTATCGGATTTTGATTGGAAGGCTCACGGTTAACTTAAAGTTTCAGAGACTAAAACGTCGTAGGTTCCTATTTTTAAAATGTCCCAGTCTACGACAAAACTTTTCTGCTCTTCTCCCTGGTTTTGAATAATTTTCTATCGGACATATATTTATAATGGAAATTACGTAATATATAGTATTAAAAACTCCACAAACCCACCAAACTATTTAGTTTTGTCCGTTGTATAAAAATTTCGGTCAGATCAATGTATCTTTTCCAGTAACTATAAGTTTTACATGTCGATCATAGTTTACTACACAGTTAATACATGTTTTGGCCATGGTTATATTGTTAAAACTATTTAATAAAACAAACGACTTGTATAAGCTGCCACATACGTTTCCTGTTCAACAGTCAAGATGTATAGTTGAGTAAAGGTGAAGAGTCCTAAACGAAAACAAAATAATCACTCATCATTCCCTAGTTCTCATAGCTTCACCAGCTGTTGAGAATCCCTTCAATCAATCAACCTAATAAATATTCTGTTAGACATCCGTCCATATTCATTCAAATGATTTCTACCTATAATCAGATTTGTGATATACATTATCTTGACGATTAACGACAAAACTAAGCAAGCTAGTCTAATTTTTAGATGACTATCCATATGATATTTATTTGAACGAATACAAGTGCTGAACATATTTCGACCAATTTGGGCACATTTCACCAGTACATTTTACATTTTATTCAATATTAATTCTAATATTTATGAAATGTGAAAATGAATAAAACAGTTATTCATTATTCAATGTCAATAAAATTGTATGCTGGAAGTTATATACTTTATGATTTGCTTTATTTGACGATCATAAAACTAATAATTTGAGCTTAACAAAAAATCTAATCTCTGACCCATCTTTCTTCCCCATCTTAGTAATTTCATCATAAAAATATGGTATATCGATCCTCGTCTCATAAATCATGGTATCTTTAAGGTGGACATCTGGAAGGTGTATTTATTTTCCTATATGATGTTACAGAGTATATTTTTTTTACAGTAGTTACTAGGTTGTGGGAATGATTAGACTATATTTATAACCCCAACAGATGCAAGTAGTACAGATGTATATATGCACAGACGCACATACCAAAGATAAATAATTAATTGCTTGTATCTCCTACCAAATTAGAAACATACATATATATGTATATTGTAGGCTTAGCAACTAATACCCAAGATAGCAGTAAGACACATTTCTTTCTAACTCACCCAGTGAATAATAGTTATTATTATTATTATTACTATCATTATTATTACTGTTCCTATAAGGTCATTTAACCACTGACCCTTTCGTTTAGCCGCAATCATGAAGTTTCAGTGATTCATTAAACAGTTCGCCAGATGACTATTTGTGCCTACACTAACATATAAACATATAAGTAAGGTGTTAGTTCAAGTGAATAAACAGGTGGTAGACAACTTTTTTTATGCCTAAAATACACGATTTTTTTCAAAAAAATTCATTCCTAGTTGTGGTATTTTAGTAATTATAACTTGACATTTATTCATTTTCACCAATGTTAATTATAAAGTTGCTTGTTTTTGTAATTATAGACTTGGTGGAATTTAATCACTGAGGCATAATACAATGGTAATATTGTTCTTTATATTACCTTAAATTATCATAATGAGTAAAGTTTAGTGATTCTAAGAGTCAATTAATATTGAGGAATATGTGAGATAAAAATCATCATTTTGTATCGTAAAACTTACCTTAGTATATTTTACTATTTAATACTTTTCTTATGATAATTACAGTTTCAAGTTAGTCTTGAAAAGACACGAAGTTTACTGGAGAACTGGTTGAATTCAGGATAACATTGGATACTAGCAAACATTAGACAGTTATTTCGTTCTAGGATGTGATTTGTTAGCAGAGCACAATCACGACCACAACACAGATCGAATTCAGGATATTCAAGTTTCGTGATGAGCTCTTAACCCTCAGACCACCGAGTCAGCACCCAATGGGTTGCATTTCTATTCAAGTTATTAAGTAACCGTCAACTAATGGTATATGTGAATAACTGATACACACCCGACATGCTCAAACTCCATGATTATGGTTTCTCACCAGAACTCCGGGAATTATGACAATCACTACAAACCAGAAACAACTGAATAGCTGTTTTTTTCCAGTTTGAAACTTCTCAGTCTATTACTTCAATTGTAAACCTTAATAATCTGCACAAGCTCCTTACACAAAGAATAAATAACTGTTTCATATTATTCTGAAACTCTTAGATAATGAGCAGAACTGAAGATCGATATCAGGAACTTGAGATCCAGAAATGTACATATCACCATTAAACCATAGTCAGAATTTGATGGTTCATATTTCTAACTTTAATCAGTTTTGGCACAATCATTACTCGATGCCATCACTGGGTAAATGCCTTTCATTCGATCGATCACAACTTTGGGGATTCCTCTAGAAGCTATAAATATTGTTACAATAACTTGCATTGTTAAGTTAAGGGGTTTTATAGAGATTACTCAATCTGAAGTTAGTTTATATTATAGAATGACATCTACATTTACATGTTATATTCTGTTTTAATTGACACTGTTCTTTTGAAATGTGACCAATTTATGTGCATCCTTTTCCCAAATAATTAGATTTAAGTTCATAGGCAGGTGACAATAAATGACCAAGTAAACGAGATTAGATTTTTATGTTGTGTTTTAGTGAAAAACAAAATTTTCCTTTACATTGTTTATAACTAGTCACGTTGAATTACATACATTTAACATGTTATAATGTATCATTATTGTTTCTTGTGGATGATGAGATAATGATATATAAGTAGCAATACATTTCGATAATGATTTGTCTCTAAACCTAATGATTACCATAAAATGGATTTCTGGTAGCCTATACATGTTTAATTTATACTATCCAGGGTATCAACTCCCTGACTGAAGGGGAAAAAATAGAAGTCATCAGTTGAATTATTGGATTAAATATTTTTCTTACTAGAATGTAGGAACGTAACACAAATTCATGATTCTTGTCTGAGAAATAATTCAGTATAATCAATTGAGAAGTTATCTTACAAATTCTGATATTCTCTCTTTATATATTAATATTATCACACTGTTTTATGTGTACATGCATATTATATCACTTGGTGTCTCGTTTACTCCTAACTTATGTACTCGGTGACTAATTATAAAACATTATAAACTTTCAAAAAAATCATCTCATGACAGCCAAACTGTAGAAACTCTTCAAAATACCCTTCAAATTTCGAACTGAAAGCATTATACTCTAGTCAGACAGAAACTTCATCGGAGAAATATGTAATTTCTAGTGACTGTAATCTTCTAGTAAGATAATGATCAACGTTTCTTTATATCATCTGTATTGTTTGTATCATGAATTATAGATCATGCTATGCATCTCTGATAATCAAGTTACCTTAACCTTGAAGAGAAGAACGAGTGTTTCGCTTTTTTTAGTGTGATATCACTTGTTATATGAACTAGAATAAATAGATTCTACAAAAGAGATATTTGTCAATATCATGACTGGTCTTTGTCATATTTAAATACTGAATGTTTCATGTTACAAATTAACATCAATATTAGTGAGTATATGTGAACATGTTAATGCCTAGTAAACAAATGGAAAATTATAAAAGTTGGAAAACAGATAGTTCATGATAATTTTTTCATACTGATTAATACCATACTTTAAAAAATTCTAATCTAATATCACAATTATCATAGAAATAATAAGTTCAGCATTTTAGATCCATACATGCATCCGCTGAGTTAAATTACTAAACACACATACTACTATTGAGACATTGGACAATGACATAGACATGCAAATTTATACCAGCTATCATTTTGATCAACAACAAAAAAGTGCTGACTTAACTTAGATTTGATCGAACCCACACAAGCATACAATTTTTCTACGTAATTATTTATGTATTACTTCATGTTAACTGGTTGAAAATATTATATAATGCTAAGTGTTAGTATATTTCAACGAATCTATAAGCCTAACAAACATTTACATTACTTAATCACCCTTAAACTGCTAATTCACTTTTTGTTGTAAATCTGGAATTTCAAGATCAATTAAAAGGCAGAGAATTTATATCTTATGTGAAAAACAAATTCTAAGGGAAAAACAATTGGGTTGTGGAAACAGTTAGATCCCAATAAAATCACGGACAGGTCTAAATTATACAGCGATTCAATACCTGAAAGCAATGGACTCCTGCAAACTGACTGGATTACATCATTGGATACCGACTCAGTGGTCTAGAGTCTAAGCGTTCAAACACGAAACTGATGGTCCTGGGTTTGATTTCCACTTGCGAGGTCGTGGATGCGTACTGTTGAGGAGTCCCATATTAATACTTCCAGATTTACAATAGTTGTCTAACTTGTAATTACAGTGATATAAATTAGAATAAACGAGCGTTCCGGATTTCACTGATAGCTACTTTCTAGCTTTACCAAATCTCATTTGGTTGTTTGCACTTTTAAGCATACTAATATCAACAGTTTCATCACTTTAAAAACAGATCGAAATGTATTTGTTTTATATTTTATAAATAATGTTGAAAAAAAAACATGTTTAAGCAAGTCGTATCCTACTGTGCACAAGGTTCAAATGTGAAAAAAACACATCTGTGTAAAATATTAATACTGGTTGGATAAGAATAATTCCTAGCTTATTAAATCAAGACCTAGGTATGACCATATTTTTAAGGTCCACTAATTAGTCTTTCAATTCTTATAAAACGAACAGTGAAACCAGAACAACTCAACGACTCTGAATAAATGCGCTTTTATCCAAACACAAACAGACAATTTGACTATTACACAACATTCTCGTTTTTAAAAATGCTGCTGAAATATGGACTAGCACTTACTGAATTCTATGACTTTCAGTAAGATCTGTAACCATATTGCTGGATGGAACTTGTTATCGTTCTACAGTCAGACTGATTGAATCTAAACACTACCGTATCACATTTTAATGAGAACCAAACAAAATATTGAGCGTTACCGTTCAGCAGTATATACCTTACGGCTTTAGCCTTCGTAAATCTTCATTAGTTAATTACTTCTCTTTTTTATTGTCTTACTTTATGCTCTTCTATTTAGAGAATGTGTTCTTTTCGCTTTATCATAGTCGTTTTTCATGATTTATATATTCTATGATGTAGACTGATAATGTGATCACGATTACTGAGATATAAAATGATAATAATAATGTATATGATGATAATCACGTAGTCTATAGAGAATTCAGTGATGTCTACTTGAACTGACTAGTTGTATGTAAGCACTATATCATTGAATACTACCACTATAAAACTTAGTTCATAAGGTTTTCTGTAGTTTTCCTTTAAGTGTATAACCGTGTTTTTTTTGTTTACACTCTAGGACTAATAAACTAAATTTCTAAACAAAATGACTACTTCTTATAACGACAGAAAACTTCAAAACAGAGTTAGATAGTTCAAAACAGATGTAATGACATTTCTGATTACATAATAAAACCAAATAAGAATTTATAATCATTCATAATGTATCTCTTTAAATATTTAATTCAATCAAAATAACTTATGTACAATAATGTATGTATTTTTACGTACAGTTAATTGAGTTTAGTGTTCAACAGTGGTTTTGGTTATTTACCATCAAATATGTTCACTTTTTTTATTTACAAGGCGCTGAAATTGTAGTATTTAAAAAAGTTTTCTTTTTATCATATCCTTTTACCCCAGTTGATCAATATCATCATCTGTCTGATATGGTGTACTACCATTGGAATTTAAATATTCATAGGATTTTGATAAAAAATTATCATCAGTTATGTAATTATTATTTAGTTGAGGCCTGTTATGATAAGAAGTATTAGCATGAAAAAGCAAATTCTCTTCTGGTATTGATTGTGATGGATTATTCTGACTAGATAATAATTTAAAAATGAACGCTGGAAGTAAGGAGGATGATGACAATGAGGAAGAATGGAGATTACCTGTAGGATGAAGAAAAGAAGAAAATAGTGGATTGATGAAAAAAATATTATTTTTCAAAAGGAATTAGGTTTAATTGTACTTTTTATCTTGTCCAAAGCTCTATCATTTAATATTTTCAACATCTGTTATAAAAGAATCATATTCAATACCGACATTTTTTTGTAACAATGTCTTAGTATCGAGATATTCTGGATATTTTTTAACATCTTACAATACTGAACATCTTTGTTTTAGTAAATGAATTCAACTCATACATTGTTATTGTCAGTTTTTGAGAACGGGACAAGTATAAATAGTTGAATTTATGAGCCGATCTAAGCTAGACCACCACTGAAAACCTTATAGCACTGGACGGCCATTTCGTCATAGTATAGGACTCCTCAGCAATGCACATCCACGATCCCTCACGCAGAATTCGAGTCCAGGACCTTCGGTTTTGGGCGCGGACACTTATCCTCTAGATCAGTGAGCTCGCATTTAACGGTGTTAATGTATAACTTCAGTCGATTCATGATCTTGCTCAACTCATTGTCGCGGATGTGCACTGCTGAAAAGTATCATACTGAGACGAAACGGCCGTCCAGCGCTTCCAGGTTTTCAATGGTGGTCTAGCTTAGATCGACTAATAAATTCAACTGATGAAATTACTACAATCTCCACAAATCCCCATTCTGATAACGAGACAAGAGTGAAATACTTCTGAGTTGTGTTAATTTAACTAATTAGATCAAGCTTCAAATATACTTTTTAAATGCGAATCTGACTGAATCTGTTGAATGTAGTCGTTATTATTATTATTATTATTATTACTTCTACTACAATATCATTTTGAGAATTTTACCATATGTTTAAATGAGGTATTTGTTTATTATCTGATAGTAGCACGCATGCATATTATATACACACATGAACATTTATTTTTATAAATAGAGAATTTGGAATCATACCAAGTGATATGTGAACAGAACATGTGTTATTCATTTACATAAATAATTCTATTGACTTAACAAAACATTACCAGTATGACCTGATAGTTACTAACACTATTCAGATGTTTATTTCTAAGATGAACATGTCTCAAGTTTTAAGTAGACAACTTGAAAATATCATCTACAAGTCGATTGAGAAATAAACATGGTCTTCCTTTTTGCAATAGATCCAAGGAATAGTATCTAGATTAAACATCGAAGTATTTTCAGCTGGATGTTGTTAGCAATTATTATCCGAGTAACTTCAGTATTTCGACCTTTATTTTATTAGAAAATTAGCATAGATAAGCTAAAAACATGGCTAAAACTACAGGGCATGATAAATTCTAATAGCAACTTAGCAAAAGTAATAAATAGTAGAAATCTTAATTCAATATTTGAGACTTAATATTATATTATTATGTTGTATCATATTTAAGATGAACAAATAGAATTAGCGTATTTATATACAGTTGAACTATACCAACAATTTTACGAGACCTGTAAATATCTTCAAACTACAATAACCCTATACCCATGGTTGAAGGTAAACTGACTATTAAAGAGAAAATATACTTTATGTCGCATTCTATTACTCTTCTCAATCAATCGTTTTGAGAATTAAATAAATTATAAATAATGTGGTGAAACTTTAACAAACTGGTCATAATGATCAGTATTGGGTTGTGGAGTCTGTTGAATTTTTGGTAGAGACCATGAATTTACCTAATGATATTGACTTCTGTTTTTTTCACATTCTCATAATTTAGTAACTGAATAGTTAAATTCATGAGTCAATTAAATCTAAACCACCATTGAAAAACTTAAAGCACTGGACGACCGTTTCGTCCAAGTATGGGACTCCTCGGCAGTGAGCATCCACGGTCCTACATGCCGTCTCAGTGATCTAGAGGTTTAGCGTCCGCGTATTATTGAAGATCCCGAGTTCGAGTCCCGCGTACAAGGTCGTGAGTACGAACTGCTAAGGAGTCCCGCACTAGAACGAAACGACCGCCCAGTGCTCTCAGGTTTTCAAAGGTGTTCTAACATTGATCGATTCATGATCTCAATCAAATGATCATAATAGCATAAACAATACAAAACAAAACTTACTGTTTTCAATTGAAGTTTCTACATTGATAATATTTAATCGTCGAAGTACTGCTTGTTCTAAATAGTTTATATGTTTTATTGCTTCTTGAATAATTTTCACCTAATAGAAAAATAATGGGGTAAAAAGATTTATGTATGTATACACAAACTTCCATTTATATAACAGAGTACATGATAAGTTTCAGATTATCACAAATGAGTAGTCGGCAGGATAATTTACATTGTTTATTAAAATAATAAGCAAATCGAAATCTAACAATGATTAATCTGCCTCATTAAACCAGTAAAACGGCTCATTGGATTTGAGAAGAAATATCAGAATAACTTAACTTGTATCTATGTAAACAATGTAAATAGTCATTGGTAACTGTCAATTCTGTCACTTGAATTAAAGGAAAACGCACGTACATGTAGGACGACAAACTGATAAAGAAAAAACGTGATCTTATTTAAAAAATTGTCAATATGAAAGAGATTAGTTTTAAGAACGTGATTAATTTGATAATTTTATGATCGAATTTCATATACATGATTCCTTTTATTATCGCAAAGAGAGCAGAAACAAAGATTGGTGCAGAATAATGTGAATTCATTTTATTTCATTAGGTTCTCATTAGCTGCTTATTACAGATATTGACATGCTTATAGGTATGTCTTTGTTTCTATTATCTTTATACTCGAAGTTAACTGACTATAGTAGTAGTTATAAATTACTATTACAAACAATAAACATTTTATGAAAAGTGGAAGATTATTCAGGCTAAAAAGTGAATTGTTTTAGAGTTATAATCTGAGGATTAAGGTTCTTTTTAGGCAACCTTAGGGAAAACTTGTGTGCTATGAGGATCTCTTTTGCTCTTGCTTAGAGAATTCTCAGTTTTAGTCTTGCATCAAAAGACTTCTAGAATCTTATTATAAACACAATATAATATGATCTACAATAATGAACAACCAGTTGTATATATGTGAGCTCTTGGATGCAGATACATCCAGTACAAAAAAGTACAGAACACTCCAATTTTAGCCACGATCCAAATGTACTAAAACTTATAACTAAAGCAGTATCTAGTCAAATCACACAGGGTGCATATGTTCTAATAAAGATTGGTCAGTTACAGTCCTGGAAATTCAATCCAGACTGCAACAAAAGGTATGGCAAAGTTGTAGAGTTCTGGTGCTTCTAAAAAAATAACTCGACCTACAACATCAATACAGTGTATACATGATTGTAAGGTTTAATAACTTACTTCATCCAAATTTTCACAGTTTGCAACAGTTGGTAGAATTTCCCTCAATCGTTCACATTCAATTTGATGTGGTTTTAAAGAATTATTATCATTTAATCTTTTTAAGTATGTTCTTTTTCGGATATTTTTATTCAATCCACTGAGTGGTTTGAATGTAGATTGACATCTTCGTTTTGTTAAAAGTTTTCGTTGAATCGGTGATAGATTTCCGATACAATTTCGCGACATAATGTCTTTGAAGTAAAGCAAGAATGTTGTGAAAATAATGAAATAAAAATTTATAACAATATGGTTTTAAATAGAAAAGGTGTATGCCTCAAGTTAAATATTCGTGATTTTGATTGGACAAAATAAGGGAGACAGAAATATAATTAGACCAATCGGAATAATCTGCGTCCTTTCAAGTTACATTTACAATTCATTATTTCATTAAAATGATCATGTACATAATCATTTTTCTAACAAAGGGAAAAAACGACTACTAAAAAGGGCAGCATTTAACTCAGAGGGTGTGTTTGAAAAAAAGAATATTTTCTGGATCCATTGGAACCAACCATTTTATTTTATCAGTATAGGGATTTTATTGGATTTTATCTAATGAATATTGAGATATCTTGTTGCTTCCTGATTTCTGGAACAGTAAACAGTTCATATGCTTGTAAATGAGATTAATGAATTAAAAAAATAACACGCTAGTGAATCACACGCTTAGATACAAAAAAACCATTAGGGGGGAATTACTCAGCACTTAATATATTCCAGTAGTCAAAACATATCGAAGTTGTGATATTGACAAATTGTGTTTGCAAGTGATTTTCACCATGAATTAACATTAACTAGAAAACCACCGGAAATCAGAGAGTACTTGGCAATTATCAGGTTAAAACACAATTATATGAACGAGGACTATTCTTTTCAATAATTCCTCATCAGGTTCTACAATTATAAATCCAAATTAATAACCCATAAATTGGCCAGACTTAAGGCAGAGTACATCATTTAAAACTGTAATATGTGACTCAAGAATTGTTGTTTGTCATATAAAATCAATTCAAATCGTTAATGACGGGGCTGACTAATATGAAGTGTTAACTTACCAGGTTTCATATCAGGACTTCTGTACGAAGATCACCCAAAACTGTTTAATAATTAAAAACTCTGATCCTCAAGTCTCATGACACCAGTATTGTGCTGATTAACATCATGATGCATTGTAAAAAAGTACTTCAGTACATAAAGTGGTTAACAGAACTAATTATTTACCTGTAGTGGATTCAGAATGGGAAACACGATTGTAATGCTTGTACAGTTAAGACATATATAGTCCAGGGATTTAAATAGGCCATCTTAAAATACTTCACCAAGGATTATACAGGCGAATATCAATAGTAATAAAATCATTCTTGAAAACATATTTATTCAGGGCTATAATAATAAACCGTGAAATAAAGCTAGCTGAGAATATAAGCAAATATATATAATGGCTAGCAGTGGAATCCAGGAAGCGCGTTTCGTCCTACTTGGGACTCGTCAGCCGGATGTACCTGCATCTCAGGGTTGATGTTCACTCTGGGACTCGAACCCAGTACTGTTCGTTTCAAACGTCATCGCGTTATCCACTTATCTACTGAGTCAAGTAAACAATGTTAAGCGAATTTAAACTTCACCTTATAGCACAAGCAATTGGATATCAGGACTCAGTAGATAAGTGGATAACGCGATGGCGTTTGAAGTGAACAGTACTGGGTTCGAGTCCCAGAGTGAACATCAACCCTGAGATGCAGGTACATCCAGCCGACGAGTCTCAAATAGGACGGAACGCGCTTCCTGGACGCCACTGCTGGCCACTATCCATTTTTGCTCAGAATGCTTGTGAATTAACGCAATATCGAGGCAATACTCACAATGTGCACAGATATCAATAAGAGATTGATCCACTGCAGTCCTAAGCATCAATAAAGACATTCAAGTAAACAATGCCAAGTGAATCTAGCTGAGGATAGTTTCAATTTTCGATTCGATAATATCGAAAGCCCCAGACCAAACAATGATTAGTTAAGGTTGATTAAAAAGAGATGTATGGAAGTAATTATGTAATAAAAATAATCTCTTAGATTAGAACATAATACGTTGCATCTGTAAAGTAAGATAAAGTATTCAAGATAAATGAGAGAAAATGGTCTGATGAAATAAAAAGGTGTAGAGTTTGAAAATGAAACAGTGAGAGGAGGGATCGATCAACCATTTTATTCATGTAAGGCTATTCTACGAATTTCCGATAGCTTATTTGTGCAAAGGAGACATTCACATTAGCCTTCAGATTTAAGAATTATCCCTAAGACGCTTTGAAAACTAAGTAACATTGTACGCTTGTTTATTTTCAGTTTGAGACTCTGCGGTACTTAAGGTACACAATGAATTGGACGCATAAAATTCAGATTATGAACAGAGCGTGAATATGTCATTTACTCCATTCAACTAGCCACATTTTCTAAATGTAGTGGTAATACAACTTGACTGTTATCTGTCGTCAGTCGTGAGTAAATGACTCTTTTAATGGTTGACTTCATATGTCAAGTTACAGTTTGTTTAGTTTTAGAAAAAAAAAGATTTATTAACATCTTTTTACATAAATATCTTTTAGTTTCAATAATTCGCTTCATTCATATAGTTACATTCGAAATAATTGAGATAATCTTATTAAAATAATCTACTTCACAAGTGACTAACATTGAAATCGATTTTTAATGAAGTTAGTTAGTGCGTAGCAATGAAATCTGGGCCTCAGATTTCGTCCTATTTGAAACTCATCCACTGAATTTACATGCATCCTAGTATTGGAATTCACACTAAAACTCAGAACCAGTACCTTTCCTTTCAAACATCTAATAGACAATCCATTAAGTGAATGAGCCTAAATAGGCGCTGGCTTATGTGACGGGTATGTGCATATTATAATAGAGAACGATCAACTAAATTATTTAATAACAACAACTAGGAAACATGTACTCTGAGGAATCTAAAATCGATTCCCTGAAGTTTGAGTTTTAAACCATGATCCTGGCAGAGTTAACTAAGTTGACATCGATGCAGTTACTCACTGGTAAACATTAACTAACAGTTGTATTCACCAAAATTGAAACATGTGAACCGATTACTTCCCATTCAACAGAAACATATTTTTTGATTGAAATCATGAACTGACTGATGTTAGACCACCATTAAAAACATGGAGGCACTGGACGACCGTTTCGTCCTATTTTGGGCCTTCTCAGTAGTGCGTATCAACGATCCCGCTCGTGAGATTCAAACATAAAGCGCGCGAGACTAGTGACTAGCTTTGTGAGAGAATTGTCGGGGTCCTAGTGAGAAGCTATAACCGTGTCGGGTAGAGACAGGTATCTACCTCAGTACAATGGAAGATGGTCGCGCGATTTCGTGGAATGGTTGAGGTTAGAAATTAACACTGCTGGATGCCGGCCGATTCAGTGGTCTAGAGGTTAAGCGTTCGTGCACGAAACTGAAGGCCCTTGGTTCGAATCTCACGAGCGGGACGGTGGATGCCTACCGCTAGGGAGTCCCACAATAGCACGAAACGGTCGTCCACTGCTTCCACGTTTTCAATGATGGTCTAACATCAATCGGTTCATGATCTCAATCGAAAACTTAATAATCTCCACAGCCCTCTACTGATAGAAACATATTTACCTTAAAGCAAAAAACACCATATATAATTTGAATGTACAGATTACTGATGATTCTTCAGCATCAACTGACTATAAATTCATAATTTCCAATGCTGTTAGTTAATAATGAAGATAAACTTTAAATCTGACAGCTTTTATTATGTATTGTCACATGTTTTATAAGAAACTTTAAACCCTGGGTAAATTTCTCTTCTTCTTATATGACTTATTCATGCAGGTAACATGAACAGGTGTCCTGTTTCTAAATGATAGAAATAGGCTTTTAAAAAATTAAGATCATAAGATGTATATCACAATTGTCCCATGTTAATTTACTTCTAATTTCTATTATCCTCATTTATTGTTCATTTAAACAACTTGTCGTTATGATCATCATGTTTCTCTTTATCGTCTCTTTATATTCATCCGAATTAAATGTAATTATTATTATTTTCATTATTATGGAACTTGGTAACTAAAGCGATTCATATCCAGTTAGGGATAATGAAATTATTGAGCGAGTAAATAATTTAACAATGAGAAGAAGGCTTGTCAAATATGGTGATTGCACATGATTAATACTAATAAATAACTTGAGTGAAAAACATGTTCACTAATTTAACTGTGAGTTAATTCACATACATTTATAATAGCAGGTTTACTTGTTCAACATTTTCCCGACTAGAACATCATCATCATCATCATCATCGTCATCGTTATAATCATGAATGGATTTAGTTTCAGTAGTTAAGAGGATATGGTTATTTCTATTTCATATTTTTTTTTAGAAAGAGTGACATTATTTCTAGATTGAATTTCATTAAATATCACTAAGACTGATTAAATTTACACAATGTTAGTGAGGAGATTAGTAGACTAAATGTCTGTGTATAATAAGTTGAATCATGCATAAAAGAATCAGTGATAATTTTCAAATGCGGATGAGTGTTAAAAATTATTTACTAAGTAAATCAATTGGGACGATAATTTATACCGCGGGATTTCTGGAGCATTTGTTGTGATACAATGTAAATCACAAAAAGTATTGGTAATCGCCGATAACTTAAACATTTAAAGTGATGTCAATGATTTTTAATATTCAGTCCCATAAAAATATTCAAGGAAATAATCTTGGAATGATTTTCAAACTTTACCATACAGTGGGAGACTGAAGCAAATTTTCTGATTGCTAGTTGAAAGATATAGATAGAGAACACAAATATACATATTTCCTCCCAACGAAAGTTATTCCCATTAATGGAATGATACTCAAACCTTGGACTCTTTTTCAAGTTTCTGTCAGTCACTCAAGTAGTGTAAAAAAGCTACTATCAAATAAATGTGATATGAATTATTCCTACCATTTGTAACGATTTAGAAGGTTACATACTATAATCATCGATTAAGGGTGCTTAGTTAGTCATAAAATATGCGATAGTGGTTTGTAGGAATTTTAAATATCTATATCATGTTTCCACTCATTAAGATAAATTGTGAATTAATCTCGACAGTTACAGTTTCAGTTCGAGAAGAACAATAGGCTGGATGCTTTGTGTTATTTCTCGTAATGGGTTTTTTCAGCTTGTCCGATTTTCTTTTGAACACGTTGATAAAAGGAGCTTCAATCACATATTGAAGTTTTAATCGGAAAGTCGATAGTCAGCTGACATATAATTATTTCAGAGCTTATGAAATTTTTTGAGAGTTTTCTTAAATCCTCTGTTCTGTAAGGCAAGAAAAATAGAAGTAAGTTAGGCGCAAAATGATTACCAAATAATTTAAAAGATTATGAATAGATCAGCAGTTCCTTTTGTATAACAAGGGAATAGGTCTAGTCTAACCTGTCTGTCGTCATACGGTAGGTCTCAGATTGTTATAATCAATTCAGCTACAGTTGTTTGGACCTTAATAAAAAAACTCATTGACTTTCGAATAGAGGGCAAATGTTTGCATGGAGCACAAAGTAAAGAATGCCTTAACATCTATGTAGTCGAAGGTTCTACCTAGTGATCGAAGAGTTCTGTACTTTCGGCAGCTATTGTGCATTATTATGCAATGGTTTTCAGTGGAAAAGATTTGTAGCTCAAGTGAATGATTTTGATGGAGTTTTGTTCTCTGAGCTGGATGGTTTAGTCGTGGAGCTTTCATCGTCCGTCTGAACGACATCATCAGGAAAAACTTTACTTCTACCTGAAGTTTGTGCTGATGATGTCGTTCAGAAGGACGATGAAAGCTCCACGACTAAACCATCCAGCTCAGAGAACAAAATTCTATCAAGTGGTTTTCAGTTCTTGACTGGCAAAGATTCTTAGATCATTGTTGATTGAGTTGGAAAAATTACATTAGTAGTAGTCACAAAGAAATTCTAGTATAACGTAAACGAAATTTCAGCTTCGTGGTTAGTCATAATAGAAATAAGAAACATGTATTTATATTTGGATTACTGAATTTTATTGTGTTAAGAAAATTAAACGTCTATTATTATTATTATTGTTATTATTATTACTATTATTATTCGGTCATGTATCTTATTAGGTTTCAATAGCTAACATCTTGCATAAGTTCAAAGACCTCTTATCTACATAGATTTGATTAGTCACTTATTTATGTTATATCGGCTTGTCGAATCTGTTTGTAAAAGTCACGCGTGAAAAACCAAATTTGTGTGTCAAAACAATGAGTATGTAAACAATAAGATAAAATACAGTACAAACAATCGACTATACACTAAATCAAGATTCGATAACCTTGGTAATATTAAATGACTCACTTCGATTATTTGTTTATTAGTATAAATGAGTTGCGAATACTTTTTCACTAGAATAATCGAACCTTCAATGCAATTTGTCGTTTCATTAACTTGAGTTTGAGTGCGTAAACTTGAGGAAGCAGTGGTTAGTGAATCCATTTAAGCTTAAATTATATCAGCTCTGGTAAGTGTTGGGATGAAATTAATCAACATAATTTATGTAGATGTGATGATAATTTAGAAACATATTAAACTGAAGTAAATGTGACCAAGACGATGTAACGTTTCTGGATACTCCAGTCAATTAGAGGATGAACTATTACAGTAAGTTTTGTTTGTATTAATTACTGTGAGTATTCTTATTGAGTTCCGTTTTATAACAGTTTATTAGTAAGGGTATTGGATTCTTCAAATAGGATGTGGTATGTAATTTTGGCCTAACTTAAGTCGTTCAACAGAGAGTATCCACTCAATTCCACAGTTAAAATTTAAAGATATTAATCTGGAAACACTAGCTAACGGATGTAACTATGTCTAACTACCATTTAAATTTCAAATGGACTAAAATATATAGGTATTCTCAATCGTGACTATTAACTGTTATCTGTGTAGTAACAGAACATTTATCTACTCAACTATATAAAATCTTGAACTATATCTAAAATTGCAATATCAGTCAGATAAAGACCCATATTTTAATTGGTGAGAGAGTCATATTTTGTCGTTTATCAAGTTTAAAGTAACGTGAGTTAAATGTAAATATTAATTGAGATGAATAAAATATTGTATAGATAAATGATTAATTGTGAGAACAATAAATGATGTCAAATATAAACTAGAGAAAAAAACCCTATGGAGAAAAATGTAGTAAGAACTTAAAGTTGAAAAACTGAACAACAAATAGTCTAAATAACAATAATCTCAAGGCTAAGTTCTCGCTACGAGAACTGAAGGTCCTGGATTCGCTCTTTGGTGTTTTCATCGATGAACAATCATGAAGCATCTCACACTAGGATGAATCATCCACCCACTCTTTCCAGACTTTTGATGGTTTTCTAACTTAGGTCAGTTTGTGATGTCCATAACAAATAATCAGTCGATACTAGAGTATTATTAAATGACATGAGAAGATAGATAGATAGTGTGCACTAAAGTTATGATACGATCTTTTTCTTGAGAAGTATTAATTCAGTCGATAAATACATATCTCTGAGTGACCAGCGAATATTTTAACTTATTTCTATCACATTTCTAACCTTTGAAGTAGTGAATAGACAGGGATAAAATTATCAGTCTCTTATTTGGTGCTCGCAGTTAACTCTAATAAAAGAACGATATCAACGTTAATGAAATATGGATTTAATTTATTTCCTATACATTCTGTTGGAAAATCACGTCGATACAACGTAGATAAAAAACACTGAATATGAATTGTATTCAAGTTATATATATATGTCAGACATGCTAATGTTGCATGGCAGACAAGCAAACAAACGATTCAGCAACAGTATAAAGCATTGGAGTTTCGGTAACACAGTGACTCAGTTTTCGTAAATTGTATGAGAAATATAGTAATTGGATAGACATATAAGTACTATCGTACATAAATGTATAAAACATGGTTAAGGTTTTACGTGAGTAATTGACATGGTCAAACATATAGGTGACAGAATAAATGGGAAATTATAATAATTAATCTGTCCAAACGTCAGAATAAATCACGTAAATATATAACATATAATAATTTCTACACTTTTGATACGTGTGCTTCTTGTATGGATAGTTTTAAAGTTTCTTTTCGTAGTATCTTATTTGAGAGTTTTCTTTTATGTGAAAATTATTAAGTGAATATTATAACATTTCACTTTAGTTTTGGAATGTTTCTGGGACTCGATATCGTGAACACAAGAAGTGACAGTTATAATTTAACGATTTTTGAAGTGATTTCGATCCAATTTCAGCAAAACTAAGAAGATAACAACTAACTGTGATGCAGATACATCGTTGTAATGAATCATAACTAGGACCCATGGATTTTTATTCAGCTGCTAGCTATCCCGAAATGGATGTATGCTCTATTTTATTCAGTAGCAATGACTTCACTAAAACTTCGAAGTTCAACAAAGTTAGTAGTGACAAGGAACTTCACTGATGACTTTGCGTGAGAGAAGTGTTATAATTTTGAAAGACTTGAAGTTTCTGAGTTATATCCTATGTGTGATTATGGGTACTTACTTACTTTATTTATTCACGTTACCTCTCGTGGAGTAGAGGCCACTGACAAGAATTCTCCAGCCTACTTAGTTCTGGACTCTACAGTCCCGTCCTTCCTAAGTGGTATCCAGTCTTTTGATGTCTCTCTTCAATTATCGGTCTGAGTCTTTTCCCTTCGCCTCCAGGATCGCAAGTTAGCACTTGTCTCGTGATGAAGTTTGATGATTTCCTCAGTGTGTTCCCTATCCACTTCCAACATCTTTTCATAATTTTCTCCTCAGCTGGAATTTCGTTTGTTCTCTCCCACCATAGGCTTTTGCTTATGGTATCCGGCCAACGGACATTCAGCATCTTACGTAGACAATTGTTCATAAATACTTGTGACTTTTTGATTATGGTTGTGATAGTTCTCCAAGTTTCAGCTCCGTACAGTAGAACTGTATTGACGTTCATATTGAAAATTCTCACTTTGATATTGGTCGACAGTTATTTCGAGTTCCATATGTTCTTCAACCGTTGGAATGCTGTCCTTACTTTGCCAATTCTTGCCTTCATGTCTACATCGGATCCAAATTGTTTCTTAATGGTGCTGTTCACGGACCTAAAACTTTCCACCCCTTCCAAAGTTTCTCCATCGAGTGTGATTGGGTTGGTTAATGCACTTTATGTTGTATTTGTGGATCTTACTTTATCTCTTGTGTATGTTGAGGTTTACTGATGCAGAGGCTGTTGCTACATTGACTGTTTCCACTTGTATTTGTTTGTGTGTGGGAGATAGAAGAGCTAGGTGGTCTGTAAAGCCTGAATCATCTAGTTGTGTCCAAACTGTCCATTGTATTCCGTGCTTCTCCTGAGATGTGGATGTCATCACAATCTAGTCGACCACCAGAAGAAAGAGGAAGGGGGGAAGTAAGCATCGTTGTCTGACTGCGGTTCTTACTTGGAATACGTCTATCAGCTGTCCTCTATGCACTACTTTGCAATGTAGTCCGTCGTACGAATTCCGGATGGTGCTGACGATTTTTTCAGGTACTCCATAGTGTTGAAGAAGGTTTCATAATATCCTGCTATCCGCACTGTCAAATGCTTTCTCATATTCAATGAGGTTGATGCATAGTGATGAATTCTGCTCAACTGATCGTTCAACGATGATCCGTAGTATCGCGATGTGGTCTGTGCACGATCGATCACTACGGAATCCGTTCTATTGATCTCGAATTTGAGCGTCTACTGAATCTCTTATCCGGTTCAGCAAAACTCTGTTGAAAACCTTTTCTGGTGCTGACAGTAGTGCGATTCCTCTGTAGTTCTCACATTCTCTCAGATCTCCTTTCTTTGGTATTTTTATGAGATATCCTTCTTTCCAGTCTGTCGGTGGCATTTGTTCTTCCTCCCAAATATTCCTGAATAGAACGTGTAGCATGTTTAAAGTTATTTCCACGTCTGATTTCAGTGCTTTATCTTGTATGTTATCAGATCCTGTTGCTTTCTCACTCGTGATCTGTTTGATAGCCATGGAGATTTCTTCGACCGTTCGTGAAGTGACATCTATAGGAAAGACTTTAGTTGCTGCTGACATCATTGTGTAGTATAGAAATAACCAAAGAACTAAACAATCTATACCAGAATCTCGTGAAAGTAATTCAGCCAAAATTATCAAAATTATATCGTATGTCTTTTGTTAAAATAGAAAATAATTACTCCATCTGTCTCATTTTCTTTTTGTTGCAGTAGCCTTTTTTAACTCTTTCTTTGTTGAAACAGATGGATTCATATCATGTTCAGCTAAGATGGTCAGATGGTTGAAGTAATTATTTGAAATGAAAAATGTCTCATCATCAAATGACTCTGTATTATATGATAATTTATTTATTAAATTTCTGTCGCATGCCATTTGTTGAGTGTTTTAATTGTTCTAGTCACCTTGACAACAGTTATTTTTATCAAGTATTAGTAATTACATTGAAATTAAGCATACAGATGAGAACTGAGATTACATGCTTATGCAAAATAATAAAAGGTCACCTATTGAAAAACTGCTGCTCAATATAATTAACAGAAACGACAGATTTACTTACCCTTCCTCCCTGAGTTCATCAAATAGAACTTGGACAACTTCTTCCTGAATTATAAATTGAAACGAAACTCAAAGTTGAGAATTGATTACAGATGTTTCTTATTAATTACTATCAATAAATGAAACAAATTATAACATTTGAAGTCAACATTCATCAGGATATTTAGTTAAGTAATCAATACAACGAAGTGAGGAGAGTCATTAGAATAAGGTTCCACTTATATTTAAATATCGGTAGAACTATTGGTTATTGTCTATTTTTAAAAGTGAATATGAGATTCAATGACAATATAAACCTGCGTAGAATTTGTAAACGGATTCTAACTTAAAAACTAAATTGAACTTAAAAATTCTAGAATCAAAAACATTAATTTCTTCCTAAATATGTGATCCTATTATATAAAATTAAATAAACGCTACATATTTACAAAAGTCGAATTGTGAGATGTCAAAATATCCCTAACCTAGTCAATTCCACAATTAGAAGAACGATAAATAAGGATTGAAAAATATTCCATAGAGGAAACGACATAAGGTAATAATAAACTATAGTGACGGTTGATATACTTTATATATTCGATATAACCTCTTTGATTAAGAATAAGATAACTCTCTTATGAAATAAGATAAAAAAACGATGGAATGTAAATTTTATGGACATATAAGTTACATTACTTTAAGCTTATCCCAATGGCTTTCTCTCTTCAGTAAGTTATTCGGTAAGTGACTTAAAACTAAGTATACTGCATCTATCTTCATATGATATCCACCATATATCAGGTTAGATTTTATGACATTGTTTATTTGAACTTTGACCACTCAGCCATCATGTGACCGATTATACGAAGAATACCATGTTAAAATCTGGAGTAAAAATAAAAGGATTAACGAAAAAGGATTTAATATTTTGAAATAGTATATCTTAGTAAGCCACAGAAATAGTGAAAACATAAACACCCAGTCTTTTGTACTCAAATAGTATAAAGCTATTCATTTGTGACTGATTTATTGAATATTTCGTTCTTCTACTTCGTCACTATAAATCATGTAGTGAAAACACTTTGTTACTCAAATGTCTTAGATACTACCAGAAGTTTGAAATATCACTAGTTGAAAAGTGCAAACTACTAGGATCTAAATTAGAAGCTGGAAGTTGTTACGACCAAAAAGAAACTTGAGAAAGGGATGGTAAACTCAATTCTGTGGAAATTACACTGCTTAATGTCTTTAGGTTTTCATGGATTTACTGTATTTTAAAAATGTGTAAATATCTTAAAACTACTTATTAGTAACACAGTTCTAAAACGATATTTATGGTTAAAGAGAACCTCACTTTGATTCTAATAAATGGGGCTGGATTCTAATGATTAATATATATACAAATGATATGAAAAACTGTCTTCTCACATGCTTGAGTCTTGTGCACTGCTTCGCATTTGAGAATTATTAAACTTATCTAAATACTACTAGTCATCTTTTGGATTATATAGCTACTTTGAAATTATGGCGTCAGTTGGCAATTTTTTTATTTGGAACACGAAACTTTATGTAGTATGTCACCAAGAAATACACTAGACATAGTGAGATAATGGAAAAATCAAGTGGTGTGAGAGACGTTTATATAACAAATAACTAAATAAAAAAATGAAAGTTGTATTTATTCAGGAAGACAATGAAATGAGATTTCATACAATTAAGAAGATATATCTTACATTTATGAGGAATTTAATAAAAGAACTACAATAACAATGCCATTAGCCTCTGTTCTGAATCATGTTTAATAACACTTTGAGCCACTGGATTGTAGGGTTTCTAGGACTCCAACTAGGGAGTCACAGCGTGGGTCGTCATTTCATTGTAAAGCATCACGTAAATAACTGACCACTTCAATTCATCGTTCACACAGTCCTAGTATAAAAAAGTGTATTGTATAGAGGCCACTGGAACATCAGTAGTAAAGTATATATATAGGAACATGTTTCAAAAGTGCTTTTACTATCTTATACAGAGTTTTGGAGCCTTAGAGATACTATGTCTCAATAGGAATATTGATCATAATAACCGTCTGTGTAAATACACGTTAAGGTAAACATACATTCTGCAGTAAATATCGATTGGTTTTCTGTTTGTCAAACGTGGATTGAAGACATGGTACTGTAGATGATCGTTAGATTTCGTGGGCGAAACGTTAATCTTTGAGCCAATGTTAACGAGATAGAGAAACTTCCTCAACATATCAGTGATGTATAACAGACAGCTAATATTCACTGTCTATGGTTACCATTAATGAGTATCAGAGAGGGAGTTTCCCAAAATGTTTGTTTTGGCGGAAAACTTGGGGTTAGAGGAGCTGAAGGTTTTCTACAATTTCTGGAAAGCTTACCATAGGTGTCATGGTACCAATACCGATCAAGGTTATCTGTATCTTGCAGTCTAGAAACAGACCTTTTGCACGATGGGCTTTTTTGAAGAGTACTAGACCGTCTGGGTTCATTTTGAAGTTTCAGGAAACGGATAAAGGCATTTCTCCTTGACAGAACAAACCTCGACGCTGCGGATTTCGGTGATCTCCAAAATTTGGTCGGCAGATGAAGACAGTTCATCAACGGCGTCATTTTGGAAGAAAAGCAGAACCTCCTGGACTTGTTAAAGAAGATTACGTAGAAAAAGTCTTCTGAAGAGACCTTCATATCGTATTCATAACAGTATCTTTGTTGTCAAACCGTACCTTAATTTGATATTGGGGGGGGCAAGGGAGTCTTAACTCTTATAAGTTTAGGTGTGTTTAAACGTAGTAAAAATAAAATATATGAATATGCAGAAAGAAAATTTGAGGACAAAAAAATACCATAATATACAAAAGGTTATGACAATGAAGAAACTCACGGTATATCGTTTTATATACCAGATCACATCGGGTGCACCAATGGAGATTTAATTGTATACAGTGCTTAACAACACTATCGTCCAAAATTTCATCTTATAAAGTAATCCCCAAACCCAGTAAAACTACAAATCGAGGATGAAGAGATGTAAAGATGGTTGAAGTATATAGAGTTTAAGCTGAATATTTATCGCGAGAGACTCACAGCACGACGTACTTAAGCGTGGTTTGATAAGGATACTTGACTTGATTTATATTTTACTGCAAATCATTTATAAGGACTGTCAATATTCAAAAACGTTTTTAGGAGGGTTGATTTTTTTGTGAGAGATGTTGAATAATCATGTGAACACAAACACGGCTTTTTTTTACGATGATTAAGTAGAGTAAGGTGATTTCATTTTAGAGTGACAGTTTGAATAGAGCCTCTATTAATTCTTCATCAAGGAAATTTTTTTCTTGTAATCTGATTCTCGTTTCTGATCGGTCGAAGCTAATAGATTAGTCTTTATCAGTATATGGAGTTTTTGAGTAAATTTAGTGAATTCGCATTAACTTTGTTTTAATACATTTCGATAATACCTCTTGAAGAGATCTACAGTTGTGAATGAATAATTTGAAGTTGGCTTGATGGATGGGGAGTTTGTTCTCAGTCAAGAACGACACCACCTGATGAGATTCATTTGTTTATAACCGAACAATTCAATTTACGTTTGAAAATGTGCTCAAGATTCTGTTCTTTCACATCACCAATTATCTTAATGAACTGTCCTGGTTATTTAGAACGTTAAAAATGTTTTAAATATTTATCACCCACTGCAGTATTTAACCCCTTTATTAATATTCAAGGATCTGAAACAATGAGTTCCAGGCTCGACTTTCCTTATGATTATCAAAACTAGAGTCCAAATATTTCCGACTGACAAATTCACAGTAGAATAGAAACAATTGATGAAGTGATTCGTAAGTCACTATACATTTATAGTCACAGTTTATTACTGGATATCAACAATTACCGATCATATTCTATTCCGATAAAAGATGTTATACATTCTGGATAATAGATATTTGTCAAACAAACAATATTTTCACGGATTGAAATCATGAGTCAGTTGAAGCTAGACCACTATGGAATACCTGGAAACACTGGACGACTGTTTCGTCCTAGTATGGGACTCCTCAGCAGTGCGCATCCACGATCCCGCACACCGCGGGATTCGAACCCAGGACCTACTGGTTTCGCGCTCGAGCACTCCTGGAGTTCTAGTGGGAAGCCGTTACCAGTGGAGTTCAACCAGGTCCGTTGTGAGATATCAGCTCACTGAAGACAATGGTATACGGTAGCGCAACTTCGTGGATGAGTTGAAGTTAGACATTAACACCGTCAGATGCCGGCTCAGTGATCTAATGGTTAGGTGCTCACGCGCGAACCCAGTAGGTCCTGGGTTCGAGTCCCTCGGCGTGTGGGATCGTGGATGCGCACTGTTGAGGGTATTTTTTAATAAATAAATGACAGTAATCCAAGCTCTATTAATAATTATTATCAACACTTTAAAAAAAACATGACACATCAAAATTATTGATTTTAATATTCTATTATTTAATAGACGATGAGTAATAGTAAGACATTAAAAAAATCATTATTATTATTAGCTACTTGTGTTATCTACTCCTCAGTTTATTGATTTAAAAAAAATAATAAATCATTAACAATAACCTGTTTTTTCGTGTGTGTGTGTGTGTCTATGTATGTATGTATGATTTCACTATATTGACTGTTTGACACGTGTATACATTTAAATTATATGAATTGAATTTCTATTTAATTGAGTAATAATCACTGTTACTTTTGATGATCATAAATTGATCGATCTGACTGATTAGTAATCATTAATGATGAGTTATTCAATATGAAACCTTTTCTATTCATTTTTATACGGAAGAGATTAATTAGTAAGTTGATATTATTGAAATATGGAAAGAAATAATACAATAAATGATTTTTCACTATATAATGAAAATATAAATGATAAATTGAATATTAATGATAAATGGAATATCAATAAAGGTTCATCACTTGTTAAACAATTAAAACAAACTATTGAAAATATTCCAAAAACTACAAATCATATCAATCAATTCATGAATTATTATACACCTAATCAAAAACAATTAGATGATCTACAGAAAGAATTAGAAAAATATACAAAGGCTGTACAAAATGAAACTTATAAAAATCTTTATTTAAATGATCATAATTTAAAAAATTCAATTTTAAAACAATCAATATTAGAACAATCCAATAATTTTATTGATAAAAATAAAATGATTAATTTAAATGATCAAAATATTGAAAATCATTTAGAAAATTCTGAAATTTATTATTCTATTGTAAATGATCATTGTTATTCATCTATTAAATTGAATTATTTAGATCAAAATTATATACAAAAATATGATACTGAAAATTGTATAATACCATCAAAAAGTCGACATTATAAAACAGAATTATGTAAACGTTATTTAAATAGTTCTAATGGAGATTGTAGTTATGGTAATAAATGTCAATTTGCTCATGGAATTAATGAACTTAGATTTGCTCCACGTCATCCACGTTATAAAACTGAAATATGTTATAGTTATCATGTTTTTGGAACATGTAATTATGGGAGAAGATGTGATTTTATTCATGATGAACCATTGGAAAAGTTGATTCTTATTCGATTACAAAATCAATTATTTCAAGCTTATCGAAAAAGTCATCCACATGTACAAGAGGTTCGTTTAATCGAGTTATTAGGATTAAAAGAGGATAATTGGGAGAGTTTAAAAGTATTATCATCAGCGTTATACGATGAAAAAACGTTTCATAGTAATGATGATAACTTTTCTGTCATTACGAATAACGAACTCTAATATTTATGAAGGAATTTCCGTAATAGAGATAGATGTTTGATGGGTAGATTGTTATACTTAATTAACTAAATTTATCTTAAGCTTAATATGTGCAGTTTTTCTTGTTTTAACCATCATTTTCACAGAACAAATTTTCATTTGCATGGTAATATATTTAAAATTTATTTTCTAAGATTATGTACAATGCTTTTATTGAAATAATAATTTGGTAATTAATAATAAATTGATGTTGCGCAATGACCATTAGTCTGCTCTTATAAAAATGACTAGCATTATACAAATGAAATGGAGTTATAGATATAATCAGCTTAAATTTATCGTTCATCACGGTATGCTTTTGCACGGAAAATTCGAAGTATGTAGAAAGAGCTGGGGGAACCGAGTTAACAATGAACACTCTAGATCTATTTCGAGCACAAAGTTCAGTAAGTTTGAATATTATTAATTTAATCCAGAATGTGTATTGCAGACTTGATAGGAGTAATCACATGGATTTAGCAGATGCGTTTGTTTTCATTTAAAAGTCTCCTAATAAACTGTATACCTAGGTCACTAAAAGTCAAATAGTTGGATATTTGGTTCATATTATTTCAACTTACTACAAAAGGGAATATACATAAGTTAAGCTTTACTTGTCACCAGTTTTATTACGGTCTGGTTTCATCGAGGGCAGGCTGCTTTTAAACCAGTCTCGATCTAATGTTTCACGATCACGAATTCGGTCGATACACAATACAGAGCTATCAGAACTGTCTAATGCCTCACGACTGATACATACGAACTACATCGGTCAGTACTTTACACCGAAATGTCAGCAAACTATCTTCATGTTAGTTACTACTGAAAAATTGAGTTTATTTACTCACCATGATTCAAGTAACGCCTTTACGGAACAGAAAATTTTCTCTCAAGGATTTTATATGGTCACTTAAAACTACATTTATAATTACTGGTTTCAAAAAGAACTGTTTCAATCATAAATCTTTGGCATTTACTACACAGTGGTTTACTCCAATAAGGACGAGGGCAGAAAGGTCAACTTGATAATAATAATGGTAACAGTAATAGTAACAATGATAAAATATTTATTCTGGTATTCGCTACAGCGTTTGACAGAATATTACAGAAACATATTGGGTTCCTTAACAGTCACGGGATTCTTGCAAGTTTCCAAATAACGATAGTAATAAAGTAACGTTACTAATACATTAACTGACTGAATATAATAAATCAAGAGCGGCCATCAAAGCGGTGAATATCAATAAAACCATTGGAAGGAAAAATAACTAGCGGTTCGTTTTGAAATGAGTTATCGGATACGGAGTATAGATCCAAGAGATAGAAAATACAAAGATATTAAACCAAATCAAGATTAATTAGTTGTAATGAAAGCGTGATTATATATGAAATAAATTTGTATTTATTTGTCTAAAAATAAGTTATTTGGTTAAAGTTATATATAAAGGTAACGAATCAGGTTCCGGATCATATTATTTTACAGCTCATCGGAATGGAGATATAATGAAATAAAGGTAAAAAGGGTACTGAGTTTTGTTAGTGAATAGCCACAATTTCAGGAAAGAACTGATTAATGACAAAAAGATGTTAGATGCGTTATATCATACAACAAAGTATGTAGTGCTTTGTCATACAAATTATGAAGTTATTACAAAACAAATAGTGAGATATAATCATGTTCTAGGTAGAGCATTCGGTAGATCCTATAAAAGTAATTAATAAAATATAGGATCGGAATGCTTCATTAGTAGAAATAACACATCGAATCGTATCTATGATATATGAAAGTTTGTCATATGTAATTTTAACTCAGCCTCCAGAAGTAACTCGAATGAAGCAGACAGTTTGGAGTACTATATAATCATCGGGAGCCCTCATAACATCCAAGTTCATTGGATCTACATCTTCAATTTGAATACAAGACGACCGTGAGAGGGGAGAAGTTCTTCTTACACTACGGCGGACTGGGTGGGAAGAAATACTGATCTTTACCACAACTCGAAATCCAGGATGTTTGGTGTAGTGTCCTCGTCAGTATGCCAACGGAATACTCGAGACCTTGCCGCCTTTGTTTAATTAGGTCTACATAATTCATGGTATGAAATTCAGTACGACTTAACCCTCAGCCTATATTTCTAATTATAGAAAAAAACATGGGAATCCGTATATGTGCATCTTTAACAAATTGAACGGATGGTCCCTGACTTTAAATCAATCAGTAGTCGGGAGTGATTACGAATAATCTGCGTCATCATCGGCAGCCGAGAAATACCTTCGAATATAGAACAACAAAGTTGCTTGTCCTATTTGAGCCAGTGTATAGGTTGAAGACTATAGCAACCAGCAAGCCTTCGACAACACTGTATAAGAAATGAAAATTTTGTTTTGCAGACCCATCGAGTGGTAGCATTAGCTTTATTACCAGTTGCAAATGCCGTATCTACACTTGACAATCAAACTGAGTCGCAATTCTACGTAGATAGTGAAGAAGAAATCAAGGTATTAATAACTTATTTTGAAAGTACCTGGATCGAGTGACCACTAAAACGCGAAGGCTGAGGAGTTTCAATTTCCGAATTGCACTATGGGAAGTCAACAGTTCTATTCGGGAAGATCCTCCAGAAACAAACAGTGGGATAGAAGGGTGACACAGGCTTTAACCAACTCGTTAACGCTGAACATCCAGTCTTATGGAGACTCAGTAATTCTCTAAAACAAGGAACAGAAGTCGAATGAATTGAAAGTCGAACAGTTCGTTTCACGAACACGACATCACATGAATAAGTA
Source organism: Schistosoma haematobium (assembly GCF_000699445.3). Taxonomy (NCBI): domain Eukaryota; kingdom Metazoa; phylum Platyhelminthes; class Trematoda; order Strigeidida; family Schistosomatidae; genus Schistosoma; species Schistosoma haematobium. Next base: position 12,841,171 of record NC_067199.1, on the reverse strand, counting down.
CTGGGAGGGAACATCATACATTAAACTAGTTGTAGACGATTATGAAGAGACATATACTAGAACATTCTCGCGAAATATCACACAATTGTAATTTACGCATTAAGATATATACATACATATGAATTACGTCAAAAATCACTCTTATGGTAATCGCTCTTGATTTACTTAGTTTACATATTGGAGACATTATTTCATTGTATTCTTGAATCCTCCAGTAGGAAGGGGTCACCATAAAATGCTGTCAGGCCAGTTTTTGGTACAAATAATTGATATTAAGTTTTTAGAACGAAACCAAATACATGTAAACTGCAGTACATAAGGTAGTAAGTAAAGATTCAACCATTCACATGGTAGTAAGCATGACATAGAACTACTATTTTGGGGAAAATTTATCCTTATCACTGACTTGATAGTGATGACAAGTAGTGTCATCAAGAATCTACCGACTGAGAAAACTGGCACTCACTAAACAGAAGCGGAAAACTCACTAATCCATACATTCGTTAACCGTTGGTCGGTAAACTTCGTAACTAGTTGCAGTAACGTTTATTTTCCTATTTCCTAAACCGTGAATTTAGCGCTATTCCATACTTTACAGTCAACAACCTAATTCACTTTTTACTCATACTTAGCTCCCTATTGGATTTAATATTAATTCTCCCCATGTTTTCCATCTGGTTAATCTCTTGCTGCACTAATTCGAAACATGGAATGATGTACATTCATGCCAGGTCTGATATTGACTATGACTAACTTAGACTTATCACACGGGTTCCTTTCTCTTTCAAAGGTACAGATATATTATGACAGAATTACCTGTTTCTGGTATGTTGAATGAGTCGTAAACTTTTTTCAAGGTAGATATTGGGTTGTAATTACGTCCACAAACGTTTAAATCTCAAAAACTGGTCTCATATAGTAACCATGCACAAGTCCATGTGCCCAGATCTGATGTATATCACGCCAGAACTAGTGATAATAGCAGGTAACCCAAACTAAAGTAAGCAGAGCAGAGTTTGAAACTACACCCAGTACTCGAGAGTGAAGGTTTATTTTCATTGCGCAATACAATACCCATATGTTTTTTCCCAAAATTGGTTACACAACTATAAGACGTTTACAAAAAGTCTAGTGTATATTATCATAACTGAGAGGAAAACAGGACTACAATGTCTCAAAATGATCGAAATCAGTACAAGTAAATGATCTATTGAAGTCCACTCAAACATGAACCAAATCTTTCTGTCTCTTCCACTTTGAGTAGGATGATAATGAAAATCGGTTTTGGTCCTAGTCACTCAAGTTAACCAATGGACGTATTCCACAAAACAATTACTCCAAAAAACCTAGCTGTTTTTTGAAATAATAACTCTATACTTAAAAAAACATGTTTATGAAGATTTTTTTCCTCAAAGATCATTTACATGATGTATTGCCACGAACTAAAAATAACTAGGATGTCGTTTTGTCCTGGTTTGGAACACTACAAGAATACTTCCTAGCGGTTCTATATCCGATGAAATTAAGGTTGTGAAACGAAAAAACACCATCCAGCTACTAGGTAGAGATCCAATGACCTTTATTACTCGACTTTCTTCATACAGGCACATAACATAACCCAACTCATTTCTGTTCCGATTGACTTTAAGAAATACCATTTCGAACCGGAACTCTGATACAAAAATCACATAGTATATCACTATCTATCTAGGCAGTTAGTTTTCATCTACCGTTTAGCTTAACTAATGGCACTAATTAAGCACATTCATTTTGTTTTTAATGGCGATTAACTTAACCACTCATCATTTAAACTAAATTTTTTGGCAGACCATTTTTATTAAGCGTGAATCGATGCAAACTAGCACGAACACAGGTGTTTGGTGAGAATGATGTTCAACTTCCGCCATTAGTTGCTGTATACAATAAGTCTACCTCATTACTATAATTTTTGTTATATAGTCCCGTAAAACCATTTCTATGTTCATCGTTATTTTGGAAATATTAGTCCAGACATATAGAAATGAATTCTTAAAACAGAGGTTGGATTACCGCTAAGCAACATAACTTGTCCAATTAAAAGAGATTCTATTTGCAAACACTGTAAATAGTGGAATGCCAAGAGTGCAATTAGTATAACATAAGTGTATTACTCATGAGTAACTAAACTTTATTTATCGTATAATCTCTTTTCTTATATTTTATTGATCAGTAATAAACCAAGTGTTTTCTTGTTATTGATACATCTTTTGTCTGTCCGGACATACTGAACTGTTTATTTCTGCAAGTTTTTGTGCTGAGTTGGGTAATTAAGTGGAGCCTATCATCCCGAATGAGAATTCTAACTTAAGCTAATGATTAATTATTGTAGGACCATCTCTAATTTGCGTATATTTATATATAAATATTCCGAGCGACCAAAATGGTCTTTTGATTCTGAAAGACTTCGAATATGTTATTCTGGTGAAGCTAACAGTAGAACTAGATTATTTGTGTTATGTACCTAGAGAACGGCACAAATACTGGTGATTTAATAAAACCACATTGTATCAACTGTGATGAAGTTGAAATAAGAAATTATCTCACAAAAAAGAATTGACGCCCGTGTAGCAAAAATCTCTTTGAGTTACAAAACGATTTTGGAATTGGAAGGCTGGTGATATTTTATAAAACAAGTAGGAATTGACTTATCAGCTACTGTATTTCGAATTATGAATTTAACGCAGACTTGTGAGAATGTGAACTATGAAAGCTAAAATATAAACTGAGCCATTAAAGTTCATAGTAAACTTCAAGCGGAATTTTACATATTCATTATACCCAGAGGCATATACTCTATTCAATCCAAAAAACCCAGTTATTTTTACAGAAAATAATTATATACCCTGACATCAGTGTGCGAGATCAATGCTATGCTTACAAGGTAGTGATGAAAAATAACTAACGTTCATAAATTCACAAATAGTACTGTGAGTATGAGAAGACACCTATAAGTCGGTCAATTTCATGCTTGAGGAAACAACTCAGTGCGTAAGGAATAAACAACTTAGTTTAGACTCCCCAAGACTTTATAACGATGAGTTTAAGTTCCAACGTCGGTATTCAGTAGGAACACGGAATATAAATTAAACCACAAGTAATCATAAAATTACTAATAAGTATGGTGTGTCATGATGAGGACACAACAAACTCGTTGACAAATGAACTGATGTGAACAAGATAAACTACTAAGTGACTAACCCAATAAGATAAAAAACACCAATATAATTCATGAATAGTAGTTGATGAGGTTGAATAAAAACGGAAGATATCTGAAGGTAAAATAAGTAGTTATACAAATATTCTGAAAGTATATAAATCTTTATATTTAAAGTCGACTGACTAACATATTAACATGCGGATATAGAGAAAGTAAATTATTATCCACTGATAATGAAATGGATAAACTCGACTTTATTTTGTGTTTTGTTTTCCATAAGTGACGTAAACGTGCCCACAAACCAAGAGCCATGTAATCTATGCGCATATCAGATGAAACATCAGGCCTCATAAGAGGTCTCCACATTATGTATATTCGTCTGTAATAGGAAAATACAAAAACACCGGGACGTTTTGTATAAGTCACAAGCAAAACTGATATGCAAATAAGTTTACACAATTTACATGACATCACTGATTATGGAAACCAAATGATAAGAAAGAGAATGGGAGTATTATGAGCAAATAGATTTTACGAGAACCACAGGATTACTATTACAATAGCATTGCATTTTGAACTTCATGGATTTTTGTTCTCAATACTTATGTACAGTAAAAATAAAACATAAATAAACTGTTAATATTTACATGAATTCTTTTTATATTGGTACAAACTGGTACTTGTATCAGTCTTTAAATATGCCACAACCCCGATTAGATGGAAATTTCACCACCTAACTACCCACACAAAACTTAATTCGAAAGAATCTAGCACTATACGGCTGATATGGAAAATTAAGTGGTATATGAACTTAAACTTTTTTTACCATTCGAATCAAAGTAGTATTTCATATTATATTGCTATCTTACAACTAACACAGAGGTAAAAAGTTTAGGTACCGTAGTGAACCAAAAAGAATTATATTCGACTCATGTATATCCAGAAAGCACTGTAAAACATCAGGAAATTTACACGTAACCTTACATTGATGTTGTTGAAGTAATCACTAAACAAGTAATATTTAGGTGGTCAAGGGCGATAGACACGAAACTTTGGACATCGGTATTGTGCTAGCGGGTACAAACAAACGAGTTGCATCCATATTTTGAATAGACTGATTCACTCTCAGAGATCCAAACCTGGGTCATCTAGTGGTGCAGTCGACTACAGTTAAATTGTATACGTGACGAGATTTCTTGAAAATTACATAATATTTTGAACTGAACTTATTAGATTGTATGTAGCCAAAGAGAAATAAATAAAGTGAATTCATTTAGTTCCAAGAATACTGTTATTCTTGCTTTGCTTGTGAGGGAAATCAATCGCATCAACATTTTCTCAAAGAACATCAGTTGATTGTTAGCAGCTTTCTTTTGTAAATGCAGTAACTTAAACCAATGTATCGTAAATCTAAAATCTACGTTATTAAACCACAATAAACTAATTAGACATATTACATCATTATAAAGAACATGGTGGTGTGCTGACATTTCCCAGTTTTCCCCGACTACGAGACACGAGGTTACCACTATTTTTGACACAATAATTTGTCGGACTTAGACAGGTTTTGCTTTACGTTAAATTTTTCACAAGCCAACAATAACTTTTTCATGATGTTACAGAGGGACTCCATCGATTGTAAAGATTAAGGACATACAACTAACACTTTCCAAGGGAAATTTACGACAAGGGCAAGAGATACTTATCTTCAGATTCTGGGGTTTAGGACCAATCATGTCTTCCAACCTATTTGTTGCACATTACATATGATAGTTAGAGTATTGCATCTTTTGAAATCTGCGTGATGTGAAAATTCTTTCATTTAATCTCACCTTCCTCACCCAAAGGGAAAGTTGCAACAAAAACAGCGTAAATTTAATAAGATTACACTGGCCAATTTCTCTTGACATTCTGAATGTCTGATCTTAATAACATTTATGACAAAGCTAAAAAGTACATTACCAACCCTACTCATAGCCTTTGAAGTCAGAAATAACGCAGAATATTATCTCAAAACATCAGGAAATAGTAAGGAGGACAATAAAGTAAGAAAGCATATACAGAGCAGTGGATAAGTAGCCAAATATAGACGTCTATTAATACTTAAGACACATTACCTAGCCACGAGTTTTTATGCAGTGAAACCTGAAGAAACTAGGAAGAATTAGACAAAAAGTAACCAAGTTAATTAATACTTGCACTTAATAATAGAATCACCAATATTACAATATGTCAATAGTCGACTGTGCAGCAGAAAAAAATGTAAGGCAACCTAAACGATACCCATCTTTATGGTTCGTTCAAAACAATTTGTTTTAACGCAGCTGGGATGTAAGTACAACAGCATGAGTAGCAAAACCAATAGTCTTAACAAAAAACGTTGTGTGTAGAAATACATGAATTATCATACTTGTCAGTCACTTTCTTGCGATGTTTAGGTAAGCAATTTTCCTATAACTATAAAACTAAATGAAATAAAAACACCGAAAATCCCTGTTGTATCTACGACTGTGAAACCAAACTTAACGAAAAAAAACGCGGATTGTTACGTCTAGATAGATAATGTCAAACAGCAGTAGATTTTTAATATCCATTAACAACATGGGGATCTTTTATTAGATAAACAGTCGGGTTATAAATAATTAGACGTTCGAATTCGGATAAGGATAACAGATGGATCGATAACACAAACGACCCACTTTGCAGGTAAATAAATAGACAACAGTTAACAAGATCAATTAGTCGGTGACCAACTTAATTTATTACAGGCAATCATGATCTGGGGACAGATTTAGAGTTCATACCAAAAATATAAAAATATGTGCTGGTGAGTACGTTCATAATAGTAAATAGTTCAAAAGTAGCAAACGCATTGACACACATCATTATCACAATTTAATGGAATCAGGGAACCCAGATACCAGTTTATATAAATAAAGTTGTGTTACCTCAATATTTTAGCAGAATTTTTCAAATATCCTCTCTGCATTAAACTTTGAGCAAACCAAAGTTGGGACTTAGCTAGGAGAACAGGCGAGTTGATTTCTAACGCAAGGCTCATTTGAAAGAGTGAGACCGTCCCAGCCAAACTCGCCTACTTGAGTTAGGCAAAAATATTACTTTACCGCATAATCACTGTGATCTCCAAGTGAAGAATATCCACCGCCAAGTGTAGAAAGCCAGGCCATGGATTCTTCGATTACAATTGCCTTGACCAGACGACTTATAACAACTTTCCACCTTGTACAGAATTATACAGAAAATTAGCTTACATTGGGTTATCACATAATGTTCGTTCATACTGACATGGTAGGAACATAGCCGGTATGGTTTTGAGATGCCTGAGGTAGCGAAGTAGGCAAGCAGCAAAAGCCTGATCCATGGAAGCATCGTACAAATACTGAAATTCCAGCAAGTTTAAAGAGAAAACATTTTTCACTATCCGATATGCATGGGTGGAGTGTGGGTTCTGTTTCTCTTGAATAGTCAGATCGTGTTTATTTGACTCACAGTTATCATAAGGATAGGTACTACTTAGACCATGTAACTTACACTCTGGTAGATTTACAATACGAATTGATGTGGCGCAACATACGATCGCAATCATGTGAGCCTCAAGGCCAACTTGTCAAAATCAAATGGTTCAAATGGTTGTGGACGGAATAGAAGAAGCTTTCGCTTAACAGGCTTCCGTGTCTAGTAGCAGGGGACCACCAAATCCTCCAGGCAGGAACCTAGGTATGTTAACAATAAAAGAGGAAAAGAAATTGGTAAATCATCCAGCGCGATTTTCGAACGGGAAGTTTAGTCCTAACGTGATTTGCATATATCAAACTTTTGCTGTGTTCTTACGCAACAAAAGTACTATTTCAGTTCTAAAAAATCTATCCTGAGCTATACGTTCGGTAGATTACTTTTTTTTTGAGTTTCACTATATTTAATAGTTACCTGTGGTTTTGCCTCAGCTTACTATTCGGTTTTTTTTGTTTTTCACGTATAGACTAGTTTCAGTTTACATCACTCGTTTTGTCCGTTTTTGTCCGTTTTCAGTGTGCATTTTAGTGTTTTTTTTTTAAAAAGGTCTTAAGCTTTGCCAGCATCTATAACATAGTTTGCTTCAACACCGTCATGAAAAACTCATGCAAACGTCCGGGATGCCGTTTTGCTGTCACAACTGGCATGCAGTGTGACAACTGCAAAGGTTGGTTTCACGAAGCATGCACAAATCTGACAGCAACTGCTTACAACAAACTCAGCAAGTCAGACCAAAAGTGGGTATGTGTCACGTGCAACACGGACGCAGTAGTCTTGCTGAGTAACATCATTGTCCTACTGACAGGTCTTCGAAACAAGCTGTCAGTTAACTTGGAATACGACAGTAAAAAAACCGATATACAAACAAGAGCGCGCAACGGACTCAAAAATAGGGATGTCGATAGGTATGTCATCGATGGAGCATCCATCAACACTAACGACGACGTGTCGAGGCTCAGTACCATCATTACGTCGACGGTACTAGACTCCCTAGGCAAACTCGGGTCTCCCAGCTCAGGGTCGCTGAACACAACAGTGGTTCCCAAAACCCTGCAGGCGATTCGACCCGCGTTAAGAGAGCCCAAAAGAACCAGGCATCACCGCCTAAGCCGAGCAACCCAAGTGTTGCTGCACGGAAAATAACTGGTGATTTAGTCGCACAGTCTACCCCCAAGACTGTTCGTCCGGTCAATAAAGAGCCCAAGATTCATAAACGCACACTGACCTCCAAAAACAAGTTATTAAACCTGAACCCATCGTGAAACCTGGTAAATTAACAACAGTTCGTGACGATTCTCTCATTATCATGAACCTCGTCGACAATCCTGACCTTCCTCTCAGTCTGCAGGATAAAAACGACAGGATGCTGTGGGGTGAATTGAACAAAAGCTCGAACTTCCTAGAATAGAGCCTTTGACGGTCACCCGGCTCACTCGAGGAAAGGATTCTAAGCATCTAAATCACCCGAGGCTTCTCCGAGTAACACTTAAGAATGCTACCGACGTAGAGGACGTCTTGCTAGCAAGTCACTTACTGAAATCAGATGGTAACGTAAGAATATTGCCCGACATACCGTACTCTGAGCGCAATATCATACGAAACGTCCCTAAAGAATCTCGCGAGAAGTTCTTCCGCGGAAGAAACATAATTGTCCAAGGTATACCGGAAAATGCAGACCCTACTCAATCAAATTCTGACATCAGGGAATGGAAATTCATCAAACAGTCCTTGAGGCTCAAACACATACTGACTCAGCATGTGACGAGACTAGCCAAGAAGGACGGTGATCCTAGACCTCGTCTGATGAAGATAACCTTCCCATCTTCTCACATGGCGGCTGCAGTTCTGGAAGCATTTCGTGCCAACAGACGTCGATTGCCACCTGGAATCCACATGCACCCGGATAGGCCATACGAAGTCAGGACCAAGAACAAAGGCAAGCTGGAGCTGACCATTCCACTTGTGGACTGTCTAAACGATAAAAAAACGTGTAAAGGACAGGGCCTACCACCTCGGCAAACCTCATATAGGTGGGCTACCTGTCCATTCACATAAGGTTCATACAGAAAAACAGGACGAAGCTCATGCGTTCCAAATTGAAAGCATAAACTGCTTATATACGAACGCCGCGAGTTTACCAAACAAACTGGATGAACTACGTGAACTTAGCGACGCTAACAAGGCCCATCTGATAGGAATATCTGAAACCTGGACATCTTCTCAGTTCTCGGATCAAGAGTTAGCATTGCCTGGGATGACTTTGTTCCGCAACGACAGAAAAATAGGAATTGGGGGCGGAGTAGCCATATACATAAGCTCTTGCTTGGAGGTGCACCAGGTTCACAACCTCGAGTTTAACAATCTTGAGGAATCCATATGGTGCTCTGTAAGGTTGTCTAGTACTTCCAGGTGTCTAGTCGGAGTCATTTACAGGAAGCCAACTGCCGACACCGAGTACGATAGTCTTATGCTGGAAGGACTATCCCGCTCTATCCGTCTCGGTTTCACACACATCCTGATTCTAGGGGACTTTAATCTCCCTAGAGTCAACTTCGCGGAACACACGTACACTGGAGGCGACAACTCAACTGAAGCTCGGTTCTTCAACCTCATCGATAACTTGGGCTTATATGAAAATGTGAGGTCGGCAACTCGTTGGAGAAACAGTCAGACACCATCGCGCTTAGACTGTGTATTCACTAACGAAGAATTCCTAGTCGACAACCTCTCAATCCTGGCTCCTCTGGGAAAAAGCGATCATGCCGTCATAGCCTTCAGTTTTGTCATCAAAACTAAGCTAAGGTATCCCAACAATAATTTGCGATGGAATTTTAAACGGCTGAATGTGCGAGCTCTACATGACCATCTACAACAGGTGGCTTGGGATGTTCACCCTCAAATCGATGTGGATGGTCATTGGGACTTCTTGCTGCACACGCTCTTACGTGCTACAAACCATTCAGTTCCTCAAACGGTTCCCAAAAGCTTCAAGCCACCTACAGTAATCAAGAACCGTACCCTCCGCCTCCTAAGCCGCAAACGGCACTGTTGGGCGGAATACAAACGAACTAATAACGATGGAGCGTATAGGCAATACAAACATATCAGGAACACATGCACGAAGGCTATAAGAGAAGACAGGCTTCAGTACCAAACAAAGCTTATGGACAAATTCGCCTCTAACCCTAGAAGCATATTCCGTTATGCAGCCTCTCTTCGTCAAGCCAAAACAGGAGTTTCTCAACTGCTAGGTCCTAACGGCCCGACCAACAACGATGGCGACGCCGCTAACCTTCTGGCGGCCCATTACTCTCAAACATTTCAACCGGCTGATATCAACTTTATTGACGACAGTTTCATCTGCAATTCCACAGGACTTTCTGAAGTGGACCTAAGCGCTGACTTGGTGTTCCGGAAACTGCAGCACTTACGACTTGACACTTCTCCTGGCCCGGATATGGTTCATCCTGCCATACTGAGGAGGCAGCCTCAATCCTGGCAACGCCGCTTAGCGTGATGTTTTCACACTCGCTTAGCCGAGGCAAACTACCGGAAAATTGGAAGTTGGCTCACATCACACCAATTTTCAAAGGTGGTCGACGCAATGAACCTTCAAGTTACCGGCCGGTAGCTCTTCTGTCGTTACCTTCAAAACTCATGGAGTCCCTGATATGCGACGGTTTAAACGACTATCTACTGTCCTTAAATTTCTTCTCACCCCAACAGCATGGTTTCAGGAAGGGTTACTCTTGTATAACCAACCTGCTGACTGCGGTGGACAGATGGACAAGCATCCTCGATCGCAAGGGAAAGGTTGATGTCATTTACCTTGATTTCTCAAAAGCTTTTGATAAGGTTAACCACTTGTGTCTTATCAACAAGCTCAAACGACTAGGTATCAAACCACCTCTAATCGACTGGCTTACTTCATACCTAAAAATCGACACTTTAAGGTTAGGGTTAATTTCACTTTATCTCAAGCTATGGAATGTCCTAGTGGGGTCCCCAGGGCTCAGTACTAGGGCCTCTTCTCTTCTTGATCTACATAAATGATCTTCCTCAACAGGTAACGTCAGACTTATTACTTTTTGCCGACGACGTGAAACTTTGGAGAGAGATACGCAACCAAGACGATATACAGGCACTTCAGGAGGATCTGACTCGACTTCAAAGTTGGGCAGACGATAACGGGCTTACCTTTAACACTTCAAAGTGTAAAGTAGTCCATCTGCGACATGTTGCAAACTACAGTTACAACTTAGGAAACTCCTCTCTAGTAGTATCCCAAGTCGAAAAGATTTAGGAGTCCTGGTGCCCCATGACTTAAAGTCTTACGCTAACTGTGACAAAAATGCCTTCCGAGCAAACCTTGCACTGGTAACGTTGAAGCGCATTTTTGGACAGTTTGACAGACGAACTTTCCACACAATCTTCAATAGTTTCATCCGTCCCCATTTAGAGTACGGAAACATAGTACTCCCCCTCACTCCAAAGGATAAGGTCACTTTGGAGCGTATCCAACGGCGAGCCACGAAATCAGTTCGAGGACTCAAATCTAAGCCTTACGAAGAACGCCTCCGTTCACTAGACCTTTACCCACTAGAATATAGGCGTCTTAGAGGTGATTTATTAATGGCTTATAGTATTCTTAACACTTCTGGACATCCTCTTAAACACCTACTTAAGCTTAGTTCGAACAATAACCTAAGGGGTAACACCCAGAAACTGGAAACACAACATAGCAAGACGGAATGTAGACACAACTTCTACTCCTTAAGAGTTGCCAAAAGCTGGAATTCGCTGCCGGCCGAGCTAGTCCAAGCGACTTCTCAGGAGTCCTTCAAGAGGCAACTTGACCTATTCTTAAGGACCAAGGACAGCATCGCACTATGATTTACCAATTTCTTTTCCTCTTTTATTGTTAACATACCTAGGTTCCTGCCTGGAGGATTTGGTGATCCCCTGCTACTAGACACGGAAGCCTGTTAAGCGAAAGCTTCTTCTATTCCGTCCACAACCATTTGAACCATTTGAATAGTGTGATGCTGTCCTTGTTCCTTAAGAATAGGTCAAGTTGCCTCTTGAAGGACTCCTGAGAAGTCGCTTGGACTAGCTCGGCTGGCAGCGAATTCCAGCTTTTGACAACTCTTAAGGAGTAGAAGTTGTGTCTACATTCCGTCTTGCTATGTTGTGTTTCCAGTTTCTGGGTGTTACCCCTTAGGTTATTATTCGAACTAAGCTTAAGTAGGTGTTTAAGAGGGTGTCCAGAAGTGTTTAGAATACTATAAGCCATTAATAAGTCACCTCTAAGACGCCTATACTCTAATGGGTAAAGGTCTAGTGAATGGAGGCGTTCTTCGTAAGGTTTAGATTTGAGTCCTCGAACTGATTTCGTGGCTCGCCGTTGGATACGCTCCAAAGTGACCTTGTCCTTTTGGAGTGAGGGAGGGAGTACTATGTTTCCGTACTCTAAATGGGGACGGATGAAACTATTGAAGATTGTGTGGAAAGTTCGTCTGTCAAACTGTCCAAAAATGCGCTTCAACGTTACCAGTGCAAGGTTTGCTCGGAAGGCATTTCTGTCACAGTTAGCGTAAGACTTTAAATCATGGGGCACCAGGACTCCTAAATCTTTTTCGACTTGAGATACTACTAGAGAGGAGTTTCCTAAGTTGTAACTGTAGTTTGCAACATGTCGCAGATGGACTACTTTACACTTTGAAGTGTTAAAGGTAAGCCCGTTATCGTCTGCCCAACTTTGAAGTCGAGTCAGATCCTCCTGAAGTGCCTGTATATCGTCTTGGTTGCGTATCTCTCTCAAAGTTTCACGTCGTCGGCAAAAAGTAATAAGTCTGACGTTACCTGTTGAGGAAGATCATTTATGTAGATCAAGAAGAGAAGAGGCCCTAGTACTGAGCCCTGGGGACCCCACTAGGACATTCCATAGCTTGAGATAAAGTGAAATTAACCCTAACCTTAAAGTGTCGATTTTTAGGTATGAAGTAAGCCAGTCGATTAGAGGTGGTTTGATACCTAGTCGTTTGAGCTTGTTGATAAGACACAAGTGGTTAACCTTATCAAAAGCTTTTGAGAAATCAAGGTAAATGATATCAACCTTTCCCTTGCGATCGAGGACGCTTGTCCATCTGTCAACCGCAGTCAGCAGGTTGGTTATACAAGAGTAGCCCTTCCTGAAACCATGCTGTTGGGGTGAGAAGAAATTTAAGGACAGTAGATAGTCGTTTAAACCGTCGCATATCAGGGACTCCATGAGTTTTGAAGGTAATGACAGAAGAGCCACCGGCCGATAACTTGAAGGTTCATTGCGTCGACCTCCTTTGAAAATTGGTGTGATGTGAGCCAACTTCCAATTTTCCGGTAATTCGCCTCGGCTTAGCGAGTGTGAAAACATCACGCTAAGCGGCGTTGCCAGGATTGAGGCTGCCTCCCTCAGTATGGCAGGATGAACCATATCCGGGCCAGGAGAAGTATCTAATCTTAAGTGCTGCAATTTCCGGAACACCAAGTCAGCGCTTAGGTCTACTTCGGAAAGTCCTGTGGAATTGCAGATGAAACTGTCGTCAGTAAAGTTGATGTCAGCCGGTTGAAATGTTTGAGAGTAATGTGCCGCCAGAAGGTCAGCGGCGTCGCCACAAAAAGCGCAGGTGAGTGTGAGTGTACCTATATTCTTCAGATACAGATTTGTGTAGTAAAGACAGAAGGACTACGGCCTGTGTTATTCCACTTTATGTATTTTTTGTGAGTGTCTAGCCTTATCTTGAATGAGTCAATTGAAGGTGCGGACATCTTTGATTCGGGTAACAAGTTCCATGAACTGATCACTCGGTGTAATAACCTGGATACCACAGGTATTTTGTCCGTTCTTGACTCTCCTCCTCGCCTGCTGTGTCCTCTGAGATGTCCCAATCTAGTGGAAAGGTAAAGAGAGGATATATTATGTTCAAAATCACTTCTTAGTACTCAATACATCAAAATCAGATCACCTGCCAGTTTGTGATAGGAGAGAGTAAGGATATCTAGCCTTTCGCGCAGCTCTTTATGTAGTAAACTCCGAAGTCCTTGAATTGCCGGGGGTAGCTGCCCCCTCTACGTTTTCCAGGATATCTGAGTCAACTTTCAAACGGAGGCTTGCAGCCTGAACGCAATTTTCAAGTTTGGTTCTCATTAAGATTATGTATACTTTAGTGAGCATGATGGCATAAAACTGGGTATATGTCCGTCCTAAAGCCTTGGGTTTTTTTAACCCTTTAGCTGGAACCTCCCTGCAATGGGCAACGGTCATAAGATCATGACCCACCGTTGCCCTAAGATCGTTGTGAGACCAGACCATGTGTACAGGCACTTCCCTATGCTGTATCTATTTACTTTTGTATCCATAAAGTGCATGTAGATACACTTTTCCGCGTTGATAGGCATCAGCTACTCTTTAAACTAGCTAATCACAATATTCAAGTCTGCTTGATGTGCACATGTATCTATGTCTCCTGTTATTTCCCAACAGATTTTTGCATCGCCAACGTATAATAACATTAAGGATTGAACTACACTTTGGAGATCATTTACATACCGTTAAAAAAGTAAAGTATCTAGGACAGAACCTTGAGGTACTCCACTACGTACTGATCTCCAGATAGAGCACTTCGAACTTACTCTAACTTTCTGTCTACGACCTACCAGGAAATCTCTAAGCCATTCTAGGAAAGGTCCAGCAATGCCAAGCTTTTCTAGCTTTAACAGCAGTCTATTTGTCCGAACCTTGTCAAATGCTTTGCTGAAGTCTCTGTTGACAACACACAATGATTTTCCATTGTTTAGAGCTTTTATTCATTTCACTGTTGCTATAAGGAGGTTTGTTGTTCAAGATAAACCTTTTCTGAAATTATGTTGCTCGCTATTTAACACGTCTTTGGTTTCCATAAATGTCAGTGATCCAAACGTTTATCAATTCTTTCGCTTAATGGGTTTGAAAGTCTGGTCGCCAATGATGATCGTGGTACTTCGTTAGAAAAACTGGTAAACAAAACAAAAAGAAGTAAAGGAAGTTGTCAAATAATGCAAATAAAAAAACACTGCTATGCCTGCATAAGCCTGTAGATTCGACATTAAATGAAGCAAAATAAGAATTTTGTAATATCTATATCAGTCATTAATCAGTGTAAATGTACAAACATATCAGGAACATGTGTGCCGACACAACCCGTGTTTCTTAGTTGAAATGTGCAAGTCAGCTTGTGAGATCTGCAATCAAACATTCAAAGGGAGTAGTTTCGTAAGTAAACAAGAGTACTGCCAAGAACTCCATATCGAATTACAGAATGGAGTGTGTCACGGACTATGAAGAAGGGCCAGTGTAAAAGAGAAACGATGGCGAATCACTTCGAGTCGGACTCTACTCCAAATCTTCATCTCGACCCTGGGGTACTCTCAGAAATAATGCCTCATTCCGACTGTTCATTGTGCACGTGGATTTATAAGTACACACCGACGTGCCTAGATGCAAGAGATCTCCCCTGACACATCCGTAAAAGATGGGCCGATAAGGAAAAAAGGTGAGAGGCTTAGCGGCGTAAAAAGACTTCTTTGAAAATTCTATCAGACGAATTTGGTGTTCATAGAGCGAGTTTCTTTTGGTACTGTATGAACTCTTGTATGGAGGGTGTTTATAGACATGTTGATGCCCCTCACAATAATTTTCAAAATTTCACTCAACCAGAGAGAGGTACCTTTGCACCACAAATATATTATGGCTACCAGTGCCTTCGAGATGGAAAAGAAACGAAATCAAGCAAGTTATAGGCCAGCAACACATAAAAGTGTGAAGATGCCACAGGTATTCGGAGTTTGAAAAGTCTTTAACCAGTAACATCTTATATTATGAAGCATACCCACCAAGTGAAATTAAAAGACAGAAGCGAGGAGATTCGAAGATATATTTCAAAGGCTATCAATATATCGAAGATCGTCTAATCTAATCTGGCTAGCGATTTCAGGGGTTGTTGAGCACGGCGTTCCCACTCGTGATCTGGTGCGTATGCATGACCGAGCGCCTTCAGCTTGGTGAATCCATTATGACTTATGTGGTCAGCATCCAATGTTGAAAACTTACAGAGCTATTTATTTTGGGGATTTATTTACCGCTACAAGTGCGTTGGTGAAAATATTGGGACTATCACAAATCCGATTTGCCTAATTCTCAAATCATGAGTACGTAAATTTTTATTTTGTGTGTGTTGAGAATGGAATCAAACATCCTTAAATGATTATGTTTCCCAATCACTTGTTGCTGCTCTCTCTTCAAATTCATCTTTCAGTCGAATGTATTTGAACACAAAATTACAGAACATCTTAGTAAAATCTGAGAACCATACAGTACGTAATTAATTTGCTAAATCTCAATCAGTTTCCTGAAAATTAACTGTTCCTTTTGCAAATGACAACCAATCATTTCCATTGCGGTCATTCATTGTTTATCGTTCTCTTTTAATCGATCTTCTTGACCTTCTGCTACCAGGTACTTCACTTTCGGTTGATGATACATACAACTTATATCTATCGACATCAGCAGCACAGACCTCAATATTAAAAGTAGGTTCAAGGAATAGTGTGACAACCACCTAATTAACCAGTCCATGACATCCAGTTGACTGATGCGCATCGGTCGTTCTTGAACTTGAGTAGGATCGGTGAAATGTTCGACATTTTGTGACCCGACCACTGGATGATTTGATTAGGGCACAATAACTCTTCACTGGCACTACATTTTGTCCAAACAGGAAAGTTGAGCTGTGGAAACCAAAAAGTGTTTGAAAGTGACTCGAATCACCGTAAAATAGTACATAACTTGGATTCTCTTCCAATTCCGTAACTGTGAAACTTGTCATGCCCAAAGTACCTTGAAAAGTTCGACGTTTCACAGATTAAGAAGTGATCCTATTTAGATTCATAGAATACTAAGATATGATTTTGGATGTAAACTGCCTCCTCTTCCTCCTTCACATCTAGTTCAGGACAACTTAAAAATGACTACAGGTGAGTTAAATTTGAGTAACGAATGTGATACTTATACCATGTAGGTTTTTACACACATTAGAAAAATATTAGAATATACCACGCGAAAAATTGGTGTAAACGCCTTCTATACCACAAACGGTTTTTGAAGGTTCACGTCTCCATATTATCAACCAGGAGGATAATTAAAATCGAGATATTGAACAATTCATTGGGAAGTGCGGAGATTCACTTGTTGTCTTTACATTTACAGATGAGTGCAGGTTTCGAGACAGGCTGTATGTTTGGTATTAGGGATGCGTGGGTCTCTGCAGTCGCAAAGCATAATAATGCAGTTAGAGCTTATGAAAAAAACTTAGTTAGATCTCAACGTTCAATTGCCAGAATTACAGATCTGCTGGAGGAGAGTTTTACTTCGCTTTCCCTTAGTGTAAATTCTGAAGGAAATGAAGAGGCCTCTACAAATACGTGTCAAACAGAAATAAATTATACTCCAGCAGAAATATACCCTTCGACAGCATGTATGGGTTACTATGGGTTTTCGCGGAGACAAGCTAATCAGGATTTACTCAATGATATCATCAATAACATCATCAGTATTCGAATCGAAGTAATGAACCTGCGGTGCCAAAAATTAGGATCTGTCTTGCGTATGTCACACCAAGTTTTTTTGGTTTTTTACGGTCTACTTAGGACATATAGGAATCTTTAGGAATCCTAGTTACAATGTCAAATTTTTCTGTCATGTAAACAAAAAAGGGAATATTCGATATAAAATCAAGATATTTACGAAGAATATGTTTTGGTTTTCACTTGAGATATATGGCAAGTTATAGTCAGCCTATTATAAACCTGATGTGTAATTATTCTCGTTTTCAAAGTGGGGTCGAATTTTATACATTGATTATGATATGAACTCATCCCCTCTATGCTTGTTAAAAAGTTGGTCATGTAGATCACTTGCTACTACGCTTAGTGATAGCTATGTTTAATTTACGATGTAAATGAGTCTTTTGTACTGTGTAAATTAGTAGTCTTATGAGTCTTACGTCACGTAAACGTACAACACAGACGATAGAGAATGGGAAATTCAACGATGACAGCTAAAAAATACAAAAAACCCTGTGGAACGTGGTCAGAACTGCCAATATGCTATGTGTTAAGAACGACATTAAAAATCATGATTCAAAATAAAAACAAATCTCAAATGTCACCTGAGGTTTCTAATCACCTGTGTATTTCTATCCTTAAATGTGGCAGTTTTGTATACACCTAGTGACATCTAATATGCGACGCCGGTGATTAGTAATTCGTGTTGTTTTTTGTATGGCTCATTTCCAATTTCTTGCTGCTCCAAACATTTTGTGCGCTTTAAGCTTACACGATCAGTTCAATCTGTCCAACATCCACCTTCAGTTAGTAACTGGAAATTCGTAGTACGTGTTCCAGCCGTACTAACATAATCAAATTCGATTTAGTCAGTCATCTTTGTTTATTTCACGACTTACATAAAGTGTTTGGATTCCAGAAGTTACTTTTACCATATGGGAAACTTTTAATGACAGCAGCGACGAATCGTATTGATTAGTTTCGTTTCGAAGCAAGATAGCAGTAACGTATAAAGATCAAACGCAAGGAATTTGAAAGTAGCCGAGTAATTTCTGTCTCCAACCACCTATGTTGGTTCTTCTTGTTATTATCAGTACTCCTGTCGTCGTGAATCTAACACTATGACTGGTGTCCAATCTATTGACAAACCAACTCATGATGTATGAATGCCTATGTCAACTTGTTCTAATTCTGTTTCATCAACATTGTGTTGATAGGATATTACTAAAGGATTTGAGTAGTTTTCCTGATGTTGCACCAGAGTTTTCCATCTTCATTTATTTGTCTCTATAATGCTGTTTCAGAACCAATAACTAGTCTGCTTTTAAGTGAGCCGCTGCATCAGTATTTATCTAAAATATTCAGATTATTTAGTTGGCGTAAAGATTGTGCTCCTCGTAAACTTTACTTGCTAAATGCTTTCACATGCGATCGATATTCACTTACAACGATCGTAAGTTAGAACGTAAACTACTTCTGTTACGCGATATTCTCCACTGCTACCAGCGTTTTACAGTACCATTTACTTTTCGTCTGTTTACTTCATCTGCAGTTCTATGCAACCGTCAGCGTCGTTTCTCCCTGTTTATGGCTGTTGTGTTATGAACTGCCGTACTGTAGATCAATCAACATTCCTCCTAGGTATTGGGTCCCTTTCACCTGTTGTAATATTTTACCTTCGTATAGATCGCCTTTTACTGAGAGCGATATGTTTTTGTTCATTATTTGAATTGTGCTAAATTTATCGTGCAATAGTCGAATAATATCACCAACCTTGATAAATAATACTCGCATCCTGAAGCTGTATACATAGCACTTTGGTAAATTTGCTAAAACGTCTGTATTTTTAGGTTTTGCTTTTCTAGTATTTGTCTGTAAGTTAATTATATTCCATTTGGTTCTCCATGGCTGTTTGCCTAGTATTTTTAACATTTACATATGGTGTATCTCGGAATCCTGTATGGAATCAAGTACATAATTATTCATTTGCAATATTTAGACGATCTTCTATATCGTGATTATGGATAATTACCAACTTCCCTAATTTTGTAGGTCCATCGGATAGCTTGATAAATGAAATTGAAGAAATCGAAACTCGAGCTTTGACTTTGATGACTTCGCCATCTCCTATTTTCGATGATTGTGACGGAGCAATGGATTATCAAATGGAATTAATCATGAAAAAACTAGAACTTCAAGCTAAAGAATGTCTCCTAGCTTGCAAAACTCTTGCTTCCACAGGTACTCCAAAAACGAAGCAACTGCAGTCAACGATAAGTGTTACATCAGATGTGTCATTGTCTGAGAATGATTCTGTAAGTTTAACTGATACTGTGAAAAAAATCAGTAATTAGGTCAATTTATGTGAATTATAATACCTACTTTTTTTTTTTAAAAGGTGTTTCCAACTTTTGAAAAGGCCCGTGCACTGCTTGAAAATTACACAAATATACTTTATCCGTCATTATGGGATTCAAAATTCAAAATGGATGCCTTAAAAATAAAACAGGATATTACCTGTGCATGCAGTCAAGTGAGTTAACTGTTGTGAACGGATGCTTATTTACTTATCCACTTTTTTTAACTGAAGCTAACCCGTTCACTGTTTCATAAGGTCGATGAGAGGATCGTAGGTTCACTAGTTTCCAGTTATATTGTATCGTAATTTTATAAGAAGCCTCCATTTATGTCCCAAATCTACCATAGTAATGATGCAATCACTCTTCCCCCGCTTTTGTCATAAATACAAAGCCATCCTAGTCTGTTATTCCTCTTTTTTTGTTTTAATTTTGGCGCCTCATATTTATTCGGTTTGTTAACCATTTTATGGATACGGAGGATTCATCTAGGGGAGTTGAAAAACCCTGATTCCAAACCAATGGTGTACATGGGCTCCAGGATCCAATGTTTATAATAATAATGCTTAAATAAATAATTTGTTCGTGTTCCCAGGTCACTAAGACCAGCATTAATTCACTATCTTTTCCAGTTCCTTCAAGGAGAAATATCCTTCCACAGAGTGGGCATTCAGGAAGTAAAAGCCGTCCTCATACCTCTATCAGCACATGAGATCGTCTTGCTAACGATTAAATCACTCTCTCTCAGTGATCGCCTCGTTTTCACGACTAACCCTGTTCGTATATCTTTGTCACCATGCGCTACCAATATCAATGGTTTGAGTGCACAAAATATTATTCCTGGTCTCCTGAAACCACTCTAACCTACATGTTGGAGCTATTAATTTTCGAGCCTTTTATCAGATAGGACAACAAGGTTTTTTAGCTAGGACTCTAGAATCTCTCTCTATCGATGTATACTGGGCTTTCGAAATGCACATATGTGATCCAAGTAAGGTCATTCATTCGACCTCACCTTGCCACTATAAAGAACCGACACGATTTACCCTTCGAGTATCTGGAGACTCCACTGCTGCTTCCCATGGCCTCGCTGGTGTAGGTATAGAGTTTAAGTTATAAAGCAGAACAGGTTCTGTTAGACTGGATTCCAGTCGTTTGTGAATTATCTGACTAAACGGGAAAGTAAGAACTCGAGAATATAAGGGTATGCGTCGTTCCCTTTTCGTTGTCTCTGCCTACGCTCCCACTGATTGCCGCTCAGACGAACTTAAGGATGGGTTCCATAGGAAACTATCCAATCTTAAAAAAGCTAAACGCTCTGATGTAGTAATATTGGGAAGTAGTTTTAATGCTCAATTAGGTAAACTAAACCAACCCGAAAGGCACTTAGACTGATCCTACGGTGCTACGGCTCAGAGAACAGATAATGGCGACCGTCCGTTCGCTTTATGCTCAGAAAACCGTCTTTAAACATAAGAAGAAACGTCTAACGTGGCGACCCCACAATCGACTCGTCGATGGACCCGAATAGACCATACTTCCATCAGCCATCTCTGTAGAGGCTCGATAGAAGACTGTCGCCCATTCTGAAGCACATATTTAGACTCAGATCATACTCTAGTTCGAGTACGTATTTGTCTTCGTCTCATTGGACATTGAAAAGCCATAACGTGAAAACTCAAAGTGAAAAAGTTAGGAGTATATTTCAGGAACAACTAAAGACGGAGTTAGTCAACCATGAAAGTGATGCCCACCCCTAGACAGTTTAGCATGATATCCAGAAAGCTGTAGAAACAGCAATGATATATACTAGTAACTGCAACCAAAACGTTGGGAAAACTCGGTGGGTTTTAGCAGTGTCTACAGAATTGATAGATGCTCGGAAACTCATCCCATCTGACTCAGAACACGATGAGGAGCTGAGGCAGCTTAAACGTAGGCAAATAAAGAGCCTACGTAATGATCGTGAGCAGTGGTGGATAGAGAAAGCAGAAGTGATGGAAAAGGCAGCAGCGATAGGTAACAGTAGACAACTGTTCAAAATTATCAAGGAAACGGGTATTAAAAATCCGTCTGTTAGTGAGACTATCTCAAAAAGACGTGACTATTGTTCTTTTGTCAATCTAGGAGATTATATATATATATATATATATATATATATATATATATATATAGTACTCAGTTACCAATAATTACAGAATTTGTTCAAACTGACCACAAAACCATATCGAGTCATTCAATTTAAAGGAAAATGCACTGAAAATCAAATGACTACTTACAACTTAAATTAGATTGAAAGTCAATAGATAGAATTCGCGCCAAATAATTTAGTACAATTAAAATGCGTTAAAAGTTGATCAGACGAAAATTACTTTAATTCGACATGTGAATCTCAAGATTAATTTCCTTCCCCATAGATTGTATTCGAGGATTTAGCGTCACCAAAAATCTATCAATTCGAAGGAGGATTTGTGGAGATTTTAGTAATTTTAATAGTTGAATTCATGAGTCGATCCAAGCTAGACAACTATTGAAAACCTGGGACGACTGGACGGCCGTTTCGTCCTAGTATGAGACTTTTCACCAGTGCGTTCGCACGCGAGATCGAAGGTCGTGGGTTCGAGTCCCACATGCGGGATAGTGGATGCACACTGATGAGGAGTCCCATACTAAAACAAAATGACTGTCCATTTCTTCTAGGTTTTCACTAGTGGCCTATGTTAAGTCGACTGATGAACTCAACTATTAAAATCCATCAATTGCCTCAGGTCATAATAAATCAATTCAGTTTTAAAGTAATGACGAATTCAGGGTTTGTTTAGTCGTGATTACTTTCTGACTTTTTCAGATCAGTTCACATGACCCGCTTCATTGTATTGGTAGATTAGAGTGTCTATTAAATATTTTTAGACGTACCACTATCACTGATTGCTCAAAACAAACAAATTTTGAGAAATTACGAAACACCAACCAGTTGATCGACAGTTTTGCATGGCAATGTCTCTATTCTTCCTCCATTTCTCAAGCAGAAAAGCAATTCGCGTATAACATTGACATAACGTTGGTATATGCTTCTCTTCTTTCTGGGATTTTCTCACTGTTTCCCGATAAGCTGGTAATTTTTCTTTATTTTGTCTAAAGTATATTAATTTATCTAATTTTTAAGTTGAATATTGTAAAACTTTATTCCGTAATTTTTAAAACATTTAATTAGTTTTTAAATGTCCGCTACAAGTCGACATTATCTTAAGGTCAATATAAAACTAAACACACATGCGAGTTGTTTATTCCCGATTCAAACTTCTCTTGAAGCTTTGAGCATATACCGGTGCGAGATTTATTCCAATCAAGCACTTCGACACTTTATGATTTGCTCATCTGCTGTCAAGTTGAATCATAATGATATGTACTTAACGACATTAGTTGGCCCGTAGTGAAGTAGTATCTTCTCGCTCTCTATTCCTATAAATTAAAGTCACACTTACCCTCCCCCGTGGGAGGCAGTGATTTCATTTTGATTTTTGATAACCATACTTTTCTGACAGCCATTTTGTTGGTGGCTTATGGAAATCCAATAAACCTGTCATTCTGTGTCACTGATTCGTGATTCTATGAAATTCTTAAATGGCAAGTTAACGATGGTCTTCTGTTTATGGAAATAGAAAACTGAATACAAACAATAACTTTGTCAGAGAAAATTTATCAGTATATATCAATTACAGTTCTATCGAATTTTAATACTAGTTCAAGTTAAAATAGCTTGTGTAAGGTTGTTTCTGATTTAAGCTTATGATACATTTCTACTTTAACCTAAAAAGATGATTTTGTTTCTTGTTTGACCACTGATTTCTAGTTTAATTTACATCTGTTGGTAGCGCACTGTAGAAGTTGTCAGTGGTTCGTCTTTTAAGGTTATTGAATTTCAGCGAAATTCCATAGTTTGTTGATGTGATGGCTCGCTCTTACTTCAATGGCTGTGAATAATTCTGTTTTCATCCTTTTTTTCTACTCGCTAACTGGAGAGTAAATTCCAAATTTGTCTAAACGTTTTCTTGATAGAGACCTAAGAAGGAAAAATTTACGTTTTGCTTAATTCCACTATATATCGATAACAGAATTTGTCTAACCGGATAGTTGTAACTTGAATGCAGAATTACTGTGAGCTGGTCAATACAAAGAAAAATGTATTGAAAGTTGACTGGACAAAAATCGTCATAAATCAATATACTTATTTTAAGATTGACTTTCTGTCTATAATAATATTACTAGGATATATAGCTCATATCAGTACAAATTATGCATGAATCTGTAGTGTTCCTAGTTTCGCATTCTAACTTTTCTCTAATCTGATAAAAATGTTTGACTCAGTCTATATTTAGTCAACTTTGTACTAATGTATCAGAAGAATTTTATTTTACGTTCGTTAAGTAAAGTTCACTTGAACCCATCAAGTGTGGTTGCTATAGATTCTCGTCAACATAAAAATATTTGTTTCCATCAATATTGTATATATCGTATTCGTTTCCTCGAAGGTTAATTATTAAGCTTTAGATATTCGGAACCTACTATGTTTTGTGAATCGTCGATTAAATGATTTCAACTGTACTTATCTTTTTTCCTTTTTGTGCAACAAAGACAAATCTCACGAAAGGTTTTGTAAACGGAGTTTGTTTCATTTCATCTAGTTTTTTGAAATAATTCATGTAGTTTATAGGTGTCAATTCCAAGTTGGAATTTATAGTTTCAAATAAATTGAGTATTAGGTAGAAAGTTAATAAATATATTTTTTATCATATCCCAATGAGTAGAAAAAACGTATTTTTGACGTAAATAAACAACCGAAGTAAATTAACATAAGTTCCTTTATGCTACCTAAACTTATGTTAATTTATTTCGGTTGTTTATTCACTTAGAAGAAGTGGCTCACCCTAAGTCACGAAACGTCAGATATACAATCTTTTTACTCATTGGGATATTACAGAAAATATATTCATTATTAATTCGTGTAGTTTTTTGTGCTACTTTACGTAACATATATTTGTGACTTATTTGGCTTTTTCTTTCGTTAGTTTGAATTCTTCGGTCGAATATTCCTTGCTTGTCCGGCATTGGGACTATTTTCTGATCCAAGTGGTCTTAACTTAATCGAAGAAATGTTTTCAACCACTGATATTCTGTCTAATTGGCGTGGAATAGCTCGTTTGTTTACCGCACTTTTATTGGCACATCCACCTCCACATCTTGGGGTTTCTCGACACAAACTTCTTAATCCTTCACTCCTTTGGCGAGTAATAACAGGGATAGTAAATCAAGAATTTATTCCTTGTGCAACTGCTGAAGTGAGTATTTGTATTCTTGAGATTTCTTGGAGTTATTATTGAATCCTCTAAGTTACAGTTCACGTGGTATGATAAAATGGTAAACTAGGCTTTATGTTATCATGTCTCAAAGTTAGTTTTAGTAGTTTCGATGTATCCAATTTTCATCTTAAGGCTTTTGAACATGGAGTTTTCTAGTTAAGAACCTTATATTATCCAGATGTACTCCGGATACCAAATTCCAAAATACCAACGTTTAAGAAGATATCAATTTCAAAACTCATGAAATGAGTTTTTCTATAAATTGCAATTCATTTTCATTAGTATTGATTCACTCAAACCTAATTTAGTTTATTTGGTTGTCAATGCACTTCATGGTATTGACTAATTCATTGTGATTTTAATTTTAAGTAACAGTTGCTCAGTTTGATCAAAATTCTGTAGTTAACAATGATTAAATGAATTGAATTAATCTGGATATAAATCAGTTTTCTTTGATCTTCCACGATAACTTTTAAAATATCGAGGATTTTTATCGGGTAAATTAGAATATATATATATATATATATATATATATATATATATATATATATTATTATTATTATTATTTTCAATTAGATCTTGATTGAAGTTTACTTGAGTATACAGTAATATTTATATGTGTGCGTTAAAACTGTTAAACCAACCAAGGCAATTATTAAACTAATGGTAGATTACGCAACTAAATAAGTACGAATTGATAATAGGATGACAGTTGCACCAGTGTTGATAAGAATTGCAAATATAGTAATAGGGATATAAGTTTAGATTTAGAGAAATAAGTATTGAACCAACAATTATTAAAATTACGTAATGGAAAGTGTACAAATAATCAGAGTGAATATATACTATAAAGATGAAGAAAAATAAAGGGTTTGAAAAGTTAATAAAATTCTTTAGTAGGTCTTATTCTTCCAAGGAAGGAATACATATAGGAGATGAGATCAAATCTCGGTGGGAAACAATGAAGGTATATTATGGATCACTCCAAATGATTTAATTTTATTTACCACATGAGCACTATCAACCAAGTTCGATAAAATAATGCTAATGTCATATTCGTTTGACCCTTTCTAAACCATCCACTCATTCACTAGTTAAGTTGTCTGATGGTACGCCCATTATAGGTTCCTCCTCAGGACCAGTTAGCTTTGTAAATGCATATCAGGGAGCCAAAAAATCAGTTGACTTGTTATTTGTTTGAATAGACACCTGGTAATCTGGAAACTGATAAAGTAAAATTAGCTGCGTAAAAAGTCCTTTTAATCGCTCATACAAGTCTGTCATGTAGAAAAGTACTAGCAAAACTCCTGTGGAGTTGTAGTGTTAGGAAGAAAATTTTCGCTTGAACGGCATATATATCGAACTTTTGATCCACTGTATAAATATGCTTCTTTAGAAACATTTGCTCACACCCTGCTTTGATCACCAGGTTAATAATAAATTCCCATTCTTCTTTTATAGCTGCATTTAAGCTGGTCGTTTTTACTTTGCCTGTAAGACATCTGGTCAGATTTCTTTTGTTTAGCGTATAGATGTAAAGATAGTAGCGATCCAGTTGTTTCTACTATATGCTTCATAAATGTGAGCACACACCTTAATAGTAAAAAATTGCTTTCTTCTTAACTAAGCTGTATCTTTTATGAAATACTATCCTTGTTCATTTATTTATTGATCGCGGAACCCTTCTGTCTTCTATTTCCTCAGAATACCATTAGATCATTCTGTACCTTATTGTTTGTGGTTTTTTAATTGTGATAAATGAAATAGAATATTAATTTGTTCAATCTATCGAGATTTGAATTGAAATTATATTTGATCGTCATACTATAAGTTTGTCACAAAACCTATTGCGAGTAATTTCTTAGTCTCAATATCACATTTGCTTGAAATTGTCAATCTATTCAATTACGAAAATAGGTTTAATAAGCTAGCAAAATTAACATAACTCAACTAGAAAGAAAAAAAACATTCCGAAAAAGTATGGCAATGGTTATAGCTCATTAACTACGAATGACTGGGATGTTAACATCATGCCTAACACTGAGTAAGTGACATGTGATTTTACCATTAAATAAATGCGTGTGGTTATTTAAATTGCAGTTTTCAGGTGGGACATGTTCTAAAATACGAACTTCAAAAGGGGTTCCATTAAGTGAATGAGCTTCTAAAGAGCACGTTCTTTAGAATTCTGTCCAATCAATGCACACATAAGTCCTATCGACAAGAAAAGATTGAGAAACAATTAACCGTAGTTGTTGATAAATATATACGATATATTGATTATCAACTTTAATTTATTGATATCTAGATCAGTCCTATTATTTTCGTTTTTAGTATTACTCAATGTCATGAACTTGATAGACTTTCAAATTTAAAGTCTGAATTTTCATTTGGTGTTCAGTTATTGTTCTGATTACTCTCGGATTGCATTCTAAAAATCAACCAGTTTTTCAAGAATTTTTCAGTGATGTTTAGATACTTTCTGTTTCTTTATTCTCTGATAAGGGACTATCTGTTGGATATATTTAAGTAATGGATTCAATTAAAAAGCTCCACAAAATAAACTTACTTTTAATGTACCTATAGCTTTAATGCGTTTGGTTGAAGATATCAACATAGTTAATCGGTCTGGCATAAGTCGATTTACATAAATTACTGTTACCATTAAAAGGATTTTCCTTCGCTTGATTAATTTGTTTGATAGCCTATGGATGATATTGTTACTTATAATACTCTCTTGAAACATATTGACATTGTAGATGACTTGATCATACTAGATAAATTCACTATCAGTGTCTTAGTATCTTCCGTACAATCATATCGGTATATTTGAGTTGTTAATCCATTTTGTAATTTGTATAATTGATTGTATTTTTATTTCTAAAGGTTTTACACGGGATGTTAGAACTTGGAGGCTTTGTATTTGTAAATCTCTACGGTAATCAAGCAAAACGTCTTTTCAATACCATCGGTATGATTGTTAATAAATCACCTGTACTACGCCAATCACTACCAGAAATACAATTATTGTCGTTGCTTGAAAAGTATGAAAGTATCGATAAAATTCCAGATCGAATCGGTTTTATTGATAAGAGTTTTTGGGATTCTGTGTGATGTTCACTTGTATATAAAAATCATATTTATTTTTATAATTCGAGATTTGTATATATTTACTTTTGTAAATAAAAATACACTTTTAAAATATAGTATCCTGTCACACTATTCCAATTCATTTTTAGATTCATTATGTATTTGTAGCGTGGCGTCGAGTTGAGATTAACTGTGAACACCGCTACCAAGAAACACGTGCCGGATAAATCAGAAGGCGAGGATCGAACGTAACCAGATTTATTTCGTTGGCGATCTCGTGGTATTGAACGAATACCGAGATCGTGCCAAGGAATGGTACAAGCGAAAGCAGAAGAAAGGAGTACGTGCGAACAGTACCAAAAACCGCGGAACAATGATGGAGGGTAATGGAAGCACAAAATGGCTATAATTAGCACAGTTAAACAAAAGCACATTAAAACACACACCGGTACAGTTGGTTATAATAATAATTGTTTTTATTAAACCAGTCGTGTTCTCGTGATAAACGTGAGTCACTTTAGGAGCCCCCGCTAGAAAGGGTTTACACTTTCGATAAATAGCGGTTTGAATCGTGGGACTGATCGGCTGACGAGCGATTGTAGGACGGAAGAATTGGCGAACAGGAAAGCGATCGTTGATCGTCGAGTTGCCAACGAAGGTCGTTTTCGGAGAACAGTACCAGGAGCGATGTGTTGTATTTATTGCTCGAATTGGCATGCTACACCAGAGTGGTTTGTATCCAGAATCTGAAGAGGGCGTTCGTAGAGGTGCGCACCAGAAACGCTGCAGACGTAGGACGAAACCACGTTGAGCCAAAAGACCGTAACGACCAAGTTCGAGACCAAGCGTGTGCCAAGCATTCGAAACCAATATATCGGCTGAGTGCGTTGACAAGAGCATGGGTGATCAGGCCAGCTTTCGCCAAAGTTGACTGAAGTCGACGGAACCAAGCGGAGATGGTCGAAGGCGTGGGCTCAGGAAACAAAAAGAAAATTAAAAAAAAAGAAGAGTGTAGCATACGTGTAGTATAGGAATAATCCTACACCATATCGGTTGTTGACTGTGCGACTATTCGCGGAAGCGTACGGGTAACCGTACTCGGCGACCGGAACGTGAGACGGCAGTCTCGCTCGCGTCGTGTGAGCCTGCAATCTCATCCGAAGTCAAGGGCGGCGTTGTCTGCTGATCTGGACGTGAGACTGTCGTCTCGTCCGTAGACGGTGCAGATGACGCGTGCTGTTGACTGGGACGTGAGAATGAGGTCTCAGATGTATCTAGCGTGGGACCTGAAGGAGATTTAAGGATCCCGCTAGGTTTGCTAGGTCTAGCATTGAATCTCAGGTTGTCAGATGGGGCACTGTCATCGACGTGCGCTGGTTTGAGACGATCAATGCTGACGATCTCGACGCGGCCATGTCGATCAACCTTGAAGGTCTTTTCGTGACGAGCGATCACGCGAAAAGGGCCTTCGTAAGGTTGTTGCAAAGGTTTGCGTACCGAATCTACTCGTGCAAAAACATGTGAACAGGTAGATAACTCTCGAGGGAGAGCGACCTGTCGATGTTGTATTCGAGTTGACACCGGAGGCAGCGTTCGCATAAATGCAGACAGTCGTTGGACGTAGTCTGATTTAGCGAAATTAGGTCTGCTCCGTGGTGTGAAGAATTCCCCGGGCAGACGCAATGTCGTGCCGTATACAAGTTCAGCGGCGGAACATTGGATATCTGCCTTTAAACTCGTTCTGATACCTAAAAGAACGAGCGGTAAGGTTTCGTACCAGTCGTCGTTATCGTGTGCTCGAAGAGCACTTTTAAGTTGCCGGTGAAACCTTTCAACTAAACCGTTTGAAGCTGGATGGTAGGCGGTAGTGCGTATTCGTTCCGTACCAAACAGCCGAGTAAGTGAGGAGAATAGTGCGGACTCAAATTGTTGTCCTCGGTCAGTCGTGACGGTCGAGGGACAACCATATAGAGCTATCCATCGTTCTACGAAGCGGTGAGCAACTGTCTCCGCCGTGATAGACGTGATGGGTATAGCTTCGGGCCATCTGGTGAAGCGGTCGATGCACGTGAGTATGTGATCATACCCGTGCGATGGTGGCAGTGGTCCTACAATGTCTAAGTGAACATGATCGAAGCGAGCATCAGGCGTAGCGAATGTACCGAGGGGGCGGCTACGTGCCTGTGCACTTTTGATCGTTGACATTGTAAGCATTGCTTAGCCCACATACGAACATCTTTATTCATGGCCGGCCAGACGTATCGTGCAGCGATGAGGCGTAATGTAGCTGCGATACCTGGGTGAGATAATCCATGCAGGGCATCGAATACGAGACGGCGATAAGCAGAGGGTACGATGGGTCGAGGAAGACCGGTAGAAGTATCACATAGAATGGTGCCAGAAGTCGTGGCTAGAGGTACTTCCTGATACTGAAGGGACGTAGAGTGTGGTGCTTCTGTACAGCTGGGATCGTCTGCTTGGGCAGCGGCCATAGCAGGAAGATCGAGCACCGGCAGGGCAACTGCATTCATTTGGATTCGTGATAGGGCATCGGCAACACAGTTCGACTTGCCTTGGATGTGACGAAGGTCTATCGTGAACTGGGAGATATAGTCCAAATGTCTGCACTCTCGTGGTGAGTAGCGGTCAGACTTGGTATGCAAAGCATACGTTAAGGGCTTATGGTCGGTGAATAAAATGAATCGACGTCCTTCTACTGCGTGCCGAAAATGTTTGATGGCGCAGTAGGCTGCTAGCAGCTCGCGAACAAAAGCGCTATATCTCGTCTCCGTGGCAGTAAGGCGTCGTGAGAAAAACTCGAGAGGTTGCCAACTACCGGAGATGTTTTGTTGCATGACTGCTCCTATAGCAACATCGGATGCATCAACCGCTATACTAAGCGTGGCTGATGGATCAGGATGGGCGAGAAGAGTGGCTTGCGCAGGAGCCGTTTTGATTTCAGTGAATGCAGTACGTGCAGAATCGTTCATTTCCAATCTGCGTGGGTTGCCGCGTAGTAAGTCGGTTAGTGGTCGTAACCGTTCTGCCGCGTGTGGGATGAAACGACGGTAGAAGTTAACCAAACCGAGAAAAGCCTTCAGTTCCTTGAGTGAGGACGGCACGTTGTACTCCTTTATTGCTTGCACTTTGTCCTCACAAGGTAGAATACCCTCTTGCTTGATAACATGACCCAGAAATATTATTTCTCGTTTACCTAACTCGCATTTGTCTGGGTTAACTACTATTCCGTTATCCGAAAGGCGTTGGAATAATAGCGTAAGATGTTGATAATGTTCATCTACGTTTGATGATGCGATTAGCAGGTCATCAATATAGGCGTGAACAAAATCGAGGTCTCGTACAATGCTATCGATAAACCTTTGAAAAGTTTGAGCAGCATTCCGTAATCCAAATGGCATTCGTAGGAACCCAAACAAACCGAAAGGAGTCGTGATAGCGGTCTTTTCGATATCTTCAAGAGCGACTGGGATCTGATGATATGCTCGTACCAGATCGATCTTAGAAAAGATAGTCGTGCCCTTGAACGATGCCGTGATGTCGTGTATGTGGGGGATGGGGTAGCTATCAAAGCGCGTAACTACGTTTAGAGCTCGGTAGTCGCCGCATGGTCTCCAACTAACCCCATCTTTTTGCGCACCATGTGTAGAGGAGAGGCCCATGGACTGTGAGAAGGACGAATAATACCAGTAGCTAGTAAATTGTCAAACTCACGCTTAGCAAAAGCTAATTTGTCCGGTGCCAGTCGGCGAGGTCGTGCCGTGACTGGAGGTCCGCGGGTGACTATGTGGTGTACCACACGATTGGTCACCGATGGAAGCTCCTCGAGTGGTTTAGTGAGTACGGGGAATTTCTCGAATAAAGCGTGGAATTTATCGTCACGCGAGTAAAAAGTGCCAAGGATTCGGTACGCGTTCATGTGGGCTTTACAGCCCATGAATTTGCTGTTCGACGAAGTATCGATTAGCTGCAGCCTACGTGAATCGACAAGCAATTCATAGTGCTGTAGAAAATCGATACCTAGTATGGCTGTGGGAACATCAGCAATGATGAACGGCCACAGATACCGTCGTCGGTTGCCCAGGTTGACCGCGAGTTGTCGTGTACCGTAGGTAGGAATGACTGAGCCATTCGCAGCGCGTAGTCGAAGCACTGTGGCTTGTGACTTGCTGCTACCTCGTGGTACGACAGAAACTTGGGCCCCAGTGTCTACTAGGAACCTAGCGTTTGTGCGATAATCGTGCACATAGAATAGGCGACCAACCTGGGGAGAAGGGCCGGCGAGTACGGCCGCTTTTACTCGCCGGCGCTGGCGTTTCCCGCCTTGTATGAGCATGGTGCTCGACAACGGCGGGCGCCAGACCCGAAGGACCTATGGAACCAGCACCAACTGTCACTCGCTTCCGTAGCCGCCTTTCGGCGTGGCCTGGAAGATGTCCTTTTCGGGCGAGTGGTGACGGGTTTGCGAGAACTTGAGCGAGCTCGGGGGACGTAGGGTTGGGGTACGTTGCAACGGTCTCGAAAACTAAGACGTGTGTGAATACACCCGGCCCTGTCACCATGAGCTGAGGAATGACCGGCGTCCATGTCTACTTTAGGACGTGCCGTCGAAGCAACTACATAGGTGTCTCTATTACTAGTCCTCGCCAAAATTTTGTCTGCTATGAGGGCTACCTGGTTAAGCGGTGAGTCCTCGAGCAGTGCCGTCACAGTAGGTTGGATATGGGCTGGTAGTGACTCGAGCCATAATTCCTTAACTATCTCCGAGTCAGATGCTGTTGGTCCTGCAAGAGATTGCAGGCGCGTGAGGTGATGGCTTGGTTTAGCATCACCCAGGGGTGACGTGCTAACAGGGTCCTCAATCGTTCCTCCCTCGATGGGAGGAAATGTCGGAGAATTGCCTCCTTGAGGCGGTCATAAACATTAGGCACGTTAGAATTGAGGACGACCTCACGAACAGCTACTAAATGGTCCCAGGGTAACGATTCGAGAGCGTAGGCGTATTTTTGCCTTTGGCTCGTGATACGACGAGTCTCGAACTGAGACTCTATTGCAGCAAACCAGACCTCAGGGTCGTGGGGGACAAATGATACAGGTCGAAAATGAATGGCCTGTACGTCTGAGTCTATAACATTAATAGTATTCTTCTCGCTATCCATCATGTCGTGTATATTATATATTAAAAATTAATATGAAAATATACGACAGACGTGGATAGATAAATAATAGACTCACCAAATTGACTTCTTTGGAAGATTTGACCCGAGGTTGCGGCGTGTTCCAAACTTTGGGCTCACCAATTGTAGCGTGGCGTCGAGTTGAGATTAACTGTGAACACCGCTACCAAGAAACACGTGCCGGATAAATCAGAAGGCGAGGATCGAACGTAACCAGATTTATTTCGTTGGCGATCTCGTGGTATTGAACGAATACCGAGATCGTGCCAAGGAATGGTACAAGCGAAAGCAGAAGAAAGGAGTACGTGCGAACAGTACCAAAAACCGCGGAACAATGATGGAGGGTAATGGAAGCACAAAATGGCTATAATTAGCACAGTTAAACAAAAGCACATTAAAACACACACCGGTACAGTTGGTTATAATAATAATTGTTTTTATTAAACCAGTCGTGTTCTCGTGATAAACGTGAGTCACTACATATTTATAGAGATTTGTTATGTTGTGTATTTCATTTTGACATGAAACATACTTATGTAACTTCTCTTTGGTTATTAAAACTGGATTGAATCTAAATGGTATCTTTTGAGATAGTTACATATTATGTCCAAATTAAGTTTTGTAATGAAGCGTGGATTTTAAATAGTATAAAAAAGTACTTTGTGTTTGGTTTTCTGGAAAGTTCGTAGATTGTTAACATTTCTAAGTTAAATTTGAGGGCTAAAAGATCTAAAATACAACTCCTCCATCCACGGTTATTCTAGAAATCAGTAGCATAGTCAAGAGTAGGGTTTCTGTGGTGCTCTTTTGTACTTAATGACTGCCTGATTTCGAATTCGAAGTGCAATACGTCCTTCCATGTTCATATGGCTGTTATTTCTGGGATTCCTAGTTTGTACTATGATTAAAGTACTTCAAACTATCACATTAACATCGCGGTGGAGCCTGTTTTGGAGCAATTGGACATTCAGATTTTGATGCTTTTGAGGATTATTTGAATAGGTTTGAGATCTGGCGCATAACCAAGAAAGGTGTGAAGGGTGGTAAAATTGTGGCACATTTCCTTACATTCATCGGATGACAAGCCGATAGTTTATTGAAAACTTTGGCATATCCAGAAAAACCTGACTTACTTTCTTGTGCAACTCTTAAGGAACTACTATTAAATCATGAGAAGTGTCACAGTTTTTAATGTCGTGATTCGTCAGGGCATCAGGAGTCCCACTACTTTACTACGTCGTCTCAGTCCAATGCGTAATCAGGGTTATTCAGATAGCAATTCATTGGGAAGTTACGAAGATGAGCACGAGTTTGGTAAATGCTTGTTCTGTAGCAAGTTTCACCCATGTAATCCATGTGTATTTCGTAATTCTAAATGCTTTAAGTGTAAAACTGGACATATTCAGTTCATTTCTAATGCTACGGTCCATTTCGCTGCGGTTAATGCTAAAATTTGTAATTGTGATTATATTAGGTTGAGTGTTTCTAATGGCCGCTTATCTTTATCACGTTTTCGAAAAGCGGTATAGTCACATAGCAGTTCAGAGTGGCGCATGTGTATCTGGTGCCGCCTTGTACGAATATTTATGTATTCAAATAGTAATAAGTAGATAACTAAACAAGTTAAGAAACTTCATAGGCTCAGGAAAAAGTACTGGGATATGTTCATCTCTACTGGTTTAGAACAGTACGGATCCAGTTATTGTAAGATTAGGAATGTTTGTGAAGCGTTAATAAATAGGACTACACGATCATATGAAAAAAAATTGGTTAGGGATTATAAATATAGTCCGAAACGGTTGTTCTCGTATATAAAAAGACAAACTCAGAGAAGCGATGAAACTTCATCCCTTCTGATACCAGAAAATTCGTTAATATTCGCAAGAAATGATACCGAGAAAACTGGATGTTTATAGGAATATTTCATTAAAGTTTTCTATCAGTAGTGAGGAAAAATTGTGGCGGCTTGCTGGTGAACCTTCTAGTCATTGAAAAAGGTACTATTTCAACTTCTCAAACCTGATAGGTCCATTGGTTCTGACGATATTCATCCTAGGGCTATGGCAGCCTTATCAGATGTAATTGCTGAACCTTTAGCGATATTATTTGATATGCCTCTGAGGCAGTCCAGACTGCCCAGAAACTGGAAATACGCGATAATTAGTCCGGTGTATAAGGCTGGGAGTAGAGATTTAGTTATTAACTATAGACCCGTTAGCTTAACTTGTGCAGTTGTAAAACTGATGGAGAAAATCATTCGAATGTCTGCTATAAACTATGTTGAAGGGCATAATCTTTTCTCCAGGGAAACACATAATTTTCGGAGAGGTCTATCATGCTTTACAAATCTCAGTGGAAGAGAAAATTGGGTTGCGGCAAAAGATCAAGATGTTCCTGTAGATGTGATTTCCATGGATCTAAGTAAAGCCTTCGATAAGATCTCCCATCATGGTCTTAAATTCAAACTGGAATGTTTTGGAGTTCATTACATAGTCACAGATTGGATAAGTGACTTCCTCCATGACTGGAGGCAAAGGGTAAGTGTAAGTGGAGCTCTTCTTCATTGGGACCTGTAAGAAGTGGAGTTCCCCAAGGCACGATCCACGGTCCTCTTCTCTTTTTACTTTGTGTGAATGAATTACCAACGGTAGCAGAGTTATCCGTTCTTATCTTTGCCGACGACGTAAATGTTTGGAAACCCATACACAGTATATCGGATAGAATAGTATGCAGGATGATCTCAACTCATTGGTGGCATGGATGGACGGGTGGTCACTAGAAGAGCGTGGCGGTGCAATTAAATAACTATGACGATTCCTGTCACCCAAAGTATGGAACTATAAAGATCCAGGAGTCATATCAAGCAGTGATCTCAAAACCACTAGTCACTGTAAGGCTGCTTCTGTGAAACGCTATAGGTTGTTATGGTCTATTCGTGGGTCTTTCCAGTATTTGGATGATGAAACGTTCAGATTTACGTGCGACCACACTTAGTATATAGGATTCAAGCAGCGAGCCCTTGTTTCAAGTATGAAGCAGAGATGTTGGAAAGAGTTCAACAACGAGGGACTAAGATGGTACATGGTCTATCTAACCTATCTTATGAAGACAGACTGAGACACCTAAACTTATTTCCGTTATCTTACCGTAGAATACGGGGTGATCTAATATTGGCTTATCGTATACTGACCAATGACCTTGGTATTAAAATATCTTATCTTTTACCTCCTTCCAGGACCGATCATTTGAGAGGACATTCGAAGAAAGTGCAAAAACCGAGATCAAATCGTTTACATCTGGAGTTTCGTTTATCGCACCGAGTAGTGAATTACTGGGATTCTCTAACAGAACACGTAATATCAGCACATTCTGTTGATATATTCAAAACGAGAATAGAAATGTTTACAAACGATCCAGTCATCAGACAGTTGGAAGAGATGAAGAGTTGTACGGGCTCATCAAGAGGAGTGTTAAGAAATATAAAAAGAACCTTGTAATTCACTTTCTTTACATCCGGTAGCATTAATCAATCTGTAGTAGCATAGTTGCATATTACCAAACTTTTCTGTAAAGTTATGACATCTGTACATTTTCTTTTTTTTGCATCATGATTGTTCACAAATATCACACTCTTCTTTCAACCGTTCATCCTCTTCAAGGATATTCTGGATCTTGTTTTTTGGTAGCGTATGATCTTGACATATTTGATCGGATTCCATGTATGAGGTTCTTCTTAATCGCATGATCTATTGTCTGTCATATGGCCGTTAGGCCTCAGTATCATTTGTGAATAAGTGGTTTGTACTACACTAACAAAAGAATTCAGTAGTTATACAAACTATCATCGATGATTCGCAATGATAATGATCTCTAACACCTTAATATTAGGGGGGGGATACAATTAGGTTTAGTTTGAATTATGGTATTATTTATTCTTATTCTATTTCACAGTTACAGAAATGTTTATACATACCTTTAATCCCAACCTAATATCTTTCCGAACCAAATGTCGTAAGTGTGGTGTATACGCTACCAAAACTCTTGTGCATAAATTCATTAGTGGTCAAGCCATAAATGGTTGATCCAAAACACATGTATTGTAGTGCCTAAAAAAGCTGCTGTGGCTAGTTCTATGCCAAGTGTAGATGGGTTATACTAGCTCCTGGACAGACCGAATTATTCTTTCTTCAGTCACATTTTGATCTGGTCAGTTATTTGCTCATTAACCCTGACTATTTTTATATGAGTGTATGTGCATGTATTGCCTACTTTTTCATCGTATATCTTCAACTTATTTTTGTCTAACTATAAAAATTGAGATTTACACTAGGATTAAGTAACAAAATGTAAGTCATCAAGGTGAAACAGTAAAAGACAATGCAAGTTAACTAAGTAACTTAGGTTTTGTTGAAGGAGACCTGAATGAAGGTTAAAATATATGACAGGGGAAAGGTACAACTAAAAAAATGCTGCCCAATTAAACACTGTGGATGGATTTCCAACATGTACTTGTTACATCTAGTCTACGGGTATTGTTTTCAATACTTGTCATAACCACACCAATGAAATACCAACTATAGAACTTGTACAATTGATAGTGAAAGCTGTCCTACAATTGATCATCAATCTTAGACTTGGTTAAATAACGGGTCCTAATGAGTTATACCAACGAAAGATGCCATAGTTAGTTCTATAATTATTTATGAACAGAGACAGATGGTGTCTCATTACCGACCTATCAGACTAACCAGCATTGTAGCGTTCAATGAGCATCCAATAGCTTTGACAAAGGAACATTTTAGATTTTATAACCCACCTATGTAAGATCACATCTAGAGTTCTATTTTCAAGCAGTCTATACCTGAATAATCATACTAAGATGCTCAAGCGTGTTCAGCGTGTAAGAACAAATTTATCTAAGAGTTTTTCCAAAAAATCAATTACTGTCAAACTATTCATTCTAATCTTGA
Source organism: Schistosoma haematobium (assembly GCF_000699445.3). NCBI lineage: Eukaryota > Metazoa > Platyhelminthes > Trematoda > Strigeidida > Schistosomatidae > Schistosoma > Schistosoma haematobium. Next base: position 12,802,831 of record NC_067199.1, on the reverse strand, counting down.
CGAATATTCGCATATCTTATGATGAACGCTTAAAACGCCTGAAACATTTCAACTTATCGTACCGTAGGACGCGAGGTTACCTTATATTGGCATTTTGCATCTTTATTAATGATTTGTGGGTTATTTTGTCTCGTTATTTTTCTCTTCAGGATTAGACAAAGATCTCTCAAACACAGTGGGGTTCTTTTTTCTCATCAAGTTTTTAATGACTGTAACGCCTTATTTAAGTGGTATCAGCCTCATCAGTAAACATTTTCAAGGGGACTTTGCAACTGCACTGGAAAATAGGCTTTAACGATTAACACAGACTCCCAGACTTATCATCAATAATGTTGAAAACTGGAGCGGTAATTTTGTAAATTGAGGTACCTTGTCTTCATACTGCGCAGGTTGCTCGACCTATATTAGCATCTACTTTGACTGCATAATGTTTTATAAGTTATACTCCTTAACTCACAGTAGAAACGTTCACCGTTATTGAGTATTTATTCTTGATAGAGTACTTCCTGTAAAGGTTTTTGCACTTAAGATTACACAACTAAATAAAATAAGTATAGGTGAATAAAGGTGGACTTTGAGGAAATACGGGCGACATTGGCTAAGAGAATTGGATGTTAGTTCAGGTAGCATTATGGCGAAAAGTTGCTTCTTTTACCTACGCTGGGAAAATGATGAGATTGTTTGCTCAAATGTCTCCTATGGGGCGAAAATCTTACAAAATCAAACGTTATTGATTGTCAAACTATCCACTTTCCCCTTGAACGTATGCCAACTTCAAAAATTCCTTGCACGTGCAATATTTATTTCACTTGTCACCGTAATAGCCCGGAAATTCGCTCTTACTTCCCTACGAGACTGGACATTAGTGGCTATGATAATTAACGCAGAATATAAAATTATTTTGGTCGTTAGTATTTAACAGAATTAAAATAGACATGAACATTCCAATGAGGGCTACACGTCTTCGTGTTGTCGTCGTTTGACATATGCTAAAGAAATAAAATATATAAGTGTATGGACGGTCTAAATACTGAATATGAAAGTGGTAAATAATTCGTTCATTGCAAAAATGATTTACGATAAATGATGGACAATAAGCTCAGCATTTTGTCAAGCTGCCTTATCAATGCAGTCATCATCGTTGATTGTATTCTGAAATGTAATAAAACATGTTCAGTTATGTTGAGGTTCAATTCATTCTACTTATTAATCATATATTATAAAATTGGGTCAAGCAGTAATGTTGCACACAATACCCTGTCGTGCCTGGGCAATGAAATGTTTATGAGTTGGAATTATCACTTAAATTATCTTTTGTTCTTTGCTAAAGCTTGTTTAGTTTTTCCTTCATATCATTTTTAAAATCGTGTGTTGTACTGTCTATAAGTTTTCCAACTCCTTTTCCGCCCATCAGTAAGGATGTAAATTTTAATATTAGTGGACCTACATTACAGTAGTTAGAACAGGACATGCTTACTAATGCTTCCGTATAATCGAAGTTTACTGAGGCTCATGTTATTCACTGTTCCTAATAAGGTGAAGTTAATAGACAAATATGGGGTAAGGATGTATTCCAGAATATATATAAGTGATGTATTTGAGTTGTCGTCCACTGGGTTACTCACCTTGCTCATCTGAATTTTAAATCAGTCGTCTAATGAACAGGCGACCGTACGAATCTGTTCCTTACATGTTTCCAGAGTCACCGACCCTTCCTCAGTTGATAAAGGGAAACGAAACCCCGACAGTTTGGAAGTACTATTCGCCGTTGGCTGAAACGCTATGTTGTTTACAACCTTCATTAGTTGTTTAACATCTGCAAACACGTCTGATATTGCTGCCAAAAAGGCGTTGCAAGCTAGCACATAATTTTGACAGGCTATTAAAGTTGATATAATTGTCCTCATGATTTATTCTATCCTTTGATTGTATGTTGGTGTTGATGTAGCAGTTGATTGGTGTACTTTTATCCCAGTTGGACTTGTTTATATATATCTGTAATAAAAGTAGGCTTACTTAGCTACCGGTGGCAGAGACGTTTCAGTTAACTGAAACACAGGATGATTTATATTTCTGGTTCCTGCCTGCATTTTAGCTACATTCAAATCAACGTAATGGTATAAATAACCGTATTTTCGTTCCAGTGGCTTTCTACCAATAATGTATAGGCTTAATGTAATAAAATTTTAGGCTTCACAATGCTCAATGGCACTGTGTTTTCATCGATGCTTCCTGTTGTGTTTGCACCAATGATAGCGCTCACGGAAGACACGAAATCCTTAGCAGCATCGAAATCGTCTACCGTAACTTTAGTAATTTTTGTTGCGACTTGCCAGTATAACGCAACATTTTGTGTTACATGACAAACCAGTCTTCTGTTACATTGACCTCCTCTAGTATGTCAACGTTGCCGATGCTTTCCCATATACATGGAGTGACTATAATTCAAAATCCATCTGGCAACTAAAAGAAGTTGCTTCTTTAGCCCGGCCTCAATGATAAAGAATCTCTTAGCTTGATGCTGAGAAAAAACTAAGTGAGAATAGTTGTTTCAAATTTAAAAGCATCATTGTATTATCTCAAACATAAGGTGTCATTACACAAGTGTTAAAGTTAACGGGATTACCACTTCGTATTTAATATTCCTTACAGACATGCACATGCAAACAATGTGCTCATGACTAACTACTGAGCATATAAAAATACCTAGGATAGCTAAGTTCAGACCTTATGCTGACCCTTCATGCTTCTCCTTAGAACCCATCACATTTAGTGATGTAGGTGAAGGTAAATGTCCGGACTATTCAGGCGCAAAGTAGACAATTTGGCAATCACTAACGTTTGGATTTGTAAGATTTTCGCCCCATAGGAGACATTTGGGTAAACAATCTCATTATTTTCCCCAGCGTAGACGAAAGAAGCAAATTTTGGCCGTAATGCCACTTTATTATTATTACACTACCTTACACTAATATGGTCGACATTGTTCTTTTTTCTCTTACGCTCCTTACCTTCCTTTTTTTCTCTTCCCATTCTCATTGTTTTGTGGCGCATATATACTTTGTGCCCCCTTGTACCGATACTTATGTGTTCAAATAAAATAAATAAATGCCACCTGAATTAATATCCAATTTCCTTATCTAATGTCGCCCGTATCTCCTCAAAGTTCGCCTTTGTTTCCCCATTCTCGTTTTATTGGGTAGTTCTTAGACGGTCGTTTCTTAGTAATCTCGTCAATCTTCGAGGAAATCTGAATACAAATATTATGAAAACTGAGGAATTGTTTGTAAAACTACTTTTAATCTGATAAATGACCGAATCATATTACCTGTTGAATTGTTGGATTTCTATCAAGAAAATGGTTTATGTTAAGATAATCACAGATGAAATGTAGATCATAAATATTTCATATGCTACGGAATAAATAAATAAACATTTAATTTTCTCCTATATTAACCACAGATTCTTGATTTTGATGGTCTCTGTACTCGTCGGCTAACGGGGGTTGTTTTTAGCGTCCTTTTAGTTAAGTTATATAGGAGGGTTTCATTGTTGGAAGGTAATTCAACTTTCTGATATATTTTTTGCACAGGCCCTTTAGGTTATTAGTTTCTGGGTATATTGTCACATAACTAGCGACTTCATGTTTAAATGGGCAATAACTAAGTGACGCTTAGCTCTATGACTTCCGAATAAGTTCTCTTTTTCAGTATGTAAACTCACGAGATTTCGATTTCACTGTACTATCAATCATGTATATCCCCTGAAAGTTTAACTCAACATAATGTCACAGGAATTCCAAATACATTCAAAACCTCAAGTATAAGATTAGCTGTGCTTATGGTTGATTATTTTGAGGTAGGCCATTATGAATGAACCTTGTTAAACTGTAAGATATTAACTAGAAACATCGAATTAAATCTATATCTTACACTGGTAATCGTTTATATTGTTTTGTACGCTATAAAACTCTTAGGATATAGGCAAACAAATATGTATTTCATTTTCCACTTTATACAGAAATGCCATCAACTCAAAATACAGTCGCTGAACGAGATCCGCGCTACTGTCGCCAGTGGAAGTGTCAAGTTTCTGTGGGTGAATTATATCGATGGATTTTAGCGAAACTTTCTGATAAAGATATAAAGCGGGCCCTGCACAAATACCGAGACTTAATGCCTAGACAGTCGGATTGGAACAGAAAACTGACACAAGCTACGAGTATGCCAGAGCTTGGTTTTCGATATCTGTATCGATGTGGACAGATAGATGAAAGTAACCATCGAACTATGCAGAAAATGCTGAAATATATCGACCGTCAAGATGTGCTGCCATATTTTGATACAATTTTGTATAATACCAACCATTCTAATTGTTCTTTGGAGGAGCTACAAAAAGGTAATGTTACCTTCATCTTACCTAATCCCAATTTTAGTTCTGTTGGATAAAGTTAGCGTGTTTTTAGAATATTCTTCTACACTGTCTGAAGAAGAAGTACATCCAGAGCCTCCATATGAAATAATACGACGCCAACCAGTTGAGGGTTCACGAGTCACAAGGTACGTATCTCTCATCAGTTTGCTTCAATAAGGTCACTATGTGGTTCACAAACACCTGGTCCTACTCGTACTATTTCCGTAACCTGTTTAAGTGTATTTATTAGCTTTCAACAAACAAAATTGTTTTTTAGTCGAGCTAATAAATTTTTTCATCAGTATTGTTGTATCGGGTGACCGCAGGTTTTGATAAGCAGCGTTTTATTGATCGATTACAGTGACACGGAAAACACGTAATGGACGGCCTAGGGTTCTGATTGGCCCCGCTTCCCTGTCTAGCCCAGCCAGTTGAGTCAAGAACGCAAGTCACAGCCTCTGAGTTATGAATCATTATATTTCAAACATACTCTGTTTATGTACTAACCAAACAGACCACATCGTACCATAAAAATAGAAAACAACATTTGTACAATATTTAACGAATGAAATAAATAATGGCCAATAGGAAATGTCCATTTAACGTCCAAGGACATCATTAGACTTAACATGATAATGATTGGCACATTTTTCTGCATCCATAACAAATATTAATACTCTAAGCCATAAGGAAATTTACATTACTTTATCCATGATAACTTTTGTTATTAATAACGGGCCGCTGTGACAAGGGTTAAAGTCCCCTGTCCTTATTTCTTAGAAATCTCCCCACCACTAGATCGAGTGTAGTTGACAACTTAGATGAAACCAGGTTATATTCTTTATAAGTGGTATATCCAGTGATTTATTATTTCTGTCGTAATTCAATTATCTCTTATGTGATTTCTCATCCTGAGTTTTTGTGTTCTATCTTTTTATCGAATAAATTTTATTCTAAAGATTAAGCCTGAAAAGAAAATCATCTGTTGGTGGTACTGGTAATATTGCATCTGTGAAGCGAGGGCGCCGGTCTACTAATTCCTCATCGGAGACTAGTCAAGTTAGTGAATTCGAAAATTCACCTCTTCGGTACTGTGGCAAAGTGCGATCAGCGATTATTTCCAATTCACTAAATGGTCCTGTTGTGCATACTATGCTTTCCGCGTCACTTATTAGCATGCTGGCATCTTTACATACTACATTATCTCAAACATTCGATAATCCCGGTGTATCGTCTATAACCCCTAATGCATCGAATAGTAATACAACTGGAAGTTGTATTAGTAGTTCAAATCCTTCTGTTCCTAAGAATCCTTTAATCTCTCATTTACTGGCTATTATCCCACATTTGATTGCTGTTTCACGTGCTGCAAATCAATTATCTAATCCAAGCCTACTATCTAATCCAGCACTACCCTCTCGAATATCGAATCTTCCAAATAATGTAAATAATAGCAATTCAGGGATTTTTGGTTCAAGATTTGCTGGTATTCATAACAGGCCGGTAATCAATGCGGATAGACGGCTGCCTCAACAGGTTCAAGATCACGTAGATCCTGCTGCTCCGGTTGTTTTAGATAATTTAAACCACGAGCAGAACGTTCAAGATCCAATCCACCCTATCATACCTGGTATTCGTGCACCACTCATCAACCCTCCTAACGTGGAAGCAGACCGTCCAGGTGGACTGTTGTTTGCACCTCAACCTAATATTCGACTTGCAGATGGTGGATCATCTCCTGTAGTCTCTCAACATTCGACAAATCCCCCTGTTTTATTAAAGCATGTTGTTTTGTCAAGCGGAGGAATAGGTATTACTGCTTCGTCACATGATTCAGTAATCCATTATTATTGCAATATTAAACTGCATGTCAATATTGATTTTGGTCCTTCTACAGAAAGTTTAGTGAGTTTCCCGTCGCTTAACGTAATTCTCAATAGTTTGTACGTTTTTTAAAGTTATTTAGATGTCATTAAATTTATTACCTCAGAAAAATTCACTCACTAAGAGATATTTTTGATTCGGACACTGATATCAGACAGTCAGTCACAACGTTGAACCTGGTACGAATGTACATCGGTTTAAGTTGCCGTACACCATCAACCCAAAGAGATCAAATTGTCAGGTCAAATCCCCGAATATTAGAGGTAGTAACAGTATCCATGGTAAAAGGAAAAAAATACTCATAGAAAATACTAGTCGAGAAGTTGTAAATTAGTGAAATGGAACCAAAAAATATTATGAGGAATCCAGAAGCTCAGGATTTAGGGAAACGCAAAGAACAAATACACTTGCGTCATTACAAACGACCTTGAGCCATGTCATTTAGAGTCTCTAACCATTGGTTATGATAGTCACGTGAATCCAAAGCAGGTGGTCTACACCTATTAACATGGTTCGGTCTAACTCTCGATGACTTGATGAGTCAGTCAGTCAGCTACAACGTAGGACCAGGCACATATATGCATCGGTCCAAGTTGCCATACCTCATTAACACAACAAGATGGACACCGGATTCATAAAAGTAGTTAATTCAGAGGTGGTAATATATAAAAGAAAGATTGCCATAAGGATATAGTACAGAAAGAAAGATATGAAGCGATTTTAATCTCATAGTTTAAGGGAAGACAGAGAATGTATAAACCGACGCCATTGTGATCGATTCTGAGCCATGTCACCAAGAGTCTCCAACCATTGGTTACGATAGTCACGCGGACCCCAACCAAGTAGTCTGCATCTACCAACATTGCTCAGACTAGAAGTTAGTGACTTCAATCACTGATGCCACGTTTTGGTTTGGCCGCCCCTAACGTTCTTCCAACCATCCCGAGCACCGGTTAGCATTGCACGTCGTGGTAATCGGTGTTCGGGCATACGTAACACGTGGCCCAACCAACTCAGTCGATGAAGATTCACAACCTCATCAAATGATTTACCATCATTCCCTAATACCCTGCGTCTAACCTCACTATTAATTACCCGGTGATCCCAGCAGACGCGAGCAATATTTCTAAGGCATCTGTGGTCAAATACTAGTAGCTTACGAGTGAACTGTCATGTTTTAATTTGGCCACACTTAGCCTTCTCCCAGCCTATTTTTGCACCAGACAACATCACCAGTCGAGGTTGGCCATACATAACACTTCACCCAACCACCTCAGTTGGTGACGAGATGCCACATGTTTTTTGAATGATCATTTACTGTAAAATCATGAATTTTAAAGTTTACCAGTTTTTTTGACAATTCATTTTTGAAGCGATGAATAATCCAAGAGGCCTTCTTACATTTAAAGTTTTCAGAAACCGCTATCTTTGACGAGGAAAGTAGGCTAAAAACTTAAAGTTGAAGATTATAATTACTTTCAAACTTTTTAGTAGCTTATATTGTACTTTTATTTGTCAATAAGACAAGTGTTGGGTTTCGAAGTTACAGTTTTTGAGTTACGTTTTGTATTTCCGACGTATATCATTCCTTACTTTTCCCTTGAAAATTATAAAAAGCCTTGATGATTGGAGCCATCGATTATTGATCTGAGCCATGTTAATAGATGCAGATTACCTGGTTGGTGTTCGCTTAATAACTGCGATCAGTAGTTGGAAACGTTGGATGACATGACTCAGAATTAGTCATAGTTACGCAGATCCATTCACCATTAATCTTTAAGCCTTGAATCCCTTTGTTTTCTCTTTTCATCTTGTCTTCTCGTGTCATATTCCCTATACTCAATCTCATTATCATTGCTACTGCGTCATTTCGATTTATTTGTTAGTTTCACTGCGTAGTGTTATAGTATGGCACATTGGATCAGTCCGCACTTAAGGGAGGGTCTACATTGATTATGACTGACTGACATAGTGATATTGTATCAATTAGGCAGTTAGTTATAAACAACTTAGGACGTGGCATGTATGTGTAGTAAACGAGAACTCAGGTGGGAAAAACAAATTTATTATCCAATGCAAAATTACAGAGTTCACGAAATGTGAAAACCATACGTTAAATACATTATTTGCACATCTTCCTTCAGCTGTCGTTTAAATGCTTCATGATTCTTTCAATTCTGTTATTAAAACTGCTCTCTGTATCCCTTTCTGTTGTCTTTATTTCAATCTTCTGCTGGTAGACATTCCATATTCGATTGCTGCAACATACTACTTATATCTGTCAGCATAAATAGTATGCACCACATATGTACATCGATTCAAGCTACCAAGCCATATCATTACAACAAGATAAAATTATCAAGATACATACCAAATTAATAGCGGTAGAAACAGTATTGGTGATTGGTGTGACAATGGTTTCACCAGTTTCTCCGATGGTAATGAATTTATTCATGCATTCCCCAGAAACCACTGCGGTCACAAATGTATAAATCCACCAAAAGTCGGGTTACAGTATGTAGATGGCATTTTTATTATCGTTAAATGGAGTGGTTTAGAAGAGTTGTTTGAAAATGTAAACAAAATTTCGGAGAGCATCAAGTTAACAAAAGGATATAGAGTCCAATGACTACAAACTAGAGTTTCTCGATTGTTTGTTTGAACGAAGATATAATAATAAGTTGAAAATGAAGCTGTTCATGAAATCAACACATTCTGAGAGATAATTAGATTACGGTTCGGCTCATGCGTATTGTACAAAAGTCACAGTTGTAAAAATTTAATGAAAAGGAGTATTAATCTCATTACGGATAAGGAGGACCAACAGGTTGAATTGAATGGAGTTTTGCCTGCGCTTAGGGAATAACAATTACTCCAAAGAGTTCTTAAATAGGATTATTTGAAATGAAAGTAAAATTAAACTAGAATGTATGCCAAAAGACTGTTCATCCCATACCGTAGTGACACATTGGAAGAAGTCAAAAGGATTCTAAACAAACATGATATAATAGTGTATTTTCAGGCTAGTGGCACCATAAGATCAGCATTAGTGAAAGTTAAGGATAGGTTTCCAAAGGAAGAACAACAGAATGTTCTTTATGAAATCAACTGTCATGATTGCAATGCAGTTTATGTGAGAGAAACTTCAAGACAATTGAATGTGAATTTGAAGGAACACGAACAATGTTTGAAAAATGTTCCCAAATCCTCGGTTGATCTGAAGAAACTTGAGAATAGGTCGGCAATAGCGTTACACGAGTTAGAAACAGGATACAAGATCAATTTTGAAGGGACCAAAATACTTCAGGAAGATTTTGGGACATAAAGAAAAATTGACAGCAGAAGCGCTCTATATATGGGCCAATAAGAACAGCCTGAACAGAAAAGATGGTATTCAACTAACTACCACATGGAAAAGGTCCATTAACAAGTAATTGGACACTTTCTTTATCCAACCTGTTTATTTAACATGCATCGTTATTCTGACAGAAATTAATCTGGAATATTTTAGCACTACAATTATATATTTGATGATTCTCATTTTACATGCACATCAATGATTCAGAAACAATTTCACTTATTTTTACTTCATATAAAAAAAATTTACCACCGAATATCAACTATTAATAACTGAAACTTACACACATACATACATACACAATCAATCATTCATTCATCTTAACATTGTGAACTTTTCATATGATTCACATACAACCGATTCATGTTATCCCACTTACAAAAGGTAACATCTTATTATGGTTGGATAAGCTCAGTAAAGACTTGATTTTGTTATACACTATATATATATATATATATATATATATATATATATATTTCTTTGACGAGTTTCATTTTGATTATTATCTTGAAGAAATCCAAGCAAGTTCACTTGGCAAAATGTAATTAGATAAATTTCAATCGCTGAGATTATTATTTCAAATATAATTTTCACATAGAATAAATATTAGTGATAATAGAAAAGATTAAATAATTGTAATTGGTATTTAATTGACTTTTTATTCAAACCATACAATCACTATAAAAGCAAACCATATTTCAGGATTATTAAAGTTTAAAGAGTAGTTTTAAATCATTATAGTTCTTATCAAAAATGAGTAAAATCTTGGTCATCCAAAAGAAAAAAAGAAAATCAATTATATTTTAAATCTCAATAGTTGGAATCATGAGTCAATTGAAGCTAGACCACCATGGAAAACCTAAAAGCACTGGACAGCCATTTCGTCCTAGTATGAGACTTCTCAGCAGTGCGCATCCGCGACATTCGAGCCCAGGACCCTGGACCTTGCGGGGGGCGGGATCGTGGATGCGTACTGCCGAAAAGTCTCATAGTAGGACGAAATGACTGTCCAGTGCTTTCAGGTTTCCCATGGTAGTCTAGCTTCAATTGACTCATGATTTCAACTATTGAAACTACTAAAATCTCCACAAAACCCCTTCTGATATTTTAAATCACTAAATTTTTCTGTAAACAGTAAACAATATTAACTGATCGATTGTATAAATTCCATTATTCTGCTTTCTTTCCTTTTTCTTCTTCTGCAATTAGAGAAGAATTCAAACAGTTCGTCAAGATTTTTTTGAACGTCAGATTGATTTTTTTGTACAAGCATCAAATTTATTGAAAACTCGTTCACCAAGTGAATTTATTTGTAATTTACAATTTACACGACTTAACCAACTTGAAGATTTTTGGGCTGACTATCAGTCAGGTGCATTACGATATGTAAGTTTAATTAATTTATTTGTAATTTGGAAATTAAGTTTGTTATAGTGTTGGTTGATATGTTAAGCCCATAATATCTTATTATAGCTTCTGGATAGGCCAATTTATTCATTCTTCTTGAGCCAGGTTTTGACCTTGTTAATTATTCACTTATCAACCTTGACTGTTTTCATATGAGCGTATATGTGTGTACGTCTTGTCCTACTCACTACATGTAATGTAGCTTATTTTTGTGTGACTATAAATTTTGATTCACACTTAATCAAATGGAGTTGGCTCACACATCATCTCCACTGCGCGTCATTTCGTTTCGCTCTCTTCTATTTGTTTCGTCCCTCTGATTGTCTGTGCAGACCAATGATTGTACAAAATATATTTATTAGAAATTCATTCTAACTGTTTTCTTTTTTCTCTTGCCTTATTTAGTATGAGTAGTTATCTCAAAGCTTATTAAAATGCCTAGTATTTCTTACTGCTTAACTTCAACTACCCAACGTATGAAATAATGTAATCTGATAATTTTATTCAATGTGTTTTTTCTTTTATGTTTAAAAAAAGTATTAGCTTTCTTTATTCAGTCTGAGATATCATCCACCTATATACTTGCAGTAAATAGATCTTTCTAGTAAGCTTGATAAGGTAATAATTCAAAGATATTTTCGAACAAACACAAAAACAAATCGCGTCCTAGGAAGTAGAGACTGAACCAATAATGCGATACAAATGATTGCTTTGTGGATAAACAGATGTTTTTTTCTTAACTATTCCTACTCCGTCTAACAATGATGGATCAAGGTGGAGAATAGTTGAAGATAAGTAACACCTCAGTCTATGACAATTTACAGCGTAGTCAACCGATTCCCCATAATTGTCTAGTCCTATACGTCGAACCTCAAGACTAATCAATCTGTGAAAAGTGCCTTGAAGGGACATTTGATCTAAAACCGGCAGTTTATCCATATATTCTCTTTTCATAGGCTATCGATACAACTCAGTTTCTTAAATCGAAGTAGATGAATCAGGGTTTAAAACTGTGACCTACTAGCTAGAAAAAAAGTTTAGTCCCTCAATCACTAAGTCACCGCTGCACACAGTTCTCCAAATGTTTGATTCAAAGTGTTATAACAATAGATGCTACATATTATTTTGATATTCTTTTCAAATTGATTTCACAAAATAATTCTGCTTATCATGAATGAAAATCTTTCCTATGATATTGTAATATTTCTCTGTTCCTTTGTTATCTCTCTATTTCCTAAATTAAGTATCTCATGTCTGTATTGAGAAGTGAAAGGAATCAAAGTTTTTTTGGTGAACCACCACAACAGATATCTTCCCAGTTTTCGTCAGTTGTCGAACAACATGTTGTGCCTGATGCTTTAGGTCAACAAAATCAGGTTGCAAATGCTGTGAATAATGAAGGAATGGATGCAGCTGTTCCTTTAGTGCCTAATAATGCATCACAAAATTCAGCTGAAAATAATTCTAATGTTATAGTCAGTAGTGGTAGTAGTTCGAGGCCAGTTGATCCAAAAGTGTCTGGTTCCAATTCATCAGAATATTCTAATCATAATCCTGCATGCTCAACAGTTAATTTGGCTTCATCTTTAAATATGGCACAAGATGAAAACTCACTCAATATGTTGACATCTTGTATTGAAGCACTGAATCGTTCGTTCCATCGTATGAGACGTCGTGAAGTCACTAGTCCATCTCTACCTACAGAACAAGTGAATGAATTTATTAGATTTGAATTGAATTTATTTGTTTCACGTAGAGAATATGAAAATGGCCGATGTTTATTAATGCGTAATTTACGTTCTATACCGAGTTTATGTCAGCTGGTTTCAGCATCTTCAATATTAACACCAGATACTGCTGTTAATTCAGTCAGTACAACACCATAAAATCTCGAGAAAAAAAACAGAAAAATTCTTATAGTCTTTCCCGTTGATGTTTTTTTAATTATTTGGGAACACTAAAACATTTTATTCAGTTTTTCGATATTTTTTTGTTCTGTATAGCACCTGTACTTATAATTAGTTGTATTTTTTAAATTTTCTGCGTAATATGGAATAAAGCCTACATTGCTTACTTTTTAATCTCAATGTTGGCAAAGAGCAGTCGATATTTATGTGAAAAGAAATTCAGTCGATCTTTGAAGATATTTATCGTTTGTATTGTTTTCTAAGTAGTTCACAAATCTTCATGAGATCTAATTAATTATGATTATTTTAATATTTTGAAATTGGTTTATTGTAAACTGCACAAAATATATGACTTTATCTCACATTACGTTTTGGAATATACATGTTTTCAAGTTGAAACTTTTAACTGTTCAGAACAGTTTGATATAGTTATTGAAGCAAGCAAGCTTTCTAATTTAATTGCTTAATTTAACAAGATTTAAGTGATTAGATAAATAGGTGAAACCTCATAATATGTACCGATAGTTTTACTCATACCTATTGGGGTAATCATTTAAGTGATGCTGTTTATGTTGGTCAAGTTAAAATATTGCACATATGCATGAAGGGAAAAGTGTATTATAGGGACAAGAAAGCTACTTTCCAATTTTTGCACGAAATTAAAAAATGAATGATTTTAATTAGATTGAAGGTGCGATAGAAATGTCTTTGTGTTGAGAGCGCTCATAATTGTCAGGGAAATTTTCCTATCACAAAGTATGAAAGATAATGTTAAACGTATCAAGTAGTTGCTTTCATATATATAGAATTTACATTTCTAATGAATCAATCAGTTTTCATTTCAATTTATTTTGTTCATTGTAAACTTGCGAAAAATTCATTTTGTTAATTGTTCACTGCATATAAGCTGGCTGATGGTGTTGGAATATTAAGGTAATCAACGATTTTTACACATGAATTCCTCATATAGACAAGGTAAAACAATGATTCTCCTATAATTTCATCCTAATAACTCTTTCATCAGTTTATTAATAAAGATTTTGTAGGCGGTGATAAATTTTCTAGAAAACTACTTATAGATATAAAAACGATTTTTAAAAAGATCACTGGAATGAATAAATTTGCCCTCAGATTAATGATGTTGTGTGGTGACTTACAAAATTAGGATAGGAGAACTGATAACAGTTCTCTCAAAGTCAATAAACCTCTCAAAACCTCTAAACAGGTTTCATTAATTCGATTGCGAAATACTTTTGATTTATAGAGACTCACTAGCTGATTAGTAGGTTCGAAATCATGCGATTTAAGAATCGCTCAATCTCTTTCCAATATTATACTCTTACTATTAAGACGTCTTGGCTTAGATTTTTATTATTCGGCATTTATGACTCGAATTCGACTAGTAATTCAAATGAATAACTATAAATATCCGACTGTGAAGCAAAAATACTTTATTCTTCAAAACGGTTTGATTTATTCCATTCAGTTATAGTTCCCCACTTATTTTACCTTCAGTTACTCACTATCTCCAGGGTACCTGAATGGTGAATTGACTTAAGCTTTCCAAATTTTAGTGAGGTTAAAAAGCTACAAGCAATCTAAACCAAATGAGAATGGCAGGGTCTGATGGACTAACCCCTGAGATTTTTAAGGATGATGGTCTAGATTTAGCTAAAATCTGGGAGCTGAAAGTAATCCGATCCTATTGGTTTCGATCATTGATCGTCCCAGTCTATAAAAAAGAACAGAAATCCTCTTGTGACAGTCACAGAGGAATCCGTTTCATTATTTATTTTATTTATTTGAACACATGAATATTGGTACAGAAGAGCGCCAATATATATGCGCCACACAAAACAATGAGAATTCGAAGAGAAATAGAAAAAAAAAACTAAGGAGCGCAAAAGAAAAAGAGAACAATAACGAAGAGATTGGTGTAAGGTAGTGTGGTAGTAACGAGGGAACGGAAAGGTACAATCAGAAGAAATCTTTCAGGTAAGGGAGACACAACCACTTTTTATGAAGAAAGTAAAAGAAGGTTACAGCAGGATCGCCACTGGCTTCTATTCTGAGCCATATATGATAACGTCTCTAGCCACTGTGTAGCACCATCTCTCGGACCCCAACCAGGGAGTCGTGAAGGACCGACAGAAGCCAGTCCTTTGCAGCTTTCTTTCATACCACGACACCATGTCATGCACTGTCCACCTCTCCGCTTCTTCCAACCAGTCCCAGAGTCGGCAAATAATGCACGACGTGGAATTCTCTGGGACGACATTCGTAGAACGTGTCCAAGCCACCGAAGTCGGTGTTTCAAGATGGTGACACCAATTGAATTATCATCTCTGTGCCCGAACACACGATGCCGAACCTCTGCATTACTGACATGGTGTTGCCACTGAATGTCAGCAATCCTTCGGAGACAGCGATGATCGAACACTGAGAGTCGTCTAACGTCCTCAACTCGGAGAGACCAGGTTTCACAAGCATAAAGCAAAACTGCTCTCACCGATGCGTTGTAGATCCGACCTTTTACAGCCAGACTAACATCACGAAGGCGCCAAAGGTAGCCCAGATTGGCATAAGCCGCTCTGGCTTTCACTATTCGTGCATTGATCTCATCACTCACACCCCCACCAGCACTTATGCAGCTACCCAGATACACGAACTTCTCGACTACTTCTATCTGCTCACCATCCAGGGTGAGTACAGGATTGGAACCCTGCCAGTCTTGTAGAAGTACTTTGCACTTCGAAGGTGCAAAGCACATACCATACCTACGGACACTGATTGCCAACTGATTAAGTGCGGATTGCATACCTTGGGCATTATCGCACAGTAAGACAATATCATCCGCATACTCAAGGTCGAGAAGTCTTTCTCCAGGCAACAGATCCGCACCACCATTACTTACATTCATCAGAGCTGTTTCCAGAATGTCATCGATGGCAACGTTGAAGAGGAATGGTGAGATTGGGCAACCCTGTCTAACCCCACTGCTCGAATGGAACAATGGAGAGAGGTGGTTGTATGCCCTCACTCTGCCTGAGGTGTTTGCATATAGGGCTTTTAGGATGTCAATAAACTTCTCAGGCACACCCTTCTTCAATAGACAATCCCAGAGAACAGTCCTATCCAACGAATCGAAGGCAGCCCTGATGTCAAGAAACACTACGATTGTTGGCCTTTGATAAGTATGACGGTGTTCTAACATTTGGCGGAGGGTGAAGATATGATCAATACATCCTCGACCGGAACGGAACCCAGCCTGCTCCTCGCGAGTCAATCTTTCTCGGGTTTTGAACAACCTACGAAGTATGACGGAAGCCAATAGCTTGGACGCAATCGGAAGTAGACTTATCCCCCGATAATTGTTACAGGAACGACGTGAACCCTTTTTAAAGATAGGGACAACTGTCGACTCATTCCATGACGTTGGTACACTCTCTAGTTCCCAAACCTTTGTAAACAACGTCGTCAATTCCTTAGTCAAAAAGTCACCACCATCTTTAAAAAGAGCCGGAGGTAAGTCATCTGGGCCAGGTGATTTGTAACGCTTCAAGAGTTGGAGTTCCTTGCGGACTTCCGCCTCATTTGGTGGATCAGTCGTCACCGGCCATGGAGGGCAGGACAGTCTGACCGATGTTGCCGGAGCAGCAGGCCAGTTGAACTGCCCTTCGAAAAATTCTGCCCATCGTCCAAGACGTCGATGGATGTTAGTGATTGGCATCCCATCATCCTCGCAGATTGTTTCACTCACACCAGACTTCTTGCTGCCAGTGGCTCGGATGAGTTGGAAGAGCTTCCGGTAGTTACCAGATGCAGCTGCTGCTTCCAGCTCATTAGCACGCTTCGACCACCAGGCTTCTCGGTCCTTACGCAAGCTTTGCCCAATTTCACTACGTAACAACCTTCGTTTATGGTCAAACTCACGGTCACCCGGAGTAGACCGACGGGCTTCAATGAGTTGTAAGGAACCAGAAGAAACCCAGTGCTTAAAAGCGGGACGTTTCGCAAACTCACAACTGACTGTTCCCGCCATTTTCATGGCGTCATGCAATTGCAACCAATGCTCATCTACACTTTTCGGTGGAGTGGTAGCTAGCCTAGAGGCTAGCTCGGTTCGATACTTACTTGCAACAGAAGTTGCAACCAGCTTGCTAATATCAATCCGTTGATGGCGGTCACTTCGTTGTCCACTGAAAAGTAAGGCAAGATTGGCGCAGACCAAGGCATGGTCAGAGTTCAGATAGGTACTCCAAAAGGAGCAGCAGTCTTGTACACAACCACGCCAGCGGTAGCTGATCGCGATGTGATCAATCTGAGTCCAGACTTGGGATGCAGAGGGAGGACGCCAGGTGGCACATCGGCGATGACTGTGCCGAAAGTTGGTGCTAGCCAGAAACAGGTTGTGGTCTGTGCAAAGTCGCAGTAGACGGTCCCCGTTAACTGACCTGCGACCAACGAGTCCCCATCGGCCACCTAAACGACTCTCTTCTGTGCCTAAACGCCCGACCTGAGCATTCAAGTCTCCGGCTAGTACTGCAGTATCTGTCGAACGCACTTTCTGGAGAAGAACAGATAACGTGGTAAAACTCATCCTTGATTGCATCCGGGCTGCAATCTGTCGGGGCATAGGCGGAGATGACGAAAAGACATCGTTTCTCACGCCTATTTCTTCTCACTTTGATGGAACTTTCTAATCTAACAGCACATAACCGACTGTTAATGGGGATCCAATCGACTAGTGCTGCCTCAGCTCTAGCGCTTAGTGCGACACCAACGCCAGCAAGACCAGACGAAGATGCCACAGGGTCCCCGGATAAGCGCACGTAAAACAAGCTTTTCGAAGCGACAGATGGAGATCGAATTTGTAGTACTTCGCCAGAGTCTTGAATACGGGTCTCGGATAGACAACAAACATCAATATTGAGACTTTCCAAAGACATAGCCAGCCCTATCTGTTGTCCGACCTGCATAAATGTGCGAACGTTGAAGGCAGCCAGTTTGAATAGTGCACGTGGTTTCAAAAAAACTGCTTCAGTATTCGTATTCGGTGGTAACATACAATTTTCAACCGGACAGTGACTCGAGAACGTTTAGATACAGTCGAATTTCCACCAAAGACGAGCCGCTGTATAAGTATAAAAGAGGGTGAATAATGTGGAAAATAATAATAATAATAATGATAATAATAATAATAATAATGACAATAATAGTAATAATAATAATAGTATTAATAATGACAATAATTGTAATGATAATAATTTGAATCAATTGATTGTTTTTCGAAGCGAGAAAAGTAATTTCCATAGACATAAAGAGTTCATCATTTGTGTGTGGGCTGTGATACTGCCCGGGTGCCCAAACCGAAGCAGGTGGTTATCTTAGGGGCCACTCCCGAGCCTTTGACCTAAAGGTCTAACCCACAAGGCAGTGGAGCATCGTAAGGAGATGCAATCCCATGGTAGCCGGTGACCAACGATTGGTTCATACGCCATTTGTGATTTCAGGATACTGGAGTCCATGTGCACCATTGGTTGGGGATCCGGTTAAAGCGCCGGACATTCGCTTTTCGTCCTCTCATTTTCGTAAGCAACACCCCCGCCAAGAGAAGGCAATGAGTAGGACTTCCCTGGCAGAGGCTGTATACGCGCGGCCGTGTGAGAGTATTTCGAGAGGGAGAGCGGACTCTCCCCACTCTCGGCCGTACCAGGGCATTCGGGGGCATCCGTTTCATTAGTATAATTTCTAAAGTATTGGCCTCGATAATACTTCGACATCTAACTGGAGCCCATGAAGGGCAAACCCGAGGAAACTAGTCAGTTTTCAGAACTGGACGTAAATGTATAGAGCAAATATTAACCCGTCTGCAGGATCTAGAACATAGACATACTTTTCAACGTCCGACTATAGTTTCATTCCTTGACTTTACGGTGGCATTCAACTCTGCTGACCGTGAGGTTCTGTGGCCGTGTCTGTCATTGAAAGGAGTATCAATGAAGTGCACTAACCTTGTACAGGGTCTCCATTCGAACACTACTGGTCGAGTGAGTGAGAGCTTATGGGAGAACTGCCATCGAAATCGGTTACTTCAAGTGGTGTTCTGTAAGGTTGTCCGCCCTCCCTACTTTCATTTAACTTAGTTATAGACATGCTTTTAGAAACAATGCTTCCATCGCCTAACTTTTCAGAGGTTGTTCTTCAATCAGAAAATGCACTTGTGGATTTGTAATACGCAAATGATATAGTTCTGTTGAATACTTCGTTAGATTTGAGTAGTGAAAAATGATGAGTTTGTTGTGGGCAAGAAATAATATCTGAATGATGAAATATTTCAAAGCTTCGAAAGCCAAGCGGTACTACTTATCAGAGTCATTGAAGTTTTGAACTTGTTCTCTGTATCCGCGCATGGCACTGTACACAATCGAGGTTCACACCTTCAGAGCGCATGGGGATCAATACACCTTTGGACCACTGATTCGAAATCCAACAGTTCAAATTTTCAATTTCAGTTCATTTTTAAGATAGTCCAATCCTCATTCCGAGTTATTGATAAGTTGCAGTTGCATTTCTGACATTTTTGCCTTCATACATTACAGGTTCTCACTAAAATTTTCAGAGAACCACTTCACAGATACTCACTATCGAATACCTAATGGTAATTAAGTTAGGCATTTTCACGAAAATGTGACCATACTTGCTAAATAGAAAATTATTGTAGTCGAATATTCCAAGCCCAACTTACCTACTTATAAGTAGTCTAAAATGTTAATGAAGTTTTATTTGTTACGATTAGTTTTATGAAAATAATAAGATGACATGTATAATGATTTCTCTAACTTCAATTGACTATTCGAAGTATTCTTTTGGAAAATGCATTTCACCACTCAAAAATTTAAGCTCTTCGTGTCCGTGTTTATTAAAGGAAGACAGGATTTTGTCTCGTTTCCTCACACATATTAATAAGATTCCCATAGTATTTGCTGTTTAATACTTTAAAATCTATAAAAAATATTTGTTAGACAAGGCGTAAAATATGTTAACACGATGAAATACAATTCAATTTACTGAACATTTTAACTATCAAGTTACATAATTATAGAAACACCCCACCCACTTCCATAAAATGAACGAACTACTGAAAATAAACCAAACGAAAGGGATGAACACGTAGGCGATAGTTAAATAAGTATAAATGAGTAAACTATCGAAAATTAAAAGGAAGGTTAAAAATTAACTATATCTCTATTACTATAGTTCATTTCTATTCATACCATTTAGTACTTTAATTATTGACTTCTATTTGAGGATTATGAGGTACCTATCCTTATCCATAAGTATAGTTAATAATCGTTAATTTATCTTTGTATCAGTAACTAGACTTTGTTATGTAGTGAACAAAACTTGAGTTTGATAGTCGGTTGTTATTTAAATTGGTTAATGAGATAAGTACAAAGAATTACAACCGTGAATAAGCGTATTTGAAAGGATTTCTTGTCATTACTCTTGATGCTAAACTATTTTGTGAATATGTGAATCATTTTATTAAGTAGTAAACAATTTTTTAATTAATTTCTCTATCTGTACCAATTTTAGAAAACATGAGAGATTTTTATCTCAATAATTTGGTATTTGTGCGTAATCATCGTTCAAACATAATTCGTATAGCACTTTATTGATTAATTTCCATTCTTCTGCTATTTCATGAGTACTGTTACATTAAAGTAGAGGATTAAATATATGTTTAAATTACGAGTTTGAAATATTTAGAAGTGGAAGAAGGGAAATTCAGATAATTATTTACTAGTTAGTCACATTTTAAGTAAGCTAACTCGGTAAACTAAGTTTTGTTTATGTTTTCAAATGCATCAGTTTGATTCACATATTTATAGGGTAAAGTCATTTAGTTGAAGTTAGACATTAACACCGTTGGATGCCGGCTCAGTGGTCTAATGGTTAAGCGCTCGCACACGAGACTGATATGTCCTGGGTCCGAATCTCGCGAGTTGGATTCGTGGATGCGCACTGCTGAGGAGTCCCACAGTAGGACGTCCAGTGCTTACAGGTTTCCCATGATGGTCTAGCTTGAATTTACTCATGATCTCAAGTATTAAAATTAAGGTCATTTTATTAGTTTAAAAAAGTTTTAACTCATGTGAATAATTCTTTTTTTCTTCATAATTGTGAATCTTCTTTTCGTTTGGAGAAGTTTTTAATTGGTAACTTTTATTTTAGAAAATGTATTCACAAGTGTCAATATCCTTAATGTACTGGATATGTATTTTACCGAAGAATATGAGCTAAGTAAAAGGTATATATTAGTTGATAGAAACCCTTTAAAACTATATAATTTAGTTTAGATGATATCTCGAAAGCATCGACTAATGTTAAGAATTGTTATACTATATCGTCCACTTATTATTTGAGTAGTTCATAGCACAGAATCTTCTGAATAACAATATTTAGTGATTAAAACCTATAGTGATTATAGGACATTTTAAATGTTATGTAAGAATAGAAGATAATCGATCTTAGACGTTATTGGTACTTTTAAAGTCTTATTGAAATTTCTTGAAAGAAATATCTTTGAGTACTCTTTATTTTGTACGATTCATCCGTTATATCATTGAATCGTATCGTCAGTTTATTTTTAAATGATTTAATTTACCCACATATATTTGACCTATAGAAAGATTCAATAAATATGTTTAATTAAAGATCATACTGGAATTTATAGTACTTAGTTTAAAGGCTTGTGGAGATTCGTTTTAAGCTGTTAGGTCATTGAAGACTGTCAGCTGTAACCTCTGGACATGAGTTTTGTCTATCGTTTTAGGGTTCATTAGTAAATTGTATACACAGTTTTGTTCACCTTAAAAATAGTTTACTTCATTTATAAAAATGGTGGTACTTGATAGAGTCCATCGTTCATGGTTATGTGAAATTTCAGAGTTAACTTATTATAATATCAAATTTTATAATTACAGACAACATAGCTCGAGTTGACTGAATTAAGAAAATTTAGGTTTTTGAATACTAATACCCTGGTTGTAAATGAAAACATGCACTCTGGGTGACATGAAAGTTTTACGTTCACTAACATTTGAAACTGAAAGTTTGTGAATCTTCGATTCGCCTTAAAACAATGTTTATAATGTTATTTACTGTTTTCTGGTTTTTAATAGTTTTCTAGCTGGGATACTACTGGAAAAGAGATTTTTTTGAGATTATTTAACTTTGTAGCTTACAATCACGGACTGGTGATAGTTAAACAATCTAGTAAATGACTTCCCTACAGATAACATCTATGAATCTACAAGGTATAAAACACCAAACCTTCAAGTCACTCAGTGAGCGCTTAATTGGCTAACAACTAGTAGTTTAAATTTACTAACTTATGACAGAATCTATTTTCCTACTACCACTTTGTTTGAAACAATTCTTGTTTTTTTTATTATTTTCAAAATTATTTATTCTGATCATCCTTTGTTATTCACAACAGAATAATTTATTAAATAATTAGCTTTCAACAAATAACAGCCAATCATCTGAAGGTAACCGTTACTACAATAAGTAAGACTAATAGTGTATTTACTATACCTAAAAATGAAAGTTGTAGTTAACACGAATTGTTAAAAAAAACAATAATTAAGAATTTAGTACCTTTTTTCTCAATAGTTATGTAAGAAGAGTAGAATAAAAGAGGGAGAGAGAAGGGAGAGGGGAAGGGAAAGTATATACACAAAAGAAAAACAACTATATATGGTGGGAAATATATTTCAGCTAAGTGATAACTTTTTTATTTTTGACCTCCGAAAGATTATTGTTCATATTCATTTTATATTGTTTATTTAAATCTTCCTATTGATCAGTCTTTTATTGGTATATGTGCATCCTGTAGGGCGTGCCTCGATATTGCCTTCAGTCGCAAGTATTAAAAACAGTCGGAACTCAATATCTAAGTGGATAACACGATGACGTTTGAAGTGAACGGTACTGGGTCCGAGTCCTGGAGTGAACATCAACCCCAGGATGCAGGTACATCCAACTGACAAGTCCTAAATAGGACGAGACGTGTGGCCTGAATTCTACTACTAGCCACCATTCACCTTTGTTTATTATCATTCATGTTAAATTTACGCAAAATTTCTTAGTATTGAATAGTTTACATTGCCCAGTGTAAGTAATGAAAATAACTTCAATCAGTTTATAATATCATTGAGTTGTTGACAGTAACTTTCTAATAAACTCATATTTTCCATGTAATAAGTAAGAGTAACTTATTTTAAATGAAATCAATTAATCAGTTGTTAACAACGTAGAACCTGGGACATACGTGGATCGTTTCATATTATCATACAGCATCAACACAGTAAGACGAAATTATCGAGACAAATGCTAAAGAAATAGAATTACTCACAATATCAGTAGTGGTGGAAAAGATTAGGGACAGATAATATTATTCAAAGGATAATGGATTAGTGTAGTTAGAAGCATAAGTATTGTGAGATAGAATGAATGCTTTAGGGATGATTCTGATCCATATCATTTAGCGTCAACAACTATTCATTACGATAATCTCTTGGACCCCACCCTAGTAGTCTGAGCATACCTAAACTACTCAGTCTAATAGTCAACGACTTAATGAACTGGTTTTACTACCCTTAGATTTCTTTCAACCTGCTCCTATACCAGCAGATATCTCACGTTGAGGTATCCAGTTGTTGGGTATACGTAATGCATGTCTCAACTACCCAAATACACTCAATTACTTAACCCTCTGTCAATAGTTCAAGCATTGATGTGGACCCGTACCGAGATAGTATTTTTAATTTAGACGAAAAAAATAATCTTGAATATACTCGTTTTGTTAATTAAGGTGATCAGAAGACTCTGCATTTGCCGAGTTTCTTCACCAAACAGAACAGTATCATCTGCGAGTTGTAAGTTAATAAATGAATCTTTTAAGTCAAATTATTTTGCAACATTAATTATCGTGACTGAAATTGATTGATGAAAATAGGATATAACGCTAATGATTATCTTTATATAAGAACAACTCAGTTTTACTGAGATGCTTCAATTCATAGAAACAGTTCTTGTTGTATTAATCTTTAGGCTGTAAAATACGACTTATGATATTAAAAGTATGTATAGTTTATAAGTATTTGATCATAGGTATTTTCGATATATTGTAAAGATGGTAGTACGCTTTAGACCTAGGTTTATTGCTAGTTAGTGTTCATCAATAGAGCTTGCCCGCAATCATAAGAGAAGTAATTCACTATTGGACTTGAAATGGTGTCGAGTCACCCAGACTAATGGCCACATTGCAACGTGATCGATAGAATTCAATCAGACCAGAAGACCATAGGAATATAACATTGGTTACTAATCAGTAATCAGTGAGTGAGAATATATCAGTCGTATAGAAATTTGATAGCAGGCAGAATAGTTCAGTGATACCATCTCAGACTGTGAAACTGTGTGACACGAGTTTGAATACTACAGACAGAACCAGTTCCTACATGAATGCAGGTACCGCTTGCTGACGTGTGCCAACAAACACGAAACATAGGTGAAGAGTTTTCTGACAATTACCTCCAACATTAAATTACTTTCGTTTTCCCAACCTCAGTTAATTTAAAACATAAATCACGCCTAGAAAAATCACTGAAGAGAATAATTTTTAAGCATAAGTACGTACAGATCGTTATTGAAAATAAGGTAAAAACATGAGCATTGAAAAATCCGAATTATACGAACGAAAAAGTCTATCCAATTTAATTGTCTAACTTTGTCGTAACCTAAGTTTTCATAAAACACCTCATGTCTCTACCAATTTTTTAAACTCTGACAGTACATTAACTTATTATTGTTTCCATACCATTTTTGATTACATTTCCATATCAGATTTATCATATTGCGCAACCTACTTTCATAATCATCATTTATCATCTAGTTTCTATGACACTCTTAATTAATTTTTCCATCTTTTAAAAACTTAATTTTTTAGCCTTTGAGTAGGCACATTATATTTTTTAATAGGATTACTATTTAACAGACATATTATACATTATCACTGTGTAAAATTCTATATTAATGAGGTTATGGAATTTTAAGAATAAAATCAACAAAAAGGGTTTTCTTCACTAGACTGCTCTCCGATTTTATGTTTAAATGAGTATTTTTCATCAATCAAAAGTGTAATAAACCAATAGGTGAGAACTTTCAGGGGGAAAATCAGGAACTCAAATCTAAAAAATGAAATGAAAAGTAGTCAGTAACTATTAAGGTAAATTTTTGGAGGGGCATTTCACTATTCATAATACAGATTTAT
Organism: Schistosoma haematobium; assembly: GCF_000699445.3. Classification (NCBI taxonomy): domain Eukaryota; kingdom Metazoa; phylum Platyhelminthes; class Trematoda; order Strigeidida; family Schistosomatidae; genus Schistosoma; species Schistosoma haematobium. The sequence continues at coordinate 12,777,519 of NC_067199.1, read as the reverse complement.
TATCTAGATTAAATGGTGTAAAAAATAGTTAATTTACCATCGAATTGCTTAAAATCACTTCATAACAACTTTAATAAACATAAAATTTGTTTTGTTAAAGTCACGAACCAATCTGAGTTAGACCATCATTGAAAACCCTGAAGCATTGGACAGCCGTTTCGTCCTAGTACGGGACTTCCTAGTAGTATGAAGTCACGAAACCACAAGAGGTCGAACTTGAAACTCTCAGCTCTCGAGCCAAGTGCTTAAGATTTAGAACATCAACTTACTTGCTTACGCCTGCTACCTCTCGTAGAGGATTATAGGTCACTCTGTAGCTTTTCTAGGGTTACTACCGATCTCAAACCCGGGTAAAGGAGGAGGGTTGGGCATGAGATCAGAAACCTGGCACCGTAGAAAACAACCTTGCTAAAAAATAACGTGAAGCATGCGATAGTAAAAATTATTGTTAGCTATTACTTTTTGTATGATATTTGAGATTAACTTTTCAAAACTCTAACTGAAAGTTCTCGTTTCTTCAAGTGAATCAATTCTTTTATTATTTTTCTTATATTACTAATAAATAATACCCGGAAATAAGTTGTACAATATATAAATCAGTTTAAAAAGTTTTAAAACATTAGGTGACAGAGTCAACTTTCTCCATTATTGGTTAATCTACTAATTACAAAACCTAAGCACATAAATCCTGAAATGATCTATATGTATATGTTGTTCAACAATTCTTATTTTGAAATGAAACAACTATTCTATCTTTATTGTTCTCTAAAAATGACTGGACTGATTATATATTGAGTTATACTATCAACCAATCATATATATATATGTATACAGTTCAAATAAAGTTATATCAAATAAGTGACAGATTTATCATTTGAAATTTGACAAGTTTGAGCATGGTATGTTTTCAACTAATCAAAACAAACAAACTTGTTTTTCTAACTGGTCTATAAAAATTTTGTTACAATAATTTGATCACATTGTATAATCTTATTCATTCTCTTTTCTTCTCTTCTCTTCTCAATATCAGAGAAGTGAAGTCAAATTTACCACTATTAAATATTCAATAGGTCAATAAAGTGAGTCATATTTTATTTAAATTCATGCATTGACATAGATTATTGACAAATTTAGTAACTGTAGAATTGGTACAGTACACATGTTTCTAAGTTATATTTTATGGTGATAACAATTCTAAGCATTAGTATCATATATATAGATGTAAATGAGAAAAATAATGAGAAAAAGAAAACATGTGTGGATACGTAGTATTGGAAATCAACGTTTTGTGTACACAGTTCATATTAAATGCAAACAAACATGTGTTTGATTAAACAATATCTGAATCGTATTTCAGTAATTGGTGGTGTATTTTAATTAATATTAGCAAGAAATTGAATATTCAACAATATCGAAACAAACAAAAAAAACGGTTTAGAGTAACTGGTGGTCATGATCTAATTTCCAAGACTTATTAGTTTGAGATAACCTTATAATAGTTTAATCTTTTTTTTACACAGTTAATCCAATGTGTTTTAGAGAATTACAATAAATAATAGAAGAAAATCATATTTCCGGTTTAAACGCATTCGAAAGCGGATACTAAATAAAGAATTTGAAGTCACACATCATGAAATGTGGGAGGTCAGTCCACGGGTGAACTCGAGGAAACTTTAAGAAGCTCAAAAGGAGCCAAAGATATTCCATCCAATCATCTTTTATGAGAATATCTCAGAATCTGTACATGCTAATAACTCCCTGTGTGCGGATTGGATAACTATAATGATGATTTCGTTTTTACTAATACCTGACAATTTTGTACCATAATTGACACTGTTTGGAACATCATTCCTTTCACTTGTATTCTGCTTTCTCATTTGCGACATGGGAGTGTTCTAACGTCGCGTGCTCAAGTTGTACACGGTATAGTAAGAATCTAAGCTCTAGATTTAACAAAATGATTATAATTAAACAACATTTGAAGAACGTAAAGTCCTGGATAGGCGTTTTGTTCTACCATAGACTTCCTTGTAATGTATAACCCAAAAAACAACCATCGATCAAAACCAATGACATTGACTCAGTGGTCTGAAATTCGGGTGCTCACCGTAAGATCTGAAGGTTTCGAGTGAGGGTTAGAATGCGGAGTGGATGTATATACTAGGAAGAAACAGCTGTCCATTCTTTTGTACTTTTCAATGGCTGTTTAACTGGTCAAGAATTTGAATAACATAAATCTGTGATGCGTAATTCAGAATTTATTGAATATTAAATATCCGAGTAAACTGAATACAACATTTTGACTTATCGAGCAAACCAATAACCTTCAATTGAAAAGAACTAAGTGGAGAGGTCATAAATAATTTGACCCTGAAAATAATGCTAATTCACTCAAATACACTCATGAATGTAAGTGAAAAATCTCGAAAAATTTGATTGGTAATTTCAAAAAACAACGAATCAAACATCACCGTGTAGTGACTGATCAAACACCATTTTAATTGAGATCATAAACCGATTGATGTTAGACCACCATTAAAAACCTGGAAGCAGTGGATGGCTCACAACAGGACGAAGCGGACGTCCAGTACTTCCACATTTTTAATGGTGGCCTAACATCAGTCGATTCATCATCTCAATCAAAGACTTAGTAATCTCCACAACCCCATACTGATAAATACCACTATATTTTGAGTAACACACGTTTCAGATGCTGGTAATTTAAACAATACTCAGAATAACAAAATACCAATATAATAATAACATACACCAGTATGCTAATATCACAACTAACATCAACACTACTGAATTTGTTACTTTAAATATCAATGTAATTTATAATAGCCAATGTTGAGTAATTTTCAATTAACCTTCAAAACATTTTGTTTTTACTAACAATCAACTATACTAATAGAGGATTTGTTAAGGCAAAACAGTGATAGAATGACGAAAATGACGATGAAAAATTATTAAAAATAACTCAGTATTGAGATAATGTATATTACGAGTAATAACGTAATGAGAGTAGCGATGGATCTGTAAACGTAGGTATGAATTATATAAGAAGTCTGTCATCGCTGCAGCTGATAAGTGAGAACGAGAAGTGTGTAGATGAAAAAATGTATTTATGAGCGATAATTAGTGCATCATGTGAGCACAGAACAATTCGTGACGACGGGTCAAGGTTAAATTTTGAAACAATAATTTTACAGTCACCAACAGCTATTACACAAATTATATGAAACTATGAAAAATATGAATAATGACAAAATTTCGTTACAAAATAAGTCTACGTTAATCAGTACAGAACTTGGGTGATAACAAATTTTTCTACTGAATGCTTCCAATCACATAATAATTAGCTAGCGAAAGAATGAAAACCACAGAACATTGGATACATTTCCGCTTGTTTTTCGAAATCATCATAGAGTGAAATATTGGTTGGAGAACCTTCAGAAAGCAGATAGGATTAGATAACTAATTTGTTCTCGTTTATGAATTCTTACCAGTATGAAATACACATAATCACGCTTAACTTCAATCGCGTTAATAATATTTTACACGTTGGATATATAATAACTAAGTGAAGGAGTATATATTCACAAACAACATGATTCACAGTATATGATGAAATTTCTCTTTTACAAAATCTCGAGAAAATACACACATAAAAGGAAATCAAATTGACAAAAATTATGTGCATTTATTAATGTTACTTCAACCAAAATCTATATCTCAATGAATCGTGAGTAAATAGCATGAAATCATTAATTGATCATTTGTTATCAATGGTTGTTTCGGGGTGAACATCTCTGATTGACCAACTAATATGCATTTTAAAATGGAAACTAACGTCTACAAGTTTTATCTACATGACTAGGTTTGAATTCCTCTATTGTTAATATAGAAATCTGCAACTGACCAGTCTCCACTGACGGATATTCATTCCGAGTTCAGTATTAAGGTTGGTTACAAATGTTACGTAAATTTGACCCGTGGTTAGTAGAGCAGTCTAGCACGTGTGTTTCAACGTAATTGGGACAAGTTTAGGAGTATATGCATTCAGTTGTTCGGCAAATAACGCATTGGTATCCAAGTACATCCATCAAACGAGTCTAAATACGATGGAATGCACATTGTGCATTCAACTGCTTTTTACAACACAAATATATGAAAAATCACAGAAATCAGATCGTTCGTTAAACATTTTCTCCTACAACTGTCAATATTATAAAATACATTTGCTTGACTACGTTTACTAAAATGTCACCTACTTACTGAGTGAACGTAGTGAGTACTTTCATATATTCATATGATTCGATTTTAACTGATCTAAAGTACGCTAAAACTGTGAAATTCACCACAAAACATTTTCATTCAGCTTTGCATATGGTTATCTCTTCAGATTTGTTCAGATTCGTTCAATACTATCATCATTAATGTGGACATGATAAAAAAACGAAGACCAATTCTCTTGAAGTCATATAGCGTATACATTCAATCTACATTTCTTGACCAACGAATTAAAAGTTATTTATGGAAAAATAATATAGATTGTATTTAGTGCTCAACCAGTGTCACCAGTCTGATAGTTCGTAAGTCTCAATTAACAAATGAAACGGAAACGCTTGTTGGTAAAGCGAATGATGATGTACATAATGATTATGTGTAAAGCTGAATGATGGTCCAAATGCAGGTATGGAATTTGAAATAGTGCACAGAATACATTAATAAGCATTGAGTCAGAAACATGATTGTATTGTATTAAAACTAGTTTGAGACCTTAAAACACTCAGTAACAGTTGAAAATATTGATTAACATAAAATGAATTAATAAAACAGTGGTAGAATAGTTAACAGTGTTCTGTGGTGATTTTCGAACAAATGAAACAATATCGATTTACTGGGTCTTTATATGTTGCAGAGATGCAAAATGTTGATGAGATTGTAGCATGCTGTTTAATTAGGACAATATTTTAAATGGCTAGTGGAGCATATATTCCCGTTTTCTGACCAGTTATCCTATGAACATGTTGAATAAGGGAACTATAGGTAGACCAACATTTTAAATGATAACTGGATTATAAACTCTTCATGAATCAAAATCAAATCACTTTCAGCATGAAAACCTATTCATATGAATGAAATTTAACTTCTCTATGAATCTCTTCTAAAGTGGTGGATGACTTATCAAACAATCAGTCATGCCTCCCATGTACTGTGTGCGTGAACTCGCTATTGAGCTGAGATAGCGGTGTTATGAGATAACGATCTAAGGACTATGTACATATCTTAAACTACCTAGATCTGTCTACAATACAGTAGTGTTTATTTTCGAGTGTACCACCGATCGCACCCAGTATATAGAAGATATTATTTGTGAAAAAATATATCACAAATAATCTTATCAGTTGAAATTGAAATAAATCCATCATTTCATCCAACGGAGGTGTCTGGACGTCTTCAGGGTAATAATCGGAATCATTTAGACAAGTTTGCCAGACGAAATGTTGGAATATTTTTAATTTCAACCACTGGCATTTCGTATCTTTAATTATGATTTGGGTGTTAATATGTCTTATCTTTTTGTTCCCTCCAGCACTAATAATCTCCGAGGTCATAGCAAGAAAGTTCATAAACCAAGATCTAATAAACTTAAAGTGGGGTCCCGTTTTTCTCATCGAGTAGTCAATGATTGGAACGCCTTACCCGAACAAGTGGTATCAGCCCCATCAGTGAATACTTTCAAGGAGAAGCTGGACCTTCACTGGAAAGCAGTGCGTCAGGATTAATACAGGTTCATCAATCTACTATCCTTATTACTGAAGACTGAAGACTGACTGAGGTTATTTCAAATGCATTTCTCACAAATAATAGCATTGCGGTGAACGATAACATCAGTGGAGACAACCGAATGTATTTCAATACAAAATTTCAGAACATCTTATTAAAATCTGAGAATGAAATAGTAAATACTTCATTTGCCAAATATCCATTATTGTCTCTGACTTTGTTGTTGTTCCTTCGTTTCCATACCAATCATTCTCTGTTCTCATTCTCTTTCTTTTAATCTTCTTAACCATCCACCACCAGACATTTCATTTTTGATTGATCATACATCCTACTGACATCTGTCGATATCAGTAGCACATACCACAATGTGTGTTTAATGATAAATGAGAGTGTTATTGAAGTCAAGTTATCACAATACCGAGATTACTCAAAATTGATTTCAAACTTATAATTCTGATTTTAAATTTATTTGCAATTTGATTAATTTCAAACGTTTATTTAATTAATTCACCTACAATCAAAATCTTCAACTACTCTAGTTAGATCAGCCAGTTAATTATAAAATATTCTGTAGACTGTTCATAATATTTTCAATAATAGACAATATGATTTGGCACATCATTGTTTAAACAATGTACTTTCAGTAAACTACAGTAAGCACATTTTCAAAATTACTGATGATTGAAACTAAATACCAATCGCACATTCTCATAAAAATTATGAAATAATTAGTTGAATTTTCAAAATAAAATCTCTGTCGAAGAATATTTGCCTGACTTATTTAACATTCAAATATTCATTATAATTAAAACAAAAAGAATACATGAGGTATGATTAACTAAATTACACATTACATCTATGATAATCAGTAAATAAATATGATTTATTGATTTTTTTTAAAAAAAAAGATGACTTGTACACTAAATTAGTTACCTAAGAGTTTGTAACCGTTTACATACTCAACTTTGTGCATTTGTTCATCTTTCGATCGTACGATTTAATGTTTAGTATAAGCTATTAAATACTAATCATTATTCAAAAGTCAATAGTTTCTAAACAATGTGCATTCCATCGTATTTAGACTCGTTTGATGGATGTACTTGGATACCAATGCGTTATTTGCCGAACAACTGAATGCATATACTCCTAAACTTGTCCCAATTACGTTGAAACACACGTGCTAGATTGCTCTACTAACCACGGGTCAAATTTACGTAACATTTGTAACCAACCTTAATACTGAACTCGGAATGAATATCCGTCAGTGGAGACTGGTCAGTTGCAGATTTCTATATTAACAATAGAGGAATTCAAACCTAGTCATGTAGATAAAACTTGTAGACGTTAGTTTCCATTTTAAAATGCATATTAGTTGGTCAATCAGAGATGTTCACCCCGAAACAACCATTGATAACAAATGATCAATTAATGATTTCATGCTATTTACTCACGATTCATTGAGATATAGATTTTGGTTGAAGTAACATTAATAAATGCACATAATTTTTGTCAATTTGATTTCCTTTTATGTGTGTATTTTCTCGAGATTTTGTAAAAGAGAAATTTCATCATATTCTGTGAATCATGTTGTTTGTGAATATATACTCCTTCACTTAGTTATTATATATCCAACGTGTAAAATATTATTAACGCGATTGAAGTTAAGCGTGATTATGTGTATTTCATACTGGTAAGAATTCATAAACGAGAACAAATTAGTTATCTAATCCTATCTGCTTTCTGAAGGTTCTCCAACCAATATTTCACTCTATGATGATTTCGAAAAACAAGCGGAAATGTATCCAATGTTCTGTGGTTTTCATTCTTTCGCTAGCTAATTATTATGTGATTGGAAGCATTCAGTAGAAAAATTTGTTATCACCCAAGTTCTGTACTGATTAACGTAGACTTATTTTGTAACGAAATTTTGTCATTATTCATATTTTTCATAGTTTCATATAATTTGTGTAATAGCTGTTGGTGACTGTAAAATTATTGTTTCAAAATTTAACCTTGACCCGTCGTCACGAATTGTTCTGTGCTCACATGATGCACTAATTATCGCTCATAAATACATTTTTTCATCTACACACTTCTCGTTCTCACTTATCAGCTGCAGCGATGACAGACTTCTTATATAATTCATACCTACGTTTACAGATCCATCGCTACTCTCATTACGTTATTACTCGTAATATACATTATCTCAATACTGAGTTATTTTTAATAATTTTTCATCGTCATTTTCGTCATTCTATCACTGTTTTGCCTTAACAAATCCTCTATTAGTATAGTTGATTGTTAGTAAAAACAAAATGTTTTGAAGGTTAATTGAAAATTACTCAACATTGGCTATTATAAATTACATTGATATTTAAAGTAACAAATTCAGTAGTGTTGATGTTAGTTGTGATATTAGCATACTGGTGTATGTTATTATTATATTGGTATTTTGTTATTCTGAGTATTGTTTAAATTACCAGCATCTGAAACGTGTGTTACTCAAAATATAGTGGTATTTATCAGTATGGGGTTGTGGAGATTACTAAGTCTTTGATTGAGATGATGAATCGACTGATGTTAGGCCACCATTGAAAATGTGGAAGTACTGGACGTCCGCTTCGTCCTGTTGTGAGCCATCCACTGCTTCCAGGTTTTTAATGGTGGTCTAACATCAATCGGTTTATGATCTCAATCAAAATGGTGTTTGATCAGCCGTTACTTTTTTTAAACTCAGATAATATGTATATTTGATTAAATTTTAACAATGAATAGTGCTGTATAGTTAGTATATTTCTCCAGTAATTTCAATTAATAAATAGATTACAATTACCTGAATATAACTTGAATTAAGATCCTGTATGATAAACGGTGCACTGAAAATAAACTCTCAAGTTTGTTTAATAAATAAGTATTATAGACTTAATGGAAGTAAAATAATAAACAGAAACTTCGTAAACTGTCACCCACATTGACTAGTATGTTGTGTTCTCTTTTCAAGTCAAAATTATAATTTATGTATATATGCTGTTTAGTAACGACGTAGTATGATATTATGAATTATTCTCGATTAAAGTTTTTCTATACGTGTCATTGATTAATTATGTAATTACTTGATTCTACTAATCAGAATAATGAGTAATATATTTTATATTAAGTAGACTCAAGTTTTTTAACCTTATTCACATATTTATTTTTCAAATCAATTAAATATCAACCAAAGATCGATATTGTGGTTTTACATGATAGTCAAAGTAACTGATATTGAACTTGTTTATAAAGATTATTATTATTAATATTACTATTAAGGTATATTTAATAATTATAACTGTTTACCGAACAGAATTAATATTTGCTAACGTTTACATGCTTGGTTAAACTATAACTTTTTATTATAAAAATATTTACAAAGGCATTAAATAATGAAAACTATCATAGAATAAGACTTTCAACCTTACCTCAGGTGTCTAAACAAATGTTAGTTCATTTAGAAATTTCTAGATAAGCTTCAAATGCCCTGGTACGTCCGAGAGTAGGGAGAGTCCACTCTCCCTCTCGAAATGCTCTCACATGGCCACGTGTATATAGCCTCTGCCAGAGAAGTTCTACTCACTGCCTTCTCGTGGCGGGGGTGTTGTTTAAGGAATTGAGAGGACGAAAAGCGAATGTTTGGCGATTTAATCGGGTTGATGGACATGGAGAGTCTACATAGGGGACTTGGAAAACCCTGATTTCAAGCCAGTGATGCACATGGTCTCCAGTACCCTGAAATCACAAATGGCGTATAAACCAATTGTTGGTCACCAGCTACCATGAGACTGCATCTCCTTATGATGCTCCGCCGCCATGTGGATCAGACCTTCAGGTCGAAGGCTTGGGGTATGGCCCCCTAAGAAAAGCATCTGCTTTGGTTTGGGCACCCGAATAGTATCACAGCCCTCATACATATCAAAAGAGATATGTGTGGCACATATGTATCTGGTTCCCCCTTGTACCAATATCTATGTGTTAAAATAATAATAATAATTTTATATTTCTCCCACAATATACAAGCAAACATTCTTAAAGTGATAGTTTTATTTAAAATAAATCAGAAAGTACCAGATAAATGTTTTTTTACTGTCTAAAACTACTTGGAATTGAGCACTCACAAAATAACATAGAATGAAACCTAGGGTAATTTAAGTTTTCAGTGAGAATGATAGCTCTAGATTATCTATCAATTTATAATATAAAACAATCTGTAACTGTTAAAAATGACTTTCTCGATTCTTGTCGTTGTTGAATTATTCGGTCACAGATTCCAACAAAACTTTGGTAAGTATAAATAATATGATATTAATTGAATTAAAATCACTACCTGTTCACCTATTCTTCACTACATTATCAAATCTGTTCATTAATGTAAAATCACGATGAACAGTTGATCGAAATGAGAAGATCTCTTCTCTTTATTTGTATTTTTAAAAATATTCCTTTGTAAGTGATAAGTCTTCTAATTGAACGCTAGATTTAAATCCTAAGCTCAAAATCTACGCAGCTACTTGAACACGAGAGAAAAGGCATGAAACATGGAAGAAACACTTTATTCCAAAGGTTCATTTATGTACAGAAAATCTAGGGTCTTTAGAGTATTTTGGATGGCCTTAGGTTTCCGGAAAATTCTAGAATGCTACTAAACATAGTAGCAGTATAAGTAATCATCCAATCAGAAACTAAACATATGACTTTTCACTTTCTAGATATTTCTGGCAAAACTTCTAGTGAACGCTGATTGGATAAGATTCTTCTCAATGTTTTCAAAAACTTCCTTGGCTTTCTTTCAAGAAGTTTTCTAGATCTCCCAACAATAAACATTCGATTATTTATCTGAAACAATTTAATTTCTTACAATAGATCTCTCATATATGTTAATCACGGTTGTATATGTTTTTACAAATATTTACTATTACCTGCGCATTGCTGAGGAGTCCCACAATAGAACGAAACGGTCATTCAATACTTTCAGGTTTTTCAAAGTGGTCTAGCTTCAATTGACTGATGATCTCACCTATTTAAAATTACTACAATCTCTACAAAACCTCTTCTGATACCTTTCAAATGATATTATCCAATAACATTTAATATTCATCAATATATTTATATATCAACTATTTAGATAAACTCATATCATTTGAAAGTAATGTAAATGAAAGAGTTCATTACGGTAATGTATCATGTGAATTAAAATAGGTTCATCTAAAGTGGTCATATATATATATATATAATAGCATTATAGTTTAAGCTTTTTTTCTAAAAAGAAACTATGAATCTTATTGTGATCAATCAATTTGAACGTGTTTCACTTTCTGATCTAGTAAAATACAAGTAACTAGGATTATCCGTTTAAATGAGTTTCATATAATTAAGAAAATTATAATTAATTTTACAAATAGTTCATCTACTTTAAAGATTTTTAACTCATGATCAAAACTATCTCATAATAGTAATGTGATCTGTTCTAAGTTACAATAAGTAGGTTTATTTGATAATACAACTAATAAAATTTTAAAAAAATATTTATGAGACTCATCAGCTTTCACAATAGGACGAAATCACCGTTCAGTGCTTCCAGATTTTCTATGATGGTCTAGCTTCAATTGACTCATGATCTCAATCATTGAAATTATTATAATATTCATAGAAACCCTTCTGATACAAATATTTATGAACCAATGAGCGAGTACTGGAACAATAAGATGAAGTATTTTTTGTTGTTGAAAATTCCATAACCATAAATATCTTTTTAAAGTAATCAGCTAGTTGAATTTAAATAGTAATACAAATAACACCACGCCATCAAAATGTTAAGGTTCATAAAAGATTATAATTTAATCTTAACCTTTAAAGTAAATTTGGAAGAATTATTTATTTATTGCAAAAACTAAAATATTTGTGGTTTGATGAAATGGAATAAATGTAAAATAATGTTTAGTTTACTGGAAATGAGAATGAAATAATATATTTATTATAAGCAGACATAGTAGTGGCTAACAGTGAAATCCAGGAAGCGCGTTTCGTCTTATTTGCGACTCTTCATTTGGATGTTTCTGCATCCCGTAGTGAACATCAATTCTGGGATTCAGGAGCATCCAAATGACGAGTCCCAAATAGGACGAAACGCGCGTCCTGGATTACAATGTGAACCACTATAATCTCCGCCTATAATGCTCGTGACTAAAGGCAATATCGAGGTGATCCTCACACGATGCACGTATGCCAATAAGAGACTGACGAATTGTAGTCCTAAACATCAATGGGAAGATTGAAACAACCAATACAAAAACAATTATATTTATTTCTGTTGGCAGTATACATTTCTAACTATTTTATGCTTTAAGTAGGCTCAATTTAAGATACATTAATTAGTCCATTTTCAAATAGTCAGCAATAATGGATGAATAGAGATGATATTAGAAGATTCCTATGTAGATACTGTACGAACTTTAATGTTATTTTTTCCAAAACAGTACGTAAAGGTCATGTAATAATGAAACTTAACTTATTTAGCTTATTGGATAGACGTTTCTGAAATAAATTGAGACTGAACATTATTTAAATCTTGTAAAGTATTTGTGAACTGTATATATATATGCCTATTAGTAATACGAAACAAAAATAAATCAGCAATTTATACAAATTAACAATGAAATTTATGGTATTTATTTAATATCAAATTATTCAAATCTGTTTAAATTTTACTGATTTTCTGAAATAAAAAATTATTTGAAGACTAGTGACGAGTTCCACCCAACTAATTGTTCGACGATGATCCGTAGTGTCACAAGTTGGTTTGTGCACAACCGATCCTTACGGAATCCAGTCTGTTGATCTTCAAGTTGGGTGTTTACTGCGTCTTTCAGACGACTCAGTAATATTATTTATTTATTTATTAAATGGAATATGACTAGCAGTGGAATCCAGAACGCGCTTTCATTTTATTCAGGACTCAGATAATCTAAATCATTTCAAATTGAATTAAATCTAATACTCGTTGCAGGCACACTAAGCTGACATGCGTTCTGAATTCAACATCTAGTCGCTTTCTATTGACAACTTCACTTATCTTGGAAGTCTGATCGGCCCTAATGGGTTGGTGTCTGACAAAATCTCAGCACAGATTCGAAAAACTCGTTTGACTTTTGCCAACTTACGTCACCTATGTCGAAGGTGAGATATTCGCCTAGCAATTAAGGGACGAGTATGCTATGCGACAGTTTGTTCTGTTCTACTTTACGGCTGCGAAACGACCATTAAGAGGAGAGAGTACTCGCAAGTTTCTAGTATTTGATCCCAGATATCTTGGAAATAGTGCTCGCATCTGCTGGGATCACCGGGTAAGTAATGGTGAGGTTAGACGCAGGGTATTAGGGAAAGATAGTAAATCAGTTGATGAGGTTGTGAATCTTCATCGACTGAAATGGTTGGGCCACGTGTTACGTATGCCCGAACACCGATTACCACGACGCGGAATGCTGACTAGTGTTGAGGATGGTTGGAAGAAAGTTAGGGGTGGCTAAACCGAAACGTGGCATCAGTGATTGAAGTTACTAACCTCTGGTCTGAGCCATGTTAGTAGATGCAGACTACTTGGTGGGGGTCCGCGTGATTATCACAACCAATGGTTGGAGACTCTTGGTGACATGGCTCAGAATCGATCACACTGGTATAGGTGTATAAACTCTCTGTCTTCCCTTAAACTATGAGATTAAAATCGCTTCATATCTTTCTTTCTACGAACTAATTCTTTCTTCTTGTACTATATCCTTGCATAAAATATTTCCTTTACATATTACACCATTGAGTTAATTGCTTCTATGAATCCGATGTTCATCTTGCTGTGCTAATGAGGTGTGGCAACTTGAACCGGTGCGCATATGTGCCTAATTCTACGTTGTAGCTGACTGACTGACACTTTTCATTTATTCTATGTAAACTCATGTCATAATAGCTATATTGAGGCAATCTGAACTAAGTGCATATATATATATATATATATATATATATAATAAGACTGATCAAATTTCAATCAAAATATCAATTTTAGAATAACCCAAATAATTAAAAATTAAATTTATATAATAAGACATTAGTTTGATTAAATTACATGTAGGATTATCAGTAATAAATCAGATTTATCTTATTTTTTGTTATTTAGATTAATAAGATTATCATAATCCTGTATAAACATTCAATATACTAAGTGAAACTGATCAAGTTATTCTTGAGAAAAAAAATAATTATGGCCTAAAATCAAATCACTCAATGTTACCTAACTAATTTAGAATATGGTTAAAATATATTATTCAACATGGAGATTATGATTCATTGCTTTATAAGTATATGTGTTCAATGATTTCAATAGGCCACCCATCAACACTGACTATTCAACTATGTCCTAAGTAATCCTCTCCAGTTCTTTCCAGTTGTTATTCATCCTTCTCCATTTATCGGTGAAATATGTCCATTGGTCTTCTTCTTCTCTGTTTACCTTCAGGACTCCGAGTTAGGGCTTACCTCATGATGCAATTTGATGATTTCCGTAATGTATGTTATATCCACTTCCAACGTCTTTTCCTAATTTCCTCTTCAGATCAAACTCTATTATTATTTAAAATTTGATCAAACTAAATTAGAATATTAAACTAATTCATAATAAAGTAGTAACATTTAATATTTTTCTGCATGAATCTTAAATTGTAATGTGAACGCTAGAGTTTACTTTAAATGAATAAACTATATAGATGATATTTTCTTAATTTGATCTAAACTTATTTGCACCCTACTGCGTCACAAGGCAAGCCCTCACTTGTAATCCTTAAGGTCAACGAAGAAGAGGAAGACCAAAGAACATATTACGCCGAGAAATGGAGACACATGAGAAGAATGAACAACAACTGGATAGGACTAGAAAGGAAGACCCAGGACAGAGTAATTGGAGAATGATAGTCGGCGGTCTATGCTCAGGCGTAAGTTACTTACAATTTATAAGAACCATTCATTATGTTACTTTATAATAAAAATTACGAGGTACGAAATGGAATTCATACAAACTACTCATTCCTACTAATATAGATTTTATTTTTGCCTTTCATTTAAATAAACTCAGAATCAAATTATGTCATCGGTGCCGTATTAAACAATAATTAATCTTGATTAATATAAATTACTTAAAATTTTTGGGATTTCATTCATTTGGTTATCAGATGACTGTTTACTTAGATTATTACAATGATCTTTCAAGAAACTCGTTCACGGATGTTCAGAAAGTTATGAAATATGGTTTGTGACATTTACTTTAATCATATAAACGAATGAAGTAAATATCGATTATTTTTTAGGATGGGGTTGTGGAAATTGTTGAATATCATTGAAATCACGAACATGGGTCGTGTATGCGCACTGCTGAGGAGTCCCATACTAAGATGAATCAGTCGTCCAGTCCTTCTAGATTTTCAGTGGTAGTCTAAAGTGTATCGGTTGGTGGATTCAATGAAATACCAATCGCTTGAATGAATTAGTTTCTTCGAAGAAAACAATCTACTTTAGGAAGCATAAAAAAGAACGACTATGAACCTTAAGAACTCAAGCTATGTAAAATCATTGTATACATTTAAATTTAATAACTTTGACTGGATTTTATAAATGGTGCTGAATGGATATGTGGTTGAATGCTTTTTATCCACAATGAGCTACAAAACGAAGGACTTGTGTTGCCATTCACTATACCGTACTGTTAGATGACCCTCAAAGTCACTCATCAAAGTAAGTCCTTCGTTGTATTTCACAGTATAGCTTAACAACGAATAATAAAGAATATTAATATCATTTATTCTATAGTATACAGTAGATATAGGACACTTAACTTCATATTTATCCTTTGACATCTCATATAACTAATTTATCAATAATGAATTTTCAATTTTGTCTATCTATATAGTGTAATCAATAAGTATTCATTGGAAATAATTGCCTCAAATAATAAAATAATTTGCATAGTTGAAGCTAGATCACCATGGAAAACCTGAAAGTACTGGATGGCCATTTCGTCCTAGTATAGAACTCCTCAGCAGTACGCATCCACGATCCCGCCCCCCCCCGCGAGATTCAAATCCAGAACCTATCAGTCTCATGATTTAAACGATTGAAATTATTGAAATCTCCACAAAATCCCTTCTGATAATAAAATAATTAACAAAATAATTAATTGAAAAAAGAATAAATAAACTTTTAAATCCTTTAAAAATATAAACATCATTTAGTCATAGTAATTAGATACTTACTTACTTACTTACGCCTGTTACTCCCAATGGAGCATAGGCCGCTGACCAGCATTCTCCAACCCACTCTGTCCCGGGCCTTCTTTTCTAGTTCCATCCAATTCTTGTTCATTTTTCTCATGTCTATTTCCATTTCTCGGCGTAATGTGTTCTTTGGTCTTCCTCTTTTCCTTTGGCCTTCAGGATTCCATGTGAGGGCTTGTCTTGTGACGCAGTTGGGTGCTTTCCTCAATGCGTGTCCTATCCACTTCCAGTAGTAGTAATTAGATAATAATTGTAATTAAAATAAACTACGATTTTTCTATTAATAATCTTTCGGTACATATGACAAAATGTTATGCACTTTATATAAATCACTTATTTCCTAATACAAATTAAATTTACTTATTATAGTAGTAAAAATAGATCAGTTTGATTACGAACTTAATACTGATAGAAATAAGAAAAACCAAAAAGAAACCAAAACCAAAAAAAATCGTTTTATTTCCTTATGAAAAGTTGAATAAATCATATGATGAACATATGAGTCTTTGATAAACAATTTGGCAATGTAACTAAAAAACATAACCTGATATTTTAATTTCTGTGTAAAAAAAAATAAAAAAAGGAACAATATATTTGTTATATTCTAGTGAAGATTAAGTTTAGGGGTAACTACTGAGAACTGTTAATGGACTAATATTTTTTTCTTAATAATTGAATTCATGAGTCAGTTAAAGCTAGATCATCATGGAAAATTTGGAACTATACTAGGATGAAACGTCTGTCCAATGTTTCCAGATTCTCTATGGTGGTCTAGCTTCAATTGACTTATGAATTCAATTATTAAATTACGATAATCTAAATATAAACCCCTCTTTGATTATATATTCTTATTGTATAACTATTAAGTAACTAGATTATATATATATCTATATTCCTCTTATTATAAGCTTTATTTTGACCTATAGACTATTATGATACAATTTACTAATTTTAAATTATACTCAGTTTATTAATTACATTCTCCCATGTTCACAGCCACTTTTTGGCTAGATTTTGTACAAATGTCATTCCTTTTTTATAGTGTGATGTGGTCTGTTTGGCTGGTATATAAACTAAGTTCGTTTGAAAGAAATGATTCGCATAGTGGAAACTGTTATTGGTGTTCTGGACTCAACTGGATTTATTTGTTTATTTATTTGAACACATAAATACTGGTACAAGAGGGGCACCAGATACATATGTGCCACACAAATCTCATTCGATTTGTGTGAGGGCTGTGATACTAGCCGGGTGCACAAACCGAAGTAGGTGGTTTTCTTAGGGAGCCACACCCGGAGCCTTTAACCTAAAGGTCTGATCCACATGGCAGTAGAGCATCATAAGGAGATGCAGTCACATGGTAGCCGGTGACGAACGACTGGTTCATACGCCTTTTGTGGTTTCAAGGTACTGAAGCCCATGTGCATCATTGGTTTGAAATCAGGGTTCTCCAACTTCCATAGGCAAACTCTCCGTGTCTACCGAACCGATTAAAGCGCCAAACATTCGCTTTTTGTCCTCTCAATTCTGTAAACAACACCCCCGCTACGAGAAGGCTAGGAGAACAAAGGAACAATAAGGATGCTAGACTGCTCATAACTGTCGAATGTCATCGATTTGGCACAGTGCTATGGTTGTATAAATCGTATTCCGTTTGGCGAATCAGACACATGATAACTAGACGGGCTTGAAGTCACAACAACAGTAAATTTACAATGTAGACTGTCACAACTGTTGTCAGAGAGTATGACAAGAAACTGTTGGATATAATGTCATTATGAATATTACAAGACTGAACAATATGTGGATATTCTGTTAGAAAATAGACTCATTAAGTTATTCTGATTAATTTACAATGTAAACGATAATGATAACTCGATTTTTCTACCCTTTTTTGCTGAAAGGTACGAACACTGACCTTCGGGGTTCTTTTTATTGTTAAAGAAATCGATTCATTTGATAAATGTACCAATTTATACTACTTAAGATATTGAAAATATACTATTATCTACATCAAGCTAAATGTTACATTCTAACCAAACTAGAAATTAAATTCGTTGACAACAAAATGGTCTTATTTAAAACATTTGATTTTGTGACATCAGTAAAACTTAATGAGTTGTTTTTAAGAGGACTGTAAAAGTTTATATTGACCGAGTGCAATGTGACAGAGGTATATTTATCCTAGTGATAAGGATTATTTTAATTCATTGTAACATTGATGCTACTAACTGCATAATAGATAATTTCATATATAATTCTATACATCTGATCAATTCCTGTTCTTAGTTAGATGATATAGTGACAACTGTAATCACTATGCTGTTTATTTGGCATTTCATTGAATTAATTCATATAAGAATTTCACAAATTCGACCTGACAGTAAAAGAGATTTAAACAGGTTTATTAATAATAACGACTTTTCATGTTGCTTTGAAAAATTCTTTCAGTAAGCTCTGAAAAGTTAAAAATAATTTCAAACCAATCATTACTCGTGAAGAAATAAGGTGATATTTTTCACAAATCTATTTTATTAATCACTTCTCTAGGATATACTAGTAGTCTAGTATATTCAATAACCATATAGAACAATCAAAGTTCAGGTTGATAATTGTATTTTGAAGTAAGATTACAATATTTTACATCGTTTTTCTTATATTTTAAGGACTAAAAGTTGCACAAATGTAAAGTTCAAAAATTACATAAACTGTTTTTATTTATTTGAACACATAAACATTGGTACAAGGTAGCATCAAATACACATGCGCTTCACAATAACAATGAGGTTGTAAAGAGACAGAGAATGTAAAGTGCATATGTTACAGAAACGGCGTGAATTCCTTCTAGAGTTAGGGAAAACTGTTGACTCATTTCATGATGTTGAAAGACTCTCTAACTGCCAAACCTTTGTGAACAATTCAGATAGTTCCTTAACCAGAAAGTCACCACTATTTTTAAAAAGGGACGAAGGTAAGACATCTGGGCCTGGTGATTCGTGACGCCCCAAGAGTTGGAGTTCCTTGCGGCCTGCCGCCTCTTTAGGTGGACCAGTCGCCACAGGCCATAGAAGGCAAAACAATCTTTAAGCAATGTCGTCATGGCAGCAGACCAGTTGGACTGCTCCCCGAAAAACTCTGCCCATTATCAAAGATGTCAATAGATGTAAGTGATTGGAATCCTGTCATCTCCACAGATTGTTTCACTTTCACCAGACCTCTTGCTCCCAGGAACTTGTACGAGTTGAAGGAGCTTTCAGAAGTTACCAGGTGCACCTGCTGCTTCCAACTCATTAATTAGCTCCAACCACCAAGCTTCTCGGTCCTTACTCAAGCTTTGCACAATTCCATTACTTAACAGTCTTCGTTTATGGTCAAACTCGTGGTCACTCGGAGTAGATCGACGGGCTTAAACGAGCTTGAAGGAATCCAGCGCTTATAGGCGGAATGTTTTGCGAAGCCGCAAGCGACTTTACTCGCTATTTTCACGGTTTCATGCAAGTGCAGCCAATGCTTATCCATACTATTTGGTGGGATAGTAGCTGGCCTTGAACCTAACTCGGTTTGACATTTGGTTGAAATAGAAGCTGAAACCAATTTACTTACATTGATTCGTTGAGAATGATGGATTTTTTGGCTTCTGAGACGTAAGGCAGGATTAGAGAAAACAAGGGAATCATTAGAGTCCAGAGAGGTGCTGCAAAAGAAGAGGTAGTCTTGCATACAACCACGCCAACAATAGCTGATCGCGACGTGATCAATTTGAGTTCATGCCTGGTATGCAGAGGAAGGACGCCAGGTGGCACTTCAGCGATGACTGTGCCGGTAGTTAGTGCTAGCGAGAAACAGATTTTGGTCTGCGCACACTTACAGTAGACGGTCACCTTTATCTGACCTGCGACCAACGAGCCCCCATCGGCCACCTAAACAACTCTCTCCTGAGCCTAGACTCCTGACTTGAGCATTCAAGCTTACGGCTAGTACTACAATATATATCAAACGAACCTTTTTGAAAGAACACTTAATAGGTGGTAAAACTCATCATTGATTGTATCCAGGCTGCAATCTGTCGGAGCGTAGGTGGAGATGACGAAAGGACACTGTTTCTCATGTCGATTTCATTGCACATCGATGGAATTTTTTAATCTGATAGCACATAACCAACTGTTAATAGAGATCCAGTCGACCAGTGCTGCCTCAGCACTAGCGCTTAGTGCGACATCAACGCCAGCAAAACCAGACGAGGTCCCTGGATAAACGCACGTGAAACAAGCCTTTCGAAGTGACAGATGCAGAGCGATTTTGTGGCACTTCACTGGAGTTTTGAACACTGGTCTCGGAAAGACAACATAAATCTATGTTGAGACTTTTTAAAGACATAGTCGACCCTATCTGTTGTCCGACCTACATTGGTGTGCTAAAGTTGAAGGAAACTAGTTTGAATGATACATGTGGTTTCAGTATTTGTAGTTAGTGGTGGCATTCAACTTTCGACCAGTCAGTGACTTGAAATCGTTCAGATGGAACAGGGTTCCCACTATAGGTGAGTTGCTTTATAAGTTGGAAAATAAGATAAAATGCACAAAATGAGAACAAAAGGGAGTAGGTAAGTGAAGTAGTGTAAAAATGTAAAAACAGATTTTGTCAAATGATTGTGAATATGATTCGTCTGAATGAGAGTTGAAACAATAGTAACTTTTCCAGTAGTAATTACCATTTGATTTGTGTATAAGCTGAGATACTGCCCGGGTGCCCAAACCGAAACAGGTGGTTTTCTTAGGGGGGGCAAACCCCAAGCCTTTATCTAAAGATCTAATTCACAAGGCATCAGAGGAAGGTTAGGAGATGCAGTACCATGGTAGCCGGTAACCAATAATATGTTCATATGCTATTTGTTCCCTCAGGACCCTGGAGCCCATGTGGATCATTGGTTTGAAACCAGGGTTTTCCAAACCCCTAGGTAGATGCTACTCATCCTTTTGATGTCTGCTTCCAATTCTCAATGCAATTTGTTCCTTGACCTTCTTCTTTTCTGTTTACCTTCACCATTTCAAGTAAACCCTTGCTTCGTGGTCCAGTCCGGTGATTCCCACAAACTATGTCATATCAACCCCAAACGCCTTTTACAAATCTCCTCCTCAGATGGAAGCTGGTTTGTGCTCTCCAACAGAAGGCTGTTGCTGATGATATCCAGCTAACGGACATTGATTATCTTGAGTAAACAGTTCTTTATAAATACTTGTACATTTTTGATGATGGTTGTAGTAGTTGTCGAAGTTTCAGCTCCTTACAGTAGAACTGCCTTGACGTTCGTATTGAAGATTGTGACTTTGATATTGGTCGACAGTTGTTTTGAGTCCCATATGTTTTCCAACTGTGGGAATGCTGCCCTTATTTTTCCGATCCTTATCTTTACGTCTGCGTTTGATGCTCCTTGTTCATCGATGATGCCGACCAGGCACGTGAAAGATTCCACATCTTCCAGAACTTCTCCATCAAGTGTGATTGGGTTATTGTTCTCCATGTTATATATGAGGATCTTTCTTTTGTTGTTGTGTATATTGAGGTCTACTGATGCAGAGGCTGCTGCTACACTTGCTTTCTTCACTTCTATTCGTTGGTGTATGGGATAGAAGAGCTAGGTCATCCGCGAATTTCAAATCTTCTAGTTGCATCCAGTCTGTCCATTGTATTCCGTACTTCTCCTGAGATGTAGAGATCTTCACAATCCAGTCGACTACCAGAAGAAAGAGAAAGAGGGAGAGTAAAAAGCCTTGTTTGACTGCGGTACTCACTCAGAAGGCGTCTGTTAGCTGTCCTCCGTGCAGTAATTTGTAGTGTATTCCGTTGTATGAATTCCGGTTATTAATTGATGAGAGTTGTGCTACTTTTAGAACTGATTAAATTTGGAAAGGTAAACTATTGGATAGCAATACAGTAGTCTAAAGGTAATGCACTCAATATGAGACTCGAAGATCTTGGGTTTGATTCTTGGTGAATGCACAATGTTGAATAGTGTTATGACAGAATAAAATAGCTTTTCAATGATGCATCTTTCAATATATCATTGCATCACAAAATAACATTAGAAATTAGACTAGATGAAATTCAATAGGAAACATTTTCTAAGAAGTGCTGAAGGTCTTACAATACACTCTGCAATTAAGGCAGTAAATTCTAAAACTAAACTCAAGTTGTAAATTGTGAATTTCGTTAAATACCAATTATTCAAAGATCCATCATCATAACACATTATTCTTTTCATCTGATTTTTACATTTTTTTGCACTGAATCTTTCATTACAAAACAAATAACGGATCTATAGAATGTCTGATAAACTTCACAATCTATTATATCGGTGCATAAATCACTATTCATCATTTCGATGAAAATACACTCTAACAAAAAGCTTAAAACAATGCGTAAAAAAAAGTTTTGTATTTTTTTACAAATCAAACAATCACACAAAATACGAAAGACCATAGTACAAATGATAGATAAAAGATATTCAAAGGTAGAAAAATGATTAAAATGATATATGGAGATATTTGCTCCTGTTCGATATACAACTGATTGTCAATTAGTGAATAAACAATTTATGTGCAAACTACAACACAAAGAAAAAAAGAACTACAGTTTTTCACAGTTCTCCTTGATTAATTCACAATAGATAGATAGAGAGAGAGAGAATGTTCGATATTCAACGTTTACAAGATTTTCAATATAATCCTTTATCTTACTGCATACAGTGATTAGAACGTTGAAATACATGATTTAATTTATTATCATCGCTAATAATATCACTAACGTTATTATCACTATTATTATTATTAGTAGTAGTAATATTACTATTATTATTTATACTAACATCATTACTTTTCAATGAAGGTTGGTTTGTATGATGATAATTATTGTAACATTTTGTTTCATGAATAGGATTTAATTTCGTTATTTGATTGGATTCATCGGAGAGTTCACTTTCACTACGACAATCCTTAACAAGCTGTGTGATATAAAATGAAAAAAATAAGATAAATAATAAATATGATTTTTTTTAAACCATCAATACATTTTTCAGCTTATTTGTCAACTTATTGTAATATTATTAGAAATACTGGATGCCTATGCAACAATCAATGATGAGATTTACTGAGCCATATTCAGCTCTGTATTACTCCATATCTGTTAGACATGACGTAATAAGAAGATATATGATATAGAGTATGAGTATTGAATCAATTTGACACGCAATTGTGAATGGCATGTGTAGATTAGAAAAATACTTAAAACGAAGATACTAGGATTTGAAATTAATTCAATCAATTCCTGATTGAGGCTCATACACTGGGTCATACGGGTCGAAATCGGTTACAGTGGTGCAGTTGTATTCACTGTATATTTTACTCTAAGTTTTGAGTTTTGTATCGTTTCAAGTTTTTCATTTATTGATTTCATTTATTCCTGTGAATTATATGTGGTGTTTTCATGAACAGATGATTACATTGTACTCGATGTCCGCCCGATTTCGAACTCCAAATACAACACGTTCGTTTTCGCTCACATAGTTTTTCTTGATAAAGATTGCGTTATTTCTGAGATTCCTAGTTCGTATAATAATTCAAACACTTCCAATCATCACACTATAGTCCCAGTTGATTTAAACTAGATAGACTATTACTACTAATGGAATCCAGCATGAGCGTTTTATCATAAATTAAGACTTACCAGTCTGATGTATTTGCCTACTAATGTTACTTTAAACTCCTAACGTGTCATAAACTGAAATACTGAGATCAGATAGCTATTAACATCTTTAATGGGTATGGTGCTTAAATCATTAAAACAATGGTCTGAGTTATCCTATTGTTGCTGAGAAACATTACAAAATTGATAACTGAAACACTATCTAATAAGTATATAATTGAATTAATAAAGAAAAAATAACATATCGAACTCACACGTCCATTTGATTTGACTTGTATTGCAATTTTCACAATTAAACAAAACCAATAAATATGTAAAATTTGTAAAACTAATAAAAATCCAACCATAATGAGAATAGCTGGATATGGACCATTTACAAAGATGCCAAATTTAAAAGTTGCCCAAATTACCCTGAAAAATAGATATGTTAATGAACAATGAATAAATGAGTACTCAAATTGAATAGGATCAGTAAAAATAATGTTATATATATATATATATATATATATATATATATATATATATATATATATATATATATAACATTATTTTTACTGAAGCTCAAAACCAACGATAAAATGAAGAGTGAATATATATGAGCTATTGTAACCGATTCTGAGCCATGTTATCCAACGTCTTTAACCACGGATTGTGATAACTGTGGGTATCCCAAACTGGTAGTTTGTAACTATTAACATGATGGAGGCTAAGTAATTAAATTACTTGGGTTTCAACCAATGGGTTCCTATTTTGAACAACGCACCGTCTACTTCGATTTCGGCACGTGGATAGAATAACTAGCCTTCACGCAAACAGACTATCTCAATGCTCATTAAGCGAGTTACACCTCTCTCTCCCTTTATATATATATATATATATATATATATATATATATATATATATATATATATATATATGGAGGGTGAGATAGAGAGAAGAGACACAGAATTGATAGGTTCATGTACTTTATATTACACTATCAGAAACATTTTCATCAGTAAAGATTGATAAAAAGCAGTCATAAATATTAAAGAATTATAGGAAATGCTCATGCAGCTGAATATTTATATCAAATAATGTGAAAATTCTAGATAAAAGACAAGTTTCTAACAAGAGAAAATTGATTCCAATCGTTACTTAGTAACAACTATAGAAATAAATATTACAATCATTTAGCTTTCCACGAATTAATTTTTACCGTGGTAAACTTACTCAATCTTAGAAGTCTTGTAAGTGGATCAAAAACAGAATCCAAAATGCAATAAGCTGTAAGCTTTCAGTAAAAATACGTGAATCGATAGTACGATGGATAGTTAGTTACGATAGTTGTTGATGTATGTTGGTGAAGGTAATTGTGATTAGTCATAGAATGCAAAGTCAGTGTATAAGTCTTTGCACTTTCAATGCCAGAATTTGTAATTCAGACAATTTACTGACTAAATATGGTTTAATGTACTCGGCTTTGATGTGTATTACATGTATGAGGACTAGTGATACTACTCAACCCGATTCAAATCTAGTAGTTAATGGTTAAAATTTCAATCACTTGAAAATCATTGCAAACTACATTTCAAATAACTCAACTTGAGTAGCTTGTAAATGTCTTCATTCTTCTTAAAATAAACATGACTTAGTACGGAGTACAAGAAAGTGTAAGCAATTCATGATGAACATGATACAAATTGAATAGAATTATTTCACACTATATTATGCACTTCATATTATTTTTCAAAATGACAAAAGTCATTATATTGATATAGAAATTGAAGTTTCGAAATAATTTAGTTATAATTATTGACAATTTACAAAAGCATTTAATCACTTAGTAAAGTAAGTTTCTGAATTTCTAGTTTCGTTTAATTAGTTATTATTCGCGGTAGTAGTTGACCTATGATGGTCTTTTTCGTCTAGACACTGCGGACAAACGTTTATTTTACTAAAATCATATACTTTACCAAGACGTTTTTAATCGCTCGTCTAATGAAAACTCACTACTACTGTTGTAGCCAGAGTTTCTACTTAACATAGGAGCCTTTGTAGAATCATAGTGTTCCAATGATCAGTAAATTCATGTATATCACTAGTGTAATAATAACACCAGCAACAAAAATAATGTAACTTAGGAAACCACGGTAGTGATTAAGTAATCTGTTTTTAGGTATGTTTGACACAACGAACAATTATGAGGTTAAAGCTGCAAAACACAATGGTTAAAATGTGAATTGATGAAAAACCATGAATTATCATTGCCTTGATGATAATACCCATGTTTTAGGCATTTATAGTGTCGGGGATCTTTAATATTATTCAGCTTTAAGAGTCAGTTTTAATCGTAGATTGATATCAGCTGGAATTCCATTTAAAACCAAAAAAACAACTCTTTTGTTTAAGTTCAGGATAACAAAACAGTATGTATTCACGACTTTGTTGAGGATCAAACCCTAAAATTATGGAGTTCAAACATTCAGACATTAATATAGGTTTATACATATTGCGCTCAATTCAAGAACTGAAGACCACTGAATCCTGGGTGCGTAATGATGAAAATTTTCAAACAACGGCGAAACAAGTACACGATGGTCAGCTGCATTCAATGACTTTTCAGTCAATGTCATCGTATGATGAAAACAGAATTCGAATTGGGGATTTATCCTTATATCAATAAAAATATGAATGGTATTAATATTTTAATAAATGATGATATTATATATATCAAATACTTAATATTATCCATAAGAATTGTATGATTTTTATTTATACTGAGAAAATATTAGAATACTTACCACAGTGGAAAGTATGTTAATCGTGTAACGATCCAAACGGGTACAAAAATATAAAATAACACTTCAGTGGCCAATTGTTTATTGACATATTTGCATATCTTAGCTGCCTATCATAGTAATAATAATAAAAATAGTAATAATAATAATGGTTATAATAGTATGTATTAAAATCAATACAAAATAATTTCATTATTGATTTATTCGTTAACTTATCTGAAAGATGATGTAAACTCAGTTGGCTTTTTCATATTCGGAACAGTCGCTTAAAGGTTAAATCTCAGTTATCTACATAACTGTGTAAGATGATCATACAGCACAAAAGTGATAGAGATTTCAGTACTGGTACATTAGAATCTTTCATTATGTTTGACTGAAGAACAACCGAATGTTAATTTACATCACTGGAAGTTGTATTTTTGTCAATAACACTAAATCTCTTAGTAAAGCTTGGGAATTGCATTGAAAAGTTTTAGAAAATGTGTTGTGTTAGATCACTCACTATTTATCTTAATGCATGATTTTATTTATAGTGGATTTAGGATATAGAAGTTTCGTTGGTGATTACAATAAAATATCTAACAAAATTGTTCAATTGGTCATCGTTTCGGGTTTACAGTGAAACTGGACTTGTACAACTCATATATATACTTGTTCGGTTATTTTAAATATCTTGCTTAGTTACTTATAACATGAGTTATGGAAATCTTTACTTATTCAATTTGTGGCGTGTTTTATTCTGTCAATTTGATGCACTACTGAACAAAATTCCATAATCAGTGAAAGTTGTAGAAATAATTACAAGTAATATGTGACATATATTATTAATAGAGATTCGAGAAGGTTGCAATTATTCGATCATACTCGTCTTACAAATATTCTTAAGTCTAGTGAAATAAGAGAAAAGAAATATTGACATTAATTACAGATTGATAGGTTAATGTAACAAACCGGTTGATGACGTTGTGAACAAAATATAAAGTTTGCATAAATCTCTATTACTTAGCTTGGTATCCTATGCCTAATTGCAGAATATAAACAACGCGGAAAGAATAAATAAAAATAAAAATAATATATTTGTAATATCCCAATTTTCTATTCATTGGGATATTACAAATATATTATTTTTATTTATAACAATCAGCCCAATGCTCAATTTATTCGAAATTATCAAATCAAACCTTGGTAATGACACCTACAAACGCGGAAAGAAATTGAAGTAAGTTAGTCCTAAATTAGTCATAGTAATGCCGTTGAACTCATCAATTCTAAAACATTGTAGAATTCTATTTTTTCCATCCAACTGACAGAAAAATATTGTCTAGAGTTCTCTGTGCAAAGTTCAAGTATTAATGGCAGCTAACGTGGCTGAGATCATTCTCAGAGTTTCCAGTGCTCAGCAAATGTGCTGTACATAACCGTCTCGGTCGTTTTTATACTCTTTTTGGGGTGAGTGTTGAAAATTAAAGTGTAATTTCCACTAACGATTTCATTTTCAGCTCTAAGTTTTGATATTTTTTTGAATATTATCTGACATATCGAGCTGTGTTACATAGATACGTTCGTATTAAGCAGTCTAGACTATTGAAATGACACACTGATATCCAGTACTTATGCACCAATGGAATACGAAATTGACTGGAAGTAAGATGTACAACACAGTGAACATTGGGGATA
Source organism: Schistosoma haematobium (assembly GCF_000699445.3). NCBI lineage: Eukaryota > Metazoa > Platyhelminthes > Trematoda > Strigeidida > Schistosomatidae > Schistosoma > Schistosoma haematobium. The sequence goes on along the minus strand of NC_067199.1, from coordinate 12,749,225 downwards.
GCCTAGGCCGCTAACATTCAGCTTATTAATGAACTTTGTGAAGAATGTCATTGATTTAAAGTTTAAATTGTTTTCAATTGATCATAAAAAGTTTATTATGCCATTCTGAAGTTGAAATAACGAGATATCAGTGCGAAACCACACAAAATGCTTGTTTCTTCTCATACAAATTCTATTCAAAACATCATTCAGGAAGAATTATTTTCTCTCACTTTCGTTCAAAGTTAATTGACCAAATTATGTTAATGTTGGCTCTTTAAATAATAACTAATATTTTAGCATAAAAGCCGCTATTTATATAGAAGACAGTTTATTTATAAATAATAAAAGACCACTCTTAAACCTTAAAAAATTAGAGGCTACACAAAAACTATTATATACGTTTAACTTTTGTTGTATGATCAATCTTCACAGGAAGCATTTAACAATTAACTTGAATATTGGAATGACACTAAATTATTTGACCTTTCGTATATGTTTCGTAGAACAATCATAATTATACAATACTCTCGATTTATAATGGTTCTTTAAAATAGAATAAATGTCGGTTATGGTGTAGATAGGACCTGGAACAAATGTGCAACAGTTCTCAGACTTCATTTTAAGAGACTCAGAGAGATATTTCTATGGTGAAGCTAATGAGATTGAACAATGAATAGCATAGTATAATATTTGTGTAGATTTAAAAAGGAATTATAGGATGAATGCTACTGTGTCGGTGCAATCCATTTTAGATTATATATGAAACAGAATAAGACGTTTTATGATACGTATACTTTGTATATTTGCAGGTAATTTATAAGAATATAGTTGTCAGAATATATGTGAAAAACAATCACATAATTTCTTTTACTCACTTCCATCCAACAATCTGCAATATCATGAAGTATGAGAACAACAGCACCAACTCGATGATAATTTGTTATATATGAGAATGTCAACAATAAAACCGTTGAAATATGATGTCCAAGAAGAACTTTGAAATCCTTTTAAAGAAATAAGTAAAAATTCATTGAGCAAACATAATTAATGAAACTAAGGAGTTGTAAAATTAATATGAGTAATCGTACAAGAGATTTCATAATAAGGTGATTCAGTCTCCACTTTCGTATAGTCTAGATGTGCTTAAAATTGAACTGATAAGTATTTATTTGACATTTTATACATTTGCGTTTGTACAATGGAAAATTAGCAGAATTTTGAAACTCAAAAATGAAATGAAGAGAAACTCGAAGGCTGTCACATTTTTTTAAATGTAATGTTTAATTATAGATAACAATCAAACTGTAAACCTCGAGATTTGAATCGTGCAACTCTTCTCAGTTTATCTGATCATTTACTTAAATCGTATCATTTACAACTAACTTAGAGAGTGGTTATCAAAAAGATGTTCCGTTAAATTAAATAGCCATTTAATTTGTTAACATTAGTTTAAACTGTTAGTAAGATGTACTAGATTTAGCAGAGAATATTTACTCTTATCCAAAGCCAAATAATTGTAAATAAATTAATTAATAAGACTACCATAAAATAATTGGAATTGGTGATTTACATAATCATAAAATTTCCCACGGAAATAAAGTATCAGTTATGTTAATAATTGAATTCATGAGTCAATTGAAACTAGAATGCCATTGAAAATCTTGAAGCACTGGACGGCCATTTTGCCCTGTTGTGGGACTCTTCAGCAGTGGACATCCACAATCTCGCTCACGGGATTCAAAAAGGCCGTCCAGTGCTTCTAGGTTTTTATTGGTGGTAAAATATTATGTATTATGTTATTCGGCCTAGTTTTTTAACTAAATAGCAAAGGACATCCTCGAATCCACGTAAAAATGAACATAGGAACAACAGACTTTTTGTTTTGCAAGAGTTTCAGATTTATGATCCTGGTGCAAATTTTCGAAATAAAATGGTTTACAAAATTGTCCAGCATAAAATTAACTATTGTATCTTATTTAGCTCTTCAACATTTACTTCAGGGACGTCCGAAACCAGAATTAAACAGGTATCTCAGGTTTGTTTTTCCAGTGTTTCTCCAGCTCATTCCAGACCGTGATGAAAACTAACTTCAAAGTGGACGTACACGACGAATCCCTAGTTACAGGGTATTGAAGAAACTCAAAGTGTCCTCAATCCCAAAACTTTTAAATCAGTTTATTGAGTAATGAACGGATAAACGTTGACGCATACCCTTGACAGACCTAGAGAGAATTAATTATCGCAAACAATACGTCTGGTTTGTTTATTATAAATAAAACCACTTAGTTTGTACATACACCATAAAATCCCCTAGTGAAACTATACTATAAATCATTTCTAAAAAACATTGTAGTGCTCAAAATACTATTATTACTGTATACCGATATCTTTAAAGACGTCACAAAGTGAATCGTTACTTTTTATCTCATTAGTGTCTATCAACTGTCAAGAAAAAATTGCTTTACAGTAAAATGTTTCAAATAAGCCACAAGAAATAGTAAAAATGTTCGTATGCAGACACGATGGTTAGGAATAATTTTACGAGCAATGAAAATGAGCAAATAAACAGATTAGTCAATGTTAACCAACCAGTAGAATTATGTTACTACAAGTCTTTTAGAAACTCCGCTATTAGCTCTTCTAGGGTTACTGCTGGTCCCAAACCCGGATAAAGTAGGAGGGTTGGAAATAGGGTCAGTAACCCCATCCCGTAGAAAACAAATTCTCCAAAAAAAGCTAACCAGAATAAACAAATTAAATCATTTCAGCTCTGCCCTACGAGTTGAAAGATCTTCATATAGAAGAATGATGACGCCTCATGGTGAAAGCTAAGATTCTTCGGAAGTCACGAAGCCGATGTTCACTCAAACAGACAAAGCAACTATTAATATAGGTAAATAGAATTTCCAGATAATATGGGAAACCAGAAAGACCATTCAATATTCCTACACAAACTCATTCACAAAACTACATGGATTTCACTGGACCACACCATGGAGAACCAGATAGGTCATATTTGTGTCAATAAAAAAATCCGAAGGACTATGAAAGACGTGAGAACCAGGAGAGGAGCTGACATAGCTTCAGATCACCACTTGGTGGTTGTTAAGGTGAAACTGAGGCTAAAAAAAACACTAGACAACTGGGGAAACAGCATTACAAAGGTTCAATTAAGACTTCCTACGAGATACTGACAAATTCAACGAATTCAAGATAGCCCTCAACAACAGGTTCCAAGCCTTACAGGATCTACTGAAAGAAGAAGAAACTGCCATAGGGGACAATTGGAAAGGGATCGAAGAAGCACTAACTTCAACATATCAGTAGGTTCCAGGCCGCAAGAAGAATCACCATAATGAATGAATCTCCATCGAAACCCAAGGTAGGATTCAAGAAAAGAAGATCAAGAAGACAACAATTAACAACAGCCGAACAACAAAAGAGAAAGTCAAGGCACAAGCTGAATACGCTGAAGCAAACAAACGAGTGGAGAAAAGCATTAAAGCCGACAAGCAGAGATACATCGAATACCTACTAACGGGAGCGGAAAATGCTGCAAAAAAAAATATCAGACAAATATATGACACTACGAAGAAACTGGCGAGCAAATTTAGTAAACCAGAGAGACCAGTCAATGACAAAGAAGGCAAGCCAAACAATGAGATCCAGGAACAAAGGAACAGGTGGGTGGAACACTTCGAGGAACTCTTGAATAGATCAGCTCCATTGAATCCACCAGACATCGAAGCAGCACACAGACCCTCCAACAGGTGTCACTCCACCAGCAGTCGGAGAAATCAGCATGGTCATCAGACAAATCAAGAGTGAGAAAGCAGCAAAACCTTTAAGAATACCAGCCAAAGCACTGAAGTCGGACATAAAAGCAACCGCAAACATGCTTCATGTTCTATTCGACTGTATGGAATCCATCACTATATATCAACTTTCTTGGCAATGAGGAAGCACTTGACAGTGTGGACAGGAGAACCTTCTTCGGGATAATGATGTGCCCAAGAAAATAGTCAACGTCATCCGAGATTCATACGACGGACTACACTACAAAGTCATGCATGGACGACAGCTGACAGACGCATTCCAAGTAAAGAGCGGTAATAGACAAGACTGCTTACTTCCACCTTAAACGATTTGGACTTCACAAATGACTTAGCTCTTCTATCTCATACACCAACGAATAGAAGTGAAGAAAGCAAGTGTAGCAGCAGCCTCTGCATCAGTAGACCTCAATATACACAACAACAAAAGAAAGATCCTCATATATAACATGGAGAACAATAACCCAATCACACTTGATGGAGAAGTTCTGGAAGATGTGGAATCTTTCACGTGCCTGGTCGGCATCATCGATGAACAAGGAGCATCAAACGCAGACGTAAAGATAAGGATCGGAAAAATAAGGGCAGCATTCCCACAGTTGGAAAACATATGGGACTCAAAACAACTGTCGACCAATATCAAAGTCACAATCTTCAATACGAACGTCAAGGCAGTTCTACTGTAAGGAGCTGAAACTTCGACAACTACTACAACCATCATCAAAAATGTACAAGTATTTATAAAGAACTGTTTACTCAAGATAATCAATGTCCGTTAGCTGGATATCATCAGCAACAGCCTTCTGTTGGAGAGCACAAACCAGCTTCCATCTGAGGAGGAGATTTGTAAAAGGCGTTTGGGGTTGATATGACATAGTTTGTGGGAATCACCGGACTGGACCACGAAGCAAGGGTTTACTTGAAATGGTGAAGGTAAACAGAAAAGAAGAAGGTCAAGGAACAAATTGCATTGAGAATTGGAAGCAGACATCAAAAGGATGAGTAGCATCTGGAAAAAACTGGAAAGGATTGTTCAGGACAGAATTTGATGGAGAATGCTGGTGAGCGGCTTATGCTCCTCCACGAGTGGCAACAGTCGTAAGTTAATAAGTAAATAAGCCTTCATGAATGCCAACCATGATGTTGATGGACAATAATAGTGTGTCATTGCTCCACAATTATCTCACAGGACTAAACTAAAACTTTTTAATTATGATGGTCCAACATTAAGTATTGCGTCTGTAAAAATTTTCATCCCAAGCGTGTTATGCTAAAGTACATGCATGTTAGAGGTTATAAGCAAATTATACTAGGAAATAATTATAGATATTTTCAGTTGGAAAGGGCAGGAGACATACTATAAAGTAACACATAAACATGTTCATCATAACACTTCCTGAAATGCTGAAACACTTATAGTCAATTTTTCTCTTCGCAAGTTTCATGCATCCCAAGTGTTTGTATTGTATTCGTCCACTATATCCTCAGTAGAGGTTTTTCAGATATTCAAAAATCAATATAGAGTTGTTATTGAATCAGCTCTTCAATTCTTTAAACTGTGTCAATGTAAGGTTTGGTGCACCTCATTGTAAGTTATATTTTTTGCCTTACAGGGATATACCGTCCAGGACTGAGGCTAAATGTTTTTATGAACATAAAACCTTCTAGATGACATTTACATATGCTAGCGGCAAAGCTGAACCCAAGAGTTATAGCTACTGTGTGCAAGTTTCATATACCTTATAATTCTAACCAGATTGAGCACTGAGACTTTGATTTAGCTGTCACCGTTACACACTTTAACCGATTTTAATAGCTAATAAAGTCCTGTTAAGAAAAAACTATCCAAACAGTAAGGTTGACGGCAATGATAAGTATTCACAATGTTCATAGGTAGGTGGGCTTTTTAGATAACCATAATGTCTGTTTAATTTCTAAATGCCAATAGTAGACTTCGTTACCGTTATCAGCATTACATGTTGAGAGGTGTATATCAATTCCAATGATATGATACAAGATGTGTAGCTTTAGTTAGGTAATTAGGTAAGTGATGTTGGTGTTATAAAATCGTTATTATAGTATTTGGATTACAGTAAAGAGTGATGGAAAATATACGAATGTCTATTATATTCCAGGAATCTTTAGAACAAAATTTTCATATTGGAAATAGCTGGCACTATTAACAATTTCGTCAGCACGTTGACATGGTTCTTATTTTAGTAGGTTAAAGTTTAACAAAATTAATACCTTTAGTTTGCATGTGAAGGATACAAAAGGATATTGAATATCGTATGAAAAAAATGTATGCGCAAACACATGTAATAGGTAAAAAGCAATCACCATGGTATCCTATTTCCTGTCAGATTATGTTGCTAATAACCAGCCATTCATAATGGACCAAACTTTATGGTTAAATCCAACCAAAACACACGTTTTTCGAAAAAGATATACTAACCGATCGTTTGACTTCATAAAAAATCCATAATAATGAAGCTGTGTAGTATCCAAGCTGTACCATATAATACCAATGAATTTCTGGGGTCAAGACCTAAAGAACAGAAAGAATACGAAATCTAAAATAAAATAATACAAATTTAAGCGATTTATCTTCATAAAGTAAAAATCAAAGTAGCTAGCGCATAACAGAATGTTCAAGAAGAATTAAAAGTATTCTGTTATAATCACATAAAATAAAGTATTAAACTTTTTGGATGAAACATGGTTCCAGTAAAAAACTGTACCCAATCCTAAATCATGTTGAATATCTCCTGCCTATAGAAACTATAAATTTCATGCTTGGAAGCAATAGTTCAATAGTTAAAGTGATGATCTTCAGCCAATAAGCCGTAGGTTCAAATCCTAGTCAGTGTATGTTGTCTTTGGCAGCCAACTGTTATTAGCAGCCCTCGCAGAAACACTGTAGCTCAAAGAAGGGGACATATAAGACAGATGAGTTATTCATTTAATTAAAATTCAACTCCAATAAACTCTTTTCCGCCACCTAATTGACTCGTAACTTGGTAGAATAAGGAGTGAATTGTGAAAATAATAATGGTTAATCAACGATGAGACTCTAATAACCGCTAATCATCCCAAACAAATAACATTAATGGAAAAAATGTCACCATTTTGACAGCCTTAAGTCTAATAAACGATCAGTATGTATAATGACAGAATGTTGATATTTGGTAAGAAAAAAGCTTATGGTACATAAGAAAAGCCAGTGTACATATATATGGGATAAGAATCTTTCTGAGCAGTACTGATATGAAGTCTCTGTCATGTGCAATAACTGTTAGGAGACTTTCCAGTATGTACATTAAAGAACGCGCTACAGTCCAAAGAAAAAAGTCAAAGCTTTGTCCACTAACCATAAGTCCATATGACTCTATCAACACAATTCAATTAGAAAACAATTCATTTGTAGCATCCTTAAAACAAGCAATATTTTTTAATTCGGCGAAAAATTTTGAATTAATGAATTTCCAATAAGAAAACTGATATATGATGATTACAAATATCTTAAGTAAAATAGATCGATGTTGAACAAACTTTGACAACATATTCCGGACATTACAACAGGTACATCCTAAACTTTAGTTAAAATCAATGTATTTACAATAAAAAATTGTGAAAATTACACCAACACGTGGCAATTGCCACGGAAGTCCACACTTGAGTAAAAAAGTGATATATGGTAGCGTAATTTCAAATTACATGATATGGATAATTCATCATCGTATCTCTCACATCCCAGAAGTAGGACTTCTAAAAATAGGTCGTTTAATTACTTTAAATAAGACATACATCGTGCAACGCAAATAATCCGTACAAAAACATGGTAGTATAGTAGCATAACTTCCACCTAACAAACAAATATGGTTACAGTTAAATCCAAAAAAGTTACTCAGATTCTACAAGTTTCACAATCGTTGGAAACTTTTCGCAGTTACGCTTTTTTCGAAACCACGCTTCAATCGACCGATCGCTCAAATTAAGAGTTTTCGAAAGTTCCTAGAATTATGAGCACAATATATAATGACTACCTTTATCTGGACGTATGTGGGTTTGTGATTTTTTTCAAATACCGTCTTTAAGGCCGGTATGTCAGGAACATGAGATATTTTAGGGAAGCGCAACCCCATTGAAAGACCATGAGGAATTAAAACAGACCTGGAGATAAAAAATTGAAATTGTAGTCCAACATACTTTTTCAAATAATAACGAATGGCTGTAAGAACAGCTACAGCATAAAAGCAGTCCATAGATTTCGTGAGAGTTGGTGAAACACCAGCTGAATTTATTTCTTTCATTAAATCCCATGTTACGTTGTGCGGAAGCCAAAACTTTTCATTCCATATGAAAGAAAACATAATTAGGACGGAACAAGCTCTGAAAGTTTTTAATAATTTTCGGAGTGAGCGCAACAACAATGAATCCTAATCTGTAGAAACCATAGCAACCGTGACTGATCGACTTTTATCTGGAGCGGTCAGATTTGACGTTGAAAAACTGTCCAGTTAAACGAATCTTGACGTCTTACGGCTATTCGAAAAAATATGAACAATTTAGAAAAATTGTTCTCGTTTTATTTTCACTTAGTTCTCTCAATGATTATTTTTATGGTAATTATAAACTTGCAGCTATTATTGATGAAAAATTTACTAGATATATCATGATCCGATGATATGAAACAGGATTTTGTTTCCAATATATTGTTTGTACAAAGGTCAGACAACAGTATATTTCATGCATAAAAAATGTCACCTCATTTAGCTAACCTGACACGGAGAAACGTTGAGAATCTTGATGTATAATTGGTGATTAGTTGAGATACACTGAAACACCATTAAATACCAGATTGACATTTGTGAATGCGGAAGCGTGTAAACATCTTCACAATAGTATTTAGGTGAACAGTAATCAGGCTGAGGTTACACTTCAATGGGAACTCATGGTTATTTCTACAAATGTGGAAGAAATTTATATGCAAGTAAAGTTTTTTGTAATAATAAGGTAGTCCTTTAGATTTCTATGACGACAAGATATTGATTTGCTAAAAAGCGTATCAAACTCTAGATTATTTTTCACCCTCTTAGAATCACGGCATATTCGTTTCGAGCATTTTTTTCTTTAAATCAAACAGTTCAGAAATTTCCGAGGTATTGTAACGAATTTGTGGTTTGGGATGTCTGAGATCATTTCTTCCTCAACGGTTGCGTAGCTTTATCTCTGACGACTGAACAAACTAAAACATTCTTCATGTCAACAAACACTGTGTTAAGTTGGAAAATAAGGACTTTCGATTCCAAAGGTTTGAATGCAGTCTACCTAGAATTTATCTGGTAAATGACCTGACTTTACATACTTATAGATCACTAGGGTCGGAGTGGAACAATAAGCAGGCAGATTTCAAGTTTCATTCGGGTTCGATTGACGAAACAATAGCTGGATGAGGAATGGTGTTAGCTGTTTCATCTTTGTCTGACCCACTACCAGTTATCTCTATAACTCGTCACTTGACCAAAAAGATCTTACGGAAAATATGAAAGAAGCGGAATGGTTTTGACCAGCGACTAAGTTATTCGGATAAGGACAAGTGCCAACAGTGAATCGGATTCATGCAACGCTTATATTAGGCTACAGCAACGAGGACAAAATGAAACTTAGCACATTCATGATAAAAATTAGTCTATGAATCATCAATTGAGAATGATAATACTTAGAGTGTCAATAAATTCTGAGGGTTGTGTATTAAAAAGTCTAGGGAAGCTGAGAGATCTCGAAAAGTGACTAAAACATCGCGGTTTCCTGAAATCGCAGAGTTCAGTTTTCCAAATTAATGCTTGGGATTCACTCCTGGAGACATTTATTCGAAGCAACAGGAGATCAAGTCCGTCAAAGTTATTATTACTATATATAAGCCGTCTTCACTTTGAACTCATTACTTGAACTGGATGAGGCAAATCAGTCATGACTTAGTTAAGGTTTGTTGACTTTTCATGTGTCATATATCCTCAATGTCAAGACAGTCTACTATCTCGGGATATTTTGAATTTCGAAGAAAATGGACCTACCACAGGCAGAATTTGTATTTAATACTGAGAAAAAAACTTCAGAGAAAACTGAAATTATTAGGATATCACGATTCTAAAATTTATCACTTTTAATCACAGTTGAGCTAATATGCATCGGCGGGAATGCTACGTACAAATTTTGTTGGATCATGGCCAATTGACTCAATCAACCTAAATAACAAGAGACCTATTCTACAGTTTAGGTATCAATGTGTATTTGTGAAATACAAGTGATCAACGTAAGTCTGGATCGAATAATAATTATTATAAAGGCGCGACAAACATTTTACTCCCTTATACAACTCACAAGGAACTAGTACTACACCATGTCATGTTTACAAATTCCAAATGCTATAAGGGAGAATAACTTTTTAAATCTATTCGTCAGAACATCAAGAATTCCACTACATTGCATCATTCAAATTCAATGCATACTCATGGTTATACAGAAAACACATTGTGGATTTGCAAAGCAGGTCACCAAGATGAGCACAAGTTTGATTGATGTTTGTTCTATGACAAATTTTACTCATGTAATTCATGTGTATTTCGTAATGCTCAATGCCTTAAATGTGGTAAAGTTGTGTAGAATTATTGTCTACTATAATATTAGTACTGCTCGAATAATAGACCTAATTCTAAATTTGTAGATTCGTCATGATATAACTGCCTAATCTATAAGATCTTACGTGGAAGTCACACTATCGACTACGCCAACTCACTGTATCGTATCAATTACCAATACATGATGTAGAACAAGGTTAGGCTAGAGAAGGAACAATATATTTAATATGAATAGAAGATATAAGGTAACATTCAGATGGACCACGCCTGCATGGTCGAGCCATGCCATCCGATCAACTCCAGTCCATTCAATTCACTGTTCGCGCCTTCTCCATTGTTAGGTATTTCTCTGCGTTAAATATTGAATATCTATTTTCTGAGTAGTCTCGTGTTCAGCTTTGTGGATTGTGCAGTTATTGTCCAATGCCACTACACTACTCTCCCACCAGAATCAACGTGATGTTAGTTCGATACCGAATTGGATGGTATTGTCGTCCGCCGAAGGTTACCAAGACTAGGAAGAATCCCCCGGGGTAATGATAAGCTGAAAGATAAATCAAAAAGGCGGCAGCATCTGGTCGGGAAATACATGTAATAATTTTTAAAAAATCTGCCTTCATGCTTAACACGCTTAAAATGAAAATTTGGGTGAAGATTATTTGAGCTATTAAAAATGGGATTACAATAATAATAAAACGTTGCGTGTTAATAGCCGTTGGTTAATAACTTAACGTATAGGTAGTAAGTATTTTGTGTTTAGAAGTATTAAAAGCAATTAATATTGTAGAAATGGTAATATTGGTATTAGTTTTGGTTTAAATTATGAAATCAAATAACGATTATACCGGTCAGCTGTCCATATGAGTTGATTTCCAATTGCATTTGTATTAGTAGGCTAACTGAAAGAACAAAAGTATTACCGTGGAGAAGAATTCCAACTAGTGTTCCAGTTAGTTTGATACGGTTTATTTAGTTAAGGGGAGATTTTCTCAACCTCATTTTTACCTGACCGTGATAGAACTTAGTAATACTACTAATACACATGAATGGTTATCAAAATAAAATTTAAATACATGAGTGATAATTATATGGATTTTGCACAGATAGCTAGGAAAAAAATCGTTAAACATGAGTGTGTTCGTAAGAGACATGCTCCAGACTCAATGTTCTGGTCTGCGGCAGACTATTTATTTATATTTATACTTGCCGGCTGATTGGTCATACAAGTTAGTTGCAAGTACGCGGTTTATCATAAAGCGGAATACGACTTAATTGAGATATAATGGTTATAAGTTATTGAAATCAGTTAAGCCTATGTGTCATATTACTAAGTGATGTGGTGCTGCAAGATGTATTTGACTAAATAAGTTTTTACAAGATGATTAACCGTGAGTGACGCTCATGTGATTATCAGGGAGTACATAAGTTGTAACCAAGGAGAGTACACTCCCAACTCATGTCTATGATAATGGCTTGAACCTTAGTCAGTGTTGGGGTAAATTCGACATTGATGTTTTCAGTTTGCAGGAGATTTGCTCGTCTGCTTATACTGATCATTTGCATGCATGATTGTGTCGCTAAACCTCCAATTAGACTGACAAGGTTTCCAGATATTTACTGAGTGAGCATCTGATAGAGAAACGTACTGTAATCATCTGTAGTGAATGAAGATAAAAGAAAAACAACACTAGTGATAATTGTAAGTCAATTTGCTGACCGATTTTGTTAACAGTTTCATTAATTTTATCAATCATATTACGTGATTGTCAAGTTATGACAATGCTTTATGGCGATATCCTGAAACTATTATGTTTAACTAGTCATAATGTTGAATGAGGATTAGTCAGTGGAAAAATAGGTATTGTTGCTTTAGGTGATTCGAAATTATCAGAAATTTATAACGTTAAAGAATCCGAGACGCCTAATTTGATTATAAATTTTATTTCAGAAAGATTCGTTTAGTGTTAATTCTAGTAGGCTACGAAGCTTTGATTTTAAACGTTTGTTTAGCCAACAGCTACCTGAGGATTTAGTTGTTTTACTAGTGCAGTTGATAGTACCTAAATTTTTAATCTTATTATCTAAATTATGTTCGCATTTTAGGCTGGTAATATGATAAACCAATCCATAAACCTGTTAGGATAGTCGGAAAAATATACCAATAATTATCGTGTTAAGTCTATGGTGTCCTTGGACCTTAAATGTACATTTCCTATTGGCCGATGTTTATTTCACTTGTTAAATATTTTGTAAATGTTGTTTCCTATTTTATGGTACGATGTGGTATGCTTGATTGGTATATAAACAAAGTATGTTTGAAATATAATGATTCATAACTCAGAGGCTGTGACTTGTGTTCTTGACTCAACTGGCTGGGACAGACTGCGAAGCGGGACCAATCAGGGCACTAGGTCGTCCGTCCGTGTTTACGTGTCCACTGTCACAGAGGCGATCGATAAATACGCTGCTTATCAAACCCTGCAGTCTCACACACGCGTCACAACAAAACCCAAATACGATTAGAAAGAACAGCTATGATGGGTTTATTTATAATTGTTAAAGGCGATTCAGATGATTTCTAAATTTAAAAGACATGAAGATATAGTGCAACGCATGTACGGGCCAGGTTAACAAGCAGGTTGTTGACGTATATGACGATTTAAAAATAATGAACATGACCAGAAAATAATTTTAAAGTTTAGACTGCTTGTGAAACTTCAGGCAGGAATATGATGCGTTATAAACATTCCATAAGAAGTTACTGCCTTTAGCCTAGGGACATTTACAAATATATAGCAAAAGGAACCGGAAAACATATACGTGTTAAGTAAAAAAAATCATTAAGTAAAATAGTTGAACTCGCCTGGATTATTTTTGAAAAGTAGATTATTCAGTGGACGACAATATATAATGACATTCGTGAGGAATAGTAATGATCCAAAAGTATCCAGAATAAAACATGCAGTATGGCAATTAATTCCAGGGTGCTTGATGCTGTTGACGTTTTTGCCACTCGCTCGGATCAGAACAATCAAATGAATCTAGATAATTGTGCGGTCACCATTGAACGAGACATCGTATGTTTTAAGAGAAGTGTCATCCTTGTTGTTTGGCAATGGAACTCGAGAATTTGAAATTAGGCAGGCAGTGGTCGGAAGAAAAGATATTACAGGATAGTGCATAGTTTAAAACAGGATGAGGTGATAAGATAAGGAACACTGAATATTAGATCCAGATAACAATTTAGTCCTTGCTGCATTGTTAGTCAATGTATATTTGCGTTATTTACAGGTCATATTTGCTAGAGCTTGATGTTTAAACAAGTCTATGTCGCTGAAGCATGTAAATGCTATTAAAGCTTGTTAACGAACCATCAAAGCTAATTAGTTAATATAGACGACCAGTTTTTATTATCGACTGAGCTAGTATGTCATGAGAACTAATCAATATAACATTACGATAATACATGCGAGCATTAATCAGGACTGTTAGATTATTGGGTTAACATAAATACAAAATAGATCAAGAAATTTAGAATGAAAATAAGATTAACAATAATAGGTTGCGTTTCTTTAGTCGGGCTTACCAATGTAGAATTATTGTCTACTATAATATTAGTACTGCTCGAATAATAGACCTAATTCTAAATTTGTAGATTCGTCATGATATAACTGCCTAATCTATAAGATCTTACGTGGAAGTCACACTATCGACTACGCCAACTCACTGTATCGTATCAATTACCAATACATGATGTAGAACAAGGTTAGGCTAGAGAAGGAACAATATATTTAATATGAATAGAAGATATAAGGTAACATTCAGATGGACCACGCCTGCATGGTCGAGCCATGCCATCCGATCAACTCCAGTCCATTCAATTCACTGTTCGCGCCTTCTCCATTGTTAGGTATTTCTCTGCGTTAAATATTGAATATCTATTTTCTGAGTAGTCTCGTGTTCAGCTTTGTGGATTGTGCAGTTATTGTCCAATGCCACTACAGTTGGACGTATACAGATAGTAATACTACTGTTCATTTCCGTGCATGTAATGCTCAATTTTGTAGTTTCGACCACATTAAGTTGAATATATCAAATGAACATACTCTGATGAGATTCATGATACGATTTTGCCAGATAAGGGTCATGACTTGTGTATTTCCGGTGGAATTATTTACAAATATGTGAAAGATATATCGAGTGCAAAAATCCTTCTCAGAACTCTGATGTTATTTTATCAGATGTAATTTGTCCTGATGATTTATTTATTTCCGTATCATATGTTGGATATTCTCACAACAATTCTAGGTTGGGTAGAATCCATAGTCAGTGGTATGATGAATCAGAGAGAATAGCAAGTTTTTCCGAGGCCATCAGAAAACCAGTTTGCCCAGATACGAAGCTTGCATAGGGAGAAAATTCAAACCGAGTTCAAGATTATAGTAATGAGTCTGAGGTAGATGCATATTTTCCATTCGATTGTTTTGCAGGTGAATCATTTCGAGTTAAATATTTCGCTTATCTTAATGCCTGGGAATACCCTTGTCAATTATTGCTTGACAAAATCGAGAGTCAGAACACCACACTACATGGTCATGTCTCTGTGCTGAATCAACCTGAGTCAACTCTTAGTCCTTATTGGTCCTCTGTTTAGTAATCTTCGCCCAAGCGAGTCCGTCCATTCCAGGCCACAAACATCAGTCTCCGCTATATAAATCGTATATTTCAAACATGCGTAGTTAAGGTTCAAACAGACCAGGCCGTATATCATCATATTAATTATTATAAAATACCAAGCCACAAGTGTCTATGATTTGTGATACTATGATTAGTGAACTAGGAGTACGTTAAGAATGGTAAATCGTACGATAGTAGCCAATGGGTCAAATGAAGGCTTGCGAAAAAAGGAATGCGATCATAAATGATCTAGTTACATATTATTTATCTGATCAGGGTGCATGTAATAGTAGTCCGCGAATAACTCGTAGCAGTTGCCATTCGTTCATCTTTCGTTCAGATATAACAACCTGTTGCTTGGTATGGCATAACTGTTACTAGAGTTTCTATAACTTCTTTATATCAAAATTTCGGACAATTCTTAACTAGTCATGCTGATTATACTTAGCGACATAAATTATTCTAGTCAATTTTGGAAGAACTTGCATGGTAAGGTAAATTGTACTATTTACCACCTTGATAAACTGATTAGTATATGTGATAATTAACAGTATTTGAATATTATTATTATCATTATTATTATTATTATTATCATTATTATTATTATTATTATTATTATTATTATTATTATTATTATTCACAAACATCTTATGGGCACATAAGTGTTGTGAAGAAACCATTTCCGGTTTCTTCAAAAATGCAATAATAAACAACTTTCAGTAATGTTAGCATTATATTTGCCATGATTTTTTTAAAAAAAAGAAAAAAAAGTAATAATAATAGAATAATACTAATACATTGGGTTTGTGTAATTGAGAAGAATATTGAATTGAGTCTAAAGAAGGAAATGCAGAAAATAAGGGAATAGAAATAAAGGAGACGTGAAATGCGCAAACAGTCTAATAGGCGTGTTTACGAACACAGAACAAGAATAAACGACTATGTGTGTATCGTTAAATTAGTAACAAAAAATAATTAAGAAAAATAACTTATAATTGCAGTAAGATATGACGCTAGAATAAATGTTTGTGCAGTTATAGTTTAGAGTGATGCGATGAAAGTTACAATTGAGTGGAAAGGATAATAAAATATCAATATGTATGAGTAGTCATATATGCATAGTGAAGATAAAACGGGTCTGAGAATTTAATTTAAGTGTAACACAAGTTATTGTTTTAATTACAAACTTCGTAATCTTAAGAATAATATTTATTTAGAGGGAAAGAATGGAGTGAAAAGAAGTGAACATCTAGTGAAAAGTTTTGATCCATGATAAGAATAATAATTGTGTAATGAATATCAACCTCAGAAGGAAACCAGCAATTGCAAAAATAAAATAAAAATCCGTTAAAGCACTCGGATGAATACATTTAGATTTATGTAATAGTATACAGAGTGAAACCGGATATTAGTATAAATATTTGTGCAATAATAATTAAGATTGATGCTATGAAAGTCAAAATTGATTTTAAAGGACAATCTGGAGTTAAATATGTTTAGAAGGATAAGAAGATACAAAAACAATATCTAATGTGTCAGGGAACTAATAATGATATTAATAACGGAAATAATGATAAACACGAACATAATCAGATTTCATATATTAAGATAAAGAGAAATAAAATAAAATAGATGTGGAAAGATTTAAAGGTTTTATTTTGCTTTTCAAGCAATTAAATGGATGACGGACCTTGTTTGTATAAATCATTATTGAATACATTGATATTCAATAGGTGACATAATCCACTTTCGGAAAGAAAATCGTCAAGGAGACTTTTGGACCGGGTTGTAGTTTCACTGCAACGGAGGTTCACTGGCAGTCTGTTCCACATGGTTGAGTAGCGAATAAGGAAAAAATTCTGACGTAAGTTTGTGTGGGTTCTTGGAATCGCTAGAATATTCTCCTTATTGCGTAGATTGTGGGATGATATCATAAGGTATGAAGGGGTGGATACCGAAGAGTAGGAAATACCGTTAATAAGCCGGTAGATAAAGACAAGATTTAATTTGATGCGTCTGATCCAAAGAGGTTCTAATTTGAGTTGTTGACATCTTTGGTAATAGTCTTTGTTATCGGAATACCCCAGAACAGCTTTGGTGAACTTTCTTTGAACACCTTCAATTTTAATCAGGTCATTATGCCTGCAATTACTGCCAACTAAAATACCATATTCAAGAATAGGTAAGATACATTTTCTGTATAATAACAATCTTGATTCGATATTATTGAAGTTTATCATTATCAATCCGATGAGCTTTCTAGCTTTGGATACTTGAGATATAATGTGCTCAGAAAAGTTCAGACTGTTGCTATATCTTAAACCCAGGTCACGAACAGTGTTGAGAGGTTTGAGTGTATGTTTGTGAATAGTCAGATTTAAGTTAAGACAGCGGCCAATGTGAATAAATCCACTTTTCTCAACATTAAGTGACAAATTCCACGAAACAGTCCATTCGTATAACTTGTTTATTTCCTCTTGAATTACCGCTGAAATTTAGCTTTCCTTCGTGGGAGAAGAGAATGAGTAAACTACTTTTAGGTCATCGGCAAAAAGGAAAGGTTTACCATACTGAAAGAGGGAACACACATCATTGACAAAAAGGAGAAAGAGTAATGGACCAATCAAACTTCTTTGTATAACCCCACTGGTTACATTCACAGGTTGAGAGTAGTAAGATCCATAGCGAACGATTTGGCTACGTTCTTTTAAAAAAGATTTGAGCTAAGATAAAAGGGGACTCTGTATGCCAAATGAAGAGAGTTTTAGAAGAAGAGGTTTGCGTGAGACACTGTCGAAAGCCTTACTAGAATTGAAGTAAAGAATTATCACTGACTGACCAACATCTCTTCTCTGGGTACTTTGATCAAAAATTCCAGGTGCGGTGTGAAACATGCGCGTTTAGTCATAAACCCGTGTTGGGATGGGATAATCAGACTAGCCGAAAGTAAAAATGTTAATAGTTGTTTGTGGATGATCTTTTCCATGGCTCTTGAGAGCACGGATGTTAAATTAATTGGCCTATAGTTAACAATATCATTACGTGATCCTGTTTTGAGTCTAGGGGTGATAAGGTATGTTTTCCATACAGATGGATAGGTCCCATATTCCATAGATAGATTGAAAAGTTTCAAACAAAATAGTGGAAATTCTATACTCCCATATTTCACAAATGATGAAGGGATCCCGTCAGGTCCACTATCATAAGACTTTCAGGGCAGCTATAGCCTGCTTGATGTTAGAGGGTATAAAATCAATTTTCGATAGATGTCTGGATGTCAGCATTGGAGATGTAATGATAGAGCTTCCAGTTTCAGTTTTTAAGCAATGCGAGAAGTGCTTGCTGAATTGTTCGTAAATGGTATTCGGGTCGTCAACAATGCTTCCGTTAACTATGAAGAATTTAGTCATGCCAAGGGAATTTGACTTCACACGGGATTTAAAAAGCCGAAGTATTGATAATTCTGGGCTTTTACTACGTAGAGCTTTATTTTCTATATTCATAAAATACTTACGTTTAGATGAAGCATTTCTGTCGATTAATTTAAGTATACTCTGAAGTGCATACACGTCATTTTGCTCGTAGTAGCGGCGTTTTAACTTCCTCAGCTTTCTTTTAAAAGTATTCTGGCCTCTATTAGCATTATAAGCCACATGGCCAATAACTGGAGCAGTGCAGTCAAGGCAATATATCAGGTTGTGGTATAGATCGGAAAGCGCAATGTCAACATTATTTGTGGTAAAATAAGTTTCTCATGGTAAGCACCGAATAAGTTTTAGTCCGTCTACAGGTTTGCTGATCAAAATGTCTGCTCTGGTACATCACTGAAGCTTTAGAGTTCAATCGTATGGCGTTTAGAGGATGGATAATACTCAATACATCTCTATGATCACTCATAAAAAACTCATGAGTGGTATGCACTGAGATAGAGTTTATATTAATTGTAGACAATAAATCAAGTATATTATTCCCCCTATTCGGTTCTCGGACCTGTTGGACCCATCCACAAATTTCTAGTGTTTCAACTAGCTTGTTATTTCGACCTGGCACCGGAGTCGAACCCCATGTAATTTGTGGTAGAATAAAATCACCTCCGATGATTTCAAAAGTATGTGATTGGCGCGAAGCAATGGAGATGTTTGTTAGTAATCTGTCAAACTTAGTATCCGCATGAGGTGGTCTGTATATGCATCTCACCAGTAGATAATTTTGAGATTTACAGTTTACAGTAACCCAATTGGAGTCGTCTATAACATCAAGAGATTTATCCTCGAATTTGCACTCTTGAAGGTCTGAACGGACATAGATAATTGTACCGCCTCCTAATCCATAACATCTATCGGTTCTAAAGAAAACGTAGTTATCTACATTCAAGGAGTTATCGGATATAGATGAATTGCACCACGTTTCCGTAATAAGTACAATGGTTGGATTTACAAGGAATAAAAGTTTTAAGATGAAGAATTTTATTGGACAGAGAGCGGGCATTGAACGAAAGAATAAGATACTCAGAGGTATCATAGTGAAGCAGGTTAGAGTAAAAATCACAATTGGTAGTTCCATGAATACTCTTAGGATTGGCTAAGGTAAGAGTTGTGTTGCGAGGGGAAATAGATTCAACCATTTTGTCATCATGTGAAATAGTACTAACTGGGAATCCCATAAATAACTCAGTTGGATCCAGAAATACTATATAACCACAAACGAATGTACTGTATTTGGAATTCGAAATCAAGCATTCAAAATGTACAAAGGAATCGTTAGTTCGTAAAAACACCACAGTTTATTAATAATAAGGATGTCTACGGATAGAGCTACAAGACACTGGCATCTTCTGTTCCACACCTTTGTTACTGACCACACCACGGAGAACCAGATAGGTCATATTTGTGTCAATAAAAAAATCCGAAGGACTATGAAAGACGTGAGAACCAGGAGAGGAGCTGACATAGCTTCAGATCACCACTTGGTGGTTGTTAAGGTGAAACTGAGGCTAAAAAAAACACTAGACAACTGGGGAAACAGCATTACAAAGGTTCAATTAAGACTTCCTACGAGATACTGACAAATTCAACGAATTCAAGATAGCCCTCAACAACAGGTTCCAAGCCTTACAGGATCTACTGAAAGAAGAAGAAACTGCCATAGGGGACAATTGGAAAGGGATCGAAGAAGCACTAACTTCAACATATCAGTAGGTTCCAGGCCGCAAGAAGAATCACCATAATGAATGAATCTCCATCGAAACCCAAGGTAGGATTCAAGAAAAGAAGATCAAGAAGACAACAATTAACAACAGCCGAACAACAAAAGAGAAAGTCAAGGCACAAGCTGAATACGCTGAAGCAAACAAACGAGTGGAGAAAAGCATTAAAGCCGACAAGCAGAGATACATCGAATACCTACTAACGGGAGCGGAAAATGCTGCAAAAAAAGAAAATATCAGACAAATATATGACACTACGAAGAAACTGGCGAGCAAATTTAGTAAACCAGAGAGACCAGTCAATGACAAAGAAGGCAAGCCAAACAATGAGATCCAGGAACAAAGGAACAGGTGGGTGGAACACTTCGAGGAACTCTTGAATAGATCAGCTCCATTGAATCCACCAGACATCGAAGCAGCACACAGACCCTCCAACAGGTGTCACTCCACCAGCAGTCGGAGAAATCAGCATGGTCATCAGACAAATCAAGAGTGAGAAAGCAGCAAAACCTTTAAGAATACCAGCCAAAGCACTGAAGTCGGACATAAAAGCAACCACAAACATGCTCCATGTTCTATTCAGGAAGATTTGGTGGGGGATAACACGTGCTGACATTATAAAATGAAGGACACAGCTCCACAAGCTACTGAACTCACCAGTCACAAAGCCTATGCACACTAGTGGTATGGAATCAGTGTTTTCCAACTACATATCTTGGTTTACTGTATACAGAAACCCAGTACGAATGCTAGTCGTCCGTCTTTCATCACCTCATCGCCATAGCTGACACCGCCATAAGAACAGTTGGTAGAACTTCTCTTTAAACATGCGGTCATATGAAAGCACTCGGAGGAAGACCACAATTTTCTCACTCTCGGCTGTAACATGGCTCTTAGGGGTGACCTCACCTATATGTACTGAGCTTGTTTATTGTTAGGCTATTCAGCACTATACTGTATGCACAATACCTGATTCTTTATCCTATAAAGGCATTATTGATAACCAATACTAGGCTCCTGATAGTATAGTCCTTATCCTATTACTTTAAGGAGAATTGTCAACTACTTCACTGTATGTCATATTTAAAAATGGACATTAATACGACCTGGAAGAGCGCTTTATAACTGTCTAGTAACACAACCATTCTATACAGTTTACCTACTACCAGTTATGAAAACGATGAATCCTTTCCACAGATTATGTAAAGAACTTTAGGGAACAATTTCAATCTTCATCAGCTGTATTCGGATATATGTCATCAATGACCAAATTATCCTTGATATTTCCCGTTCTAAGAGAACATAAGAAACTGCATTGCATAAATTATAGTATATTTTGGTACAAAAAACAATTTAAACACAAACACATCAAACAAAAACGGTTGCTAGAAAAATAGAATCTAATTGTGAGAACTCAATCCAGTTTAATATTAGATTAAAATAACATCGCCACCTTCTACATACGGCCGAATGCAACTGTATGGTAGGAGATGTTGAGCGCCAGGTTCCAAGGTAAGTGATACCGCACTGTAAACAAGAGGAAAACACTAACTTAACAAACATTGTTTGAAATCGATGTCTTTAGTCGCCGATTTAGCACCATAAAAAACTAAGCTGATATCGGTCAAATTTTAACTCCTAAATATTTTTAAAAACTGGATAATTTGGAATACAACTTACGTTTGAGTTCCATCTGAACTATGATCGAATACTTCTATAAAATCAATTTTCTTCAGTGACTGACAAAATACATAACTGTTTGGGTTTGGATGAAAAGCTTAAAAAAAATAATAGAGTGAATGTATTTTAGTTGACAATTAAATTACAACAACAAACATATATTTCAAACAATGACACATTAAGGAATTTAAATAAAGCTAACCAGAAGAGTTATACAACTGCTGTACATTGACAAATAAACACATTTAAGTACCGTTGTTAAATATTACTAGTGATAAGCTTACTGTGAAATACTGGGGGCATTGATTTGCACAAGATATGAAGCGGTAAGTAGAACACTAAGCCACTCAGATATTAACCAGAAGATAAGTGAAAGATGCTGACATGTGTACACTTTTGTCCAAGATCTGGATTGACATTCTGACGAAAGAGCCATGGGGGATTGTTTGAAAATTCAGTTTAATTTTCTGAAGGAAATACATAATTTCGATTGAAGCTTTTGATTTGATTTTTTTTCATTTAGGTAACTGGTTGTGATTGTCATACAGAGTGTTTATACCAACCACGGAATATAATGGTTAGGAATACTATGCAGCTAACATAACTACGATAAAGGCTGGAGAACTTTAGTGCAAAAAGGCGATAGTTTCAAGTTCAAAGTTCCGGAACCAGTAAAATATAAGCTTTACTTATTAGAGCCGATATCTTGTCAATACATAAGCAACAATAAATATAGCGTATGAGGAAAAACCGATGCTACAAATATCGCCTGCAAAAATGCTCACTACTTAGCTTTGAAGTGAGATGAAGGTAAAGAGCCTACAGAATTAGTAAGCTCTCCCAGTAGGTGTGGTTAGGCCATATATATTTTTGAAATACTATCAGTATTTAAGACAATAACTCTGATTATTTATTTACAAAATTTTGCGGTATCAATTGTAAGATATAGTACCAAGTTACAACGGCATAGTGATTCGTAAAAAGTACTATAAACTTACTTAACTCTTCGTCTTTAATAGACTGCATATTAGCTGGTAAACGATTAATAATTGTAGTTTTCAAATATTCTCGAATACTATTTGAATATCTAAAATAATGATAATTAGTTAACTGATTCTTTCATTCTGATAATAATTAAAAAAAAACAACAGAAAACCACTGAAAATTTACGATTTTGCAAAAAGATATTCTTCCACTGTCAAATGTGGTAATTCATTTGAATTACGTGAACGTTCTTCAGCTAAAATATGTTCAGCAAATCGTTCAATCTATTAAATAGAAGTAATATAAGAATAAACAGAAATAAACACTGAATAACAAGTTCAAAAGCATGTTGAAAGGTTTTCTTGTTCAATGGTTGCATATAATATGATACGATTATAATATGATTATTGAAAATTCGCTTTGTTATAAGCTAATAACATATCATAAAGCAAATACTGTTCATACTTCAAAAAAAATCCCCTTTTGCGTCTTACTACTTTGTACATAATTTATGATAATCAAGATATAATTCATTGCATTGAGTGATTGACTTCCAGTCACTAGGTAGTGTGTACTAGTCTGAGATATGTCTTTTATTTTTAAAGATTCGATAAGTCATAAACTATCATTCACAATTGATTTCACAAATCTGTATATGATAAGTGAGTTTCTTCGCAGACATTTTATGCATCAACAAATGTCTACATACATATCAACTCTAAGGAAAATGGAGAATAAATCACAAAAACGTGTTTGGAAAGAATTTAAGATGGAAGTAATATGGTTTAACTGATATATAGAAGGCTAAATTGATTTCCATTTCAAAAAGATAATATTGTGTTGTGTCAATCGAATTTATAATTAGTAAGATTAAATAGATCTTTGAAGGAATGCACAGATATATCAAGTGTATGAAATGATTTAGATTGTGACCTACAAGACATTTCATATTTACTTGTTTTGTTGATAAAATCCATATAATTTACGTGGCATATTTGATTAATTACTGTATAGTACATGAAGAATTTAATGTTGAGGTTCATGCGATTATCGTAATCAATGTTTGGAGACGTTGGATAATATGGCTTAGAATCGGTCGCAATAGCCCAGACATATTCACTTTGTCTTCTCGCAGATTTTGAGCTTTAAAATTATCTTTTGCATTATATTCAGCGAATTAACTTTTACGTATAATATTACTTCTATTATAGTGTTTGTCTTGATAATCTTATCTTGATATGCTGACATAATCTGGCAACTTGACCTGATGAATACATACATGAGATTCTATGTTGCTTATGAATGACTGATTAAACCAATAAAGTGTAAAACTTAGGTTATAACACATTAGAATTCCAAGAATTGAACGTTACCATATAAATTATACGTGTCCAATATATGACATTGTTTCACTAGCAAGATAATTCAAACGCATTTATACCAACGAACACAATAATAAGAGAATATTGTTAGGAATACAGAATTTCCGTTCACGACAGACTACTAACATGAGAACATTAGAATTTGAACTATAAAATGGGGTGATAAAACTTTAGAATTTTTCTAGCTATACTGTATACACATGACCAGAGACAACCATGGAAACATGACAAACTTTATCAATATGACATCATTTTATAAAGACTAATCATTACAACAAATGACTTTTTAAAATAATCAAACACGGAATCACTTTCCATGTTACCTTTTTCATTCGAATACGCATGTAATCAACCATGATAAATCGGATTCTTTCAACCTGTTACCAAGAAAAAAAATGAGAAAGAGGGAGGGTAATACAAGATTGTCTACTAATACTGCTATCATATTCACTAATCAGTAGTGAAATACTGTACGAGAACAAAGGAATCGAATGAATAATGTTTAGGTTAAATAAAAAGTGAAATAGTCCATGATTTTGGTAATTTATAGCAACTGAATAGTATGCTACATCCCAGACCCCACTAACATCAATTTCATTGTCATGATGATCAAAGTAGAAATAATATGAGGACGTGCAAGAAGTCATATTATTATACTACAGATACCACTTAAGAAAATTCTAAGCGTTCTGGGTAGTGTTTTTCAGACAGCCAAAATCTGTGGTCCAATACTATGCAATGTGACTGAAAATCGATTGAAGTAATTCGATACGTCTATCTTATTATTTTAAACTTTACTCTGGTCAACAATCTTTATTTGTATTCACCACATTCTTTTTTTTTCCTATATACAAGAAAATAACTTATTCCCATGTACTGTTATTGTAACGTAATTTACTCTATGTGTTAGCCTAAATGACGTAACTTATCACTAATGACTTTACTCTTTCTTCATAAATTATCCATTCGCTGCTTACTTGAATTCGTTTAATTTGAGCTTTCAAATCACCAGCTGGTAAGGCTTTAGCTTCAGCTTCTAACTGATTCACTTCAGCTTGAATAAGACCTAACAGGTCAGAATGTGCAGTTAATAGTACAGGAGCAAGTTTTTCATTTTGCCATATCTGTTGTGATGCGTTAAATAAAATGCGAAAATTAAAACATAAAAAACTGGATGATTTCTAAGGAAAAAAACAAACTCCTTTTTTGAGATAATAAAGTGTGGCGAGTACGAATAGTTGCTTTTAGTGGTGTTGTGTTCCCTGAGCTGGATGATTTAGCTACACAGCTTTGGTTATTGTTCTGGACAACATTATTAGCGTCTAATTTATTTACCATGTACTTGGGTATGAATCACAATAGGTGTGAGGGCTAATGATACAGCTTGGTTACGTGAACCGAGGTAGGTAGAGCCGATTTCGAATCAGGAACTTAATGTCTGAAAATCGAGTGCCCTAAACAATAAGCCAACGCTTCACTTGTTAGTGTCTACTTTAAACAGACAATCAATAGTAAACAAAATTTTCAGGACAGAACTATCTGAGACTCTTTAGAAGTCAGCTTCTATTTGAGCAGAGACCGAATAATCTTAACGAAATTAATTGTAGCTTTGTAATTCAACCATCCAAATGACGGAAGACAAAAACGAAATATAAAGTCCTCGAGAGATATGCCAATAGCCTAAAGACAATAAAACACATCACATCCAGGACATCATGGTTTTTAAGTCAAATGGAGTTGAAGACTATCGGGAAGAAGTTTGCTGGGACATAGTAATCTAGTAGCATGCATATTTTTAGTGAGTCATATTCTTTTGAAAACTTGAATATTTACACCGAAGATGGATTATCATAAATATGCTTGAAACGTAATGAATCACTCTTAAAATTGGAGTCAAGTGAGAACGATGGTATGATGCTACAAGTACGTCACAGATGTCTGGAGCACTTTCTACGACATTGTCTGCTAATATAATGCGTAAAGTGGCACTACTTCTTTACTGCTTAATAGGTTACTAAATTAGATCATGTAAAATAAAACTATGCAAAATCAAAAAGTATGTCAACTCTTACTTAGGCAGAACACCAAGTTAAAACGCATAAAACGGACCTTATAAAAACGTTTCAGTAATTCAGCAGATGTAAGCAACTCTTCATCAGAGTGATTTTCCTCATCTGAATCGCCAATAATTTCATCGAGATCCGGTGCTAGAGGACCAGTGGCACCTATATTATTATTATTACTATAGAGAGCCTGAAATTATGTGAAATTAATGGGTAAAAATGATTTTTAAAGCAATCGAAGGATTAGAATATCTATAATAATAGATCAGTAACATTCAAAGAACCAAGTAGATAGTGTTACACATATGTACAGATATATGCAGGAATCAAACTGCTGATGATCATAACCAACCGATATTACGTTTTTATCAAGAAAGATATTCTTTGAATGGAATTCACCTCTTATTTATTCGAATGATTTGTTTGTGATAATGTTTATTGTTTTGAACGATATATTTATAACTTACTCACGCCTGTTACCCCTCGTGAAGGAGCATAGGCCGTCCACCAGCATTTTCCACCGAGCTCTGTCCCGGGTAACCCTTTCCAGTTGCTATTTATCCTTTTCATGTCTAATTTCAGTTGCCGGCACAGGTAATTATAACTAGTCAGACTTTGTTATAAACACACACTTTCTTTAGTTCGTCCTTATGTTTACCGAATGAATAGTGATATCTAGATTATTTTCACCACGCTATGTTTCTTTAAAGTCAAGATCATTAAACACCTCATTCGTGATACTTGAAACCCTTAAACGCCTTATGTCGTAAACTCTTTTTATCATACTATAAACTAATTTAATTCCGCCTGTAGCTCTTCCAGAGTTACTGCCGGTCCCAACCCGGATTAAAAGAGGGTTGGGCATGGGGTTAGCGACCCCATTCCGTAGAAAACTAACTCGCTAAAAAACGCTTACCAGAAAAAATAATTCAAACCATTTAAACTCTGCCCTGAGAGTTAGAAGGTCTTCATTTAAAAGAATTATGACGCTTCATGGTGAAAGCCGAGTTCCTTCGGAAGCTACGAGACCGATGCCCCTTCTAACAACCAGAGCAACAATTTTTATAGGTACATGGAACGTCCGAACAATTTGGGAGACCGGGAAGACTAGTCAAATAGCAAAGGAAGTGAGGAGATACAACTTGGCAGTACTTGGAATCAGCGAAACCCATTGGACCCAAGCTGGACAGCGAAGGCTTAATACGGGAGAGATGCTACTATACTCCGGTCATGAAGAGGGAAATGCTCCACAGACTCAGGGAGTTGCTCTAATGCTGTCCAAAGTAGCACGAAATGCACTAGTAGGATGGGAATCTCACGGATCCAGAATCATCAAAGCATCATTCAAAACAAAGAAGGAGGGGATCTTAATGAATATTATCCAATGTTATGCATCCACCAATCATAGCAACGACGACATTAAAGATCAATTCTACGAGCGGCTGCTGTCAATCATAGAGAAGTGCCCAAGAAACGACCTCACCATTCTGATGGGAGATCTAAATGCCGAAGTTGGAATAGACAACACCGGATATGAAGATATCATGGGACGACATGGATTGACTGGGTGAGAAAAATGAAAATGGAGAAAGATTTGCAAATCTATGTGCATTCAACAAATTGGTCATAGGAGGCACAATATTTCCACACAAGCGTATACACAAAGCTACATGGATCTCACCGGACCACACTAAAGAGAACCAGATAGATCATATTTGCATCAATAAAAAGTTCCGAAGAACAATGGAAGATGTAAGAACCAGGAGAGGAGCTGACATAGCTTCAGATCACCACTTGGTGGTTGTTAAGGTGAAACTGAGGCTAAAAAAACACTAGACAACTGGGGAAACAGCATTACAAAGGTTCAATTAAGACTTCCTACGAGATACTGACAAATTCAACGAATTCAAGATAGCTCTCAACAACAGGTTCCAAGCCTTACAGGATCTACTGAAAGAAGAAGAAACTGCCATAGGGGACAATTGGAAAGGGATCGAAGAAGCACTAACTTCAACATATCAGTAGGTTCCAGGCCGCAAGAAGAATCACCATAATGAATGAATCTCCATCGAAACCCAAGGTAGGATTCAAGAAAAGAAGATCAAGAAGACAACAATTAACAACAGCCGAACAACAAAAGAGAAAGTCAAGGCACAAGCTGAATACGCTGAAGCAAACAAGCAAGTGAAAAAGAGTATTAGAGCCGATAAGCAGAAATACGTGGAAGAACTAGCAACGACGGTGGAAAAAGCTGCAAGAGAAGGAAACATGAAACAGCTTTACGATACAACGAAGAAATTAATAGGGAAATATAGTAAACCAGAGAGACCGGTCAAAGACAAAGAAGGCAGGCCAATCACTGAAATTCAACAACAGCGGAACAGATGGGTAGAGTACTTCGAGGAACTCCCAAATAGGCCGGCCGGCTTCAATGAATCCACCGGACATCGAAGCAGCACACACAGATATTCCTATAGATGTCAATCCACCAACGACGGAAGAAACCGGAATGGCCATCAAACAAATCAAGAGCGGGAAAGCAGCAGGACCCAACAACATACCAGCTGAAACACTGAAGTCAGACATCGAAGCAACCACAAGCATGCTTTATCTTCTATTCAAAAAGATTTGGGAGGAGGAACAAGTGCCGATGGACTGGAAAGAAGGACACCTCGTCAAGATTCCAAAGAAAGGAGATCTGAGCAAATGTGAAAACTACAGAGGCACTACACTACTGTCAGTACCAGGGAAAGTCTTTAACAGAGTGTTGCTAAACCGGATGAAAGACGCAGTAGACGCTGCACTTCGAGGTCAACCAGCTGGATTCCGTAAAGATTGGTCGTGTACAGACCGAATTGCGACACTACGGATCATCGTTGAACAATCAATTGAGTGGAACTCGTCACTGTACATCAACTTCACTGATTATGAAAAGGCATTCGACAGTGTAGATAGGAGAACGTTATGGAAACTTCTTCGACACTACGGAGTTCCTGAGAAGATTGTCAATATTATCCAGAACTCATACGACGGAATACAGTGCAAGGTCGTGCATGGAGGACAGCTGACAGATGCATTCCAAGTAAGAACCGGAGTCAGAAAAGGCTGTCTACTCTCTCCCGTCCTCTTTCTTCTGGTGGTCGACTGGATTATGAAGACCTCGACATCTGAGGGAAAACACGGAATACAATGGACAGCTCAGAATCAACTGGACGATTTGGACTTTGCAGATGACCTAGCCCTCGTATCCAATACACACGAAAAAATGCAGATAAAGACAGCCAGTGTAGCAGCAGTCTCTGCATCAGTAGGCCTCAACATACACAACAGAAAAGCAAGATCCTCAAATACAACACAGAGAACAGCAATCCAATCACTCTTGATCGAGAAACTCTGGAAGATGTAGAATCTTTCACATACCTGGGAAGCATCAGCGATGAACAAGGAGGTTCAGATGCAGACGTAAAGGTGAGGATTGGTAAAGCAAGGGCCGCATTCCTACAATTGAAGAACATATGGAACTCAAAACGACTTTCAAGCAATATCCAAGTCAGAATCTTCAATACGAACGTCAAGGCAGTTCTACTGTATGGAGCCGAAACCTGGGGAACTACTACAACCATAATCAAGAAGGTACAAGTATTTATAAATATTTTTCTACGCAAGATACTCAGCATCCATTGGCCGGATACCATCAGCAACAGCCTTCTGTGGAAGAGAACAGACCAGCTTCCAGCTGAAGAGGAAATTAGGAAAAGACGATGGAAATGGATGACATACATTACGCAAATCATCAACCTGCATCACGAGGCAAGCCCTAACTTGGAATCCTGAAGGAAGGAGGAAAAGAGGAAGGCCAAAGAACACATTACGTCGGTAACTAGAAGCAGATATGAAAAGGATAAACAACAACTGGAAAGAGCTGGAAAGGATTGCCCAGGACAGGGTTGGATGGAGAATGCTGGTGAGCGGCCTATGCTCCTTCACGAGGAGCAACAGACGTAAGTAAAAGCAATAAACTGATTTATTTGTTAAACGATTATAAATGTATTTTTACAGCCACAATAAAGGATGTCATCGAAAAGAGAATTTTCTCCAATGAATTATCTTTACTTTCTCTTCAGTAACCAAATAGGTTTTTATTTTGTATTCATCAGACAGACAGAGATGGATATGCATATCTGTACCAGTGTTAGTTAGTCCCTTTAATGGTAATCATACTATGTACTAGCATAACAACTATCAAAGAAACAGAAAGATGAAACCTATTGACGTACCGACAATGCTTATCAGTAAATAGACAATTAAAAAAAAGAATATTCAAGTCATAGATTGCTCTCAGTTGAACAGCTAATGAAAACCAGTAAGCACTGAATAGCTGCTTTTATCTAGTATGGAAATTTTTATTAATTGAAGTTAGACATAGACATCATTGATTCTTGGCCCAGTGGTTTGAAGATTAAGTACTAGTCATGATACCTGAAGGTCCTGGGTTTGACCCCCTATGGGACCATGAGAACGCACGATTGGACGAAATAGCTATCCGGTGCTTCATGGTTTTCAACGGTTGTCTAAGATCAGTTTATGATACACTTTGAAATTCAACAATTGCCACAAACCTCCTATGATGAAAAAATTAGTTGTACTGACAAAGTATCATGTTTTATTTAATTATCATTTTGTACAAAATAGAAGTAAAAAAAGATAATCATACTAGTAAAGTTAATTGTTTTAGATTGTTGTCTCTTTCTTACTATTTCACAACAATTTTCGGTGCCAATTTTCGTATTACTTGAACAGTACATGGAGCTGGTGGTTTTCCAGCTAACTGATAAGTTTGACTACACTCATCAAAAGAATATGTGAAACGTGAACGTCCATCAGGCGGTTTCAATGAATGCACAGATTTTAAATGATGTGTAATTGTAAATGGTTTACGCGCTTGATAAGATGAACAAAGATGACAAGAATACCATAAACCATCAGGGTTACTACTTAGATGATAACGTCTATAATGAGCACGATAAGCGGATAATTTTGTAGATTTATAAGAACAACCTTGAACTTGACAATAAAATTCATAGTTTTCTTCTGATAATTTATTAATCGAAGCTATTTTAAAATATGGTTTAGAAACATGTTTACGGGAAAGTGAAATACAATCCAATTTCTTAGTGTTAACAGCAGTCTCTTTGTTCAATGAATTTGAGCATTCACGTATATGAGAAGTCCAACCTTCCTTAGTAATAAAGACTTTTATACACGTTGGGCATTGAAATATAGTTGTACCTTCAAGATGTTTTGGAAAAGGCGAAGATTCATCCATTAACTTCAATAATATTGGGCAATTGGTACTATTTTCATCTGAAACAGGAAATATATATATATGCTATTGATTTGCTTCCCATGAATAAATCATTACTAGGTCTTTGAGTTTCTGTTATGAAGTCAAATTATTTGCGTTATTCATTTCAGTCGGTATACTAGAGAACAGCGGTTCGATGAAATCTTATGGATTGCTTTAAAAGCTGAATTTACATTGATATGGTATAAACTAGATGTGTTGAAACAGAGTTTCTTAATGTTATTCTCTTGTAGCTTGGCAAACCGACTATGCTTTTAGAATCCGGATCGTAATACGCGGCAAAAGCCATAAGAGTAAATATCAATAAATCTAATCTCTGTATACAGAGAAAGTTTGTACAGTCTCTTAATTTACTCTGGATTTCTTCTACTTAGTTACTATTGCCTTTCATAAAATTACTTAAAATTTTTGGGACATTTTGATGTAATCTTACGCAATGTGTTTATGAATCATAATTTCCTAATTTTCAGTGCATTTTCTTTTATTAATTAAGCTCTTTATTAATCTGACAGATAACATAAAACATTTCTATTTACATCAAAGTTCAACTACTTATATAACTAGTTGTGATAATTAAGTGATTATGAAATTTCACCTTAGTTTTAATTGAAATTTTGCAATCATTTTATTTCTAACCGATTACCATGTTGTTTAATAAACTTATCACTATTTATTTGATAATGACTCTATATGTAATTGTAAAACCTAGATATTGGAGTAGAGCCTTGATGAGAGACTGATTGAAAACGAATATTTCGTTCAACTAGTATTCTGATCGACAATTATCTAAGACTTATGTATATATTTAATCAAATTTCGTTCTCACAAATATCCAAATACATTGGCTGGTTTGATGAAAGATAATATTGTGGAGACAAAACATTAATTAATACTTAAACATTAAAGTTTAACATAATAAAAGAAATGTTTAGTGGTAAAAAGAAAATACCTGTTCCATTAAATTTGACCACATTCTGACAATCTTTAACTAAACTCCATGTAAAATGCTCCTTAAAATTGATAAATTCTGCAAAACACACATAACATTTAGAACAGATGTAACGTGGTAATCCAGTATGACGACGTACATGACGATGAAAATGTGAACGACATCCGCTTATAGAACCACATATTGACTGATCTGAGATGGTCAATGAATCCACACTCAATGATTGCCATAAACAAGTTAGTTTAGTATTACTATTATCATCTTCATCGTCACAATCATCATTATTGTTATCATTACCATACGGAAAATCATGCTCCTTAACATGCTCGATGAATAGATATGCTGAATTCGTACTAAATAATAAACAACAACCAACAGGGGAATGAAGGTAGATAATAATGTCCTGCTAATTAACTGAAATTAATCATCCAAAGAGTCGAGGTTACAGTTTTATACTTTCAAGTAATCACTAACAGGAAACTTTATGCTTTCTCATGTATTTGTAAATATATTAGTTTGTGCCGCAGAGACGACGTTACGATAAGTGATCCATCCTCTGACTGACTAACTGCAGTATTCAATCACCTGCAGACAAACATTGAAACCTAAAATCCAAATTTTAATGTTGATTGTTTTTAATCACATAACATGAGATAAAGTCTAATGATTTCACTGAAAAATCTATCGGTAGGACCTAGGTGCCCTAGGTCAAAGTCTGTTGGTCACCATTAAATTGGCAAGTCAATGAACATTAGGATCATATGCACATAGAAATACCGAGCTGAAAGAAATCGAATAAATCAGTTAACATGGGGTCTCAATACGATTAATTTTGTTCCATAAGACGTTAAATAATCGTAGTAATAAAATATAGTGGACTAATAATAACATTACAGTGATACATTTGTGTAATAAGCTACAAACTTGCAACTACGACTTTCAGTCAGTCAGTCAGTAACAACGTAGAACTTCGTACGTACGTACATCAGTTCGAGTTGCCATACCACATTAGCACAGAGATGCAGTTGTCGATTCAAATCCCATCGTGATAGAGGTAGTAAAAGTATAAGCAGTAATCGGAAAAATTAGGGTTTGAAGATGTTAGTCAAGGAGTATAATTACAATGAACGAGACGAATTTCTGAGCTCCTACTTCCCTGCCTACTAGTTAGAAATAGAAGTCAAACTTTTTTCAGATTTACTCCACTAACGAGAAAGATAATCCAGAGTATAACTGTCAAGTATAAATATATTTATAATGTTGGTGGGACTATAATTTATGGATGACCTTTGAGCGACGCTAAAGTGACCTTGGGATGACTCGCCTACTTACTAGGGTCAAAAGAGGGCCATAAATTAGGATTAAGATTTAAAGTTAGAATTTAAGGTTAACGATTAAAGTGGGGGTTCTCATCACGAGCTGACATCAGCTATAATCCTACAATGCTACTTAACTACGTGAACGAATGAATTTCGCGTCCAAGTCCAAGACTTGGTATCTTTCATTTCATTG
This sequence comes from Schistosoma haematobium, assembly GCF_000699445.3. Taxonomy (NCBI): domain Eukaryota; kingdom Metazoa; phylum Platyhelminthes; class Trematoda; order Strigeidida; family Schistosomatidae; genus Schistosoma; species Schistosoma haematobium. The sequence continues at coordinate 12,714,951 of NC_067199.1, read as the reverse complement.
TTTGGTCCATGAATTATAGTCTCGCCACAATGCCTTTCGTGATACAGTGATGAAACAACGTACTAAAACGTAAGCAAATCAATAGGGTAAAAAAGCACTTTTAAACAGAGAAAAGGAAAAACTAATAATACGGGAAATTTAGGCGAGAAAAACGCAAAATCCAAATCATGTAAAATAAGTTAATATAAAAATCAGTTGTACAGATTATTTCCGATATTTACAATCCCCAATACAGTGAAACCCTGGAAACTTTAGAAGTATTATTTCATAAGCAGAGTACCGAATTCAAGTGTTCACCATCTCTTCTAGCAACTAAATACACTTTAGATAAATGAGGAGAGGATAATTACAAGCTAGATTCCAGAAAGTCGCCCCATAAAATGCTGAGCAGATAAGCGAAATCTACACTTTTAAAGTACCAGATGGTTTGTTAGAAGTTATTCATATACTTGAGTTGCAACACTTCAAGTGTAGATAAGACAAACGTTGAGTAATTATCCGAACTGTTAACTAACATTTAGTAAGGTGAATTGGATGCTAATAATAACATCACCAGCAAATGGTGTATAACAAATGAAGTGTAATTATGAGTAAATATTTCCTTTATATATGTATCACTTCATGAAATTATCAACTGTTGAATCGAACCGTATAGGTAAAAGCAAACTACCTAGTTGGGATTCACGCAATTATTGTAACCGATGCTTGGGGATGTTGAATGACAATGCTTTGGATCGATTCCGATGAAGCAGATATTTTCACTTTTCGTCTTAAAATACATTTTATTTGGCGAATCCATTCATTTTTCTCGAATTATATTTTCTATACGCAACCTGTTCTACTACCAATGATGTGGTTACCAGTTCTATTATGGGATTTCAATAAGTTCATCTCTCTGTATTTACGTACTATGGCAACTTGAACCGACACACATATATCCCAAGTTCTACGTTGGTGAGATTGCAGTTAACACATAAAATTGACTAGAGTACTAAAATAAGACAAAGGGATACCGAAAAAAACGACTGGAACTAAATTTTCACTCAGAAGAATGTCTATTCTTTATTGTTTTGCCCTTAAAATACAATTTTTTCTCCATACTCGACGATAAAGTTCGAAAGTGTGAAATAATAGCTAGTTAATGAGACAAAAATTTCGAACTTCATAAAGTGCCCTTTCTTTCTATTGATATCAAGTACAGTACATTGAAACAGATATATTACATTATTATCATTTGATCATCTCTGAGTGTTGTATGTATTATCAAGTTGATGAGTTAATTCAATTAATCAACAAAAATAATTGAAATACGAAGGAAAAAATTGAAAAAATTACGTGTAATCACAGTCTTTCCATTGACATTCGAAACCTCTATTCAAAATTATGGTATTCCATAAGAATGTTTCTGTTGATCGTTGAAGATACGCAGGTTTTTGACAACTTATTCCACAACATACAAAATTCCAAGCCTTATGATGGGCTTTAAGAAGCTTATTAGTATTTACTATGCAATCTTCAAAAAATATATGTAGAAGTGTATGACGCAATAACTGATTTTGTTCCTGGAATATATCCTTTTTCTGGCAAGAATCCCATAGACAGACAATCTCAGGTAATTTATTCAAGTGGCATTCAAGTAAATGTACATGTAATCGAATATAGTTGGGGAAAGATTGACAACAATTATGCCATCTACATTGAAGTAGTAATTCTTCATCTGTAAGAAAATTATTAAAAGGGTAATGCAAGTAAAAGGACGAATATATACACAAAATTAATTTTAACATAAAATGTAGATAAACTACTATAAAATGACCAGTTATATTGAATGATCTCACCATCCCGAAATGTAATAATCTTATAATAGCTGAAACAACATATATTAGCTTATGAATATATTTCAATAATGAAATGAGAAGACGAAATTTATCAAAAGGACTAATCGTTTTAAATTTATGCATATATTGAATAACTTTACGTCAAAAAATACTATTTACAGTAGATGGTAAATCAGTCATTTGGTCATCATCAACGTAGAGCCTGGCAAAGATCTGAGTTGGCCCAAGTTTTCATACCACATTAACATGACGAGATGAAAATAACAAGAATTGTAATGTAGTGGAAATAATGATGAAGATTAAACATTGAGAACATAATAAATATATTTTTGTTATATCCAAGTGAGTAGAAAAATTGTATTTCTGACGTTTCGTGACTTAATCTATGCCACTTCTTCAGTAGATGTATATAACAAAAATATACTTATTATTAACTTTATACCCAATGCTCAATTTATCTGAAACTATAAAGTTCAACCTTGGTACTGATACCTATAAACTCATTGAGAATATGGTTTAAAAGGGTATATATGAAGGAACACTAAAACTCAAGACCTAGAGGAAGATAAACAGAGAATTGATATCCACTATTATGGATGATTTTAAGCTATATCACTCAAGGTCTCCAACCACTGAATGTGGTTATTACGTAGACACTAATCACATAATCTGAAATTACCAAAAAGGCTCAGACCAATAGTGAATGGCTTTATGGACTGATTTAATGTCGTGCCCATCTCTAGCTTTCTCTAACCCACTTCAACATCAGTAAACATATAATGCTAAGATAGGACATGGTTAGGGATAAGTATTACATGCTCTATCTACCTCAATCGATGAAGATTTAAAATTTTGCCGACCGATATTCCATCATTACCTAATACCCTTGAGTTTAATCCCAACAATGACCACTCGGTTTTTTCACAAAACGCGAGCAATGCATCGAAAACGCTTATAAAAAACGTGCAACCAATACATGTATTCTGCTCTCAAAGTCTGTTTCGCAGCCGTAAATTAGAACAGAATGGACAGCTGTGTAGTATACATGTCCCTTGGTTGGTAAACGATGGGATCCGTTCAGTAATGTAAAAAATTCCAGATCATGAACACATTCGCCGTTCGTTGCCATGTCGACTCAAAGTCTAATAAAACGTTGTTATCTCATGGATGTTTTTTAATGGAGAGTAATCGTTGTAACAGTCATTAACATGATCACTAAGAGAGTAGTCCCAAGTCACTACAAAAGCATGGTGAGAAAAAAAAACTATAAAAGGTAGGGAAGACAATCAATACCAAGATTTTAGTGATACTTAAAAAAGCGACTCACCATCTTCTGCTTTCATCTGTGACTATAATATTTATTACTGGTACAAATGCAGAAATCTAAAAAGAAAAATCATAAATCTCAACCAACTACGAGAAAACGTATAAAATGAAATATGTGAGAAGCATTTGTTGAGACCCTTTAAGAGTTGGAAGTGATACGATAAATATCAATAGGCTGGTTAGAGATTAAACTTATGCGCTCATCCCTAGTAAATGTAAGTTATGAAAAAGCATCAGTTGAGTAAAACGGAGTCTTGTCGATCATATCTAGTTGCTAGATACAAACACTGATTCTAAAATTTGGTTTTACCATTTCAAATTACAGTGGTAATATTCTCAACAATCCCAACCAAAAGCTAATTTTCATAACCAACACTGTCCTTGATATTTTGAGGCGATCGAAAAACCCAATCAGTAATGTTGGGAAAAAATTACAGACCGTAGTAGGCCAGTATGGTACACAATGATCATTGTTATTTTTAGTTGAGTACTAACAACTAAGAAGCAAACTTCAAAACTGAGTTTATGGCTGATTGATAAGGATTTAAATGTTAAGATATACAAATGCTCTATTCTAGAGCAATAACAGGGATGAACCCTATGCAACTTCGGGCACCTGATATTAAGTACTGTCTATTTTCTTCATTATCTGAAATAATTAACAAAATCTTACCCAGGCTTAGATGATACAGATCTGATTATGTTAGTACTACGGAATATTACCGTGGTCAGTAGATAAAATGTTAATTTTCCTTGAAAATGACGAAACAAAAACAGCATCCACCTGTAGAGATAACAGTGACTTAATGGCTAAAACACCTGATTTTCCGTGATAAATACAACTAGAAATACATATCAGTAAATAATACTATAGAACATATGTTACCATAACGTATCTGGCCTAAGTATTTGCTTTCATACGAATCCAACAATATTATCAAACTCTTGAGTCTATTTTACGCTTGTAGCTAATTATCTCAAAGACACTTCTATATCTACCATGAGACATGGAACAGCTTCGCCTTACTTAATAGCTACTTCGCGAACTCTAAACATTTATCATCTTCAAGCCTACAGTTCAAAGTTCATACCTGCAAACTAATTGCAAAACACCTAAATATTCTATCAGTAGCAGAAACGCTATAACTATTTTTGATTTAACTGGAAATAAACATCCACACCAACAGCCGATTAATTCGTTTCCACATAGTTTTCAGTTTTGTGAACATAAATGTCAATTATTCACTGTGATCAACCCCCTAATTCACCTCCTATATCTGTTCTCCGACATCTCAATAGAAATATCTTTTTGGATTATGACTAGCATTGAGATTCGCAATGCACGTTTCGCTTTATCTAGGACTTGTCAAGTTTATGTACTTGCATCCTAGTATAAATGTTCATACTGAAACTGAACCAGCACCTATGGCCTCAAATACTAAAACATTACATTGAGACCAGATAGGTACTAACTTGTTCAACAGGTATGATGTGCATCATTCGTCAGTCATCATGAACATACAGCCCGGTACAGATATGTGTTAGCCCAAGTTTCCATACCACATTTGCGCAACGAGATGATATTATATCATCTATAATAGTCTACTTTTCCTCATTATTGATATTCAGGGGCAAACTATGATTAACCTCTGCTGGTATTTGTGTTCCCTGAAGGTAAACCTCGAGAATGCGTATAATGACAAGTTTTGTCACCTTAACAAATAAATAAAAACATTTTTGTTAACCTCTTTTGAAGTCCATTTTAAAGAGGACAAATATTATACTTGAATAGTTCCGTGATTAGAAGACATAAATCGTCATAAATGTTGCGATAGTGCAGAAGTGTTCATATTAGAACAGGCAAGAATTGAGGGGCACAACATCATAGCCTTTTTGTTGAGATTATAATTTATAAGGAAGCTATTATATACGAGACATGTCCAAGCAATTATGATTGGGACTCTATTGGTAGTCAAACAAGCACGTGTAAGAGGTAGAGAGGATTTTGTATACTCATTATTACTAAAGAATTTTATTTCTAAAGGATTAAAAAACGAAATTTATTTTTTTGCTTAGTGGGAAATACAAATTTCTAGTAATGGTGAATACCATTTACCCAATGCCCAAGTTTTTTAAAACCATCAAATCTGAACTCTCTTTGGACATTTTTACCATTAAAGATACCAAAACTTTTATAACCCCATTAATGGACTGCACTAGACTTTCTGCATCCCAATTATGATGCATCTATATGAATCAGATATTAGGATTATAACTATAATTACATACATAAAAATCTGATCCATAAGTGAACATCAGTAAGGGTACCAAGATATAGCTCTGTTGAAATGTGTTGTAGGCGTTGAACAATACACATTTGTTCATAACTAGATCCAGGAACAGTAAAGTGGGAAATGAATTACTAATCTAAAATAAGTCAGATTCAAAAGTGTAAGATTAAATCTTGATATATGACACAAATCATCTAAGATAAGTCTCATGATAAATTACTAAAAAGTTGAGTAGCAAAAAAATTGGCCGCCAGTAATAGAACTAAATGATTTAATTCTATGATCGGGTCACCCTGCCTAGGGATACTAATAAAAATGTGTAGATTCAACTGAATGATCACTCTTGTTTTACAAAAAGCGATGCGTAAGCAACAGCAAAAAGTTCATTCCAAGCTTTCGCCTCGGGTTGAACATATTTTCAACTCAGTGAGACGGTGAACTACTGAAAACAAAGCATACATTTGACGGCAGTTTAGTCATCATTCGATCAATGCTCTAAATATCTAAAATAAGGCCAATCAGTTTCCTATAAATGCTCCTCACAAGAATGTTACTTACTTTCATCACAGTCCAACTACTGATAAAACCACAGTAACTGTCTTTAATCTTGCCACCCCACTAGTCATTTCACTGACTTCATCTCGCTGTGGTGACAATGCATAGAAACTTGGACCGACATATATTTGGACTAGGCTTTATTTTCATTATGACTGACTGAATGACCCAAGCTGACCCATTTAACATCCCAAGACCTCGAGATACGGTGTGGCTCAGTTGGATTATTACGAAAAGCAAGCACACCCAACATATCAAGACGACTCTCGTGTTCAAAAAACCACAATTTCGCAAAATACAAATAAGCATACCAAGATTGTGAAATATTAGATTTTTACTTAATACAGGATTAAGAAAAACAGGCTATAATGTTACTGAAAAGACGTTTAAACTGGAAAACTTTTATTTTTAATTTAGAATTTAATCTACGTCTTTAGTAATACAAACTATGTACAATACTGTCTTGTGAAACACAGTCCACAGAGTATAAGGCTAATACATAAACATATAGATGTCTTGTCTACAAAAACTTTCAGTAAGTGCCCGACGGTAACTTCTCGTGGAAGTCAAAATTTAGAGATTCTTCAGCTGCACTGGCCACTGTAAAGGCATTTAGTATGCTACATCTCAACTTACAGCTTTTATCCACAGCTTCTATGTATGTAGTTAATTTCCGTTTAAACGACTCAAGTGCCTCTATAGTATAATCAGACAATTCTGCCATTTCACCTGAGATTGAGTTAGGATCTATTTTCTGCATTTAACGAAAAGAAAACGTATTAATAAGTCCTACAAAACACAAATGCCATAAAAACGTTAACTGTTACGTAATCTTTTTGTCCTATTTGTTTAAATGCATAAATATTGCATAACTATTGGTACAAGGAGACATCAAACATACACGCACCACACAAAACATCCGGTTTGTGTGAGGGCTGGGATACTACCCGAGCGCCCAAGCCGGAGGTGGTTTACTTAGGGGCCACACCCTACAAGTAGGTTGCGAATGTGGTCCACACTTCAGGACATTTTGCCGAACCCGACGTGTAAGATATTGTTACTAACTGACGACTAAATATAAACGAACCAACATCACAACTGCAACGTAAGTGGGAGCAGAACGTGAATTGATACAAACAGCTCATGCCGAGAGAGCTCCATTTTGGAGCTATTTCGGCGCCACTTCAATTTTTTGAGACGCTGCAGTCTTAAAAAAAGGTAACACCAGGTAAAATCTTGAATAGGTACGATTAACATGCTGATAGTCATCATTTAAAGGACTTATGTTCAATGAGTATATTTACCATGAAAATATGGTTTCACACGTTGAATTTAACAAAAGACTCCATACACTGAGATATGAAGACTTTTGCAAAACTTTATATACTTGGATTCTAACTTCAGGAAAACATAAGCACGAAATCCAAGTCTATGCAGGAAAGTTTAGGCACCCATTCTCCTTACTTCGGGGAGACTTTTATCCGTTTCAGGGAAACCGCTACAGAAAACTTTAAGAAAAAGGAAGAAAAACCCCAAATTTTCACCAGATTTGGGGAAATTCCCTAAAACTTTGGGGAAGACTAATGTAAGTTTGGGGAAACCCCAAGATTTCAAATTTTGAGTTTGCAGAAATTCATGACCTAAATGTCCAGTCTCCTTATTTCGAAGACGTTTTGGAGGTTTTACTACCATTTCCCCAAAATTATTTATAGCAACATCCCCAAAACAAGTAAAATTTTCCCAGAAATCGGTAAAGGGCTTAGTGAGAATATAGAATCAAAGCAATTTCGCACGTACCTCTTTTTTATGGTTATTAGTTTCTCCCTGGAAACTATGTACTCGACATAAGTAATTCATGTAGTCAGGACATCTGACTGAAGAGACTCAACGAATACAGCAAAACTTACGATCAACCATCCCGCGGTAGCTCAAGACTTGATGTACAGCTACATGGATCCAAACATTCGTTACTATAATGCGAAACGTTAAGCTCTTGATTACTTATCTGAACACTATTTACTTACTAACTATCACAATGACAAGTGTTCATAAAAGAATTTCTATAAGACTTTCAAAGTGCCATGACAACGCTGAAGGCCGTCCACAAGTTATGGGAAATACAAAAAGAATCAAAAGCAATGCATTGAGATGGAAATTCTTATCAGTTTATCCTCAAGGATCAAAATGCATAGATTCGGTACGTTTTTACAGCTAAATACTAGATTAAAATGTCTGTGTGTGTATTACGGTGGCGAGACCATAATTTATAGATTAACCAATCAGATACAACAGGTTTTGTATTTTAGCACGACATTCACTCGCGCATCTGGCTAGATAGCCTTTTGGCATTTTATCTAAGTTCAGTTAGTGATGGGAACTGTCAATCTAGTTCCCAACCCTAACCATCAACTGTAAATTACACTGGTTTATAACCTTCATTATGTCTTAAATAGCAGGTGATTACTCTCAAGGTCACTTATGTGTCGCCCAAAGGTTCTCTATAAATTATAGTCTCACCGAATGTTTTCTTGAATTTTTTTGATTAAAAGACGTAAGAAACGCATTTGGACGCAATTCGAAAGACACTCAATAGCAATGGTTATTGACAGTACATGTTCGTTATTGGATTTTTTTATTTTAATGCACTTAAATAGCTGCTGGCAATGTCAGTTATCCCAATAATTCATCCACACCTTTCAAATATTTTGTTGTCTACAACCCTCTAGTAACCACTCCAAGACTTTCAAACTTATCTACCTATGTCTATGAGCTACTATGGCATTATATCTGATAACTGTGATCTTTTTCGTTGGCTTCTAGGTGAATGGGTGTCTCTTGATTATAACATACAAATCGCAAAATCATCCGAATACTTGACATCTAGTCGTGTTTATAATCACTTTTACCCTTCATCGTGCTGGGTGCTTTCATAGAGTCATCTACAAACGTTAAGATGGATAATGAGAAGGAGCGTATGCACTCTTTTTACGACGGTATCGAAGAACATGAATAGCAGATACCTCGACAATGATACTCCGAAGATACTATTCGTTGAAAGACACAGTATAATTGAACGTTGGGTGATACAGATGAACTTGAGTATTTTAAGCTGACTATAAATATATAGGGAAGAGTATAACATCGGCTATGCTAAGACATGGTCATGAAGAATGACCAAACGCCTCCAGATTGCAGAGGGCATTAAAATCACCGACGTTAATATTGATGTCATGCCTTTACAGCTACCAATCCTGGAAGTTATTTACCAGTGAAGGAGCTCAATTGACCGCTTTCGGCTGTTTACATATATTCGTTCACGGACTGAACACTCAAATCTCGCATGATCTGGATTTCATCTCAAAAAATCAAACTGTGCTTCTGAGGATTTCTTAAAGGGACCATGAGAGCTTAAACAATTTTGTAGAATTTTTGATTTGCAATCAGCCGAGACTTTTGGTCCATCATCAATGATGAATTTCGGTGGCATTGTTCCATTTATCATTCAGTGGGTCAGGTAGACACTATGATAAATAACTTCGACTGCTCTAGATTCTTTAGTACTCATTTCAGATGGCCGTCTATTCACTTCTTCAATAGAGACATCCACGTTCGTTTATAACACCACTTAAATTTTAACATTATTCATATATTCACATACTTCAACACCACTAGCGTAGGTGGGATGACTTCGTCACCATGAGAAGAGCATTCTAAAGAAGTACGAATAGGTATTAAAAATGTCACAAGTATTCGGATTTTGACCATGCTTTAACCAGTAACACCTTTATAATAGAAGTATGCCAACTCAGTCAAATCAAAAGTCAGGAATCAAGAAGTTCTAAGATATACTTGGAAGGCTATCAGTAAGTCGAAGGAATGTTTGGTCGAAGCTGGCTAGTATTCGAAAAGGGATGTTAAGCACGCGAACCGACTTGTGATATGGTGCGGTTGCGTGACCGGGAGCTTTCATCTAGCTGAGTCCACCAAAACGAATGCGGTTAGCATCAAATGTCGAAGACTTACAGAGCTATTGATTATGAAGATTTATTTACCGCCACAGTATTCTTGAGTTCGTCCAATATTACTAGGTTTTTATTAGAACAGTGTATGTTGTACGCGATAACACCCTTTTATTATCTAAATAACTTATTCACTCACAATCTTCTGTCTCCGAATCGTCTCGTGAAATCACTCAACAGCATACAGACTACTTTTAATGATTCTGGTATTTAAGATGTTACATAACGAAATTCCCCTGATGCAAATTTAAACATGAACTCAGAAGTCACGAAATGCATTCCAAGTTCCACAAATGAAGTAATATGTATACAAGTCCTATTAGAGTAATGGAGTAACAATCTTCGCAATTTCAACCTCCTTTTTGAAATTAAAGGATTACAACGAAGACAGATAAACGGTCATACAAAGCAGTAGAGACAAATCAAGTAGGGTCAAAAATTTCCAATTAAGTTACAGAAAAATTAGTGAACACAACGAAGTTTGAAGGTGTTCATGTCCACTGATAGAGTATGAGAAAATAAATCAAAACAACAAACTGAATGCAACAGAACCTAAAAGACGAAAATAAAATCAACAATTATCAGAGCTGAAAGAAAAAACGGCTTTCAAATAAGTTATTGGAAATTACGGGTGAAACAGAATACAGAGGTTTAGAAATACATATATCGAATGGTTCAAATGGTTGTGGACGGAAAAGAAGGAACTTTCTCTCAACGGGCATTGGATCAGCAATACCTCCAGTCATGAACCTAGGTATATTACCGATAAAATAAAAAAATCATAGTAAGATACCATCCTTAGTCCTTAAGAATAGGTCAAGTTCCCCCTTGAAGGACTACTGAGGTGTCACCTGCACTGGCTCAGCCGGCAGCGAATTCCAGCATTCGGCTACTCTTAGAAAGCAGAAGTTGTATCTAAAATCCGTTCTGCTTTGTTGTCTCCAGTTTCTGGGGAATACCCCTTAGGTTTGTGTTGGAGCTAAACTTAAGTAGGTGTTTAAGTGGATGTCCGGAAGTGTTAAAGATGCTGTAAGCTATTAGAAGGTTACCTCTAAGACGCCTGTACTCTAATGAGTAAAGGTTAAGTGATTGTAAGCGCTCTTCAGTAGGCTTGAATTTGAGTCTACGTACTGATTTCGTGGCTTGCCGTTGAATACGCTCCAGAGTGTCCTCATCCTTTTGGAGTGAGTAAAGAAATACTATGTTCCCGTACTATAAGTTGCAAGAAATGAAAATGTTGAAGATTATATGTATCCGAAGCCAAGGTAAACACCCAAGCATAATATACGCTGTCCATCTTACCTTTCATTTCCATTTGGTGAGTATAATCAATGGCTTATATTCACAAATGCTGATGACACTGGTACACTCTATCTACAGCTTTTCGTAAGATGTAATTAGTCTAGTTAAAATGAGTTGTTCCATATTTCTTTTACGTCAAGTTATGTTTCGACTGATCTGACCTTGAAACTAGCCGTATACAAACTTCTCTCAGTGCTCTTTTTAACTCTTACTTATTTATCTAAACACCTTAATTAACGTATGAGGGAGATTGTGTGTATTTTAGTTCCAAGTCACGTCCGTATTGGGTAAGTGTGAAAGTAAAAGTAATAAATGCAATAAGAAATTCTGACTAAAAATTCAATAATAACATGTGACACTTCTAAAAATAATGTGAAGACGGTCACGACGGACAACTCACAAGCTTGAATTTAAACGGGCCTGGTTGCAAAACTGTAATTACAAAAAGCTAGGTTTCGTAAGAGGGTAGTAACTGTTCCCAGAATACTGTCTTCATTGAAGCCCATTGAGGCGACTTTACATCATTCTCCGCATAGTCCATATCATCTTGTTGATATGCATTCTACCGCCTTCTTACACAAACACGAACTATCAGTATAGGGGTTGTGGAGATTGTTAAGTTTTTGATGGAGATCATGAATCAATTGATGTTAGACCACCGTTGGAAACCTGGAAGCACTGGACGGCCGTTTCGTCCTAGTATGGGACTCCTCAGCAGTGCGCATCTACGATCCCGCTCTCCGCGAGATTCGAACCGAGGACCTATCGGTCTCGCGCCATGCGCTTAACCAACTAGACCACTGAGCCGGCATCCAATGGTGTTAGTGTCTAACATCAACCAATCCATGAAATTGCGCGACCAACTTCCGTTGTACTGAGGTAGATACCTGTCGCTACCCGACACGGATTAGCTCCACTAGTCACGGCTTCTCATTAGAACTCCGAGAATTCCCTCGCGAACCATGTATGATTACCAGTCAAAAGAAATTTGATACGAACAGATAAAAATAACATAGTTCCGTGTATCAGTAATATACTGTACACAAGCAGGATGATGTTCTTTCTGTGCTAGGTCACGAAACAGAAGCTGCAGAATAGATTAAATTCGCAGACATACGGAAAAATCAGGAATAATCAATATGAAGTTCCAGTTTACACACATACAAGTAATAAGGAACAAACTATCGTGTTGTTTTATATTAAGACCGGATTTCAATAAAAACACCGCAAAAAAGGTTTTATTGTATTTTAACTAGTTCACATTAATTCTAACGTTCTTTAAGGCAGTTTCAAAATCAACAATAATCAAACGATACTGGTGTTGTCCACAAAGCATATCTCATACGACAGAATTTTCTTTACTATAAAGGAATGACCCGTGATGTATATGAGACCGGATAAACGATAATCTGTTACTTATCTGATGAAATAGAATTCGGTTATATGAGAAGGTGAGTTAGCACTAGAATCACACACAATAGTCACACACTCAAACTCCGATTCCTATAGTAATATTTGGGTTGAAGCACGAAATAACTTTATGGATGTTATGTTCACTAGACGGATCCATTAATTCGAAATGTCTTAGTAACAAACATTGCAGTCAGATCCGAGTATTATGCATAATCAGAACTGTCGTTCTGATTTTCTGTCTATTTATATTTCAACATGAAACTCAAGTTAAGCCGTTACTATCCTCTTGAACCAATAAGAACACACAATTAACTGGATTCTGAAAATACGAAGGTAATAATCTAGGCTTTGTGTACACCTTTTCAGTACTCACCAATCTTAGTTTACTTAATAAATGATTCTCATCAAGTGTTTTTTACTTAGAATAGTACAGCTCAGTTGCATACATGTTCACATCATTAAACACCCATAATACTAATTAAATTCCATATGCTTTCTACTGATTATTTTTACAGTTTTTGATAGGTTAATATAAGAAATTTGAGATCACTTAAACATCACTGGAATATGTAGTTATTAGCATATGTAACTGGATACCACAAATAATAAATCTATGATTATTATCATTATTATTAAAATTAATATTATCATCATAACTGGAACAACAAATTTCAGTTACAATTAAGAACAAAACGAAACGTTAGTGATTAATATTAGTGTGATGATTTGAAGTAGCAGAATTTGGTATACTTATTAGTGATTCCTAGGACTGTCCAGTCCATACTCTAGTAATCAAGATGGGATTTACACACACCTCACAGAAAAAGCACTGAGCTCAGTTGAAGGTGTTGTATTTCGCAAGTTGAATTTGTTGGTCAATAATGTACAAAGAAATTATCGTGATACATTGTTATATCTTTGATCTGTCTACCCACTAATATACAGAAGATAACTTGTCGCAATCTAGGATAAGACCTTAACACGATAAGCTGAGTTCGAAGTGAGACTAACTGCTTGGGGTACAGAGACAAAAATTATTCTATCACCTGATTGGTTGACAAGCGCGTGAGAGAAAGAAGAGAGTCAACTGGAAAGCTACTCTATTTATTCCCAATTCAGATTCAGATTAGTGCAAAAAAATAAATGAATAAATAGATGACTAACATGACCTTGATGCACAACAATTAGAAAATACAATCATGTCCAAAACTAGGCATTAGAGTAGAGTGCGAAAGCTTACATTTTAATAACAATAACTTTGGAACGAATAGGGGTATGGCAGTGAATCACATATCAAATCAAAGCTGATGGTTTGTAGAACAAACTAGGGACAAAAATAAATGTCAGTGATTTACAAGCTTTGAATTAAGTAAAATAACGTCCCAAAAAACAACTTCCGTTGTTAGTCATAGCTTTTTTGTTTCTCTGCTCACATAATATATATATTACAATTTGCCGAGTGATTCTATTTATGTTAGTCAAAACTTAAGTTAACCGAATCACCATGAGATATTCACGTACAACGCGTTCTAAAAGTGTGTATTGACAAGAAAAAATTCCATTTATAAATATAAGACTTCCAATTTGCAAGTAAAAGCTTTAAGACAATTAAACAACTCACCCTCAATACTAACCCTGTTTTACGTAAACAGAAAGCTATACCGGTGACAACTTGTTGTCTGACACCGAAATATTTTCACTCAAAAGTTCTAAACTTCAAATACAATTCCAGTTCATTATCTACCCCATGTTCATCATTATATTTGATCATAGTTGTATAACTTATTCATATAACGTTATTGATAAGGAAATGAGTAACTGAATAGATATAGAAAAAAAATATAATCCCTGGTTCTCTAAAAATAATCATCTTTCATAGTTTAAATGATAAAAACTGAAGAAAATTACTTAACAATAGGATGAAAGTTAACTTGTACGTTATAGAACATCTGATAAGTACATATGTGAAGACCTCTTCCTACTAAATCAAAATCATAGTCTTCAAACTAGAAAGACAATCACTTTATCCAATTATGAACCAATGAGCTGGATTCTATTAACTAAAATAGTTGTACTATATAATGATTTTCTTTTATTCATAGGACTTCATGATCGTCTGAGTTCTCTTCAACAGACAAAACTTCTTTCAAATAAGCAGTTGATATCAGTTTTAGAAATATGACACAAGCTTTTACTTATATAGTAACTCTCTTACAATTAATTTTGTCGAGCCCTTTCATTAACTTACTTAATATACAATGTTATTCGAACAGTAACTATTCCTCCAATTCTTTGTGTTATTATGATCACTATCATGTCTGTATAAATGTGTATGTTTGATCATATGCGACAGCCTATGCATATATTCCTCATTCTACCTCAAATGTTAATCGCTCAAATATCTATTGATGAATCATTCACCTCCCTATATATATACGCTTGAATTTTATTAATTGCTTTCGCTTCGCCTTACCTCGCCGCGCCGTGATCCGATTTGACTATAAATCTGCCTCTGTATTCGCCCACCCAAACATATTCGCCTCTTTGCTCCAATTTGCTCAATGTGCCTATTACTTCATTATCTGTGCTGTTCAATGATGAACTGTAGTCGCCGCATCTTGTTGCAATATGAACTCTTCAACCGCTGGACTTAACACGATAGCGGTTATCAAGGTGATTGATAAACAAAACATAAGGTTTTATCTCGAAGCCAAGCCACTACACTTACTCCTAATAGCCATATATGAAAACAATAAGAAATTCTAAAAGTTTTCCTTTGGTTAATTACTGAATAGAATGTTGTTGATTTAAATAACCATAACATCCCACGTTAATCATGTTTATATTTCCCTTAAAAGTCTATTCAGTCAGTAGGACCAATCATAATCAACAAAGAAAAAAATCTCAAGTGTTCCCGGAACCAATATATCAAACAGCACAATAATCATAACAAAAATCTACCTACAAAGCTAGATGAATTAGAAAGCAAGTTATTGAGGCATCCTTTACTATTATTTCCTTACTTGGTTCAGTACTTACCTCTTTCTGTAAGTTTGCATAATAATGTCAATAAATTAACATCATATGTTCGTTTATATTAGTATATAATCTTAACTATGATAATTCGAGGTAGTCGGATTAATGTGCTAAGAATTTAAGATATGTAGAACTAGATGAGCACAACTGAATGTATTAGATTTGAAATTCGTAATCAGAGTGCAATGAAGTACAAAGGAATCATCAGTTAGTACAAATACCACAGAGACATTAGATAATTAAATTAGGACTAATTAGTAGTTAAGTATGTTAGTCCCCTTCGATAAACCGGTGAAACAATAATATAATTATTCAAATTTTGGTGTGTGTTGAATGATTACTGTGAACTAGATTGTCATATATATTTACCCATATTCTAGTTATCTAATTGAAACAAATAAGGAAAACTCATGAATTGATTTAATATCTACGTTTGACACAAATATTTAGGGAGATAAAATTTGTTAGCATATCGAAAAATCACATTACTGATAAGATATTTGGTTAAGTGATTATTATTAATTCTTACACATCAAAGTTTACTAACTCATAATCTCAACTATTGAAATTACTATAATATCCAGAAAACTCCTTCTGATAAAAACAATTAACTGATAAGAACTAGTTTAATTAAGTATCAATATTTTATGTTATTAGACGATATAGTAGGATCTTCAGTAAAATTACAGTATAAGAGCCAGCCAATCAGAATAGAGAAGACTACTTTCAAGCATTTCGTGTGATGTTCAAAAGTGAATAATACTCGTAGTCCATTGTATAACAAGTGACCTAATGAAGTAGAAATTCTAGAATAAATTACTTTATTTATGCATAATGTTTTTCATGTCGTTGTGGTGACAACGATGATTTTTTGATAATCTTTTCTTCATAACTCAGCAAATTTATTAATAGAGATTTTGTAGGTGATGATGAATATTTGATAAAACTATTTATAGTTTTGACTAAGATTCAGAAAGAAACTTGTGAAATCAATTAATACAGAGTAAGATTAATAAAGATATAAAGCCATACTTTTACAATACTAAAATCAGAAAACTAATTACAAACCTTGAAACAAACCACAATCATTCTTAAGACAACTAATATTTAATATGTTTTACTACTTCCGTTGTGAATCACTTTCGATTTTTACCGACTATCTGCTGATTATTTGAAAGTAACTTCAATATCATGAAGTAATTTTAATAATACTTTCCTCTACTTCAAATTTGGCATATGCTACTAAATGATCTAAATAATTCGACAAGATAATTTATTCTGTTGACGGACCAATCAAAGGCAACTGACCTATCATTCTTGGTTGCCTATGATACTATACTAATAGATGTGTTTCTGTTGCATAATAATCCAATCCCCTTTCAATTAAAGTGGAAATATTTCAAGTACTAATCGAGGTAACGAAAGGAAACAAATTGTTGACTGTCTTAAACATTTTTAGCTGATTATAGGTCATATTAGAGAATTCATTGTTGCTGCTCATTATAAAATGTTTCTACAATCTTGAAAAGTAATGATATTTCGGTTAACTGAACATGGATCAACTAGAATAACAACCATAGACATTATCCTTAAGTCGACTGATCTATTTTAAAGCTGAAATAATTAATAATAGATCAGTCTATAAAATTTGATCACCATTTAAGATTAAACACTGTAAAACTAGTAATTAGATGGGAATCTAAAATGGTACGACACAAATAATTAAAAATTTCACCATAAACAACAGGAAAATAATACAGGTTAAAGAAATTAATCGTATGTCTTATTGTACTCATAGATGTGACATAAACTGGCGAATTGTGATTGTCTGGTTATATTTTCAAAGCGGTTCTCCACGATTATTAACTGTTTTCGTTATTCACTTGTGCTTCTTACTAGCTAAATCACTACAATAGGATATTTATTGAAGACAAATGCCACATAGTAAACTGATTTTTTAACCGCAATCCAAATGCCTTTTGTTATTTCTCTAGGAGGATCACATCACTATATTCCCAACTGAATAAGTTAAATTATTTTGATTATTCTCATCCTCAGCAGTCCAATTCCTTAAAATTATTTAACCTTTTTCGTTTATGAATACTATTGACCTATCTTCTCTAAGTCTCGCTTTAATTTCAAAGTAAACTACAATTATTAGTACAAAATTGTGGAGGTTCTTGAGTTTTAATTGAGATCATAAATTGATCGATGTTAGACTACTACAATTAATGGGTTCAACTCAATAATCAATAATTGACTTATGAACTAGAATTTATATCCTACTGACCTTTTAAGTAGAACTAATTAAAACAATAAAATCAATCAAGTTTTATTAAATGAGAAAGGTTTCCAAATATATGACTTAAATGATTCGATGTCATATTCCTAAGCTACAGCTTTATAATCAGTTAAAAATTTTGAATGGATCAAACTTATTTTACCTTTGTTTCAACATTTTTTTTCTTATCAATCTGTTATGAATATTCGTTTTATACTTATGATCAAGGTTTCGAAGACAGTAATTGATTTGTTAGATCGGCCACATAAAGAAAAATTGATAGATTTGGTTAAAATAGCAAAACATCAGAATATTCATGAAAATGTTCATAATAAAACAGGAATAAAGTTATCTAAACAATCAAATGGTGGTTTAATGTAAGTTAAATTCACGGTAATTTATAATTAAAATGAATTGATTGGCTTGTGAAGATTAGTTAAATATGATGACTTTTGTGACAGAATAACTTTAGTCTCAGAATCATTGAAAACTATGGAGCACTGGATAGCTATTTCATCCTGGTTTGAGACTCCTTAGTGTGGTGTGGGTTACTTATATCCATACAAGTAGTATATAACGGTGGTCAGGTACAGAATGTATTTCAGTAGAAAATCGATGAGAAAAGGACGGGAACGGGACGTAATAGGTATGAAAACGCATGAACAATGAAATCTGAGACAATGGATTGATTTTTGCAACAGGAACAGTCAAGTTTGAGATGATGGATTGATATTTTGCAAATGAACAATTTACAATATGGTTGTCAGTTTTTATTGAGATGCTTTGTGTCAATTATTTCTGACTGTCCCCACTTGTGTTTTGTTCACTACACTTAATAGAGGGCAGTCGTGACACGGAGACTAAATACAGGTACTACAGTAAATACGACACCTCTAGAACATTGGGTCAGAATTCATCGGAATAAACAGCACTAACTGTTAAGTGCTATTGGAAGAAAGTGTTTTACTTTCCACATAACCAAACCCTGCCAGTCTTCCGAGAGAAGCCCTTATTAGAAGCAATTATATTTGAAGAAATATTGCAGCTTATAAGTCATAAATTATCAACGCATGACAAAAAATACCTGCGCAAACAGGATGCATTTTATTTTTTCTTTCAAATCTTAATGGATCCTAACCATTCTTGAGGCTAAACAAAGATAACATACTTTCATGTCATGCATATTAAATGAAGCATTATATTATTCATGTTTTTTCTCTAGTTCATAAGATAACTAAAATCTTTCTTGTAATGAATGAGACTCATTGTCCCATTAACGAATAAATAAAATAAATTCAGTCAATGAAATTTCCTCTTCGACAAATATCATCTACTGAAACTGTACAGTCGTATTTATTCTGATGTGAAATATAGGTATTAATATATATTTTTTTAAATATAATAAGAGTACATCATAAAAATTGTTCAAAGAATCCAAATATCACAAGACGATTGCGTAATAATTTCAAGTTTAATCTCCACAAACCCATAGTGATAATTATCAGGTGCTCACTAGTGACTAACTTCTTAAGGGAATTCTCGGAGTTCTAATGTGAAGCCGTGACCAGTGGAGCTAATCTGTGTCGGGTAGAGACAGGTATATACCTCAATACAATGGAAGATGGTCGCGCAATTTCGCGGATTGTTTGAGGTTAGACATTAACACCGTTGGATGCCGGTTTAATGGTCTAGAGGTTAGGCGTTCACGCATGAGACCGAAGACCATGGATTCGAATCCCGTGAGCGGGATCATGGATGCGTACCGTTGAGGAGTCCCACAATGGGAAAAAACAGCCTTCCAGTGCTTACAGGTTTTCAATGTTGGTTCGACATCAATCGGTTTATGATCTCAATTAAAAAATAGTGAGGTAAAAACAACTTACGGATCAGTGAGATAAGAGATAATTATCTACTTGACAGACAAAGAAGAAGAAATGAATAACGTGGAAAAAATAACAGTCGACAAATATTCATTCTAAAAATTCGGAAGACGCTAATAATAACTGACTTATTAAAAAGAAATAAATTAGAAGAGATGTTACACATGTCAATTTTGCACCGAAATTTACAGTATAAACTGTTGACTTTTTAAAGCATCTTTAATGTGCAAGTTTCCACTATCGGTTCTATCTTTAAAATTAATCATTTGATTGTGTAGATAATTTTCGAAAATAATTCAGATAAATCAATATGATCAAAATCGATAAAATGTTCATGGATAGATTTATCGATTAACATTTCCCTTTTATGTCCTTTTTTACAACAAAAAAAATTCCAGAAGTGATAGTAAGTTACAATCTTCAGTTAGCTCAATTCAATCAAACATTGAAAATGAAGATTCGATTGAACCAGAAATGTTCATAGAAGTTAGTTGTTTTCCGTTTTAATTCATTCATTCAACTTTTTCAAGCATAGGCTATCATGTTAATTTGTCAGTATAATATTTTAACGAAGCAATGATTAGACAGTCAACAAACCAAGTAATTCACTTTATCGACCGAAGTTTAAATAAGCGAAAAGCATTTCTAATGATGTCATAAAAGCTAATAGGTTTAAGTGCACTTCTTTTAGGAAGTCAATCATCCTTAATAAATATAGAACCTAACAGAAATATGCACTGACCCACATTACCATATCGCATTAGATTGATAAATTTAAAAAGATGATTAGTAAAACAATAAAAATAATGTCACAGCAATGATACTAAGAAGAACTGAACACTGAGTATGTGGTGCAAAACAATAATGAGAAAATACTTAGCAGTAAATGTTAAAACTCAAAAGCTTGAGGAAGATAAACAGTGAATACATCTACACCAGTGTGACAGATTCTAAGCTGTCACCAAAAGTCTTCAACAATCGATCGTGTTTATTATATGAACTTCAACCAAGTAGTCTGTAACTACCTACCTACCGTTTAAAAAAATGGTTTAATATAGTTTGTTTCCGGTTGGGCTTAGCTAAATTTTATTAACCGTCTCGTAAATTCATAATTAGTATTAATATCAATTGTTGCGTTTATAAATCTCAGTCCGCGAGTTTAGATACAAATGGTTTACACAGTTGCATTTCTTTTCAGTTATAACACTTCACGAAACCATTCTTTTTAATTTCCTAATATCATTCAACGAAAGCCATGTCATTAACAAGGTCTTATCACTAAAAATGGATAATATTCCTTCTTTATAATCACGATTTTTATAATAACCATATGTAAACCTCTATCATGCTTGAGAACGATGATATCTCACTTCATTCCGTTGATATTTTAAAAATTTGGAACGTTTACATATCACGATACTTGTTGATTATATTTGGAACCCGTGAAATTAGCTGATAACTGGTAAGAAGAAATCAAGCGCGCAACTACACATTAGTCCAAAATATTATTAGTTCAGTATGACAAGTAGTTATATTCTCACTAATTAAACTATGTGTTAATTTATCATGACAGTATTTTTAGTCATAGCTGGTTGAACTTAACTAATAATCACTGTAGAATAAATCTGTATATGACGGAGTAAGTTGAAATGTTATTTCGAATCTAGTGTTTAAATGTGAAATAAATTTACACCTAAAATCATTGTTTATCTTCCTTCTTCAACTGACTCATTTAACTGTTTGAGTTAACAACAGTAATTTATATCACTTTCACTTCTAATCACTTTTATCTAATGGTAGTGACTAAAAAAAATGGGAACTCATTTGATTAAAGTAATTTTCGAATTGTGTATCAGTTAATAAATCTGAAGTTGTGAAATTATTAACAGTAATGCTAAATCCAAAGAAACACAGTATACTATAGATAGAGAGTATCTAAAATGATGATGAATTGGTCATATACTTACTAAGGTTAACCGAAATTAGATTTTCATTATTGTTATGGATAATGAATTTTAACAGATTTTGTTCAGCATTGCTTTATTTAATTATTAAATTAAAGAACTTAGTATGAGAAAAAATATCTGATAACTTAGCGTATCTATATGAACTTTAGTTAATTTGCTCAATATTCTCAAACTGGTATTTGATCAATGTAGGATTGTAGAAAGTGCCTATGATTATTTTCACTAACAAGCCAAACTGATTTTACGTATACTTTTCACAACAGTATATATATGAAACATCTTATTCAAAAATGAAAATATACGAAATGAGTTGCCTCTAAATGCTCTAGTACGGCCGAGGGTGGGGAGAATCCGCTCTCCCTCTCGAAACGCTCTCGCATAGCTACGCGTATACATCCACTGTCAGGGGAGTCCTACTCACTGCCTTCTCGTAGTGGGTGTTGTTTACGGAATTGAGAGGACGAAAAGCCAATGTCCGGCATTTTAATCGGGCCAGTGGACACGGAGAGTCCGCCTAGAGGAATTGGAAAACCGTGATTCCAAACCAATAGTGCATATGGGCTCCAGGATCCTGAGGGAACAAATGGCGTATGAATCTATCGTTGGTCACCGGCTGCCATGGGACTGCATCTCTCTACGTTGCTCCACCGCCTTGTGGATCAGACCTTTAGGTTGAACGTTCCGGGCATGGCCCTCTAAGAAAACCACCTGCTTCGGTCTGGGCACCCGGACAGTATCACAGCCCACACACAAATCAAGTGACTTGTGTGGTGTATATGTATTTGGTGCCCCTTTTTACCAATATTTATGTGTTCAAATAACAATAATAATATGTTAATAAAGATCTCACGAAGCATAAATAGGAATCGTAAGGCTCGTGGTCGTTAAAACACTAACCAATTTGAACTACTGAAAGACTTTTCAGTAGATGATATTCCTTAACTTTAAACGATTTAATGTGATGGACTTAACAGAAGTGATTCAGTTAATAAATCATAACAATTCATGAGAACATCCTGGTATTTGGCTCTCAGTTCACACTATTAATTTACCTAAAGATTTTAAAAATTGTCTCATTTTAGAGTGCTCTTTTTACAGGATATTATTAATTCCGTTTTTTTCTCAACAGTACTCATCAATCAAGGAAGAAACATTAGCATTTTGTGAATTTATTAAGAATTTGGATGGTTCATCAATCGACAATCCGGAACCAACAACACTAGCAAGTTTATTTGCTGGAACACATGAAGCTCAACCCCCAGTATCAACACCAATTAATGTTGTTGAATTGATTAATTTACCATATGAATTAAGACACTCTATTAAAGAACCACCCAAATTACTCTGTGATAAGCATTCTTTGACTGATTCAGAGAGTTTACCGCGTATAACTAAGTCAAATGCGGCTAAAAGGCAAGAAAAGGTAATTATCTGTAGTCGTTTAATAAGATATTATAAAATAACGATTTTAAGATAAAGATACTCATCACTGCTAACCATTTAACAACTATTTAAAAAGACACCAACCTCAG
Source organism: Schistosoma haematobium (assembly GCF_000699445.3). Lineage (NCBI taxonomy): Eukaryota > Metazoa > Platyhelminthes > Trematoda > Strigeidida > Schistosomatidae > Schistosoma > Schistosoma haematobium. The sequence continues at coordinate 12,691,511 of NC_067199.1, read as the reverse complement.
TGTTTTTTTTCTCTTTTATAAGACCACTGATCCAAGGCTCTTACAGAAAACATCTTTGTATTTTAATTTACCCAAATCGTTTTTAAAACAAATCAAGTCATATAAGTTTTTAAATCCCAAATATATTAGGATTTAACAGAATAGGGTTGTAAATATTGTTGAGTTTTAATTGAGATCATGAGACGATCCATGTTAGACCACCATTGAAAACCTGGAAGCACTGAACGGTCGTTTTGTCCTAGTATGGGACTCCTCAGCAGTGCGCGCCCACGATCCCGCACGCGCAATTTGATCCCAGGACCTTTCGTAGCGCGTTCTTAACCTCTAGACCACTGAGATTTAGAAACTGTTCACAATGCAAGCAATCCTCCACTAATCTTCATGAACAATAACAGTATAAACTAGTTCTAGTCCATCTACTCGGCTTTTACCTACGCTTTCTGTATTTAATCTAGTGAAATCAACTACTTAGTGATCCAGTAGACGAGAGAGTCAAATTTTGTTCGACTTAATTTAACTTGAGCGGTTGATTGTTGGCACAAAAAGGTGGGGTTCAAAGACAATTTCATAAACCTAAACCCGATAAATTAGTTTTATCAACCAGGCACAACACAATGATGATGAACTCTTACTGATTGATGATTGTACCCTAGTGTTATGTACTTTATTCCATGAATTAAACTGAGTCGGTAATACAGAAGGACATTCTTAGATTACACTGAATGATATAGAATCCATATTGCAAGTTAAATGAAGTTGGAAATTCTATGAATTTCAAATTTCGAAAAAACTAGTGAGCGATAACACGACCATTCAAGACATGTAGGTCATGGGGTTCTGTTGCTTATGGAATCATCTACAACCATAGATTATAAATATTTCAAAAAAATTAATCAAGATCCCTACATTTGTTGACATGGGTCAGTTCAATAGTCGGTGAAACCATTATAGTATTGTGAGTTCACACAGTTTAAGAGTCTCAAATAATGGTTATACTATCTGTCTAGTACCGCTTTCAGCTCATTATGAATACGATAACCAAACAGACTACAGTCTTAGATAACCATAATAGAGTAGTTCAATCAACTGGTGGCTGTTTGTTGAGTTGAATAGTCTTAAATCACAAAATTTCAAATTGCTCACTTATTTATACTAACGATCCATATAACATGAGAATGAACTTTCAAGGCATGAATGATACAGTCAGATGAAATCTAACAGTGAAAAATAAGAAGTTTTATTCCATCAGCCAGTTCTGGCGATTAGTGTCAATGATTCTTACTAACTCAGCTTTTCTTAGTGTTAAATATTATCCAGCATCTATACTGGTGCCAGTAACAGTGTCTAATGGTTCACACACCTTGATCTCAGTATTTTTGTTCGTAATAGAAACTGCAATAAAACTTTATAATTAGATTGGAACTAACTGATATTTACATCTTACATTTCTTTAATATCAATACAAATGAAATTCTAAAAATAAACAGGAACCTTTAGAACGCTGCTAAGTTTTCTGCACTATAAATATAAGTTGAATGATGAAATAATACTATTCAGATGAAGCGCTTCGCGGTTGGAAACAACAATCCATGATAGTCCGGTAGAATTAACGCGGATCGATCAACATATAAACCATATAGTTTATTAAAACAAAAAATTTTAAACAGAGTGAAAGTTCTATATACCGAGCCTACAAAGGATTAAATAAGTAAACCTAAGTAACCTATAGATTAATTTACTAAGAGTGGGAATGGTCAATCCCATAGGACAAGTTGTATCGACTAAATACAAATGGAAAGAGGGTGACGACTAGGAAATATCAAAAGTACTTGTCAGTAAATAACATGTAAGTATGACGGATGTATTTAATAAGCCCATTACGTATATTTAACCAACGCTAAGAGTATTTTACCTGTTTCCTTTCGATTATTAACTAATAATCCCAGAATTTTGAAAGATTACATTATGGTGCATGGTATATTCCACCAAAACAATGGAAAGTTATCAAAGATAATGGTGCGAACACGATATACAATAAAAGTGAATTTGAAAATGTTAAAACTCAATCACATAAGGGACAAGTAGAAAGCTTGAATGGGAAAATGAAAGAGACACATGGATACGATGCCTTTATGGAATTTATACAAAATAAAAATAAACGTATACCTAAGGTGAGAAAAGAAGCATTTGATCTTAGTGTTCATATATAATGAAATTCTATGTAAATTTTGAGCTTTATGGTTAGATTATTCATTGAATTGGGAAATAATTTCAACCAGTAAATTTTTCGGAGTTAATCAAGTCTTCTTTTCCCTTGGTGAAAGGTCATAGTCAAGTAAATATAACTGAACGTCACCATGAGTAAACTGGGTAAGTCAGTCAAACCAAACACTTCACAGCATGTAATTGTCTTGACTTGTCTCTTAATTGTTCTACCTGATAAAGAGCAAGCATTTTTTATGAAGAGAATACGATTTGATGTCTTAATATATGAGTAAAGCGTTCAAATCTATCAATACTTGATATGTGGTAGTGGAACTAAAATATGATTGGTCGTTGAGCGTGGACAAATCGCTACGGAATACTGACTACAAAATATGTGGTTTCTTTTCCTCTTACTAATTTCTCCTCGGGACTCACTGAGTGACCACTTGTAATTTTGTTGAATAATGTATTATCTAGTCTGTACTCTAGTTCTCTATTCCAGCTCGTGAATCCTGGATCTGATAAAACGCGACTAGTCTCATTATTGTATTAACGTATCATCGTAAAACAATTGGAGGAAAGAAATATTTTGAAAATCTGTTATATCAGTACTATAAAGTTTAAACTTGTATTTTAAGAAAATCGCATAAAACTGGGTCGCATATTTACCTATTTATTTGTCCAAAGAACAATAAATCTATCACAATAACATCAAATCATTTGTTTCTTATTTACCCTCCAAATGCTTTCAATCCAAACATCATTGTAGTAATCATTAAAAATATGGTGTACATACTTTATATCATAATATCAGACAAATCCTCATCAATCAAGATTAATGAAAAGAGTAATGAGCATGGGATAGTTAGAAGAGATGCTCATATAGTTCAATATCTAAACGCTGAATATATGAATATTCTAGAATAAAAATTAAGTGGATAGAAACAAAATCGTTAAGAAATCAAAGATTAATGTTACAGTTATATAATATCTAAAATATAAGATAAAATTGACTAAGTACAAACCAGATAAATTATAATTAGTGTCACGGAAAAAATAGGTTACGCAAAGAACATTTTTAAATCCGGTTACAATTACAAAAGAAGATTGACATCTTTTTGGGTATGTAAATTTGGTATAAATCTAGTTACATTCTTCCTCCTTAATATCGTACATCTACTTGGTGTCCAGATACTATGTAACTATTCGATCAAATTTAGACGAAAGTTCTTATATACCAGTTATGGAGACTGATTCCGTAAAAAGGGGGTAAATTCAGTGCCCTTTGTTTCTTAATTATGATGACAGTGGACACGTCATAAAGTCTTTCAAGATAATTAACAAACATTATTTAAAATATAAACATTCAAACATCTGAACACCTCAGAGATGTCACGAATACTCGGGGCTCGACAACGCTCTGTTCGTGGCACCTTTATAATCGAGGATCCCGGATTCAGTCAACCTATAAGTCAGAAATAAGGGAACTCGAAGACATATTTGGGAGATAGTCGAAACGTTGGGAAGTATGTAATCTCTAGGGCTGCGTAGCACGGTGTATCTATTAGTGATTTGCAGGAGCCATGGCGATTTGAAGGCTTGAACCCTGACTTTTGTATTCAAAAAAAGTTAGTGGTTAACTTCCATGTTAATATTTAGTAAGTTGATCTCATATATCCACTTTCTCTCTAAACTTCCAAAGAAACGCTGTTTTTTAATCCAGTAAAATGAGCTTAGCATTCTAAAATTACCTTGGCCGATTATCGAACAATGTTTTAAAACTTAATTCCTAACTTCTTTCACACCACACACATGAATTGATTCATAATTCAATTCCAACATTATATTACTAGTTAGAAAAAATCAAACACCTTAACTCGTATATAGGTGAACTGGGGACAATAAAAATACAACAAATTCGTCTTATTCTGTTAATGTCGTTTTTGCTTTGCTTAAGTTTGTGAAGTCAACCAACTGTATTAATTGATACGTGGCAAAGAAAAAGAGTAAGAACATTTCGCCCAATCAGCATACGCCACAGCCTATGATCATTTCGTCCAATCAGCACACGCCACAGTTTATTATCATTTAATCCAATCAGTATACGCCACAAAGACAGAAAATTGGCAGGTAGCGTTAAATTCTAATTGGACGATTAATTACTTTGTTGTTTGAACTCTGGAAATGGCAAATTAACGGTTATCAAAAACTTCAAATAAGCCTGTTTTCTGTATACAAATGAAACTTGGCTCAAAGATTTTACTTATATTTTGAACGTTTTCTCTACTACTAGACTTCGTGTGTTTAAGTAGTCTGGGGTTATAGAAAGCCGCCAGAAAGTCAATAACAAATGTTTAGGTTGAATATCTTTCACTATACAACAGTTAATCTACTTGGAAGTAGTATATGAATAACTGACTATTGCTTTTTATTCTTTTCGCGCTTTTATTTTAGTTTATGAAATTGCAATAAAGTAACCTGAAAATTGTAAATCGATCGAAAATCGTTTGCCCTGTTGGAATTCTCTCAATTTTCGAAACTGACCTAGTGCTTTTCAGCTTTATTACTGAGAAAACCAATGTTCAGAGCTTCCTTTCTAATAAAGACAAACACTACATATTCAAAACACTAACTTTAGTCATGAATTAATCTATCTGTTTTCTTAAAAGGCCTAAACCAAAATTTCTACTTGATGTAGTTATAATATAATATTCAGAAATTCTCTGCTCGTTTATTCTAGTGTTATGAATATGGAAAAAGCAGTGGTCTATTAAATTAGGACGATATGAACTCGTTTCATTTACTTAACATTCTTATTGGTTGCTAACTACCTAAAAGTATCTTTGCATTGAAATGTTTAATCAGTTAAACCGAATCATTATTGGTAAAGAATTGAGTGAAAATCAACCCTTTCGTTTAAAATTAAATTAGTTCTGAAGCCACAACTAATAAAAACACGTTGATTAGACCATCCATTAGCCAAATACAAAAACTATGTTGCACACATAGTGCGGCGAAACCAGCGTTAACAAATCCGTCATTCCCAATACCTTTAAGAATAACGAAAGTAAATTCGACCAAATATGAATTGCTTACCTACTTACAGCACTTTTTTAAAGCTAACAGTGTCTAACACTATTTAGTGTTAATATTAGTACAGAAGGTCTTCAACTTCGTTGTTTTCGTCACAGATGACAATTGTATTATCCATGTATTCCTTAAATAAGTGAAATCTACTAGTCGTTGGTCAGCGAACAGTATCTTCTAGGCTCTCCCTAAAACAGTATACTAGGAGATAAGCCAATGTTGATTGTATCACGACGCTACCAAGTTGCCTTAAAAGTTCGCCACTGAATTTGAATTCCTTATTGAAGCGATAAAGTAGGAGTAACGCTTTTAAATAATTTTGGGATATCTATGTCAAGGTGGTTATGACTAACCTTTAAAAAAACTGTTCGATGGACGATCGTTAGGTTCCTTTTGCACAAGCTATAAACGAAAGTTTTTACCAACTTCGCCGAAAAAAGGGAACCTAAAGATATCCTACGTGAACTCAATCACTGTCAAAAGTCAATTACTTTCACACCAAAACAAAAGGAGAAATCAAAATTGCACCTCCATACTGTTATTATGTTCATAATGAGTTACCAACCTTTTTCCTATTTAAATTAGTCAGTTTCCCGGCACCTCGAAATATTACAAAGAATTATGTTTACATTCAAAGGCGATAGAAAATATCTGAATAATAATTGCTAGAAAAATCCCAAACAATTATATTCACATTGTAAACTGGATTCATAAATTAAGTTTAAGGGAAAACTGAGTAATAACTACTGTTTAACACTTTAAATACCAGGGTTGTGGTAAGGAGGCTGACCATTTTTTAACCCGATCTTGAATTTATCTTCTACAAATAATAACGGTCACTTTTAGAAGCTTTGTGAAAACATTAATATTAAGCAAGGATATCACAAGACGTAAGGAAATCTATTTGAATTTCACGGAACGTGTTTGATGGAGGTAATAATAGCGTCAAGGACACTGCCATAAGAGCAATAAAATATAAAGTTTAGACTAAAGGTCTAGGGCACCCGGGCAGTATCACAGCCCCCACACATATCAAATGAGATTTGTGTGGCGCTTATGTACTTGGTGCCCTCTAGTACCGATACCTATGTGTTAAAATAAACAAAGGTCTAGATAAAATGCCCCTAAAGCTTATAAAGAATGTGGAAATAAAACCCAAGTGATATATATATATATATATATATATATATATATATATATAAGGATCTGGGAAGCCACCCCTTTTCTCGGTTACAAGATGAGGACATTTGGTGACTTCTTTTGTTCTGATTTTAATGTGCCCGCAAGAATATGTACACTGGGTGACAGCATTATGTCGAAACCACTCCAGTAAACGGTGATTTAGAAATAAATTGACATATATAAACTTTCCCTATAACTGCTTTTCACGTCAGTACCATTCACCAACGATTCGACTTGGGTCTTAGTTCATCAATTATTACCTATTGACTTTCACTTCTGGTATCATTGTGCAAATAAACATACATAGTTGAAGCTACGTTTGTAAGCCTTTTCTGAAATTCATCGTCGACTCAACTGTTAAGTCACTCGAAGTCAATTACATTTACACCTAGGTGTTATACACCTCTAATGAATATAGAATTAACTTTTACCACTCACGTCAACAAAAGATCACAGCTAAAACAGAGTTTCATCAACCTAACATATAAGTCACATTTACAAATCGATAGATGGATCTAGTAGATACACTCATCCCCATTCATCTTATTCTATACAAGCTACTGAAACAGTAAGGACCAAAATTATATTTCATTAAAGTGAACGAATATATGAAAACTAGAAACTCATAAATAACTTTGTACATAAAAACGTATCAAAAAAGTCAAAGCTCCCCTCTTGCTTGAAGAAAAGCTGCTGCTTCAGGATCATGCTTGTGCATATTACTTTTAATCAAACTGATATAGTCTCTTTTTTCAGTACAACCACGACATTCTAATCCCCATTTCTCTATGATCTTCTTGAGATCCCTCACCTTGGACTTTTCAAAGTTGAACTCCTTAAGATCCACAACTTTTTCTGACAACGGAAATTAAGTAGGACAAAGCACACTTACCGTATCTAAGATCACAGATTTGAGAGTCTACTTTAAACAGTTTTTCACAAATCTTTTCCACAGGCATCTTCCATGAAATTGGGTCAACTAGAGTATTAACAGTCTTCGCCGCAGATGTTTTAAGGCCGCCAACGTAATAACACTACGGGCTTTAGAGACAAATAATATGGCTTACGAAACTATTATCCTTTCCAACTGAAGTTTCACATCTTTTCATAAATGCATCTTTGATTTTCTGTGGTGACTGAAAATCGTCAGGCTCAAGTGACTGGATGAAGGAGCCAACGAACTTAATGCACACTATTGAAATAACAAATTAACTACCTTATGTTACCTTCGCAATCTGATGGGTCATACTTCTTCGCATGTATGATATTTAGAAAGGTTGTGAGAATCACAATAATACAGAAAACGACAGACTTATCCATGTGGAAACAGTAATCAAATTATCACGTACACTTGGCACGTCTCTTATTGGACAAAACAAAGTGCTGTAACACAATCAAACAAACACTACAAACTAGTTAGAGCGTTTCGACATGAAAATAAAAATATTTTTAATGACCATTAAATCACTTGAAAGTTTTGTGAACGATTTTCATGGTAAAAATGAAAAGCGATATTTTTCCGTTTCAATTAGACCTTCATCAGGCTTTACTCTAATATAAAGTAAAACCAGTCAAGCCAATTAATGATTCACTGATAACAGTTGAATAGATTACATAAATAAACAAAACAAACAAAGAGTACAAATAAAGTGTTCTAGTTGTGGAAAATATAGATGCTGATATAATATTGAAGAAACTATAAAGTTATGCAATAAGAACTATACTTCCTTGGTGTTTCATTAAACACAAAAGAAAGTGATGCTGTCAGTAGAATTATGTATAGGAAAAAAGTCCCCAGTAAGCTAGTATTTATCTGCTTCTCCGGAGAAAGCTATGCTGGGCACAATACCAGACAACTGCGCCAACGACTTAGTGAACATCCCCCTTTGTGGTTAGGAAAGACTGCCGTTAAAACAATATGCGTCTCAGTTATATGACAATTGATCGACAGCGGCCATGCAGTAAACGGAAATAAGCCATCTAAGGTGGCTTATGGAATTCCCACTAGTTTTCCTCATTGAGTTTGATCTCGTCTCTTACACATAGCAGTAGCTGTAGTAAGTCGAGCTAACGATCCAAGTCTTTGTATTCATCAGAAATTTGCAGCACCTTTATACTTTTTACTCATAGTGTTTATTTATGTAATCTGTTCCGATGTTATCACTGAATCATCAACTGGTTTGATTGTTTTAATGATTTTGTATCGGTAAGTAAATCCCCTAAATAAACAGCTCTGTAAGTTTTCGACGTTGGATGCTGACCTTACTCGTTTTAATGGACTCACCTAGCTGAAGGCGCTCGGTCATGCATCCGCACCAGGTCACGAGTGGAAACGCCGTGCTCAACAACTCCTGCAATCGCTAGCCAGATTAGATCAGACGATCCTCGAAATATTGATAGTCTATCAAATATGTCTTAAAACCTCCTCACTTCTGTCCATTGATTTGGTTCGTAGTAGAAGGTGTTACTGGTTAAAGCGTTGTCAAACTCCAAACACCTGTGGCATCTTCACTAAAAGGGTTAGATGGGCACAGTCGATTATTCAGTCAAGAATATCCACAGTTTAGGCTACGGCCTAATATATACCCACATATCTATTAAGATCTTGTGGTCATTTAACTAAAAAAAATGTTCTCGTACTGTTTCACCTATTTTCCTTAGTTAACAAAAACATTGCCAAAAAGTAGCAATCTGAAATATTATGCTACCCACACCTCGGATCTTTTGCTTTCGATGAATGAGCGTTATACTTCTTTTATTTAAATACTGAATACATAATCTAGTCATCTGTGACCAACCGTTGAGTAATATAAATCGAAAACTTTAAAAGAAGTAAGTCACAAAAGAACGAAGAATCTTCTACTAAGGTGAGTGATGTGGGCATGTTCTGACGACAAATTCACAAGATAATCCAGGCGAGTTTCACCTTTTTCCCGTTAATTTGCTATGATTTTAGTATTTCTTAACCCATATATATTTTCACCCTAGATTGGCTGTACGTATTTCATACGAACTACTCCCTAAACGGTTTTTAGTATGAGATATATTTAATAGTTTTATACGACCAATACTAATATTAACAAGTGGTTTTCAGACTAAGCATTATAGATGGTTAAATAATGCTTAATAATGGTTAAATAATTGTTAGTGGTTCTCATTGTCATAATTTTTTTACATTTCTTACAAAGGTTATGCACTAAGTTAACGAGTACACCTGCAGAATTATTTTTAATGAAATCATATAACTCAGTTTCATTGGCACCATTCGATTTTTTTCTACTGCTTCTTTACTTTCTGGCATTTCCGAATCAAGAACTATGAACGTGTTCTGAACCATCAAAAACCTTGAACGTGTAAAACAGCACGACCTATTTTATTTCCCATAGCGAATTCCCATATCAAGGCTGTTCATAAATGGTTTCTCGACAGCGCCATGAAGCTTTCTTACGATTTGATAAGCACGTAATATGGTCGGCTTCAGCGATGAAACTAAGAGATAAAGCAGTCAATAACCTGACTAATGACTATTTACACAAATGGTGTTGTTTTCCCACAGTTACCTTTACACAAATACTGACCAAAAGTTCATATCATTTTCATAGAGGCGGGTTTAGAGTTATACCCAGATTGACTAAAACCTATACTCTCATGGTTTGCAACCACTTTGACAGTGTACAAGCACTTATCTAACTGAATACATCGTACAGTATATTGCCTGTAAGGTGGCTATATGAGCTATATTGATTTGAAATACACAATTTCAAACTCATTCTATAAATGATTCGTTAGATAATCAGGACACTAAGTGTGTGAAATGAATCTCACGGCTACGCTCACGTCAAACCAATTATTATCAGTAGTCTAAATTCAGAACTTACCACTAGTGTTATGTAAGAAAAATTTATATATGTTATTGTTGTATGACTGAAGTCTACCACACATGTGGTCTCTCTATTTGACTATTAATAATATGAATAAAAAACACTTGTAATATCCGTACTTTAAGCACCTAACACGGTGTTACAATTTGACTTGTTAGGGCACTTCGGCATACTAATCCGTTTTTTTGTAGTTATTTTCCTCATGTCTGAGCACCTCACAGTCAGCGAAAACCGTATTCATGTAAGTTTAATTGACGAAAACGCCAACCTCACAAGCGCTCAAACCTCTGTCCTCCTGAACGTTAGACCACAGACCTAACCAATAGGCCACGCCTACCAATGGTGGACGTGGCCTCAGTATTTTCTAACACTGATCAATTACTTATAATACCTATGACTAATAGAACTTGCACACCCGTGAGGTGCAAACCAACTCGTTACCTAAGTGACTTGAGGAAATGTAGCCCCAATATATCATGCATACCTACATCAAGCCATAAAATATATTCAATCTTCGAAATGTTTTTCTTTTCATTTCTTCCTTAGCCGCAAATTCTGCTTTTCCTGGTTAGGGAGTACTTTTATGCACCCGTAGTTACGAACTCGGTTATGGAAGGCAGTAATCATAAACTCAAGGCTTTATATTTGATCGGGTTTGGTGTAGAGTTAAACTTTTCGCAAGTCCACGCATTTACATATATGCACTTTAAAAGAGTAAATTTTTTGCTTTCATATCTTTTCACACGCAGCATCTCTACACCACGTCCATTTCCTTCCCAGATTACCAATTTATTCTCGAAGCCAAACACTTACGTGGGACCGAAAAATTATCGAGTATATTTGTTTATTTACTTTCTGTACCTTATTATTTTTGAAGAGGTAACCCCTACTCCTCTGTGACTTTTTCATGGTCTAAATAAAAACATACTCATTACCAGTCTATTCCCCTCTATCAATAAGACGGGGGTTACCATTAGGCACGAAATATCTTTCGTGGTGTTGGTTCATACCACATGATCGTCGAAGTTGAATGTAAGAGAACTGAGAAAATTCATGCTCAACATTTAACATAGAGAGGTGTGACAACTGGGAGTATTTGAACTAGGAATCGCAGAAATAGAGCAATTGAATCAAGAAGTACTTTATAAGCACAAACGACTTGGAATTCGAAATCAAGCATTCAATATGTACAAATGAATCGTTAGTTCATACAAGTACCACAGAAGGTCGACAATAGTGAACTCGTGAACAATTGATCGGTATAGTGTGGCTTAGCCCTGCAGACATGGTCATTTTGCGTAACTCGTATTTCCTCACATTAAATGTGCTTTTTATCACCATCCCAAATGTGTTTTTCAGAAGCACTAAACATTGTATTGCTGATTGTCACTATAGGACCAGTAAGTGCAGACAGTGGCATGATTTCTACATACGATCTTATAAATTATGTGGTCACATAATGACGAATCTATGATTTTGGGATGAGGTCTATTATCATAGTAGCAAAGATAAATGTACTAATACCAAACCAGAACATAATTCTACAAATTCTCAAAATTTACTAAGACAGATTCTCTAAATAGTTTGGTCATTTTTCGTGGGCCTAAAAGGACCCAAAGTATGGGTTTCAGCCTAGTGTAAGCCATATTAAGTCAACACTAAGCAGTTCATTTCCGGAAATAGAAGCGGAGTTAAGTAAACACAAGCTCTACAAAATAAGACGAAAAGTGAATCCCTAAAAATTTAAGACAAGACGTTTCTAGAATTTATTCTGGTTCCCACAGAGGAAAAAACTTACTGTTGGAAAATTCACATAAACGGGGTTGATCCAGAATATATGTATGAGCTGTTTTCAGCAGTTTAGATAGTATTAAAATATAACTTACGGAAGCAAAATCCAACGAGCGCTGTGGAAACGGAGGAAAACGTTGCACTTAAGGATTCTCACATTCTTAAATTTTCGAGCAGACTGAGCTCGACACTACTCCGGGTGGCATATCAAGGCACTTCACATGACCAAAAGTCTCTACCGCCTACCGAATATAGAAGCAACCTTCAAAAATGTAGTGGACACGAAAAACCTTGATTTTATCGACATCCGAGAAAAGCTCTAACTTCAGATGCATGTGACAGTGAAATTCAGTCAGGTTTCTAACTTGGTATGACCAACATACTGAACAATTGAAAAAGTGGAGTCTTCCTAAGCTTTTGAGGCACGCCTGTTACATGAGCTGTCGCTACGTTTGCACACGACTCAGTGACACATGAGTTGACGAAGTCCCGGTTTAAATGAAAACGGCGAAAAATCGAATACGGTTTTGTGTACTCTAGCTCTGAAAGTATTAAAAAGGACTTCTTCAAATCTAGTATGAAATTCTAATCAAGACGACGTGGGAGCGTTGTAGTGTGCAACATCAACCCACTTTCTATGAACTGGAAAAACGTAGATACAGAGTCATCAGGAGCATCGTCTTATCATAATTTTTTTAGAAAAAACAATTGCCCTAGCTATAGTCTCGGACACATAGTCAATACCCAAGGTATTAGAATGTAGAATTATGGTCTACTATGATATTAGTGCTGCTCTAATAATAGACCTAATTCTAAATTTGTAGATTCGTCATGATATAACTGCCTAATCTATAAGATCTTACGTGGAAGTCACAACATCGACTACGCCAACTCACTGTATCGTACCAATTACCAATACATGATGTAGAACAAGGTTAGGCTAGAGAAAGAACAATATATTTAATATGAATAGAAGAAATAAGATAACATTCAGCAGGAAGCACGCCTGCATGGCCGAGCCATGCCGTTCGATCAACTCTAATTCACTCAACTCATTGTTCGCGCCTTCTCCATTGTTAGGTATTTCTCCGCGTTAAATATTGAATATCTATTTTCTGAGTAGTCTCGTGTTCATAGCTTTGTGGATTGTGTGGCTATTGTCCAATGCCACTACACTACTCCCCCACCAGAATCAACGTGATGTTGGTTCGACACCAAACTGGATGGGATCGTCGCGCGCCGGAGGTTACCAAGAATAGTAAGAATCCTCCGGGTATTGGTAAGCTGAAAGATAAATCAAAAAGAAAGCGGCAGCATCTGGTCGGGAAATATATGTAATAATTTTAAATTCTCTGCCTTTATGCTTAAAACGCTTGAAATGAAAATTTGGGTGAAGATTATTTGAGCTATTAAAAATGGGATTACAATAATAATAATAAAACGATGCGTGCTAATAGTCGTTGGTTAATAACTTAACGTATAGGTAGTAAGTATTTTGTGTTTAGAAATATTAAAGTAATGAATATTGTAGAAATGTTAATATTGGTATTAGTTTTGGTTTAAATTATGAAATCAAATAACGATTATGCCGGTAAGTTGTCCATATGAGTTGAATTCCAATTGCATCTGTATTAGTAGGCTAACTGAAGGAACAAAGGTAGTAACGTGGAAAAGAATTTCAACTAGTGTTCCAGTTAGTTTGATACGGTTTATTTAGTTAAGGGGAGATTTTCTCAACCTCATTTTTACTTGACCGTGATAGAACTTAGTAATACTACTAATACACATGAATGGTTATCAAAATAAAATTTAAATACATGAGTGATAATTATATGGATTTTGCACAGATAGCTAGGAAAAATCGTTAAACATGAGTGTGTTCGTAAGAGACATGCTCTAGACTCAATGTTCTGATCTGCGATAGACTATTTATTTATATTTATACTTGCCGGCTGATGATGCATACAAGTTAGTTGCAAGTATGCCGTTTATCATAAAGCGGGACACGATTTAATTGAGATATGGTGATTATAAGTTACTGAAATCAGTTAAGCCTGTGTCACATTACTAGGTGATGTGGTGCTGTGAGATGTACTCGGCCAAATAAGTTTTTACAAGATGATTAACCGTGAGTGACGCTCATGTGATTATCAGGGAGTACATAAGTTGTAACCAAGGAGAGTACACTCCCAACTCATGTCTATGATAATGGCTTGAACCTTAGTCAGTGTTGGGGTAAATTCGACATTGATGTTTTCAGTTTGCAGGAGATTTGCTCGACTGCTTATACTGATCATTTGCATGCATGATTGTGTCGCTAAACCTCCAATTAGACTGACAAGGTTTCCAGATATTTACTGAGTGAGCATCTGATAGAGAAACGTACTGTAATCATCTGTAGTGAATGAAGATAAAAGAAAAACAACACTAGTGATAATTGTAAGTCAATTTGCTGACCGATTTTGTTAACAGTTTCATTAATTTTATCAATCATATTACGTGATTGTCAAGTTATGACAATGCTTTATGACGATATCCTGAAACTATTATGTTTAACTAGTCATAATGTTGAATGAGGATTAGTCAGTGGAAAAATAGGTATTGTTGCTTTAGGTGATTCGAAATCATCAGAAATTTATAACGTTAAAGAATCCGAGACGCTTAATTTAGTTATAACTTTCAATTCAGAAATATTCGTTTAGTGTTAATTCTAGTAGGCTACAGAGTTTTGATTTTAAACGTTTGTTTAGCCAACAGCTACCTGAGGATTTAGTTGTTTTACTAGTGCAGTTGATAGTACCTAAATTTTTAATCTTATTATCTAAACTATGTTCGCATTTTAGGCTGGTAATATGATAAACCAATCCATAAACCCAAATACGATTAGAAAGAACAGCTATGATGGGTTTATTTATAATTGTTAAAGGTGATTCAGATGATTTCTAAATTTAAAAGACATGAAGATATAGTGCAACGCATGTACGGGCCAGGTTAACAAGCAGGTTGTTGACGTATATGACGATTTAAAAATAATGAACACGACCAGACTGCTTATGAAACTTTAGGCAGGAATATGACGCGTTATAAACATTCTATAAGAAGTTACTGGATCTAGCCTAGGGACACTTACAAATATATTGAAAAAGCAACTGGAAAACATGTACATGTTAAGTACAAAAATCATTAAGTAAAATAGTTGAACTCGCCTGGATTATTTTTGAAAATTAGATTATTCAGTGGACGACAATATATAACGCCATTCGTGAGGAGTAGTAATGATCCAAGAGTATCCAGAATAAAACATGCAGTATGGCAATTAATTCCAGGGTGCTTGATGTTGTTGACGTTTTTGCCACTCGCTCGGATCAGAACAATCGAATGAATCCAGATAATTGTGTGGTCCCCATTGAACGAACCAATTAAAATGACCTTATGATCGCAGAAAACTTATGGCTGAAACTCACCGTATGTTTTTAGAGAAGTGTCATCCTTGTTGTTTGGCAATGGAACTCGAGAATATGAAATTAGGCAGGCAGTGGTCGGAAGAAAAGATATTACAGGATAGTGCATAGTTTGAAACAGGATGAGGTGTTAAGTGAAGGAACACTGATAATTAGATCCAGATAACAATTTAGTCCTTGCTGCATTGTTAGTCAATGTATATTTGCGTTATTTACAGGTCATATTTGCTAGAGCTTGATGTTTGAACAAGTCTATGTCGCTGAAGCATGTAAATGCTATTAAAGCTTGTTAACGAACCATCAAAGCTAATTAGTTAATATAGACGACCAGCTTTTATTATTGATTGAGCTAGTATATCATGAGAACTAATCAATATTACATTACGATAATACATGCGAGCATTAATTAGAGGACTATTAGAATATTGGGTTAACATAAATATAAAATAGATCAAGAAAGTTAAAGTCGAAATATGATTAGCAATAATAGGTTGCGTTTCTTTAGTCGGGCTTACCAATGTAGAATTATGGTCTACTATGATATTAGTGCTGCTCTAATAATAGACCTAATTCTAAATTTGTAGATTCGTCATGATATAACTGCCTAATCTATAAGATCTTACGTGGAAGTCACAACATCGACTACGCCAACTCACTGTATCGTACCAATTACCAATACATGATGTAGAACAAGGTTAGGCTAGAGAAAGAACAATATATTTAATATGAATAGAAGAAATAAGATAACATTCAGCAGGAAGCACGCCTGCATGGCCGAGCCATGCCGTTCGATCAACTCTAATTCACTCAACTCATTGTTCGCGCCTTCTCCATTGTTAGGTATTTCTCCGCGTTAAATATTGAATATCTATTTTCTGAGTAGTCTCGTGTTCATAGCTTTGTGGATTGTGTGGCTATTGTCCAATGCCACTACACTACTCCCCACCAGAATCAACGTGATGTTGGTTCGACACCAAACTGGATGGGATCGTCGCGCGCCGGAGGTTACCAAGAATAGTAAGAATCCTCCGGGTATTGGTAAGCTGAAAGATAAATCAAAAAGAAAGCGGCAGCATCTGGTCGGGAAATATATGTAATAATTTTAAATTCTCTGCCTTTATGCTTAAAACGCTTGAAATGAAAATTTGGGTGAAGATTATTTGAGCTATTAAAAATGGGATTACAATAATAATAATAAAACGATGCGTGCTAATAGTCGTTGGTTAATAACTTAACGTATAGGTAGTAAGTATTTTGTGTTTAGAAATATTAAAGTAATGAATATTGTAGAAATGTTAATATTGGTATTAGTTTTGGTTTAAATTATGAAATCAAATAACGATTATGCCGGTAAGTTGTCCATATGAGTTGAATTCCAATTGCATCTGTATTAGTAGGCTAACTGAAGGAACAAAGGTAGTAACGTGGAAAAGAATTTCAACTAGTGTTCCAGTTAGTTTGATACGGTTTATTTAGTTAAGGGAGATTTTCTCAACCTCATTTTTACTTGACCGTGATAGAACTTAGTAATACTACTAATACACATGAATGGTTATCAAAATAAAATTTAAATACATGAGTGATAATTATATGGATTTTGCACAGATAGCTAGGAAAAATCGTTAAACATGAGTGTGTTCGTAAGAGACATGCTCTAGACTCAATGTTCTGATCTGCGATAGACTATTTATTTATATTTATACTTGCCGGCTGATGATGCATACAAGTTAGTTGCAAGTATGCCGTTTATCATAAAGCGGGACACGATTTAATTGAGATATGGTGATTATAAGTTACTGAAATCAGTTAAGCCTGTGTCACATTACTAGGTGATGTGGTGCTGTGAGATGTACTCGGCCAAATAAGTTTTTACAAGATGATTAACCGTGAGTGACGCTCATGTGATTATCAGGGAGTACATAAGTTGTAACCAAGGAGAGTACACTCCCAACTCATGTCTATGATAATGGCTTGAACCTTAGTCAGTGTTGGGGTAAATTCGACATTGATGTTTTCAGTTTGCAGGAGATTTGCTCGACTGCTTATACTGATCATTTGCATGCATGATTGTGTCGCTAAACCTCCAATTAGACTGACAAGGTTTCCAGATATTTACTGAGTGAGCATCTGATAGAGAAACGTACTGTAATCATCTGTAGTGAATGAAGATAAAAGAAAAACAACACTAGTGATAATTGTAAGTCAATTTGCTGACCGATTTTGTTAACAGTTTCATTAATTTTATCAATCATATTACGTGATTGTCAAGTTATGACAATGCTTTATGACGATATCCTGAAACTATTATGTTTAACTAGTCATAATGTTGAATGAGGATTAGTCAGTGGAAAAATAGGTATTGTTGCTTTAGGTGATTCGAAATCATCAGAAATTTATAACGTTAAAGAATCCGAGACGCTTAATTTAGTTATAACTTTCAATTCAGAAATATTCGTTTAGTGTTAATTCTAGTAGGCTACAGAGTTTTGATTTTAAACGTTTGTTTAGCCAACAGCTACCTGAGGATTTAGTTGTTTTACTAGTGCAGTTGATAGTACCTAAATTTTTAATCTTATTATCTAAACTATGTTCGCATTTTAGGCTGGTAATATGATAAACCAATCCATAAACCCAAATACGATTAGAAAGAACAGCTATGATGGGTTTATTTATAATTGTTAAAGGTGATTCAGATGATTTCTAAATTTAAAAGACATGAAGATATAGTGCAACGCATGTACGGGCCAGGTTAACAAGCAGGTTGTTGACGTATATGACGATTTAAAAATAATGAACACGACCAGACTGCTTATGAAACTTTAGGCAGGAATATGACGCGTTATAAACATTCTATAAGAAGTTACTGGATCTAGCCTAGGGACACTTACAAATATATTGAAAAAGCAACTGGAAAACATGTACATGTTAAGTACAAAAATCATTAAGTAAAATAGTTGAACTCGCCTGGATTATTTTTGAAAATTAGATTATTCAGTGGACGACAATATATAACGCCATTCGTGAGGAGTAGTAATGATCCAAGAGTATCCAGAATAAAACATGCAGTATGGCAATTAATTCCAGGGTGCTTGATGTTGTTGACGTTTTTGCCACTCGCTCGGATCAGAACAATCGAATGAATCCAGATAATTGTGTGGTCCCCATTGAACGAACCAATTAAAATGACCTTATGATCGCAGAAAACTTATGGCTGAAACTCACCGTATGTTTTTAGAGAAGTGTCATCCTTGTTGTTTGGCAATGGAACTCGAGAATATGAAATTAGGCAGGCAGTGGTCGGAAGAAAAGATATTACAGGATAGTGCATAGTTTGAAACAGGATGAGGTGTTAAGTGAAGGAACACTGATAATTAGATCCAGATAACAATTTAGTCCTTGCTGCATTGTTAGTCAATGTATATTTGCGTTATTTACAGGTCATATTTGCTAGAGCTTGATGTTTGAACAAGTCTATGTCGCTGAAGCATGTAAATGCTATTAAAGCTTGTTAACGAACCATCAAAGCTAATTAGTTAATATAGACGACCAGCTTTTATTATTGATTGAGCTAGTATATCATGAGAACTAATCAATATTACATTACGATAATACATGCGAGCATTAATTAGAGGACTATTAGAATATTGGGTTAACATAAATATAAAATAGATCAAGAAAGTTAAAGTCGAAATATGATTAGCAATAATAGGTTGCGTTTCTTTAGTCGGGCTTACCAATGTAGAATTATGGTCTACTATGATATTAGTGCTGCTCTAATAATAGACCTAATTCTAAATTTGTAGATTCGTCATGATATAACTGCCTAATCTATAAGATCTTACGTGGAAGTCACAACATCGACTACGCCAACTCACTGTATCGTACCAATTACCAATACATGATGTAGAACAAGGTTAGGCTAGAGAAAGAACAATATA
The DNA here is from genome assembly GCF_000699445.3 of Schistosoma haematobium. Taxonomy (NCBI): domain Eukaryota; kingdom Metazoa; phylum Platyhelminthes; class Trematoda; order Strigeidida; family Schistosomatidae; genus Schistosoma; species Schistosoma haematobium. The sequence continues at coordinate 12,671,966 of NC_067199.1, read as the reverse complement.
TTTAATATGAATAGAAGAAATAAGATAACATTCAGCAGGAAGCACGCCTGCATGGCCGAGCCATGCCGTTCGATCAACTCTAATTCACTCAACTCATTGTTCGCGCCTTCTCCATTGTTAGGTATTTCTCCGCGTTAAATATTGAATATCTATTTTCTGAGTAGTCTCGTGTTCACAGCTTTGTGGATTGTGTGGATATTGTCCAATGCCACTACAAGCTCTCTGAAAAGCAAAGGTGCGGCCATTTCTGATTACATAAAAATGACTGTAGTCAGGTAGACACGCACATTCGACGTTCCAGTCAGACCTTATTGTCTGTTCACACCAAATCACGCGTCTCTCATGAAACTCCCAACAGACCAACTTCGTGAAAATGGAAAAATCGACAAGTGGGACGACAACTCGAGGACGGCGTTCTCCACAGTTTAGTCAGTTGTCACAATGGTAAGTATGTTCGCACACCAGGATATCAAGGTGCAAATTACTATCGCCGTTGATGCATCTCGCTCGGTAACCGGCTGAGTCATACAATAATCGGCAGTGACACCTAGCAACCTATGGTATCCTTCGTGGTACGGTTGAGAGGCACTGAATCAAGGTAGGAAGCTCTCTCTGTATCATAAATTATGGTGCTTTTGACATTCTAATACCGACTATAAACCCCTCACCGTTCCCCTAGGCTCATTTTCAGACATGAGATCGCCTCTAGAGTCTAGGCAACCAGACTTCATCTCACAGTTTGCTTCGAATATACAATATATTTCTGGTGCGAATAATTTAGTCGAAGACACCTTGTTTCGTATAATTTCTTTAGACAGTTTACAAGGGATCACCCTTCTTAAACATACTCATATTCAAAAAGTGAACACATCACCAGCACGAGTCATTCTTGACAACCAAGACACTACGACTCGAAGATATGTAAGTAAACATAGGTAAGTAAACTTTACTATGAGAAACGTCCAAGGGTATGGATTATCCAATCAAGCAAAAATATTATCGATGCGACTTTTTAATAAGTTGCACCGACTTGCACAATTAGTTGTTAAAACAACCACAAAGCACACTGCAGAATGATTTGACTGGCCTGTCATCACTAAAGGTGTAAACTGTCAGAAACCTAAAATGATTAGACACAACAGGTGTCTCTCGGGTTCTGGCGCAACTCCTGACTCTCGTTTCGACCATTTCCATCTTGCTTTGATAGAACCCTACAACATTATAAGTGAATCACTTATCTCTTTACGTGTGTCGACCGGTTCATCACGTCAACTCCTGGAACCTCCATAAGAAGGACTCTACGAAGTCCTTCATCGAAAACCTTAGTAGAGTGTCACTGATAAGAACGGAACTGAAATTAACATAAGCATAGACTATATAAAAGTTACATACTTAAAAAGAGGCCACATGTTGACTTTCCCAACGAACAAGTGATTAACACAACGCTTCGATGACTAGCCTAAAACGATACGCTGTAGAACTGTAAGTTTTCCAGAACACCTGAACGATCAGTGTACGTGTACTTTTTATGTTGCACCGCATTTTTCGTGTCCTGCAGCTATTTGGTTGCTATGATAATTAGAAGTAGTTAATATGCTAACTAAAGATTCCCGAAATACTGCAATTTCCAGCAAATATGACTAGATAAGCATGAATGAATGTATTGTATTTAGAATTCGTAGTCAGCGGGCAATCCAGTACAAAGGAATCAGTAGTTTATACAAAAACAAAATAACTAACATCTTTATATGCTTATATGCGTGTATACATGATTATTTGAAAAAAACTTTCGTTCAATTTTTCTCACTGATGCATGGTAAGGGGTTTTCCGCAAGCTTCTATTGCTTTCTCAATTATGAGTGTATTTCGATGTACACCTTCATTTTCATTCTTTTTTCTAGAACCATTAAAATATCAAAAACTGACGAATAATGTGATGAATCGAAAAATTCGTTCCACAGTTTTTGTCACTACGTTGCACCGCATGGCTTATTATGATAACGAAAGACGACCAGATACTACCGATCATGTCGAGCTGTCAGAAAAGTATTTGCCATCGGCAAGCTCGCTGTTTTTGGTTTTCTAGCTGATCACGTCTTGTGTTCACTGCAGCAGTAGGAGGGGTCACAAGCTGTAATGTTAAATAATTCCCCAAAACAAACAGTTCCGCCAGTTTTCGAAATTGGTGCTGAACTCCTTAGTATTGCTGGACACACCCAGCCTAAGGCGATACGACACTCATACGCAGCATATCGCCATCGAGTACGTCGTGCAACACAGCCCTGGAAACACAGTCTGTTTAGATCACACATTTCTCGATATATCGACTATCCTTCGAATACGTCTTCGAATACGTCCATTCCTGACTTTTAGTTTAACTAAATTTCGAAACCACGATTATGAAGGTGTTATGGACAGGGTGTTGTCCTGGCTATTAATATCTGTGGCACATTTACACCTTTCCTATAGACATGGTAATATCTCGTCTCACAGGTACATTTTACAGACGTGATTGGGTAGCTCAACTCTCATTATCATCGGTGGACACATACACTCAGTATTTTACTCTTATGATGAAAACTGATCACATGTCCGATTTAATTAGCTCACTGAATTCTGTTTATAGAGAAAGACTTTAGACTGTGAATAATTTGGTGTCAAACTTTCCCGAAACTGTTTTGGAAAGTGGAATGCTTAGGCTAGTTCCTAGACTTTTCCACAGATTTCAGAGACGTCTGTCTGAAAGAATAGGTAGGTGTTCCTATAGGTTCAAAGAAACGTAATTAAAGTTATTTTCGGAGTTTCAAGGCTCCCATTTTACTAGAAGATATTCAAAGAGGTGACCTAACCGTAGTCAATATTTAATTGAAGAGTACTTCAAATCGGAGCCGTCCTCTATTTTTATTATCTTCAAGGTAATTTAAGGGGCCGTCTTCAAATCTAAAACCATTTACTTGCCACCTGACTACAGAACTCCTCATCGAATCCTTCACCAGTGAAAATAGTGAACTGAAAATGGAGTTTCAGCTTCTGTTGGAGCATTTGGAAAACTTTACGAACTGAGATAACCTTACTCAGATTAGATGGTGGTTGGAGGTAGTCGACAGGAAACCCTGGACTCGGGTTTCGTGCTACTTGGCACTCGTCAGCAGGGTGTACCTGTAATCTTGAGGGAACTGGTGCTCCCTGGCGGATTCGATCTCGTGTCACCCAGCTTCACAGTCAGAGACGTTACCACTAGAGCGGAAAAAATACAGCAGAACGGACTGTAGACATACTGAAGATGACACAGGTGTTTGGAGTTTGACAACGCTTTAACCAGTAACACCTTCTACTACGAATCGTACCTAACAAGTGAAATCAATGGATAGAAGTGAAGAGGTTTGAAGACATATTTGATAGACTATCAATATTTCGAGGATCGTCTGATCTAATCTGGCTAGCGATTGCAGGAGTTGTTGAGCACGGCGTTCCCACTCGTGACCTGGTGCGGATGCATGACCGAGCGCCTTCAGCTAGGTGAGTCCATTAAAACGAGTAAGGTCAGCATCCAACGTCGAAAACTTACAGAGCTGTTTATTTAGGGGATTTATTTACCGATACAATACCTTCTACTCCCTAAGATTAGTCAAATGCTGGAATTCGCTACGGTCTGAGCTAATGGAAGCGACTTCCTAGGAGTCCTTTAGAAGGAAACTTGTCATATTCTTAAGGGCTAAGGACAATATATCGCTATGATCTACTATTTATTCTTCTCTCTTTTATCGTTAAATATACCTAGTTTCCTACATGGAGGCATCGATGATCCACTGCTACGAGATACAGAAGTTCGTTAAATGAAAGCTTCTATTCCGTCCACAACTATATGAACTATTTGAAACTTCACGATAACACGTTCAACGTTGTGTTGGCGATGTAGTATGTTAGACATTGTGCACTTACTAATCAGTTGACCTTGGATATGATATGATTGAGATTACTCACGTTATATTTGACGTCGATGGTCTTATTTTGGATACAGAATCCATATACACTGAGTTCACATCAAATTTTCTTAGTGAATACAATTTACAGTTCGACTACAACATAAAAAAACTAATGATGGGAAGAAAACCTCATGAAGCCGGTGAAATACTTGTAAAGCACTATAATTTGCCACTAAGTGCTAGTGAATTTATCCAAAGGCAGTCAAAATACATTACTCCAAAAAGATGGGAAAGTGTTCAGTGTTTACCAGGTGCAGAGAAACTTATTTTGCATCTTGCTTCTCATAATATTCCTATGGCCCTAGCTACTGGTTGTTGCAGTTATGAACTTGATCAGAAAATGAGAAGTCATCAAGTTATAATGACCAAAGTATCTCATTCTGTTTGCTCTGGTGACGATCCTACTGTAAGTATGTGACCAAGCAGAAATGTGATATCCCCGTTTAACTTTCCAGAATGTAATATACCAGGGTAGTAACGAATGTATAGTTAAACTCTTCCATTCCTGTTTTAGGTTCTTATCTTTTTCCTGTCACATTCCTGTACCTTTTTACTTATGTTGTACGTAACAACGGCAGGAAGATTCTAAGCTTGTATCCGTTTTTAGTATACCAAGCTAAATATTTAGCTTGGTATATTTCTTGAATACGTATGAATTTCTTTGAAATTCGCACTGAGATCAGAAAACCAAGAATTTTTGTTATTCCTTTCGTAGTATCCTTCAGTATGTGTTTAGTCTTTTAGTTGAGTAGGATGAGAAAGCAGGTACCATTTCCTTTAACGGCGAATCCTGAGAGTCAGTTTAATAAGACCATGGGAAGGTCTACACATCACGATTATACTCCATTCATAACTTTGGATTCTCCTGTTGTATCTTGAGTTGTGATTACCTGGTTGGAAAAGTAATTAGGAGTGTATATATTTCTTAGTCATTTAATAGTTCATCTCGTAATTTGATAACACTATGCCTATCTAAAGCTTAGCTAACCTATTTCGTCTAACTTTGTGGAATTCATCAGTGGCCTACTGCTCTGCAACAATAACCAAATGGCAATGGTCTCCAAGCCGTCATTGTAAATAAGAACTGATGACAGGTGCTTTCCGATTCTTTTATTGCCACCCTTTATTTATCTTACATGTATCGAGACACTGTTACAGTAATTTGTTAACCGTGTCTTAGACTAGCTTATCAAGATTCACCTGGATTTCTTCCGCATCATCATTTGCATTTCTCCCAATATTTTGACATCGGCGTTAAGTAGCATTGAAAACTAAGTGAAAATTGGAAGGTCATTAACATAGGATCAATAACAGCCTACTGTTGTTATTTATGGTACTTCACCAAGTACGGGTTTCCAAAAGTTACTTCAGAATTGATTCGTACTCTCATCGGCAAAAACTCGTCGATCTACCGATAAGTGGTCTGCAGTCGGTTCTGAGCTTATGAACGTACTGTTCGTGTGCTCGCAAATATCCTGCTCTGAAAGCCACAATGTCAATTCCAAAATAGTTACTAGATGATCACGTCGGATTCTTAGTATATTGCAAGAAAAACAAATTAATCTTAATAAGTCCGATGTCAAACAGTAGTTTAGAAACCCTTGTAATATCATTTTTATCCTCTGAATATTTTTACAGTATCTCACATGTATGTGTGCATAGTTACTAAATTGTAATTAAAAAACATTTTCAACTGTATTCATCATACTCAGCAAAGTCCTTCAGATCAGGTTCACAACCCTAACATTTTCTGTAGCTTTAAAACATCTTATCATTATAATTTCCAAACTACTCACATTTTTAATTTACATCAATTTTAGGTTAAGCATGGTAAACCTATGCCGGATATATTTCTAACTACTGCTAGCAGATTTAAAATTCCTCCAGATTCCTCTGATAGTGTTTTAGTGTTTGAAGACTCTCCAAATGGTGTTGAAGCCGCTCTATCAGCTGGAATGCACGTTGTATGGATTCCTGATCCACGAGAACCACCTGGAAATTTTCCGAAATCAACTTCATCCATTGACATATCACGTGTCACTAGATTAAATTGTCTGTCTGATTTTAAACCTGAACAGTTTGGTCTTCCAAGGTTCGAAAACGACTCTTGATTATGTATATTTCTCCATGTGCTTATCTTTATTGTAAAGTATTTCGAAAAATAGCTTCCCGTTTTATGGAAAATTCCGTTTGATTTTGAATGGGTAGTTCCAAATAGTTGTTCACAGAGTGTTTGAAGACTGTGTTTGTTAAAATCCTAATAGTTGGAATTACATAATGCCAACATGTGCCCCGGGAATCTTCCCCAACTTTCACTTGAAATTAACCAATTTATCAATGATAAATTAGATCGAAAACTCTTCCTTACTAAATGCGTGTTTAGTCGTGTTCATATATTAGTTTGGTTTGGATTGAGCATGTGAGTCATTTGATGTAAAATGTTTTCAAGCGGTGCCATGCGAAGATGTGTCATTGTTATTAAATTTCAGTGAACAAATGAATTCTTTGGTTATAGTTTAAGCTAAATTTATCTTTCTGTTCACCATAAAACTGAAGTTACACCTGGACAGACTCAGTTTGTCAAACACACTAATAAGAGCGGCAAGTGACTACAAACTCACCAACTTATAATCTTGCCAGGATCATAAAACTCAATGATCGGGAAGTGATACATGAAATCAAAAATTTCAAGTGAATTCAACATACTACTAGCCATATGAAAGGTGATGAAACAATCTCAATTCCCGATGTTCACTCCTTATTTACAAGTATACTTATTGATTCTCTTGAAGGGGCTTGGATTAAATTGCCAGATAAAACTTTATTTGTTTAGTCTCAGTCTCAGGTTTGTATAAATATCGTTTCAATTCCTATTGACGTGTTTGGCTGCTGATCTGTGCATTGGTAATATACTCAGTTTACAGATATCGATATCAAGTTTCCAATAAATTGAGCATTGGGTAGAAAGTTAATAATGTATGTCTGTATGTATGGTTCAAGTTTACTAGTACTATGTATTCTAAGGTGCGAAGACCGCTAATTCAGAAATTTCGGTTTATATTCCAACTCTTAGATTTATTGTTGATTAGAATTAAACCGGAAAATGTTTTTAGGTGCAAATCTTATGTTTGTTTTCTTAGAATTTGTGAAGATTCGTAATCCTAATTTTCTGTGCTTATTTTATTCTTCACTTGATATGTCTCACTTATCCTGTATTTTGGTTGCTTGATTTGTCGCATAACTTATTCTTCTACTTTGGTTATTTTCTCACTTTACTATTCAAAAGTACCACGACTCAGTTGAATAATTTGGCCTAGGTTAAATTACTTAGATCACTTTCAGTTGTGTTCGATGTCTGGGAATTCTGGCCAACATATGGACAATGCGAAGTGATGTCGACTTAAATTTTCACTTATTCCCTTGTCTATGTTATTAGACCGGCTTAGTCCCTAACAGACGAAATAATCAGATGCTTTCTTGTTCACTTCGACCTGACCCACGAAATATAGCGCTGCTAACCCAATTCAGTAGTTCGCTTCATTATCTTGTTTTCAAATCACCCTCCTATGCATAGTAATTAATGGTATTTGAGTGGAACTAAAGTTGGACAGGTTGCTCTTTCATGTTACTGAATAGTTCTTTGTTTTTTAACAACTAATCATCGTTCTCTTTTCCTTCGATGATGTATTGTATGTTCTATGAAAACCATTACTTTGACCTGCAAGGCATTTTACATATCAGTCAGCTACAACGTAGGACCAGGCACATATAGGCATCGGTCCAAGTTGCCATACCTCATTAGCACAACAAAATGGACACCGAATTCATTGAAGCAGTTACTTCAATGGTGGTAATATATAGAAGAAAGATTGCATAAAGGATATAGTACAAGACCTACCGGGTGATCCCAGCAGATGCGAGCAATATTTCTAAGATATCTGGGATCAAACACTATTAACTTACAAGTGTCTTCTATCTTTAATGGTCACATTTAGCAGCCGTGAAGCAAAACAGAACGGACTGCTGCTCAGTATACTTGTCCCTTAGCTGATGGACAGATACATCGCCTTCGCCCTAGGTGATGTAAGTTAGCAAAAACCAAACGAGCTTTTCGAATCTGTGCTGAGATTTCGTCAGACACTAACCCATTAAGGCTGATCAAACTTCCAAGATAAGTGAAGTTGTCGACGCGTTCGATTGGTAGATCAATTTCTGAACATTCAGACGACGAGAACGTTAATTCCAGTAGTAGGGCTTGCCCATCGTGATGAACCAGCCGAGCTATACTGGCTGGAACAATCGTTCCTCAAGGTCTCGCCATGCCAGACAGGTCAGTTGAAGAACGGTAAGACTAAAAGCGGCAAATCCAAGATCTGACGGCGAAGTCATCTTGCTGACTGTGCAGATGTGTGATGGCAGTAAGGTATTTCCTTCAGACAACCAGCACGACAGCGCTCCTGCCTTTCCACAAGGAGGGGTGCGGTTAGAAAATGTTGACCATAATAATGCACACCTTGCCTTATCCCAAGGATATCCGTCTCCGACGAGCACTACGGTCACACTCTTAGGTCACTAAGATCATCTCTAACCCAATTTCCTCTTCAGGTGCCTACAAAAGAACCCTTCCACGGTGTGGACAACCGGGAAGTGATAGCCGCCCTCATACCTCTAACAGCACTCAAGACCACTGTATTCATAATCAACCTCCCTTTTCAATTCCTATTTTACATATCAACCAGGCATCTTACAGGTTATTTAATCCTGGGAAGTACTTGTATAAATGCTATACCAGATTGCTAGGTATCAATATTTGGTGTTCTGGTATGACCTTCAAAGACCTCTTTTTTCATCCAAAACATATTCATTCACACTTTACGAATCTTTGACACTTTATTACTCGTCACTCACTTTTTTCAATACGTGACATTGTTTACTTTGATATATTCTCAATTTGATCGGTTTACTTTGTATTTTTGTAAATTGGTATGAATTTAACTTCTACTTTAAGTTTCTGACGTTTTATCTGTCGGAAATAATCGTGGTCGTTTGTTAAATATTAGACGAAATAAGTGTGTTGTTTCGACTAGCGAAGGAATGTCCTAAGTAACAAGAATGTTTCAGTTCTATTTTCCAAGTGTCATGTCAATACAGAAAAGCAACTAGTGATACTGTGGTGTGTGTTACTTTTGTAGACGTAAGTAGTATATAACACCAATCAGAAGTTGAATGCCTGGCAGCAGAAGGTTGAGAAGATCGAATCGAAGAGAACGGCAACAGAGAGTATTTGTTATGGTGATGAAGAAACGATGAAGTTTGAGACAGTTGGTGGAGAATTTGCAAATAAAGTATTGAACGTATTGTTTTTCACATTTTATCAAAGAAATTTGTAATTTTGTATTAAAATAAACTGGTTGTTCCCACTTGTGTTCTCATTAATTACAATATCACCAAGGAATCAGAAGAAATAGTTACAAACGGGATAAAATGTGTGAATTATGCGTTGTTCTAGATAAAGACTCGACTTTTTACGTTGCTGCAGATTTGAAACTGTAGCACCTAGGTTCTCTAACAGTAGTCGGCGAATTTGGCAGAGATTCCAACTAGGAATTGTTCACCGTTCATAACTCATGTTGATCAGTAGGAGTCTTAAACTATGTGAATAGCTTCGGTTAATCCTACTAGGTCCAGTCTTGCTGTAACTAGATTGTATTTTTGATAATTGTTATTATAACTATGTGCATGCGATATTCATAGTTGGGATTCTGTTTCTACATTGATATTTTTGAAGCATTCACATAAATTATTGTAACCCATTACTGACAACTACACTGTTCCATCCTAATTCAGCTAAATGTCCTAGCATTTTATAATCTTCCCTAGTATTCATTTTTAGAAGCAACAATTGAATTATCTCAAACTCCAGTTATCTAAGAGATAAACGTCTATCACGCATAACTCGAAAGTCGCATAAAATAAAATCATAGAAGTGATGCGGTATAAATTATCTCTCAAAGGAATTTCGATGATCGATTTTGCCTACTGTTCATTAGTCAGTAGTCAGGGTTATTGTTTTGTCTTTATTATAACTAAACTGTATTGAAGTCATTCTCACAAACTTGCCCCTCATTAGTAATATTATGGTCGTTAGTTGGTTTTCTAAAATAACACAAATAGATTTACATATCCAGTTTACAGGAGGTTGACACATAGATATTGATATTCTCTAAAACGGAATCTAGAAATTTGTGTAACACCATTGCACATAAGTTATGTGAGTAAATCGACACTGAACAAACAAATTGTTGTACGTCTGAATGTTACAATAATGAATGCTTATAGTATAAGAATGGAAGATCTTAGGAAAATTGAATATGAAAGAATAAGTGATGACCATTCAAATATAGAGTAAAAGATCTTGGTAACAGATTGTCTGAAAAACTGAAGTGTACGCTCTTTGGAGTTTTCTTAACGTAGATGGGACTGGTTGACCAATGATACTTAAACCCCAACTACTAGTTCTTAATCACAGTTATAAAATTCGTCTATAATTCAGTGGCAATGTTGAAACTAGTAGGTGTAGCTTCAATATTTCGTTGGATGACTACATATACAGTCAACAAAGCGTAACTATTGGATATATTCCATCATATAAAAGTGCAAGTTATTTGGAGATCAACATTTTTCTTCAGAGTCCACACAAAAAATTCATTATACAAGAGAAGAACCACACAGAGAAATGTGATCTACAGGATAAGATATATTTGTCAAAATTGTAATTTTGTTGTTGGCATTTTAATAGTAAAAGTCTCGTAGAAACATTAAATGGCCGTTAAATATTATGATACGAAACTATTGGTTTCATTGTTCATAGACAGTTGTGGTTATAAATACTTATCGAAGAGGTTGTAGGAACAAAATATGCTAGGACGTTCTTTGTATTTGTATGAAGTGAGTCGGTTGACTCACGTAAAGTTAGTTATGCCTTGTTGTCGAACGTGTGTCAGTATCATTTTTATCGTAAATTAACAGATATACACAGGATAAACCCTATTGAATTCGGAAGTTGATCACGTAAATAGGTTGCGAAATAACAATAATTCCCTGTAGTAAAGAAACGTTTGAGATAACGGACACCAAAGTGACCACTATCAAACAGTTAATCCACCAATAACTTGATAATCAAAAATAAAGGTCTAATAGCAAGAACTGTTCTGTCTGATTGAATCGATCGGTCATTATGGTACAGCTGCTTCAGGGGAACAATGTTCATTCTGGAAACAACCTAATGTTCTGATTTGAAGCAAAATATGAAATGTATTTGAATTAACCAGGTTCGAAAGAATAATCAACTGGGATGGAAAGATTCATATAAGTTAGTGTTTACGACCACTTTACGATTCCTTTAAATTACAACGAATACAATACCCCTTACAGCTTTACTCAGAAAAATTGATTAGAGCAGTCTCACTCTCACAAACTAGTATAACAAGCGAGTGTATTAGTTAACGGGACCATGAAAGTATTCGTTTGTTCACTGTTGTATACTGTCATTAGTTATTAATCACTTGGGTTTTAACTGACGATTATCTCGAGACTTTCTCGTAATATCATATTCTCTCTGATAGTTATATGCTGTCTATCATTAATGCTGGCTATATTCTGTCGGTAGATTTGTTTTATTTACCTATAATTAAATGAATTATTTTTAGTTAGTGCTTTACACAAAATTAAAAATTCTTTGAATGGACTTCTAAATTCATTACTGATGAGTAAGTAAAAGTGATCGAGTGATTGTATCGTAAAGAAAATGAGATTTGAATTGGTATTTAACTAATAAATAATGTAGAATGGAATGTTAATTTGAAGTATGATATATTTTGTTTACCATAATTTTCTTAAAAACACTTCTGTTTGATAACTCCTAAAGTCACACGATTTTTAGATATCTAGTGTTCGAATAAACCAAATACCTTAACTTGAGATGCTTACCGGTTATACTTTGAAAATGTTAATACACATGAATTATTTGATATGATGAAATATATCCTCGACCCAACGAACGTATCTTATGATGAGATAGGTGATTGGACCGAAAATAAAATTACTATCTTGTGTTCAGAGATGTAAACATACTACTAAGTGACTTGATAGTAATTTGAAATCCTGAGGGTACATAGTAATAAGATGTAAAACAATCAACAGTTTTTCAAAAAATAGCTATGCATAACAAACTATTCAATGGTTTCTATGATAAGACTTCTAGAAATGTTCCAAACAAAAATCACCAGTGTGGCTCCCATCTAAATATATAACACTTCAATGCTTCCTAGTTTTCGTTGGTTCAACAGTCGATGTCAATCTGTGTCAAAAACTATCCTCAAACCACATAAAAATTTTAGAATATAGTAATATAGTGCTAACCAGTAACTCGTCTTGACAAAAATCTGGAGAGACCAATGGGAAGCCATGATTAATGAGATCAGCTAAGCTGGGAATGCGTAAATAATTTACCAGTGATGTTGGATATAGTTGACAGAATTTTGAAATCCAAGCCATCTGATTCGCTTTTGGCTGTCCAAAGGTGTTGAACTCTCCTTGATACTTGAAAGTCATCAGCTAGATCCCGTAAAAAATAGTGGACATGCATTACTAAAGAATATCAACCAAGAATGGAACAACTGTCTACTGCTACGAGGATCTTTGTAGTTCTCTATTTAATATCAACTAAACTACTTTCAAATTTTTAAAACAGATTTTTTATTTTCTAAACTTGGTATTTATTGAAGAAATCATGTTAGGTAAACCGGCCAATTAAGTAAACTAAAAATAGTGGTAATATTTCTTGAATTAATTGACAGTAGACAAATGTAGTAAATTTATGTTAAGTTATTTATTTAAACACTGGTACAAGGAGGCACCACATAAATCATTCGATGTGTGAGGGCTGAGATTCTACCGAAACCGAAGCAGGTGGTTTTCTTAGTGGGCCACACCTGGAGCCTTCGACCTAAAGGTCTGATTCACAAGACAGTGGAGCAACGTAAGGAGATACAGTCCCATGGTAACCGGTGACTGACAATAGGTCATACGCCATTTGTTTCCTTAGGATCATGGAGCCCATGTACACCATTGATTTAGAATCAGGATTTTCCAATTCCTCTAGGTGGACTCTCTGTATCCACCAACCTAAGTAAAAGTTGTATTAACATTTTAAAAATCAAATTTTATATTATAATTAGCATTCTACAACTTACCTTTAAAGTAAAGTCTTTCATGTTCACTTTATCAATAACCAGACATATTGAATAAATTCAATAGTTGGGTTTATTCAAACAAAAGATTCATTGTTTCTTTGTTGTTGTTGTTATTGATTTTTTTGTTTGCTGCTTATTGATAAATGTGAAAATTTATGCAAAAATAACTTTATGGACAAATAGATAAATGACTTCTATAAATGTTGTACATTTCTTCATGACACTTTAAATTCTGTTTCTAACAATCAAGATAGATATACATGTACATGTATACAAGTAGATGATTGTTTACCAAATATGGAAGAAGAAAAAAGAAGGCAAAGAACACACCATATTCAAATAATAATTTTGACCTGATTTTCATTGATATCATGTTTTGTTTTGTTCACTCCTCTCTTTCCCTCTCTCTCCCTCTATATATAGAGAGAATAGTGACATTTTCAATTAAAGTTTGATTGACCCAGACAATTTGTATGAAATTTTCTTATGTAAAACAGTTTATAACGTAATATCTACATATATGAAAGTAACATGATTAGTCTACTTACTTGTAAAGAATGTAAAAACATTCAAATGATGATGTAACATGACATAATAATTATGTTAGTAAAACAAATGTATCTCTTCAACTTAGTGAATGGAATAAAATAAAAATCAAATAATGAATAGATTTTATTAGAAGAGGTTTTTGTGGAGATTTTTAGTAATTTCAACATAGAAAACCTGAAAGCACTGGATGGTGGTCTAGCTTCACTTGACTCATGATTTCAACTAATTGGAATAGATTTTAGTTGAATGTATTTTGTAGATTTATATAACAATGATGTTTATAAAGATTGTTGAATTTTTATTGAAATATCAGATTGGTTTTGTGGATATTATAGCAATTTTAATGGTTAAGATCGTCAGTTGAAGCTAGACCACCATGGAAAACCTGGAAGCACTGGACAGCCGTTTCGTCCTATTGTGGGACTCTTCAGCAATGCGCATCCACGACCTCGCCCCCTGCGAAATGTTGAACGAACTCGAATTACATGATCATTGAATATCTAGAAAGTAATGAATAGTTATTTCATTCTAATATTCATACAGATATTAAGAAGTTATGCAATTTAAAAACATTTTTTGTAGTGTCAGTTACTATGTTAAGCCCATATACCTTATTCTAGCTTCTTAACAGGCCAATTTATACGTTCTTCGTGAGTCACGTTTTAACATTGTTAATTATTCACATATCAATCTTGACTGTTTTAATATGAGCACATATGTGTGTATACTTCTTATTCTATTCATTAAATCATCTGTAATTTATTTTTATCTGGTTATAACTATTGATTAACAGCTTGATTAAATGGAGTTGGCTTACATGCCTTCTTCACTTCACATCCTTTTGTTTCGTTTCTCTTTTTCTTCTTCGCTTCATTTGTTGAGATTCTCTGATTATCTATTCCAATCAATGACTGTACAAATTATATGTATTCAAAAATTCATTCTCATTCATTTGACTTATTTAATTTCGTTATTTACTGACACGATTTAAGTCGATGAAATATACAAGGATAGCCAACATGTGTATTTCGATGATAACCAACATTTAATCTAATAGGAGTCATATATCGGACCATTAAAAAAATTATCAATAACAGTAATGATTTATAAGACGGATTCTTTTAAAATTGCTTATAAACTATACAGAAAGTAATCATTCTTAACTCCTCATCTTTTAAACTTCTGTATAAAGATTGTAGTTTTTAACCGCTTTTTTTTAAAATTAAACTAATTATTTAAAACAATTAATCCCTTTAAAGAGGATGAATGTATTTGTAAAATCTCAGCGAAAGAATTTGAAGTAAATCCAACGTTTCACCTGACAATCTGATCCAAGCTGGATCTCTTTGACAAATTTGGATAATGTTATGACAAGATGAAAGATATCAGAATTATGTAATATAATTGCGCAATACATTTCGAACAATCTGATCACATATATACTTGACAATATATGTTTATATGAAAATTAAAAGGTCGACTAGACAGGTTAAAGGTAAGTCCTAATAAAGAAAAAAATAATATTAAAGTACATAAAACAATGTGATAACCACTCTGGATAATAAATCAGTATTACCAATACACTATGGTTTATATGGAAATTGTAACCCCCTTTATGTGTTCAAAAACAACTTGTCCTTACCCTTAACCTACCCTGATAATACAGAGTGATTATCACATTGTTTTTGTGTACTTTATTATTATTATTTCTTTGTTACGGCTTACCTTTAAACAAATTATGTAAGAAATCATACATATCAAACGATGTATAATATAAGCCCACAAAAATAAATATGAATCTTATTGGAAATATTTAGCATCATATCATATTAATTCGTTTCTTTTAAATGACACTGACTACCCTCTTTTTGTTAAATGATTGAATACATTACATAAACATTAGGCAAGGATAGAAGGTAAAGTGTTTCTGAGTAAATGAGAATTATATTAATATTATTGAAAAATATTTTCAAGCTTTATTAAGTAGTATATATATATTACCTAAATAGTCGTTAATGTTTTAAGTTCTACAAACATGACTGAATGAATCTGAAGTGAAAACAAATAAATCGACGTGATATAAATTTTTGATTAATGTTGTATTACACTTGGAAAAAATGTTCCAACGCTTTACTTTGATTGTTACATCCATCAAATAAATTACTCAATAAGATTATTTGAACTATGTTGTAGTAGAAATCAAAAACTGGAACAAAATAAACTTTTTCACCTTAATCACTCCATTGCACAAGCAAGTGGCTATCAGGATTCAGTAGGTAAGTGGATAACGCGATGGTGTTTGAAGCGAACGGTACTGAGCTCAAGTCCCAGAGTGAACATCAACTCTGAGATGCAGGCACATCCAGTTGACGAGTTCGAAATAGGACGAAACGTGCGTCCTCGATTCCACTGCTATCTTCCTGCCATCCATCTTTGCATATAATGCTTGTGAATTAAGGCTATATCAAGGCAATACGCACATTATGCACATATGCCAATAACAGGCTGATCAATTACAGTCTTAAACCTCTATGGGAAGATTCAAACAAATAATACCAAATAAATTAAATCACCCTTAGCCTAAAATATTGATTTTCAATTTAGTTAATTGCTATAAGTATATCTGTTATTGATTAATTTTATTTTCTTTATTTATTTACCATTACAAGAATTGAACATCCAGTTTTATAGCAAGTATGAAAAATCATATTGACTAATTATTGTTATTTAGATCTAATGTAGATTCATTATGATCACCCATTTAATAGCGTTTCTTTCTCAAAAACAAAAAATCAAGCGTAAAACATTGCAGAATATTTTTGTTGTTGTGCGCGAAAATGAACTGAACACATTTTCTTTTTAGTGTTTTTTTTTTAAAAAAAATCATTTAACCTTTTTACTTTATTTTACCTACTATAGTAATAGAGATATTTCTAAAGATAGTTTCCATGTCATAATAATATCAACTGAATAAATATTTATGGTCTGGATTTACAACACAAGCATTACATTAAGTATGCTGATAGCCTATTGCAATTGTAATCTATACAACTCTTTGTACTTCAGGATCTGATTGAAAATCATCAACTTATATGGTAAATAAACTATTTTCAACTTTTGTTTATGACATGATGGAATGAAAAGTCCATTTTCGATTGATTTACTCATTATGAGTTTTGTTCAAGATCACTTCCCTTTTGATTCAATGTAATGATTACTGAATGTGGTATTTGTTTTTCATTTCTCGTATGATATTTTCTTCTGTATAATATACGATATTCTTGTATTCCATTCACATGAACTATGCTCTATATGTGATTTGTTATAACTCTAAGTAGTTTTCATATATGTGATTTCATCCTAATTATTAGTCAAAATGGGTGTACAATCAATATATAAATGAATGTATTTTCTACTAGAGTCGTCGTCGTCGACGTGTTTTGGGGTTAATAAATCACCACTTATACCAGTCTTTTTGTTCTTACTTTCGCGTCATAGGAATTGCAGAGGTCCCTCGTTCCGAGTATAATTGATAAGAGTTTCCGACATAACAATCAGTGATGACCAGATACAAAAAGTAGCATTAAAAAAGCCGAGACAATAAGCATTCAAACGACAAGTTATAACAGTTTACAGACCTAACCAAATAATAAAATAATGCCAAGTATTCTGAGTATTTTCAACCGTGATCTTACAAACGGGATTGGAGTGAATATTTTGCAATAAGAATTAACTCTAATAATCTTCATTTACTGTTATTAATATCAAGTTTTATTACGGTTCTAAACTACAATTTACATTATAATCAAGTCGGCATATCTTAATAGGAGGGAGAAATAAACTTTTCATCTTATTTACATCGGACACTATTATACATTTTATGGATAATACATATCTGTTGGGGACGTTAGATCTCCAGAACTCACTTGGGAAAAGACCTAATTTTGTAATTTATTTAGAAAATTTGAACTTCTTTGTTTTCGCGCCAAAGGCGCTCTTTCCACCTTCATGTCGTATTTCCCACTGAGAAATATCTTAAATGCTATTGGTCCGTTGCGTCTTTTAGTATGCTATTTGGTAACTCTCCCCAAGGACGGTTTTGCACTGTATATACACGTTTTGAATTGTGTTTGTTGTTGTCGCTCGTTTCTGGCTGTTTTGCAGAATATACTTCCCATTCCAAGCTTGGACTTCTCCTTCTCATTGGCGGGGCTGGGACGTATCAATAGCTAGCTTACTGGTCTTTGGTCACCGAGTCTTGTTCTCGTTTGCAG
Source organism: Schistosoma haematobium (assembly GCF_000699445.3). NCBI lineage: Eukaryota > Metazoa > Platyhelminthes > Trematoda > Strigeidida > Schistosomatidae > Schistosoma > Schistosoma haematobium. The sequence continues at coordinate 12,653,903 of NC_067199.1, read as the reverse complement.
ATTAAGTGAAATCGTGTTAGCTTCAAACCTGGAAATATCATTTGTCAGTCAATGTTAATAGTTGGAAAACTCAAATCTATCATTTAATTAGGAATCTATGAATTGAAACTTTAATGGAGTTATTAAGCTACGTAGTTCAATATGGAAATACATTGTTAAAATATTAACCAGACGATATATGCTTAACATGAAGGTCGATCATGATTTCAAAACCTTTAAGAATAAGTTCGAATTGATTGTGCCTGAATTAAGCTATAGCCTACAACAAAGATTTAAATTAAATTTATATATTCCATAGGATAATATGTGTAAGGGTAATTGTCCTTTTCCAATGTTCAATGGGAGTGCGAATTTTACCATTTTTGAACACTTTCCGTCCATCAGTTCTGAATGTGTTTTTTTTTTCATTGAGAACTACAATTTAATCATTTAAAACTATCTACATTTCTTTTGTTAACACGACATTGTAGCACAATTCAACCTTCTGGATAAAATGGGCAAATAGAAGGAAAGCAAGGGCTTCAATAAAATCATCAGTGACAATTATGCTCCTATATACGGAAGCCACTTACTAGATACAACATATATTTAACACTGAAAAGAGAATGCGCTAAAAATTCACGGACATTTATCTTATACCAAGATTGTTAACTTTTTATTTCTGTCGTAATTTCAGCTTTCCATGGTTAGTTGTGCAACATGTGAGCGCATGTTCTTGTCCATAAATTATTGTGTTTTTTTATTGAATTTATCATCCTTTTTGTAGCTGACATTATGTCACTTGTGAAGTTAATTTACCGTTTCCAGAAATTCACTTTCATATGCATCGTAGTTGTTGTCTTTTAAAAAAATATCTATATAAGTAATCAACAAATAATCAGATTTATTAATTTTCTCTTGATTATCTACATTCATATAATCTTCAATGCTGATAAAACATCTGTAAGCACGATATAAAGTAAGAATATTGGTTAATCTAAATAATGAATATTACTGTATCCAGGTTGTAAATAGTTGGAGATTCATGAAATTTCACTGATTGAAATCATGAATCAATTGAAGCTAGACGACCATGGAAAACCTGGAAGCATTGGACGGCCGTTTCGTCCAAGTACGGGACTCCTCAGCAGTGCGCACCCACGACTGATTCACGATTTCAATCAGTGAGGTTTCTAAAATCTCTACAAAACCCCTACTGATTCATGAAATATTATAAATTCCTTTGAACTTTCTATAATTGTTATTATTGCTTCACCGAGATTTATAAAATAGAGATAACTGGTTGTAATAAATTTAAAGTGGTTACAAATAACTAATAGGCAAAGGAAACCATTAGTAAACTGACAGTGAAACCAAAGTTAAAATAACAACATTATAATCAACATTTTATCGTTTATCATCGTGATCTCAAATATTTACGATCAACAGTTTGAATTTTGACTGATTATTTTAATCAGTATTTTCATTATGCTTTTAAAATCATTAATACCAAACTGTACAGAGATATTGATACTTAGCGATGTTTTCACTTTCTTGATAATCATATTAACTTATGATCTATGAAGTAAACACCGACGGGGTTGAAATAATGACTTTCTAAAGGCATCAAATGAGAATTATGATAAATCGAAAATTATTTAAATTTGGCAGATATAAATTATTCTATACTGAATTACGTGACTTAGTGGTATTCGCTTGTCAAGAAACAGGTATGTATTCCAGAAGAATTACAATTTGGCATGAAACAGTTGTCCGGCACCCACTTGACTTTCAATTATTCCTCATAGAATTTAGTTTTATAGTGAAAAATAACTTTCAATAAAATGTTCACAAACACATGGTAGCAATAATTATTATTCGTGTGTTCATTAGGAACTAAGAGTAATCTAAATTTTCTGAAATTCTACCACAATTCCATGAACTTTAAAAATGACTTAGACATTCTCTTAATCGTGATGAAGCAGATCAAATATTGAAATAATCAGTCAATTAAACGTGATCAAAACTCTTTTGAAAAAAGAAAGAAAAATATAAATGTTCCAATTATGCAACATATATACAGTAATTACTTTATTAAAGTTAGTTAAACATTAAAATATGGAAAAATGTATTTTCTGGTTAGCATTTTTTTTAGCGAGTTATTTTTCTACGGGATGGAGTCAGTAACCTCATGCCCAATCCTCCTCGTTTATCCGGGCTTGAGACCCAAAGGGCTCCAGGCGGAGCTGTTGATCAGACACTATCAGCAACAATCTACTGTAGGAGAGAACATACCAGATACCAGTGGAGGAAGAAATCAAGAAGAAGCAATGGAAGTGGATAGGATACACATTGAGGAAAGCAATCAATTGCGTCATAAGGCAAGCCCTCACTTGGAATTCTCGAGGTCAAAGGAGAAGAGGAAGATCAAAGAGCACATTACACCGAGAAATGAAGACAGATATGAGAAGAATAAACAATAATTGGATAGAACTAGAAAGGAAGGCCCACAACAAAGTGGATTGGAGAATGTTGTTTGGTGGCCTATGCTCCATAGTGAGTAACAGGCTTAAGTAAGTAAGTAAGTAAGTATGTAAGTAATTAAAAAAACTTTTCACAACTAGTGTTCATCCACATTAACCACAATCATAAAATAGTTTTAATACACAAAAATTCCTCGAAAATGAATTTCGTTTAAAAAAAATAATAATGAAATTAACACTTTCGAAATTACAAAAGTAAAAAGAAAAATCATTTTTTATATTTCTTTTCTCTTTTTTTCTTTTTCGTTTTCTTTCTTTTCTTTTTACTCACACTTCATTCATATTTCAAGTGAACGGAATATAAAAATCTCTTTTTTCCAATGACAAAATTATTAATTTTAAATTTGAAAAACAAACCCAAATGTTTTTACAGTTTCTTCTAATGAATAGTGAAACTATCATGATTGTTATTTTGTTTTATGAAGGAATTCAATGATACAAATGAATTAAAAGACAAACATTTTTATTACTACTTATAATGGATTTAATGTTTCATGTGAAATAATCAAGTAGTTTATGAAGAATCAATTCATTGAAGGGTTTATAGAAGTTGTTCATCTATTATGTAAACTATAAAATTTAACACATTCCACAAATCCATCACTTTAATAATAATGATAGGTTTATTAGTCATCCATTTCGAACTTCCTTCCTCCCTCCCTTCCTTCCTTCCTTCCTTACTTCCTTACTTACTTACCTACTTACTTACTTCATTCCTTCCTTACTTACTTACTTACTTACTTACTTAAGCCTGTTACTCACTATGGAGCATAGGCCACCAAACAACATTCTCCAATCCACTTTGTTGTGGGCCTTCCTTTCTAGTTCTATCCAATTATTGTTTATTCTTCTCATATCTGTCTTCATTTCTCGGTGTAATGTGCTCTTTGATCTTCCTCTTCTCCTTTGACCTCGAGAATTCCAAGTGAGGGCTTGCCTTATGACGCAATTGATTGCTTTCCTCAATGTGTATCCTATCCACTTCCATTGCTTCTTCTTGATTTCTTCCTCCACTGGTATCTGGTATGTTCTCTCCTACAGTAGGTTGTTACTGGTAGTGTTTGCGTAGGCAACCGTTAATAAACACTTATACCTTCTGGATGATAGCTTCCGTAGTTCTCCAAGTTTCCAACCCATACAATAAGAAGACATAACCAGAGGAGTTCAGCTATGTCCAGTGTAAGGCAGATATCTATCAACATTTTTGAAAAATGTTTAAGTAATATCATGAATAGGCTGAAATTTTTCTTAAAAACATTATATTATTGAATTTCGGTTTAGTAGCTTACAGGTTATGTGCTATTCACGAGACTTAAATAGTTCAGGTTAGATTCACAATAGGACCATGAGTGTACAATGTTGAGATAGTTCACTATTAACACTATATAATTGTCTAACGTTTTCTAGTTATGAAATTGAGATCATCGACATATATGTTACATAATATTTGTTATAGTGATTAGTAAAAATTATATTGTTAAATAGGTGGCGCATTTGACAAATAACTTGAATAAACATGGATGAAAGTCATAGAAAAACTGTTTCTCCAATAATTTATGAGATAACATGATTGTATAATGTTATTTTATTAAACTAGTTTTCTGTACAATCCAAATTATTCTTCTTTCATTTATCAATAATAAGCTGTTTGTAAACTGTTATTAGTATTATAAACCATATTCCATTAAATATATACTGGAAATAAGATAATGCGAGATATTACTATCAACTAACGGGATGAATATCAGTAAGGGTTGATAAACTCAATATTAACTAGTAAGTAACTGGGGTGATAATTTCTTGAAAAAGGAACTCTATAGTCTTTAGATCTAATCAATACGAGATAAAGATCGTCGGGTAGTGAACGGGAACAAAAGTGGGGACAATCGAATGTATTTGAATACAAAATTACAGAACATTTTAATAGAATCTGAGAACCATATAGTAAGTACTATATTTGTAAAATGTCAATCAATCGTCTCAGTTTTTATTGCTTTTTCGATTTCACACTAATCATTTTTTGTTCTCGTTCTCTTTTCTTTGATCTTCTTAACCTTCTGCTACCAGGCATTTCACTTTCGATTGGTGATACATACCAATAACATCTGTCAACATCAGTAGCACATACCAATACTACTGGATGAGGATTACTTTGTGTCAACACGAACGAAATTCTAAAACTTAGAAAACTGAACTCTAACTTTATCCCTGTATATGATATCGTACTCACTGAAAGTGTAACAAATCAATCCCTTGAATAAATTAAAGCATTCTATCATTTAGAGTTATTTCAATAATTTGTCTGAATGAAAGACATTATGACACATGTATCTTAAGTCAGAAATGTATATCGCTGATTTCATTACCAGTTAATGAGGATTATTATTAAAACATTAAATAAAAAATTTTTCATCAACTATGATAAATTTTGATGGAGTTTTGTTCTCTGAGCTAGATGGTTTAGTCTTGGAGCTTTCATCGTTCTTCTGAACGACAACATCAGCATACACTTCAGGTAGAAGTGAAGTTTGTGCTGATGATGTCGTTCAGAAGAACCATGAAAGCTTCACGACTAAACCAACCAACTCAGAGAACAAATCTCCATCAAAATCATCCACCCGAGCTACAAATCTTCTCCGCCATCTTAAAAACTATGATAAACGTCTACTTTAATAAGAACAAACATTTTATATTATGTAAATAAACAATTTTATTGCAAAAATATTAAAAAAAGGCAGATACTCGAAAATCCTAATTTTCTACAAATTTTGCCGGTCAGTTTTTCATAGATTTTTTTTCACAGTAAACATAACTGATTGTCTGTGTGTAGAGGTTTCTTTAGAACTGAATATAATTTTTTTGTTGTTTAATGAAATTCTTTGAAAAATCCATTCTTTACCAACAATTGTAAGATTAACATGATCAAATATTTCTAATTTTCCTATTTTTAGGAAACTTTGAGTAAATTTGAGGTTTTCCCTAAAGTTGTGAAAAGTTTGGTAGTTTTCCATAAAGTGTTATAAGATTCTGGGGAAATATTTAGGAAAACTCAAAATTTCCCCAAACATATTTGGGATTATCCCCAGATCTGAGGGAATTTTGGGGTTTTTGTGCGATTTCCTCAAAATCACCTCAAAACAGACAAAATTCTTCCCTAAAATAGGGAGATTGGGTCCATTTATAAATGTAAGTCGTCGATGTTTAGTGGGGTTCTCCCCTTTTACATCAATTAGACCGTACGATGTTGTCGGCGGGTTCTCCACTTTGGTGACCCGAGATCTGACTCCAATTTGATCGTATGAATGGTTGTTATTGAAATATATATGTCGCCTATCCTCGTATATAATCATCGACTCAAATCACGTTAGTCAATAACGAAATTAAGTAAGTCAAATAACGAGACTGGACTTTTGAAAACATATATTTGGTATATGAAGCGAACGGAATAGAGCGAAGCGACGGGTAAGTCAACCCTATTTAGTCAAGCGTTGACCAATATTTATAGTCACACAAAAATAAGTTACAGAAATGTGCTGAGTAGGATTAGAAATGTACCCACATATGCGAATAAATAACAAGGTCAAAATATGACTCAAGTAGAATGAATAGATTGGCATGTTTGAAAGCCAGAATATGTTATATGAGCTTAACATAATAACCGACACTACAGATGTATAAATTTAGGTAAGCATAGGTCATTAGTAGATGATCCTTTGAATAGTTCAATTCCACGTTCATAGGTCCACGGGTTAAAATTGGATTTATTATAATATAATATCTTTCCATATTATCTTATTTTGAATATGCATCAACTTATGATTCTCTATATTACTTAAAACAGTAAGGGGTATCAAGAATATACGTATTCATCAGTTTGTTTCCTGATTCATTTATCTAAAGGCAAGATTTGATGACTTGATAAATCCTTTTAGTAAAAGGGTTTTTTCATAAACATTGTACAATGTACAATATTTTTGTTGTTGGAATGACTTAACAAGGAGAGATCTGTTTAAAAAGTATAGTTTCAGCAATATTCCCTGGTTCATGTAACTATTTTTAGGTCATTTTTTTTCAAAATTCAATACATAAGTACACTAATCTAAACAATTATACACAATAGGACAAAATAGCCATCCCGTATTTCCAGGTTTTCTATGATGATTTAACTTCAACTGACTCATGATCTCAACAAATGAAATAATACATCTTATCATGTATTCAATAATTTACAGTCTATGGAGTTATCCACTATTTAACTCATTCTACTCATTTATAGATAGTTTATCTTCTTCGATTGAGATCATGAATCGATTGATGTTAGACCGCCATTGAAAACCTGGAAGCACTAGATGGCGGGATCGTGGATGCGCACTGCTGAGGATTCCCACAATAGGAAGAAACGGCCGTCCAGTACTTCTAGATTTTCAGTGGTAGTCTAACATCAATCGGTTCATGATCTCAATCAAAAGCTTAACAATCTCCACAACCCCTAAACTGATAAATAGTTTATCCATTCATTAAATAAGCTAACCAATCAGAATTCAGTTGTTGTTTTTATTTCTTAAAACATTGACGGATATTATCCTAATATGACAAACAATAAAAATATACGCGTCAATGAATACAATGAAATGAGATAGGTAAATAGGTAGAAAGACAATAGACCAGTGAATTTCTTTATATAAAACTATACAATATATATGTGAATGTATGTATTTACAATATGAAGGGGATAAATATAATATTCTATTATGAATGCCAATAAGCATTTTGTTTCTTTCATAATATTCAAATAAAATTTATATATTATTTGTCTATGAACTAATATCTATGATTTGTCATTCTTTGTTATTCCAATAACATACATAAATACAATCTAGTGAATACGCCTACATACCTTGTAGAGATTACTAAACAATATACATAATTAATAATATACTTTAATTATTTTAAACAATAGATTGTGTACGCTTGTTCGTTAATCATACTTATTATATTTGTTCTATTCTTTATATTTGTCAAATGATACTCTATGATACTTAAGGAAATTCATCCATGAAATGATACCCATCTTATGTAATAGATTAGAAACAAGTTTGAAAAGTGTTGTTTGTTTGTTATTTTCAAAGAAGAATCTGTGCATCTTATTAGAGACATATATGTATTCACTGACAAACATAACACATGTGTAGGCGTAATATACCTAACTATAACACAAAGTACACACCATAATATTGTATATTATAGAACATTTAACAACTACATATATATATAATAATTTCATTATCTCTTGTTTATTTTCAAATAATTATATTAACCGCCAAATTTCTTTTTAAATTTTAAATAGATTCATCTCACACCATAGTGACATGTTTCCAAGATAAGGATTTATTTGTATAGTAATGAAAAACTAAAAAAAATGTTTTTTTGTTTGTTTGTTTGAATAAAATCAATTCAATAATGAAAAACTCATCATTATTCATTGAAGGATAATATAAAACATAACCACAATGTTTATAATTAGATATTATAAAAGGTGTCAATATTATAAAGGAAAACAATATTCTATCAATGGATTATTTATTTTCATTTTATTCATATATATATTAACAATGAATCATATCAATGCATTTGGAAATATGGGTTATTGGTGGTAAGTTTATCATTTTAAAATGAAATCTATACTTGGAAACTATTGTGGATCGTTTGTAACCAACTAGTGAAAATCTTAACAGATTATTGTCGTTTTCTAGATAAGAAGAGACGAGGTTACCTCCTTATTTTGAGTAATGTGCTGCAGCTTCGGAACCCAAATGCCTATCCGTTTTTGTGACTTAAATCCCTTACTAGTCGTCACACAAAAGATGTTGCTCAAATCGGAACAAATAAATCTTTAATTAACAGATAAGGTATCTTAACGATGAACCAAACATTGAGGGAAAACTTAATTGTCCTCTATTTATCTTTCGGTTGCTTAATGATCACCAATAAACTAAACTGATGATTAATATACAGCCTTTAATTCTTAATGAATAGGCTGGAATCAGATTGAATTGAAGAGTGATAGCATTTGCCGATAAGTTGATGCCGGAGATTCATGTGGAAGACGATTTAAAATCACTATTTATATAGGATAGCTAAAGTCTTAGGTATTATTCTCTTTGACAATTCTTAATTACTGATCATCTAGTCTATACAAAATCACTGAAGTTGTCTTGTGGCAAGCAATGTAAAAGTAGTTCGATAGATACGCTTTTTAAGGATTTAAACTTCTAAAATCGTCCGAACTTTAACGAATTTGGCAAATCCAGGCAGACTGAAAATATGGTTTAGCATCTATGAACTAATACGCTTCTCTTCATCAGTTCCTTAGACTATGATATACTTATTGACTTCAAAATAGTTTTAATCCTCGACCAATAGTCATTGTTTAACTTCATTGGTCGATCGGTCTTGTGGCGCTTTCTATAATTAAAAAATGTGTCTAGGATCTACATCAAACCTAAAAAATAAAACACTTAATTCACACGACATGGAAAAATGTGTGTTTTTGTGCCTGATAATCAGATATGCACGATGAGAGTTCTGTGGCATTCGATTCAATAATATAGAAAAGTTCTATAACTTAAAAATAGTAATTGTTTAAAAATCCTTTTTGACTGATTGTTACCGAATATTTGAAAAAAATCTGAGTTTCCCAATAGTTTGTACTAAAATACAATTGGTCGGGCATTTCTTACAGCAAATCGTCATCTACACTTATTGTGTCGATTGACATTCATCAAGAAGGCTGACACTTCCTGTTTTATCATTACCGTAGTTATTCATTTGAAGGTAACTGTTTCATAGTCTGACTATTCTAGAATTGTGCTCTCACCCAGATATTCTCCTACTGAGTTATAGTGTAAAAATGAAAGTTCTATTTGGTGGATAATCAGAGGAAACCTAAGATTACTTGAAGATTATGAAAGGCAGTACAAGAATATTTAGGATGCAATTCTTACCAGATTTAAATTGACGACTATCAAACATTATTTATAAAGTTAAACGATATGTGTAATTGAAGGATGTGCTTGGACCATTGTTGAAGTAAAACGTAATCGCTAAATGAAGATTAATAATAATAGATATAAGGTTTCGGGAAAGTTGGCAAGTTTATAGATGAAATAGTAGGAATATATATGATTAAAGTTCTTATGTGAAGAGACTGAAATAGGTCTCAATGAAGCTAATAATTATTTCATACTTTTCATTCTTCAGTTACAGTTTTTCATATCAAATTATATTTGTATTGTCTAATGTTCCACTCATTTATTGAAAACTTTACTAGTTTCCTCTGATTCATTAAAGCGAAGTGTGGAAACTAAGACTAGTCAATGATATTTTTCAATTTCTAAACACTGTTTCAATTTAATATCAAAGAGGTTTTCGTGGATATTATAGTAATTTCAATGGTTGAGATCATGAGTCAGCCGAAGCTAGACCACCATGGAAAACCTAGAAGCACTGGACGGCCGTTTCGTCCTATTGTGGGACTTCTCAGTAGTGTTCATCCACAATCGCACTTCGCGAGATTCGGGCCCAGGACCTATCAGTCATGAGCGCGAGAGCTTAACCACCAGAATGAATTGCTTTTTTTCCTGTGAATCGCTTCTTAATTTCACACATTATTCTATAGGTTACCACGTTTTAGGCTAAATAAATTGTCAATTAACAATTTCTAGTTAGTTAAGACAGTTCCATTGTACAAATTTGTCAACTTGATTCATTCATACAGTCTTGATAGCTGTAATGTTTATTTTGTAAAATGATCCACTCTTTTTTCTCTTTTTCTTTTCTCTCTCACTCTTTTTAACATACTTCATTGTATACGGACTTTATATAAAAATATCTTCCATGTTATTATTAATGTCTTCTTCAACTATGATAACTTACAAGCGTTTACCTATGATGTCTGTTGAACATTTTCATTCATTCATTCATCATTATGCTTTACGAATAACTTGTTCAATATTAATGTTGTATAGACTTGTATTGATAACAATATAGAGAATTTGCATATGTTTTTCTCATATGTCATGTACTCAGATGTATTCAACGTGGATTATATTGGTAATTATTAGTTAATATCAGATGGGTTTTGTGGAGATTGTAGTAATTTCAATGGCTGAGGTGTTCAACAATAGGACGAAACGGTTGTCCAGTGCTTCCAGGTTTTCCATGGTGGTCTAGCTTCAATTGACTCATGATCTTAACCATTGAAATTATTAGTTAGTTATAATAATAAGAACGGACATAATAATGAATGGGAAATATCAACATATCGATTCCTTTCACTTCATATAATTGAACGATCCTAAAATATACTGTAACCATATAAGATATTTACTGTGTAAACTGAGTAACAATAATTGAATTAAATAAAAGTTATTTTGTTTAAAACAATTCAGAGATGAAAATTGAAATTCACTGATGAATTATTTTGTTTTCTTTTGTTTTGTTTTTTTATACCATGACAACTATTCACAATAGTGTCAAGCATAGTGTTATTAAATTAAATGAATTGTAATATCATGAATTTGTAATATAAACTACTTTGGTCTTGATTTTCAGCAGGTTTTCGAAGTTTTAATAATATAGTATACATGTGGGTAATCTCTTAAAACTGCTTTTAACTTCTGTTGTTGTATTGACTATTTGAATGTTTAGGACTACCATTGATCAGTCACATATTGGTATGTGTAGATCTTGTGCAGATTGCCATGATACTGCACTGTAAGCAAAGATGAATGGTGGCTAGCAGTGAAATTCAGGACGCGCGTTTCGTCCTATTTAGGATTCATCAGCTTGGTTTCGCTGCATCCTAGTATTGATGTTCACTCTGGGACAGCTAATGAGTTCCAAATAGGATTAAACGCGTGTTCTGGATTTTACTACTAACCCTCATTCATCTCTGCTTAAAATGCTCTTCTGTTCATATTTTACATAACAAAAATACTGAGTAAATGTTTCCAGTAAATCAAAATACTACCTTGTTAATATTGTGATTTTATAGCAAATTGAAATAAAAACGGTAGTTGTAAACTGTCTATGAATAGTTATTTAGATCACCAGAAATACTTTAACTATACTCTGTGGGTTTCGTAATCGATTAGTGGGTATCGGTAAAAGTGGGTGATTAGCCCAATCTCCACCACTCGGGTTACCGCTCACGTTAGTTCATGAGTCATTCGTCCCATTATCCAGTAGGCACGACGCGGACTAGTGAGTCGGATTTTGCCTCCCTTTAACTATACAGCTTATCACTATATTTCATATTTGTATACAAATGATTCTATGGTAAGATATTGAAAGAATAATGAATATTTTAAACTCAGTAGTTAGTTCTTAGGAGTAATTATCTTTTCATTTGAGTAATTCAATATTAAATCTTTTTATTTTATGTTGAAGACCTGAACATATCATGAATTTAAACCATTTGCAATAGTTTTGTATTCACTGTACCGTTAGACTATAAGATTTAATGATGAAAATGTACTGTTTGCTTTATGAATCACTACTCAATGCAACAAACAACCAATATCTTTCTAAACGTTAGAATGATTTCATTATCTGTGGTGATAAAAAGTAGGTAAGCTTTTAAAAGCTTTGATCATTAAACCAGTGGACCAAAAGCTATGTTCTAACTCGTAGCGATGTACCATCCATTCATCTTAAAATGCATACCACATTGAAACACCATCCAACAGAAAGTTTCTATTAAAAATAAAATTTTCTTTATCCACAGTATACGTTTTAATCTTTAAGTTATTAGCATGCTTACTTTATTTAAGTGTATTATTATAGGCTTAAAATATAGATTCATTAATTAGATTTTAACATTAAAATCATTAAGAAAAATAGGTAAGGTGAGACCATAATTTATGGACGACCTTTGAGCGACGCCGAAGTGACCTTAAGGGTGTCCACCTAATAACTAGGACTAAATTAGTGTTATAAACTAGTGTGAGGAATTAGAATTTTGACTTACAGTTGATGATTAAGGTTAGGAAATAGATTTAGGGTTTTCATCACGAACTGATATCAACTATAATGCCAAAACTCTATTTAGCCAAATGGATGAGTGAACTTAGCGCCAAAATCCAAGACCTGTTACCTTATTATTATTATTATTAGCTTTATTCAATATTATATGTTTGGTACAACATAGAATTCTCAGCGCAAAGTATTTCAACAAGTTTACTTTTCTTATTTATTGATTAATCCTGACAATAAATATTAAGTGATTGCCAGTCATATGTTAGTAGTTCAGGAATTGACATCTGAGTAATGCTCGTTCTTTTCAACGCATATTGCCATCCGTCATGATGCCGCTGATTGTACCTTTTTGTAACCTGTACAGCGAAATGCCGTAAACTATTCATAAACGCGCCTGAATAGATTGTGCGCTCAATAGACATAATGATGTGTTAAAACAAATAACTTGTTAAAATATCTAGATGGAAGAAACAGGTAGCCCAGATATTCAAGCAGGCCGCCGAATCTGATTCGTTCATCCAAAAATTATAGCCTCGCCATAAATAAAACTCATCAAAGATTTAAAAAAACTGTAAATAACTGAACAGTAAAATTACTTACTGTCAACAAATGTTTATGTGCACCATGTCTAGAAATTGGTTTTGAAGTTTATTCCAGTCCAGAAAGAAAAAAAAAACAGAAGAGTCGAAGAATATCAGACACACTATAGAGTAAAACAATAACAACATTACATCAGGAAAAAGATTGTATTCTTTTGAGAAATTCATTCTTTTCTCTATATTTCTTTCTATCTCTTCTAATTACTTCAATGTAACTGTAGATAAGTTTAGGTATAATTTAATTACTGTCAGATGTGTTCGGCTTATTATTCTGTTCATTCATAATGAACAAACTAGTTTTTAAATCTACAATTGAATACACATAGACTTACAACAACAATGGATACATTAACAAATAAACATGCGAAAAAAATTTTTTTTCTTCATTTTTTCTCTAAAATTTTGTTTAATTATAAATTTGTAAAACCATAAAACAAAAGAAAAGAAAAAAGAAAGAAGTAACAAATAGAGAAATCTGTTAGAGATTATGATGTTCCCAAATGTTTAGTTTATCCGTAAATGAAATATGAATAAAATAGAATTAAAAAAATACTCACATCTGTTAATATTTTGTATTTATAAATGAAGTGTATGAAACGGTATAAGATTTTTCATACATTAAAGCTTAACACAAAAATCTGTTGTTGATTAATTGCTATTGGTCAGTGTATGATATGGTGTCGTGGTATGAAAGAAAGCTGCAAAAGGCTGGCTTCTGTTGGTCCTTCACGACTCCTTGGCTGAGGTCCGAGAAATGGTGCGACACAATGGCTAGAGACATTATCAGATATGGCTCAGAATAGAAACCAGTGGCGATCCTGCTGTAACCTTCTTTTACTTTCTTCATAAAAAGGGGTTGTATCTTCCCTAACTGAAAGATTTCTTCTGGTTGTACCTTTCCGTTTCCCTATTATTATTTATTATTATTACACTACCTTACACTAATCTATTCGTTATTGTTCTTTTCTTTTCACTTCAAATTCTCATTGTTTCGTGTGGCGCATATATATTTGGTGCCCTCTTGTATTAATATTTATATGTTCAAATAAATAAATAATTGCTATTGATAAACATGAATAAAAGACCAATGAATAAACTAAACTTGTTCATCAGGATAGGGGTCGTGGAGATTGTTAAGTTTTGATTGAGATCATGAACCGATTGATGTTAGACTGTAGTGAACAGAACACGGGTGGGGACAATCGAATGTATTTAGCATAAAATTACAGAGCATCTTAATAAAATCCGAGAACCATATATCAAATCGTTAATTTGCGAAATGTCCACCAATTGTTTCAAAATGCGTCAGAATTCATTGTCCTTGCATTTTCATACAAATTGCATTCTATTCCCGCTCTTGCTTTCTTGATCTTCCCCCATCTTCTGCTGCCAGACATTACATTCCTGACTCGCGTCATATACTACTCATATCAATATAAGTAGCACGCACCACAAGACCACAATTGAAAACCTGCAAGCACTGTTTATATATTTCATCTGAATTATAATTTTATCATACAAGCGGTGAATGATTATTTGTAAGGTAGAAAACAAATGAACAGTGATTAATTATCATAATGATATTGTAATCAACAATTTAATATTGTTACATACAGTAACTATAAATGATTACATAATGTCTTGAATCTTTAAGCAATTGAAAATGTGAATCAATTGAGTTTTGATCGAATTGTTTAAATGTATTGAGGTAATCACAATAATACTTGAAGTTGTTCTGCATTATTGAATTTATGAACTAAAATGAAGTGATTGTTCAGCTCTCCAGTATGTCATAAAGATTTTTATGTTAATTTTATTGATTTACTTTTATTTATTTGAACACATAAATATTGGTACAAGGGGGCACCAGATAAATATGTGCCACACAAATCTCATTTGATTTGTGTGATGGCTGTGATACTCCCCGGGTGCCCAAACCGAACCAGGTGATGTTCTTAGGCGGCCACATCCGGTCTGATGCACAAGGCAATGGAGCATCGTATGGAGATTCAGTTTCATGGTAGCCGGTGACCAACGATAGATTCATACACCATTTGTTCCTTCAAGATATTGGAGCCCATGTGCACCATTGGTTTGGAATTAGGGTTTTCCAACTCCCCTAGGTGGACTCTCTGTATCCACCAACCCAGTTAAAGAGCCGGACATTCGCTTTTCATCCTTTCAATTTGGTAAACAACACCCCATGTTAATACTAAATTGTGAAATTTTTATTCCATGATTAGCATGAAAACCACCTTGATGAAAGTATAGGATATGTTGATTAGCTACCGAAAATTGTAGTATAAAGGAGGTCACACTACTGAGTAATATTCTTCAATATATTTGACTTCATTTTATCATGGGGAATAGTTATAAATTAAAAGTAAAAATGAGAAAGTATTCAATTAAATATATCCGCCTACCGATTACATTAATTAGTTAACGCTTGTAAATGAACAACTTAAATGAAATTAGAGTTGATCATGATGTTTTTTCGATAAAATTTCAAATATATTGATCATTTGGGTCATGAACTTGAATCAATTCAACAATATTTAATGAAATATACTAAATTATTTGTAATATGTGAATCAAGAATTGCTGCTTATCATACCGAATCAAATCAGATCGTTAAGGTTGGGGCTGACTAATATGAAGTTAACTTGAATCAGTTTATAAGTGAAATGATATTGTGAGGTAAATGATCAGAATAAATTTGGTCGATATGGGTTAAGAGAGATAATAATGCAATTACAAATCAGAAATTACGTAATATATAGAATAATATGAATTAGGTCAGATCCAGTAGATAGAGTTGGATGCTGAATAAATTTCTCAAAAAGGTTGTTAAATGTAATAATAATGATAATAATAACAATAACAATCGTAAGATGTGTGGATAAATTTCGGACATAAGAATGGACATTAATCAAATTACGTCACCATATTACAAATTTAGCTAGTACATGTATACGTATATATATAAAGTTATTTTTTAACCAAATATATTTTATTTATTTATTTATTCTTATCATCATTAGTGTAAAACTACATTATTTTAAGTATTAAGACGATTTTAAATTCACTTGGTTTTGTTTGCTTGTATCTTCCCCTTGTTGCTTAGGGTTGTAATTGATCAGTCTATTATTGACATAAGTGCATCGTCCTCGGATTGCCCTGATGTTGCCTTAAGTCACAAGCTTTATAAGCAAAGATCAATAGTGGCTAGAAATGGAATCAAGGACGCGTGTTTCAAGGCAATCTGCACAGCATGAACATATGCCAACAAGTGACTGATCAATTACAGTTCTAAACAACAATGGAAAGATACAAGCAAACAAAACCAGGTGAATTTAAGTTTCACCCCATTGCATAAGCAAGTAGCTATCAGGACTCAGTAGCTAAGTAGATAACGCAATGACATTTGAAGTAAATGATACTGGAATCAAGTCCCAGATTGAACATCAACTCTCTGAGATGTAGTTACATCCAGCTGACGAGTCCGAAACAAGACAAAACACGTGTCCTGGTTTCCACTACTAGCCACTATCCTACTTTGCTTATTAAGACAAGTTTGTTTTCAAATATGAAACTCTAATTTAAAAAACTCATTCATTAGCGAAAAACACTGTAATATTCACACATTTTATTAGCTTTTTCAATCATATACATTAATTTTATATTATGTAATCGTTTCATATGTATGAAGATGTTGCTTAAAACAAACTCTTTATTTTTATATTCAATAAATCAGTGAAATATTTATTGACTATTGAGGAACATCGTTTCTATTACAAAATCAGGTAGTCGAATAAACTAGAAAAAGAAAAACAACAACAATAACTAAATAATCAGATTAGATAGTTTGGTAAGTAATAAACTTCATCATATCGTGCTGTATTTTGAATTATGAAAAATAGTGAAAAAGAGGAATACTTAGTTAATTAACTATTATTATTATTTTTATCAGTTTTTATTCAAGTTTTGTCAATAATAGTTTTATAATCAGTAAGGGTTTTTGTGGATTTTATCGAGACTGAAGTCCCCGGGTTCGAATCCCGCGAGCGGAATCGTGGATGCGCATTGCTGAGTAGTCCCACAATAGAACGAAACGGCCGTTCAGGGCTTCCAGGTTTTCAGTGGTGGTCTGACATCAATCGGTTCATGATCTCAATCAAAAAATTAACAATCTCCACAACCTCTAAAACTAGTAATTTAGTAGTTGAATTCATGAGTCAGTAGAAGCTAGATCACCATGGAAAGCTTGAATAGCTTCAAGAATGCGCATCTACGATCCCGCCCCACGGGACTCAAACCCAAGACATATCGGTCTCGCGCACAAACGCTTAACATTTATACTACTGGGCCGGCATTCAACGGTGTTAATATCTAACTTCAACTAATCCTCAAAATTGAACCACATCCCACCACCGTCTTCAGTAAGTTACTATCTCATAATAGACCTAGTTGAACTCAACTAGACACGGCTTCTCACTAGAACTCCAGGAAATACCTCTTGAAGTCAGTCATTAGTGAGCACATAATGAATATAATCAAAAAGGGGGTTGTTTGTTTGTTTCGACGCAACATAGTTTGATCCATTAATTCTGGTTTCAATTACATGCGAAACAATATACTATTCATCTTAACAATTGATCTTTTGACTATTCAGTCACTTCGGTAAATAATTTACATTAATACACCAATCGATTATTGAAAAGTGATACATGTTATGTGTTGTATAAGCTCGTAAGCCAATAAGTTCCATGAAATTTAAATTCACACTTGATCATAAATGCGCAGAATGAGTTGACTGGTCTTTATAGATTCGGTTCACTAATTTATTTAGTTTCATTTAAGGATTTATTTAGTTGGCTTTTTAAACCTTGACAGTATACGTTAAAAGTTTCCTTAGAATGGAGGTTTGTGGTGATTGTAGTAATTTTTAATATTTGAGTTCATGAGTTGAGGTCAGTGGTTCTGGGTTTGAGTCCCGCATGCAGGATTTGGGATGCGCACCGTTGAGGAATCCCATACTAGACTAAAACAGCCGTTTAGTGCGTCCAGGTATTTAATGTTGAATTCAACCATTAAAAAAATTTCTCTGACTGAAAATAAATTTAATTGTACAAAAGTACAAAATTTATCAGATCTTTAGTTTTTAGGAAGTTCAATTCCTGATTGATTGATTACTGGGTTGTGGGTGGGCAGTGTCATGTGTGTCAGATCCTTCGTAGTAAAGATCGAATGCTATCAACCATCTTGCTGTTACACCTTGCTAACAAGTGCCGAAGGACACGAAACCCGGGTCCACGGTTTCCAATTGACTACCCCCAAACCACCATCCCAAAGTTCAATTCTTTCAGATGATTTCTAAAGTAATCTGACATGATTAAAAATCTACCTAAACAAATCCAGTCTGTTACTATGAGTTAATTACAGTTAAGATATAGTTTACTACTTCATTTTGATCCATTAATAGTTTGTCATATTTCTCGTCTAAATATCAATAAGTATCAAAAGTATGATTCTGTTTCACTTTTATAATTACAAATTTAGTTAAATTACATCATAGCGTTTTCTTCTATCAAGGTTACAAATGAACCAATGATTCAAAGTTTCATTATCATGTTAACCAGTCTTCATTTTATTGATCAAGTTTGCAGTGTAACTTCAGATCTTTTTTATTTACAATATAGTGTATACTGGTTAAGTGATTTCAGTCAACTAATAAATATATTGGTTGAAGTTAGACATTAACACCATTGGATTCCGGCCGGCTCAGTGGTCTAATGGTTAAGCGCTCGCGCGCGAGACTGACAGGTCCTGGGTTCGAATCTCGCGGAGGGCAGGGTGGGGAGTCCCATACTAGAACGAAACGGCCGTCCAATGCTTCCACGTTTCCCATAGTGGCCCAGCTCCAATTGACTCGGAAGTTTATTTCTCTATTGTTTATTAGCTGATAGAATACTTGTAATTTAATTAATGAACAAATATTTGGCTCCTTATTTGAGATTTTTAAAAGGATAAGTCATGATTCATAGTTAGTTTGGTATATTTATGCAATAGAATCTAATAGGATAAAGTGTTATAATGTTCTAAAATATAAATTTAGTATGATTCGTATCCATACAGTACGTATATAAATATTTATGGTGCATTTATTAGTGAGAGATTAAAGATCTCTACATCTCTTGATAGTCAATATTAGCTTCCAACATAACGCTGTATTTATCCCACATGAATTATGGTTGAATGAACAATCTCATCTCTTAGGACATTTAACTTAACCGGACGACTAATATTAGGGCAATCTTTTTCAAATATAGCACTTCTAAGGTTATTAGTTTATGAGCATAAATTAAGATTACTTTTCTTTATACGAATATTCGTCGATATTAGAACGAATAGTTTGACTGATATTGGGCGCCGAGTATAGAGAAGTCATTGTATGTGAAAATTATATTTGAAATAAGTTCAGCGATTGAAATTTAAAATAATTCCAACGTTTCGTCCAGCAAACGTGTCTAGACTTCTTCAGGGTAATAATCACAATCAAAATCATTAAAGAAATCTGTCCAGCATTCTGCCTTTAATTATATTTAAGATAGCACTCATGTTAAGTAATAAAGTTATTTAATTCAATTTTAAAATGTACTTAAAGTGTACACATAAAAATATATCTCAATCAAAATTCATTGATTATTAATTGAGATGATGAATCGATGAATGTTCGACAACTATTGAAAATCTTGAGGCACTGGACGGCCGTTTCATTCTACCATGGAACTCCTCAGTAGTGCTCATCCACAATCCCGCACACGGGATTCAAACTCAGGCTTAACTTCAACCAATCCATGAAACTAATTATTATTACGGATTGTTCAGTTATTCAGTCTATAATCAGACATTAGTGCTAAGGGAATCTACCCAATTATTATTGATAAATCAATAATTTTTTTAAGATAAGCTGCACTATGGATTGGGATTTTAGTGATTCTACCAATACATTTTGAACTTAATGAGCATTTCCATTTAGATATTTGGTAAAACAAGAACGAATCAAGCGAAGAAATTTCTTTTCAGTTAGTTTTTCATCATGACCTTACACTAATCAATAAATGTATGATTTACAATAATGAAATAATAATAATACTTATGTTACGTAATAATCATATAACAACATATTGATTAGTATCAGAAGGGGGTTTTGTGGAGATTCTAGTAATTTAAACAGTTGAAATCATGAGTCAATTGAAGCTAGACCACCGTGGAAAACCTGGAGGCACTGGACGGCCGTTTCGTCCTATTGTGGGACCCCTCAGCGGTGCACACCCACGACCCCGCCTCGCGGGATTCGAACCCAGGACCTGCCAGTCTCGAGCCAGGCGCTTAAACAACTAGACCATTGAGCCGGCATCCAACGGTTTTAATGTCTAACTTCACAAAACTTTATTCTGATAATTAGAAAAAGGTTTAAATATTTTTGAAAGAGTTTCATCAAAGTTCATCTATAAACTCACTCCTATACCGATGACCAAGTTAACGAGAGTGGTTGTATAAACTTCTTTTGGATTGTTAAAAAGAATTTCAGTATACTGATTGATAAATAATATGCAATGCTACAAAGTGTAATTGATTGTTGGCCACTTACAAGAATGAGCTATTGATCAAAGTTCCCTAATGATTTGAAATCAGAGACAAGACCATTTGCAAGAAGAATAGGGTTTTTGATGCAATAAAATAACATGAACATATAAAAGAAATATGACCTGGTAAAATGTCATAAAATGCTGAAAAAATAGGTTAATAGATCATTCATTCTTCAACAGGTTAAGATCTAACTGTTTAATCTAATTCTTGTGTATCATATCTGGTTGATATCAAGCATTTTAACACTAAGACAACTTTTAAAGCCTTTGTTTCTCTCTAATAGTGAGCTCTTTAATTCTACATGATTTTACCCAATCAGTTTATTGTTAGTGAAATACAGTCAATCTCAATGAAATTGTCTAAATATTTAAATCAGAAAGGAGTTTTGTGGAGATTTTAGTAATTTCAATGGTTGAGATCATGAGTCAATTGAAGCTAGAGCACCATGGAAAACCTGGAAGCACTGGACGGCTGTTAGACACCGTTGGATGCCAGCTCAGTGGTCTAGTGGTTAGGCGTTCGCGAGTGAGACTGACGGGTCCTGGGTTCGAATCTCGCGAGGCGGGATCGTGTAGGTGCACTGCTGTGGAGTCCCATACTAGGACGAAACGGCCGTCCAATGCTTCCAGGTTTTCCATGGTGGCCTAGATTCAATTGACTCACGATTTCAATTATTTAAATGTTAAAAGTTAGTTTTCAGGATATACTAATATAGTCTTAAAATAAACATTAAACGTTTTCCATATTGAATTGACAAAATATATTTGCAGCTCATGTGTAAACTTTTGGTGTTGTTGAGTTTCTTAAGCCAAATGATCTAATTGATGAACTTCTGTTTAAAGTAAGCACTTATGATTTCATCGAAAATGACAAAGAGAACACTTTGACTAGATCATCTAGCTCAGAAAACTCAATAATAACAAAACTCTTTTGTATTTCTTTTTGAATATCCATTCAAAAACTCATTTGTGATCAAACTCAATGTCATTGCGATATAGAAATGATCACAATATGTCATCAAATCATCAAAAACCGAGAATATGCACAATGTTTTAAAAATTCCGATCCTTGTTATGTTTATAAATTCCCTACATTTATATTATGTTGATAGCTTTCTCCAATTCTGTTTGTGTTTCTTACTTTAACTTGGCAAATCATCATGATATACAGATTTAGTAAATAACATAATAATAATAATAATCGTAACCATACTACTACTAATAATAACGATTACTTATGAAACTAATAGTTTTATAACCTTTGTATTTGTATTTCTTGTTGTTTAATTTTTCAATTTCCTTATTCCATCAAAACTTCGTTTTTATTAATTCACTGAAATTATTAGACACATGCTGTGTACCGATGATAATGGTGATGATGATGATGTATTCATAGGGTTTGATGTTATACACACCCTACAATTCTATCTTATCATTTTACATTCATCTATTTGTTGGTTCAATAAAAATTACTACCATTCTGTTCAATAGTTCAATGTTGAATGACTGAATATTTTGTTTGTTTTCATTAGTTTTTCATTTTTGATTGTAAACTGTAAAACTAAATTGTTTTAATGTTAATTTCAGTTCATTATGCTTAATACAACTTTAAGTTTATGTATTTATTATATTATTCTATCACTGTTTATCAAAGATTAAAGAAATAGATATGCCTTTTTCCAAGTTGTACAGATGAATGACAATATTCAATAGTCCATACAATTGTCAAAGAAGTAAGCGGAATTTGTTAATTACATATAGTAGTAGGAAAATCAACTTAAAGTTACTTTTCATCAGGTGCAGTTACAAATATCTTTAGTCAAAAGTGTAGAACTACGAATAAACAAACAATCAAACAAAAAATCATGGAACAAGCATTTTAACATTCTGTATGTCCATTAAATGATCTAAATCCATATTGGCCAAATGACTATCCCTTATTTACATAGGGAATTTGTTAATCAACGATTTAACAGAAGGGATGCAAATTGTCAGATGCTTGCTTCACTTACTTATTAAAGTAAACTGATCGTTTAAAAATATCTTAAGCTGATTTGGAAGTTGAGTATTTTTCCGACTCCTTAATCCGTTATCTAATTCCTCTGGTCTATAGTAAACAAGTGACGGTCTCGTTGATAAATATCATCCTAAATACTTCAAGTACTACTGAGTTAGCTTTTGCTTTATATATTTATGGCTTGTGAGAATTTCGGGCCCTGATAAACCACACGGTTTGATGAAAAAGTAGGCAGTAATATAATTATCATCAGTGAAATGTTAGAAGATAAATTGAAATTTGTACCTATAGTAAACTGAAGCATTATTAAACAAGTGACGTGGAGTTTCATATTAGATTCAAATATGGTTAAATCCCATAATCATTACTTCATTTGTCATTCTGGCTGATAGTAGGTTGTTTCATCTGCTACTAATATTGAAGGGTATTAGTTAATGAGTTAGAAGTGTTTTATACTTTTATTACAACATAGTATATATGACATCATCAGATGGTTTGCTCTTTTGTTGGAATAATCACTGCAAATCATTCAATAATTATAGTTGTACGAAAAATATATAAATAGTCACATGCTTCTTAAATGGTAATTTATAAACGTCATTAACAAACGAGATCCTAACGTTTGATATTCTTGCCGCTCAACGAAACACAAGAAACTTAAGAAGAAAAAAGTTACTTGTTTTTTACTGGTATCTTTTACTAGAATGATTTTACCATTATTGTATTGATCCATAAGATCACAAGATATATAGTCATCTTAGTTGATTACTTTCAAGTTTCATTACATTATTCAAGTAAATAAACAACACTGTTTAACTGTTCGAAAAAGTCAGTAAAAATTAGTAAGATTTAAGGTTTTCACTCGTTGGTACTCTATTACAAAGGTACATTAAAGCCTTGAAAACATTTGATACAAATGTTTTGGTATGCGTTCATAAGTTTTACAGTGAGATTTCTGTGACTAAAATTTAGAACTAGACAATATAAGAATGACGACTAGCAGTTTTTATAGACAATAACTGATGATTATCTGTGTGTAGTAATTCCTGAAGTTCCTGTGAGAAGTCATGGTCTGTGAGGTTCATATACTTCTAAAATGATCCATCTGTAGCTGAGCAGTCACACGAACTAATTGAATTCAAGCATATAAACTACTGGTTGCCTACCTAGTAGTTTAAAGGCTAATTGTTTACCAATAGATCCGAAGTTTTTGGATCCCGACATCTTTGTAATCGTGGATACGCATTGCTAACTAATCCCAAAAACAACTATCCGATTATTTCTGATTTTTAAGGTCATTCTGTGATGTAAACCATGGAAAGATAATTTACACAAAGCTTTTAAAGTTTGTTTTAGGACTAAACTATGTACTTGAACATTTTTGTGTATTTCTTTCACTGATCAAGTTTTATGGGGTTAACATTGCACTCAGTTTAACAGTGTTAATAAATAATTGAAATATCCACAGGATGATGGTTTTTAACATATAAAATTAGTCCATTTTTGAATCCTATTTTCACGAAGTTGAATTTGTTTTTCACTCAAGTCTATCAAAATCTCAATTATTTGTGACTTTCTTGCAGAAACGTTTTCCGAAACTTAAAATAAGACATGGATTGTAGGGCTATTTAGTTTGAGGTCGTCAAAGAATTCATTTCAATGACAAGAGTAACATCATAGAACCATTAAACAAATAGGAATAAAAATTATGGGTTTTCAATGCCATACTGCCCCAAAGTGTAGGTTTCCAAAATTAGTCTAATTGCAGTCGGCTTCTTTCCATATACCTATAATCTTTCAACAGTTGAGATCATGAGTCAATTGAAGCTAGACTAATCCACGATTAGTTGAAGTTAGACATTAACACCGTTGGGTGCCAGCCCAGTGGTCTAGTTGGTTAAGCGCCTGGCGCGAGACTGATAGGTCCTGAGTTCTAATCTCGCGAGGTGGGGTCGTGGATGCGCACTGATGAGGAGCCTCACAATAGGACGAAACGGCCGTCCAGTGCTTCCAGGTTCTCCATGGTGGTCTAGCTTCAATTGACTCATGATCTCAAATGTTGAAATTACTACAATGTCCACAAAACCCCTTCTGATACCTGTAATCTTGTTTATTAGTGTATCTGAGCTAGTCAATGTTTATGAAAAGCTCTTTAAAAAAATCTATGAATCGATTTATTTTGCTGTTTTTTAATCTGGTTAACCAAACGCCGAATCTTTTACTGGCATTAATAACTTTTCATGAGTTTCTGGTAGTCCATAGTCAATGATAACATTAAAAATACCCTTTTGTTTCCGTTATTAACCCGACCTAAGAGGTAAAGCGTCTTCTTCATTTTATCCTTTCAGTTTCTTCTTGGATTCAAGTGTCAAAGATTATGAGGTTCTAGGAATCATCTATAAAGTTAACAACTTAAGTGTACAGAAAATTTTAAATAGTCGAGATAAATTATGCTTTAAAGAATCACCTGAACAAAATTGAATCATGGTTCAATATTTTAAATATTGATGAATAAAAATACATTGGATCCTAAGAGATCAATCATATATTATTATTTTAATTGATTATCTGCTCAAACCTTATCGTTTCGATATTCGCTCAATAGGAATCCAATACATTTTTTGATGAGACTGCACAATGAAATGAATAAAAGCCTAAATATAGCACACTCTATAATCAGTTCTAATTTGGATTGTGGGAAAGTTTTCATAGAATGTTGTATTTCATGAAACAGTTTAATTTGAAGAGTCACATCAATTATGCATAGTCAATAAATTTGTGTCAAATACAATCAACGTTCTTGTTTTTAGCATATAACTGTCCACATTCCAGTTGCCCTATAAACATGCATAAGAAAGTGAATACTAAAATAGCTGACAAGTAACATCACTAATTGCAAGATTAATATCTAAAGATTAATCCAACTGACTGATCTTTAAAAAAAGATATATGCAGACTATAGGTGTTATCAAGTGACCTAGAATAAAAGAAATGAAACCAAATTAAAACCATCATTTATTGCTTTCCAGTAAATAATCAATTAATTAATTAACTAATTAAAAACTTATCCTAAGCACCAATACATATTTTCCGTTGAGCACTTTAGTACCATTCATACAGTTTCTCCTCATAAGTAAAATTTACTTAACGAAAACGTATCAGTTTTCTTATTAAAGTTAACTGGTGGTTGGAGGTAGTTGATAGGAAACCCTGGATCTATGTTTTGTGCTATTTGACACTCGTCAGTAAGGTGTACCTGTAATCTTGAGGAAACGGATGCTTCCTAACAGATTTGATCCCATGTCAATTAGCTTTATAGTTAGGGACTTTACAACTGAGCTATCTGTTTTGTACAATATGATTTCTTACGTAGATTTAAGTATTCGACATATTCTCATGTTAGACAGTTAATGTCAAGCTCTCTTGAATATACTGAAAGACAGTTTTTGTTAAATACGTTTATTTCTTAGTATTTAATTTTATTTAGCGTTTGAAATATTCATGTTTCTCAAGTTGATTTATTCATTATTACATGTTGATTGTACTTTTAAAAATTAATCGACGCTACAGTTTATAGGTCAACAATAATCAATTAACATCAAGATCGACAAGGCAACCTTTCAGTTATAATATGTGGAGATATTTGAATAATTGACTTCTACCTGAAGTTTGTGTTGACATGGTTCAAAAGAATAACGACAGCTCCAGGATTTAATCATCCAACTCAGAGAACGAAACTTCATTAAAAATACTGTAATGTGATCATAATTATCAGTTATATTTATGGATTTCTTTTGAATGAGAATGAATAATGATATCTAAATAAGGTCCTCATAACCTCTAGGTAGCTTTTCGCAGATAATCATCAACAATATTCACCAAATCGATTGTTGTTCATTATGGTTTAAAATTATTTAAAGTGACTAAAGTAGTTTAAAACATCTTGATCATCCGAAACTTTTTCATATACCAGTAAAACTACTATATTTGTTTACAATAGAATTATTTACTTTCATTACTGATTTCAGCTGGTCAGTCCATATTAATGTGTGTGATTTTATGATAACCATCTATTCAATTTAAATAGAATTTTAATGGTTGAGATCATGGAAAACATGGAAGCACTGGGCGGCCGTTTCATTCCGTTGTGGGACTCCTCAAAAGTGGACATCCACGATCACGCCTCGCGAGATTTGAAAGCAGGACCTATCAGTTTCGCGCTCGAGTGCTTAACCTCTAGACAACTGAGCCGACCGACATCCAACGGTGTTATTGTCTAACTTCAACTAATCCACGAAATTGATCGACTTGTCCACCATTATCTTCAGTGAGTTGCTATCTCACAACAGACCTGGATGAATTCCACTGGTCACTACTTCTCACTAGAACTCCAGGAAATGCCTCTTGAAGCCAGTCGTTAGTGAGCAAATGATGATTATTATCATAAGGGGGTTTTATAGATATTTTAGTAATTTAATAGTTGAATTCATGAGTCAATTAAAGCAAGACCACCATGGAAAACCTGGAAGCGTTAGATGGCCATTTCGTCCTAGCATGGGATCAAAAGACTACAATACTTTCTTCCATAAAAAAAGCTGATGACATATTAATAATTAATTTAATAACATCTTAAGAGTCATAAAATCTCCAAACTTTGAACATAATTAATATGTTTCGAAAAATCCATACATGGAATTTTCCGATAACTTTTACACTCTTCATTATGAAGAACTTAATTATGAAGTTTCCATTGTTTATCTAGAGAACAAAAGTTAAATTATTTAGGTCTAATGAAATTAATTCTGATTATTTACGTTAACAGGTTTTACTATCTTTATGTATCCATTTGTTTCCCTCTTATGTTTTTTATAATTAATCTATGATCTTTTCTGTATAGATGTATGAACTGAATCCATATGAACGCCTGAATGATCTAATTATCGTACACTTAGAAATTCTCTGGTATTCTTGAAATTTCCATGACTAATCATTCTAACATTTTTTCAATTATGTTTATATTCATACTTGTCTCTACGCATCAACATAAGTGATAGTACATTGTGTATTTAGATTGTTGGTCTGTATTGTTGTACTTGTCAGTTAAGAGAGTGTTTACTTTATTGAATATGGTGTTTCTCCTAGTCGATACAACTTACTCCTTGAGGTAATTTTCCCCTTGTCCTTCTCCATTGTTGTTTTGCAGCCTGTGAAATTACAATCCTTATGTTGATTTTGAAGATTCTCAGAATTAATGTAGATCACAAGTCAACACAATTACTTCTTTTCATTTTATATTTCGTATGCATTTCCATCAACATTAGTTGCATAAACTAGCGATGTCCTTGTACGTATGAACAAAGATTCTTAATCAATTCATACAGTCTAGAGAATCCAATACCTCAAAAAAAACGAATGAAGCTTTTGGCCTTTATACTGTGGTGAACGAAGAATTGATGGGTAAAACCAATTTGCTGTGTAATGCAAAATTGCAAAGTGCTTTCCTAAAATATGAAAATCACAAATTAGATATATTATTTGCACACCTTCCATCAGTTATCTTTTACATACTCCATAATTCTTTTAATACTGTTGTTAATACGATGCGCGTCTGTTTCACTTTCTTTTCTCTTCAATTCAGTCTTCTGTTGTTAAACATTTCACTTCCGGTTAATGCTACATTCTACTTATATCTGTCAAAATAAGTAGCATACACTGCAATATTAGTTCTCAAATGCGGATTATGAGTAATAATAAATTGGTTTGTGAAAAATGTGACTGAAAGCAGTATGTTTGTATTAACTTACTTACTTACGCCTGTTACTCCTCGTAGAGGAACATAGGCCGCTCACCAGCATTCCTCATCCAACCCTGTCTCGGGCGATGTTTTTACTGCTAAGAATAATTCCTGATTTGTTAAACACTATAACCTTCTTTGTAATACCTATTCCCGAGAAAGGAAAAACAAAACTTTTACGCTTTCAAATACCGTATTTTATTCAAGTACTGAGTTCATTAGTTAGATTCATGAGTCAATTAAATCTAGACCACCATGGAAAACGTGGAAGCACTGGACGAACCATAGATCGAACTACTAAATCACTATAATATCCACAAAATCCCTCTCTGATTACAATCATCATATACTCACTAATGACTGTCTTCAAGAAGTATTTCCTGGAGTTCTACTGAGAAGTAGTGACCAGTGGAGTTCAACCAGGTCTGTTGTGAGATAGTAACTCAGTGAAGACAATGTTGATTTTGTCGCTCAATTTCGTGGATAAGTTGAATTTAGACATTAACACAGTTGGATGTCGGTCGGCTCAGTTGTCTAGAGGTTAAGCGCTCGCGCGCGAAACTAACAGGTCCTGGTTTCGAATCTCGCGAGGCGTGATCGTGGATGTCCACTGTTGAGGAGTCTCATAGTAGGATCAAACAGCCGCGCGGTGCTTCCAGGTTTTCCATGGTGGTCTAGCTTCAAGTAACTCATGAATTGAACTACTAGATTACTATAGTATCCACAAAACCCCTCTCTGATTATTAGTACTGAGTTGTTGCTTCTTTTACATAAAAAATAAATATAGATTCTAACCAAATTTGTTTATAAGAAATAAAACTATTTATTTCTGTTGAAAGATATAATGACCTCAAACACTACCATTACATCTCCACCCAAAAGTAAATGTCTTCACTAGTTCCTTGATCATTGAACCGTGTAACCATTATAGCATAGTACAAGCTATGAGCCATATGTGAAGAAATTCAAACACTTTACTTCTACCTGAAGTTTGTGCTGATGATTTCGTTCAGAAGAATGATGAAAGCTCTACAACTAAACCATCCAGCTCAAAGAACAATACTCCATCAAAATATAACACAAATGTTTATTTCAACAAATTAATTTAACAGTTAATTTTCTTTTACATTTATAATGCCTAGACTAAGTTGTCTCACCGTTGTTCGTAAAGAAACACGATTAAATTATTGACTTTTTAATAATCATATCTTTATATAAATACATATAATTGGTTTATAATGCTTTCCATGTTCCAATCAATCCACACACTCACTTCCTTGTGTTATCTTCGAAATTATGGTCTAAATGAAGTAATAAACTTTTTTTGGTTATACAAGTAAAACTATATGCTCTCTCTATCAAACGAACGTATATCATATAAACAAACACTTGATTTTTTCCGTTTGTTTTAACGGTTCATTTATAAACAACTGTGAGTTTGTAAAAGTGGAGAAAATCGTTTCAATCCTTAGTGCTATTTAGTTATTTGTTTAAAACTTTACTCTCATTTATCCATGTTCACACATTATTCAAGACATCAAGTTTTGAGTTAGATTATAAACTACACTTATTTTTTTAGGGTGGGGGAACTAATCAGTCAAAGTCTGTTTGGCTAGATTAATATCAAAAGTGAAATAATCATTGGTTGAAGTTAGACATTAACGCCGTTGGATGCCGGCTCAATGGTTTAATGGTTAAGTGCTCGCGCGCGAAACCAGTAGGTCCTGGGTTCGAATCCCACGGTGTGCGGGATCGTGGGTTCGCACTGCTGAGGAGTCCCATACTGGGACGAAACGGCCGTCCAGTGATTCCAGGTTTTCCATGGTGGTCTAGCTTCAAATGACTCATGATTTCAATCAATCAAATAATCATTTCATTGAAATAATTTACCATGAAGCTGTTTACCAATTCCTTAACAAAATTCACACATACAAACGTTTATTGTTGAAAAGTGTTTTAAAACTTAATGACATCTATCAACATTTACTTTTATGCAATAGAAGTTATAAACACAGAGTTTCTTAAACCTTGGTTCCTAAAAGAGTATGTAGTCTTTTTCTAATGCTACTACATACTTCAACTCATACTTAAGTTAGCACTTCAACCCAGTGATAATAATTAGGTTCTGTTAAGCTTTAAAGCATGAACACGTCTATTTGATGTCATGAAGTGGGGATATTAATTTTAACTCTTTTTAAATTTCAGAAAGTTTTAATAGAACAGTAAAGATATCAAACTTAACGTAGATAGAATATAGATACAGATGATCCGTATCTTTTAAGAAAAGTAACTGCAACAAGTGATCATTTCAGACGTTTCCAGCCGGAATTAAGACTCAATAGTTCTGGATTCTAATTGGTTGAGATACACGCCAACTAATATGAATATAAGATGCTGGAACCAAGAGTTGTGTAAAAAAATATGATTTAAAAGTAGACAATGTATTTATGGATACACGTTTGTACCCCATCAGTTCAATTTCATTTACATTCAAGTAATCGTTTTATAGCTGAAACGGCTCAACACTCAACGATTGGAACAATATCGACTAGTATAGTTCATATTTCAAGTGTTTGTAAATTTAAACCACAATATAAGTGATGTTATATGAAGTTGTATTATTTCAGTTGTTATTTGTCGGATCAAATTATGCAAAGATCATTTTCATTGCAAACAAATTTTGTTTAAATAAACAATCAAATTAAAAAGTGAGGAAGTTAGTTCTAAGGTAATAGTGCATTTTTATTCCAACTTAAGTAACTGACATTCGAAGCTTCCTTTTGATATTCCTCTGTAATGTACCAGATCAATCTAATCAGTCAATGAATTGAAGGAATCAATCATTTTCCATCGATATATAAGTGAGTGCATTTCCTCACTCCCTTACTATACTAATCCCGTTAGATGGATTCTTCTAGCTTTAAATTTATATCATAAGATATGTTTTCAGTTATCGTTTTCAGCATCTTCAACTGAAACTAGTTTAGATAATAATCAGAGAAACATATAAATTGTCCCGATAGATTAAGTATTGTATTCATTTTTATATTTTATCTGGAATGTTTGTAATTCTCTAAATGCAGATATTTTAAGTGATACTTCCATTGTAAGCCTCAAACGAGATCGAACCTGAGATATTCAAATCTAGCAAACAGCATCTTTTATCTTATGTACATACCAAAACAGTTACAATTCTAAAGTATATTAAAGGGAAATTTAATGCATTATTATACAATCTATGCTGAGAATCCCTTAGTGTGATTTTACCTGTCAATGAATTTACACTGTACTACTATTAGACAAAGGTTAAGTAGTCAGAAAACCATACACAATTTCTGAATTGAAGATTTATATTCCATTTCACAAAATTCGATCTAATAGACTCAGTAGTATCTTTAACATTCACACAATAAGATAATTAAAAACAAAGCATGTAAAAAACTTAATCTTACGTAGGTATCATTACCAAGGTTTGACTTGATAATTTTGAATAAATTGGGCATTGGGTAGATTGTTATAAATAAAATAATATCCCAATGAAATATCCCGATGAGTAGAAAAATTAAATTTTCTGACGTTTCGTGACTCAGTGTAAGCTACTTCTTTAGACAGTAAGTAATCAAATCAAAATTAATCGAAGTTTAGTTAGTACAAAGGAACAACGCAAGAATCTTATGTGCGGTTAATTCTCTGAAGAAGTGGCTTACATTGAGTCGCGAAACATCAGGAAATCTAATTTTCCTATTCATTGGGATATTATAAACATATGAATGTATTTATGAATCTTACGTAGTCTTAGCTTTATTCAATATTATATTTCGGTCCAATATAGAATACTCAGCACAAGGTATTTCAACAAGTTTCTTTTACAAAAAAACAAAAACAGAGACGAAAAAGAAAGGGAAAAAGGCTAAAAAAATCTAAAAAACTGTCCAACTTTCCAAATTAGAGACATTTTAAGAATGCAGGACATTGACTAGGTTAACTCTAACAAATTGTTCGTCACAGAGTATATTTGCTAGGTAAGGTGTTATAGAACTTTTATACTCTTTCTTGCGTGCATGCATTTTAATGTAATTACGTCTCGTTCTACCAGAAGATATACAAGGAAAAATATATGAGTGAAGAGGATGGTTAGTATCTGATAAAATAACACCTGCCAGGAGTTTGCATGACTTTAGATGTCCATCCACAACCATATTAATTATGACCTCGAAAGAGTCACCACACACCTTGCTGACTGCCTTCAGCACTCTCCGCAATAAAGCAAAGTTTTTTCTGAAAAGCCCGGGAAAGAATAATGGAGAACAGCAAAGAATAATAGGTAATATGCAAGAATTGACAAGTTGTAAGAGTAAATGACGAGTAATCTCAAGAGTATGCAATCTTTTTATGTAGTAAGTCAGACGGAAAACCTTCTTTGATAACAATAAAACGTGAGAAGACCAAGAGAGATCATAGGAAAAGGTAACACCAAGATAATTGACCTTTGACACTGTGTTTATCAAAGAGTCTCCGATGGCACACGCATTATGGGATTCCAAAGTGTTGTTTAGATGTCGTTCATGTCTCATGCTAAAGTTAACAGCTTGACATTTAGACGGATTAAGTATGAGACCATTAAAAACGGACCAACAATCAATACGAGACAAATACTCATTCATTTCTATGGGATGTAAGGAGGCAGAGGTAGACATATATACAGTGAGATCATCCGCATATTTCACAAAAGTGTTTACTACGGAAGATGGCAGATCATGCAGAAAAGAAAAGGTGAAAAAACGGCTCCTTACGGTACACCTTCATGAGACAGTAGAGACTCTGAACACTTTCCTCCAAACACAATGTACTGTTCCTTTCCAGAGAGGTAGGAACATAACCAGTTGGTTATCCAGTTGTCAGTGTTGACTTGATGATTGTATAACATTTTGGCGTTTTCTTATGTAGAATTATTTATATTTAAAGCTTTATTTTTTCCATTTTAAAACTATTTTCTGTATTAAAAAGTGCTGAAACATTACAAATTGAATATAGATCTGATAAACTATTTACCGCTTACTAGGTAATGGTCAAAAGTTCAATGATATTGACTGTTTAAGGAAATTTGTTTAAATCATCTATTAATTATTGTATTTTTCTTTTTTTATCTAATAAACAATTTCTATTCTTGATTGAATATTATGATATACAACTATAATGAATAAGAATACAAATGAGGGCAATCGAATGTATTTGAATAGAAAATTATAGAACATGTTAGTAGAATCTGAGAATCATACAGTAAATACTTCATTTGGAAAATGTCAATCGATCATCTAAGACTTCATTGTTCTTTCGTTTCCACACCAATCATTTTTTGTTCTTGTTATCTTTTCTTCCACCTTCTTAACCTTCTGCCACCAGGTATTTCACTTTTAATTGATGATACATACTACTTATATCTGTCAATATCAGTAGCATACACCACACACCTAGTAATGTTATCTTGGTAAAAATTATTTGCTCATAGATTTTGTTTTAATGGTATTTATTTAGTTGAAATTGGGAACTCTTTTTACTTCAGTCTTATGGTTATTCAGTCATCAACTTAAAACACTGCTGATTTTTCATATCCACTTTATCAATAGTGTTTTTTCCCTCAATAATCTATCATCCATACACATAATTTCTTCAAAGGAATATGTCATTATATGTTTTTAAATCAATCTATTCAAGTAGATCTTCAAAGTTTCATTTCAAAGTATCCTTGTCTTAGAAGAATAAAAGTACCATTAAACATGATTACTAGAATTAATTTCTTAATTAGTAACAGATTGTTAACTTTTAGGAGCAACTAAACCGTTTAAAACATATTTTATTAATTGTGATTTGCTTAACAATAATTTCTTTTTATATTTTTTCAATTTCAGGAATCTAGGTCTTTTATCATGGAGAACAATTCATCAAAGTCCTGCATTTCTTCTAGCACCAAAACCACTTTGTTTACGTGTTCAAGGCTTGACACATTCACAAGCTCAATTATGTCAACGTTATTTTGATCATATGCCTGTGATAAGCATTGGTGCAAAATTAGGCATTTATGAATGTCAACGGCAATTTCGATTTAGACATTGGAATTGCAGTTCTGACAATGAAGCTTCAGCATTTGGTCCAGTAACTTTAACAGGTTAGTTTATAAATTAATTTTACTATTTTTAATAAACAATTGATTTGCCACAGAAAAAGTCTTGAATTTAGAGCTTTATTATGAGCGAGAGATATGAGTAACTGACTTATTGATTGTTTGGTATTGATCAATAAAAAGTGTATGGTTCAATCATAAAGCTCCCATTGTCTTTCGAGGCATCTTCATTAACACAAACTTCAGATAGAAGTGGGCGATTAGATTTTTTGACAAACGACTAATAACCTTCTTCGTCAACAATAAATATGACTGGGTGTTTTCGACACTCATTTTATTATTGCCTCCATATTCATTTTGACTGTTTTCCCCTTGTAACTGTTTACAATGTTTTTATCTGGTTGGTAAATTGAATCTATTTTAGCATTTTTACTCATTTCTAACTAACATGAATGGGAGGATTCTGAAAGTAATCAGGTGCTCTCTGCATTCATTCTATTCAAGACTGCCGTTTTCCCATCCAAACATATATGCAAAATCGTTTACATGTGTTGATGTATGTAACGATACGTCGTGGAGTTTGCATGAAATATACGAATACAATCCATGGATATCAGTACACCAGTATACAATGAGGCTCTTGATCTATATAAGTTGTATTCAACTATTTGAGGAAATAGGATATACATCCACATTGATTACACAAATATCATACTTTCTATTCTCAAGTACTAATTCTTATATTTCAAATAAAGAATTTTTGATAATCAGTAAAATATTTGCTTTTGAGACACTGGATCTTCTGACGCTATCAAAAGCAGAAGAAGAAGAAGCCATCAGATAGATGAATATCATAAAGGATGAAATAAAATAAAAACACAAAAGGAGATTTAATGAACACAGTATACATTTTCAATGTAAATTACATTTCACAATTTTATGGTGATAGGAATTACATATTTGTTTGTAAAGTTAAAAACTCATTTCTGTCATATGGTGTTGTGGTATGTGCTACTTATATTGACATAAGTAGTATATGATGTTAGTCGTGAACAGAAGGTCTGGCAGCAGAGATACAAGAGGATCGAACAGTAAAGAATGGAAACAGGATGCAATTTGTATAAAAATGC
This sequence comes from Schistosoma haematobium, assembly GCF_000699445.3. Taxonomy (NCBI): domain Eukaryota; kingdom Metazoa; phylum Platyhelminthes; class Trematoda; order Strigeidida; family Schistosomatidae; genus Schistosoma; species Schistosoma haematobium. The sequence continues at coordinate 12,618,030 of NC_067199.1, read as the reverse complement.
AAGAACAATGAAGTCTGAGTCATTTTGAGACAATTAATGGACATTTTGCAAATTAAGCATTTACTTTATGATTGTTAGATTTTATTAACAAGTCCTGTAATTTTGTGTTAAATACATTCGATTGTCCTCACTGGTGTTTTTGTTCACTACAGTATCAATAGTTTACCTTATGATCAAAATATTATATAAATTTCAATGAGGGTAATGGTCAATATGTTGCTGTTGTTTGAATAATCTTTTAATGAATTCCATTCTGATGATACATCCTTTTAAGATGATCCTCGAAAGTCATAATTAAATGGATTTATTTAAACAATAGTTTGGTACTTCTCATTTAAAAGATAAACAAATCAATAACATTTATATCCGAGTAAAAATATACAGATATCAACCATCTTGACTTATGAACTAAAGTGAGTGTTTTCTTAATTACTTTGGAATAAGATGACTGATTTACAATACTTTCCTACCTTTAAAATCCATGCGGTTTTTTTAAAAATTGAAAATGATACCAATGATAAGAGTTCTTATTAAAAGGATTGTTAAAAATCTATTTTAAAGGCTATCATTTTAAGTAGTTTGCCTGTAGCAAATGACACAGTTTGAAAACCGTTCATTCATATTAAGGATACATTATGTCCTGTGTTCTCATCTATATATGTGATGTATCCTACTGATGTCGACAGGTATAAGTAGTATATATCACCAGTCGAAAGTAGAATGCGTGGCAGTAGAAGGTTGAGAAAATTGAAGAGAAGATAATTAGAATAGAGACTGATTAGCATAGAAACGAATGAACGACAATGTCTGAGACAGTTAATGAATATTTCGCAAACGAAATATCGCTGTATGGTCACAATTGATTGATCACTGAGTGGTGATCAATGTCATGTGTGTCAAGTCCTTATTTAGCGCAGACCGAACGCTATCGACCATGTTGCAATGTGGCCACCAGTCTAGGTGACTCGACACTACGTGCACTATGTATTGAGATTAGATGGTGGTTAGAGGTAGTCGACAGGAAACCCTGGGTAATTTCTCAACCATAAAGTCTAGACGTCACACATGACATTGATCACCTCCCAATGATCAATCAATTGTAATTACATCTCAGTCCTACAGAAGGTCGGTCGCGGCCCGGATAGCTCAGTGGTAATGTCTCTGACTGTGAAGCTGAGTGACACAGGATCAAACCCGCCAGGGAGCACCAATTCCCTCAAGATTACAGGTACACCTTGCTGACGAGTGCCAAGTAGCACGAAACCCGGGTCCAGGGTTTTCTGTCGACTACCTCCAACCACCATCTAATCTCATTACTGTATGGTACCCAGATTTTACCAAGATATTCTGTAATGTTATGTTAAAATATATTCGGTTGTCTCCGCATGTGTTCTCGTCCACTACAAATCTGTTTGTTAAATATCCTCTTCCTTGCTAAAAATTATTTCTAATGAAATTTCCACCTTACGTTTATAGTATCTCGTAATGATTTCGATTAAAATAAACAAAATATTTACTGCAATACAAAAAATGTTTTCTGTTCAGATATAAAATCTTGTATGAACTGCAACAAAATAACGAACTGTTCAACTAAGTATTGTTTGCATACAATTCCTTTCTAAGCGCATATGATCAAAACAGGTATATAAATAAGGAACATTCTTATCAAGAAACTATCGTCAAGTTCTACAGTTGCAAATAATCATAAAATCCGAGGTAAATATATATATTACTAGTAAAATAAGTTTCCCATTTGAAGTTTGTAATCGTCAAAGTGGTCAATATTTAGTTTATAACTGAATTGGTCTGTAGGTCAACTGAGATTATGAGGATAATAATCGGAATATATATGTTGGTCATGCAAAGTGAATGAAATAACAACGTATGTTTGAACAAGGATAACATTGTTTATGTAATGTTAGGAATGATACCGACCTTATTAAAGTATACTGGCCTTACGTCTGAGTATTCATTCTGACTATTAATCTGGACATATCACTGTAGAATTTAACAAGAATTTCTTAAAAAATGTATTGTTTATTCATATGTCCATGTTAAAATTTAATCTCAGTTTTTTAAACAACCGAAAAATGTTACGTGTTGTAGTTTAAGATGTCATCGGTACTGTAGTCTGTCCAATAATTATAGCTTTTTAACTATTTACATTCAACACTATGTGGAAATGGATTGTACGGATCTTTTCGTCTATAATAATGTTGTCGAACTGCCTAGACATTGTCATCTAATCGCAAGTTTTCAATAAAATTAGATAATAACTAAAAGCATAATCTATTAGGCATATTTCTTCTTGGATTCAGGTAAATCCATCTGACCAGTCTTAATACGAATGGAATACGCTTTCTGAATTACAATACTAGCCACTGTTCAACCTTACCAAGACTCTATCTAAACTTGTTAGTTTTCTCACCCTACTATGAGTTTGTTTAGAAAATTATTGTCGTATTTTAATGAAGACTATAAATAACTATCGTATATAAGATTGTCAACTTCCCCTTCCATTTCTATACAATATAACATTTCAGAATGAATATTTCTAAAATAAACTACTCAATCATTTCTATACGTTCGCTTCTAACAAAAATTAAAGCCGATTCATTTTCTTCTTTTTTTTTTCTTTTCACATCACAAATGCATTCATTTAAGTAGTATTGAATTAATGCTAATTTCTTCTATTGAAACTAAAATAGTAATCATGATAAGGATGTTTAGAGATAAAATTAGACATTTTTATATTCTATAATAAATCATTCATTAATCTTTTCGATTCACTTAATTCTATTCTCATTTCCTATTCCGTTTGGCTTCTTCTTCTTCTACACCTTCTTCTTACATAACTTGCTGAAATCAGACTAAACATCCCTTTTTATTAAAATACTCTGAATATAATTAATGGGTTTCATTCTTCTTTTTTATAGAATTAAAATGATTGAACTTCATTTATCACACTTTTACATTCATTCTCTATCTCTGATTCACTTCTTCTATTCATTTGATTTAATTTCTTTATTGTAATATATATACGTGTACTGAGATTCACGCATCATCAGAATGAAGTACCATCATTAGTTAATCTATTTCTCTTTGAAAAGACTAAGAAACTATAGAATTAGTGTTTACATTTTTCTGTGAAACTCATCTATACAAAACAAATACTCCATAAACTGTCGGATATCCGTTTTGCTTTTTTAAACAACATTGAATAAATAAATAAAT